>NC_089583.1:67102446-67702446 GCF_019320115.1 Miscanthus floridulus | reverse complement strand
AGATGTAATAGCTGTTACTGATGTGCGTTTCTCTTTAGCTCGTTGCTGAGCTGTGGACTTGTTAAACTGATTGACGCTGTAAACGTTCTGTCTTGGTGAATGCTAAGGCTGGGGCAAGGCCCTTAAACTCTAAAAAAAATAATAATCCATTACTGGTCCAGGTATGTATATGGTCCATATATTGTGTAGCTGTTTGCACATGTGGGCCCAACTATATATCTTATCCACAAATGGTTGTAATTAGGGATAGATGGGACCCAGCCGCGGTCGACGAGAGCCGATTTGCCCATCTTTGGGGAAAAAAAGAAGTTGGGCTCCATTCACTATCGCATGATTTGACTGTACAGCGAATTAAACTACGTAGAAACTAGCAGCGGGTGAATTCGTCGTCCATCACATCGGAAAGGTGTAGATAGTCCCAGCCCAGCTGATGTGATTCTCATCACATCGGAAAGGTCTGCCCGCCGGAGCAACTTGCCAATACGTAGTTGCCCCATGACCACGATGCGGACGGCGGCCGGGCAAAATGCACATCAAAGCATGCATCAGCGACGACGTAGGGGAGCTAGGCTGCCAAACTTGCTATGCGTGCTCCATCGCGTACTCTCAACTCGCACTGTTTGTAGTTTTTCGTCGATCATCTCATCAAATCGATCTTTCGGGAGATGTGCATTATATATTCATGTAAAGTTAGTCTCTGCTCGGCTGTCATTATAAGCCGGCTTATCAACCATATTACAGTATTTTTCTTTCCCAACAAATCAGTCGTATAACTCATAACTCAGTATAAGTGGTTTATAGACCGGACGAGCGTAGCCTTAGCCGCCGGAAAGGTAGATCCATGTATCGGGTGGACCACCGGCGAAACCATGCGGCGGCCGATCCATCGGAGATCGGAGCTAACGCGTAGGACTGGCATGGGCCGGTCCTCATCTGCGCTCGCTGGGCTGGCCGGGGACACGACATGGTCTCTGGATATGGATTGACGCAGACTTCTGGTACGGCGTGTATGACCACACACTCACACGCGCACACACCGTACATGCTATTTGTTCGTTCCCTGCACTATCTTAGATCTGGACATCACTATCGGTTTAAAAACTTCCTTTACTATCGGATTTTGAATCGACAGTGACATACCGGCTGTGATGGGGGTTGACATCATTGTCGGTTCTTAAAAACCGACACTAATCTACAGGAAACAATGTCGGTTTCTGGCTCCACCCAACAGTGTCCAGTTGAATAACACTCCCGGTTTGTAGTCCTAACCGACAGTGATGGTTGCTTCAAAAGTGTCGGTTCTTGGCTCAAGCCAACAATGTTGAGCAAGCCTACACTATCAGTTCATGGCTCAAACCGACAGTGTTGAGCAAGACAACACTATCGGTTCATGGCTCAAGCCGGCGGTGTTTTGCAAGACAACACTATCGGTTTGTTGATAACCGGCAGTGTTTTGCAAGACAACACTTTCGGTTCGTTGCTAACCGGCAGTGATGGCATATTCGTATTTTATTGTTTTATAATTGATTTTAATTTATATTTTTTCGTGGAATCGGGTTTCGCTTTATATACGCTACGTAGACGATAGGTCCATCAATATTAAACATTATAAATGTTACGGTTACAGTTCAAATGTTCTTATCTAGATCTTGATCCCTCAAAATAAAAAAGAAATATTCTCGGACTTCACAGATTGTGCAATGCTTCTCGGACTTCTTACAATAATCTGGCAAGCCGCTCTGGGCCATACTGGTCCTTGTACCTCACGGATTGTGCAATGGAAAATACTCCATCTTTTTCCAATACCTCGGCTAAGATGAATTTTACGAGCTTCGATTGCAGTGCTACGATCTCCATGTCTAACAACCTTTGGTGGTTATATTTCTTGCGCTGTCGTTCAAAAAAGATGATATCCAAAGAGGAACAATAAATCATTTTGTTGAATTATTAATAGACATAAATGAAATGGGGATTATACACACCAACTTATCGGCTTCTTCCAATTTCCCACTGATGTAGCGAAACATTGCCCACATTACATAAAACTCGCATTCATTGTTTCCCACCGGCTATGATAGGTACTTCCCCTCCATTTCGACAACCTTGAATGGGACCAGCGTCCCACCGATATGTCTTCTTTGGACACTGAGCAATATTAAAGGAAGAAACATTAGAAAGCGGTATGTGTAATTAGAAAATAATATGTTATTAGGATCGCTTACTAATTCAGCACTGCCACCAGTGCATCCAGATGATGAAATGGTTTTTTCTTCGAGTCCCACACCTCGATCAGATTTTTGGCAAGATTAACATAAATGAAGACGAAATGGTTGCTACAATCATAGAATCCTAATTATCGAATAATCTTAAAGAAAAAAGAAGCATAAAATTAAAAGCCGAGAACACATACTCGCAGTTGTAGGCTAGAAGTATGTGGGTTTTCTTCTTCATCGTGAATTCGTCGAAAACAACAATCAATCTCTGTTTCAGGTCTTCCATGTCACATCCATAGAGGCCTAGACATGTCATCTCATTGACTCGTAAGGGGTCCAAGAAGCCTATGTAATCCCATTTGCTTTTTAGAATGCAAAATTTTGCTATACACCTACATAAAATCATGGGAAGTGCTCAAAAGTTAACAATTTGTCTCGAGAGAGTAGTTAATTGTAATATAGTGCATGTAGGGTACTTACATAGTCCACAGCGTCAACATTTGAACATCGAGAGAGCGTTTCTGGTATAGCTGGAACAAGCACTCACACTCGTCATCAAACTTCTCTTCTTTAGGATAATGGAAAACATGTGGCGAACAGATAATAACCTCAAAACTAAAGTCGTCCGTCTCTGTTGCTTGAGCCATGTAATATTCATGCAACTGGCGCATATATGTTGTCAAATTTTCATACTCGTCATCGGGAACCAAAAGATTACCCCTTTCATACTTCATTACCGGTGTTCTCATCCCTTGTACATCATAATAGATGTTCACGGCCTCATCCATGGTTAATCCTGGGTTGTCTTCGACGTACTTCTGTATGTTCTTTAAATCTTTATTGTGTATTTCTTCATCTCTTGTTGTTGCGTATTTATTCTGTGTTTGCCTTTTGAATTCGGACTTCAACAAATACGAAGACAGTGAGGCACAGAGATTGAAGAAACTTACACAATCTTCCTTCAATATGTGTGCTGTAAATTTTTCTTTCATCAAGGTGGTAACGCTGCCACTGAACGGCCTTTTTCTTTTCTATTGGTCCACTTTGGGAGCATTAGCGACCGAATCCAAGGACCTTTTCTACGACTGCGAGGATGTCCTTGATCTTGTTTTGGGCTGAGGTAGAGGAGGAGGAGGATGACGACGAGAATTTTGTTTTCCCGGTGCTGATGAAGATGGAGGAGGAGGGGGAGGAGTAGGAGGAGGAGTCTCTTTTCTCGGGGTGATGAAGATGGGAGTCGGACAAGGAGGAATAGAAGGAGACCTCTGTCTTCTCGGGGGTGATGGCTCCGGATGAGGAGGGGAGTGATCTCTGTTGGAAGATGGTGAGTGATCATCGCGGGTGGGTGAAAACTCGCAGTCGTCCTCATCATCAGAGGACAATTGATGGTCAAGCTTAATGAAGTGCTTGCACCAGGCCACTTAAGAGCCCTTGTTTTGACCAAGTTTCGGCCTGTCTTCCGCTAAGGGGTACTCAATGGGTATCTTGTTAAACTTCTTATCAAGTATTCTGTCAATGGTGACGCAAGCGTACCCCTATGGAATTGGGCGGCCATTAATTGTCCCGTCTCCCGTAGGCCAGGCCTGGCCAAACACCACCTTGTCCTTTGTCCATTCCTGACGGATGTACAACTTGACATTGATGGGTTTAGTGATGCCGTCCACCGGATGAGGCACATTCGCCTCTTCTTCATCGAGCGGGGTCGATCCGCAGCTGCTGCGACCCCTAAACTGTGGGCTAAAGGCAGTAGTAGGGTTTTGTGGTACTCCTAGCCCCTTGGACAGCAAAATTTGCTCTACTCGCGCTTCAACAGTCGCCTCAATCCATGCTTCTATTCTGTCTTCCATCTCTTTTAGTCGCCTCAAATACTCTTCCTCCTGTTCCGCTCTACCCCTCGAGTGGCTCCAGTAAGTGTTAGATTCTTGGGGGAATGCTAGTTTCCAAGGAACAACATCGGTTCCTCTAGTGCGACCAGGGTGCTCCTTGGTTCCGAGTGCTTGGGTGAGCATGTCTTTCTCCCTATTAGAAGTGCGAGTCCCTTGCCTCACCTCCTCAGTTACTTAGGAGATCCTCAGATGAGTTCGCTCATGGGTTCATTTGTGGAGCTAAAGCTCCCATCCTTGGCGTGCCGTACATTCCTCCCCATATAGTATAATACCGATCTGGGCTCCCAATCGGCTGTCTCAATCTGAACGCCTTCCTCAGCAAGGCAATCCATCTTTTGAAGTTCTGCTTCAAATTCTGGCATCTTTTTGGTGTAGCCACGAGAGCCAAGATGATGAGGATTCATCGCTTTCTGCGAGTTCTCCTTATTCTTCCTACTCAGTGCTAAGTACTCCTTGGATAACCTGTATTCCTTGAAATGCTGCCAGAAGTCCTTCTACTTGCTAAACTATCCACCATCGAAATCTGGCTCTTTATTTTGGAGGACAAAATTCTTATACAATGTCCCCTTGAAATTCTTGAAGCATGTCCCCATGATTTCTTTTACTTTTTTTCTTGACTAACTCCCTATCATACTCGGTTGGGAAAGTGAAATACTCTGGGATCTTTACATCCCATATGTAATCCTTCTCACTTGCGGGCACCCTCCATGGGTCATCATCTTTTCCAATCCACTTCCTGTACCTAATCGGGATGAAGTCCCAAACAAGTAACCCGTGGATAGTCATATATTTGGTCAAAGCTATAGGCGGTGAGAGTGGATCCCCAAATTCATCGAACTTAGTAATGTGCCAGTGTGCATTCCTACCAATAGGAATCTTTGACACGCCTCGCTTGGATCTAGCCTTCCTACTACCCAAACCCTCTAGCTCCTCGGTCGGCGGAGGCTCCTGCTAGAGACACCAAGTAAGCTATGACCCTCTCAATTGATTAGCATGTGTGGCTACATATTCACATGATACCAAAGTTACTTGGCCATCTTGGTCATTTTGACCCAGATCGAGTAGGCCGGACGGGGTCCATGGCTGCTCGTTCTCACCGACCTGATTGACACCATCACCATTTGTCAGATCATGCGACTCTCTCGTCCCAGCGATATCAGCTGCTTCTTGTTGCCGATCTGTTCTTCGGCGACGGGGTAATAGGCGACGATGAGTCATGGCTGTGACACGATCATGGTTAGTTTTGGCCGCGAACAACTACTAATAGCATATGTTCATATATATATATATTATATATATGTATGTTTAATGCAAAGTCTAATAATAAGTCCACATATAATAAAGTCAAATAATAGCATATGGTCACCTAGAACAAGTTCATTGTTTGATTGACCACATACAACAAAGTCCACCTACTGTTCTATGAAACTAAGCCTACATCAACTTCCAAATAAGAAAAGCGATGACCATAGCCATAAATAAAAGCATGACATCTTTTTAAGACCAAGGAGCATTTCTCCTAATCTTCACATCTCTGGCGGGTGGCTTCTCTTCGATCTCTAGTGCCAGCGGATGGCCATGGTTTGCATTCATTGGACCATAGTAGGCCGGTTGCCCATGGTTTGCAAGGTAGGCCGAATGACTATAGTAGGCCCTCAAAGCTTCAGCTTCCGTGTTGTATTTTTTGTGCAAATTACCAGGGTAGCGATTGACTTGAGCATAGCAATCTTCCCAGGTTTGATAAATCCTAGGCATGTGACCAACATGCACTACATACCATGCCATGGTTGCCTATACATTTAAGTAAATTAGGTTGTCATTCAAACATGATGTATTCTTATACAATTTAATATATTTATGAATAACACACAACCATTGCATAGATAGGAGTGTTTGGAAAACAACTATTCATGTGCCTTAGTAATAGTTGTTAGATGTAGGAAAGATATAAAGAATATTTTTTTATTCATTAAAAACCAAATGATGATTTAGAGAGCCAGTTTAAGACTTTTGGATATACTCCTAGAGATGTCTCAGAGTCTTCAGTCTCACTATAAATCCCCCAACCATCGACGCGAGGTTCTTTCACAAGTATCAGTGTAGGTAAGCATCTTTCCAAATTAGTGATACTTTGATCTAAAACTTACATGGTTGGTAGGGACAAATATGCATCTCATACTATCCCAGGAAAGTGACATGCAAAAACTCATAATAAGATAGGATTGTTGGAAAATATTCCCAGTTTAATGCACAAGGCTACATAACTATGTATTACTTGTAATCTTGCATAAGTTAATAATTATGCATCTTTATGCTGATAGCATGTAGAATTCCATGACAAGTTTGGACATATATTAGTTCTATAGGTCTAAAGTATATATACTCCAACCTCACATCCAAAAACATTAAGCATTGGTGGCACAGTTCCAAAAACATTGAGTATCCGCCTGATGGGAGCATAGTTGCAATTGCAAGCTACGAGGTGAGGCTAGCCATTGGTTTCACATATGTATCCAACCAAGCTCCAATGATGCACAAGATGGTTTCACAGAGAAAACGTAAGTTTGTTTCACAGAGAAAATGCAAGTACTCCGAAAACAAACTACCATTAACGTTTAGAGAGCAATTTCTGTCAAGTATTACGAGTCCCTGCTATGTTTATCCTGGTAACCAAAAATAAAATTACGCTTTTGTTCTTATCAGTATACTGATGAATAGAGCTGAGCAACGTACTACTAAGTAACAATGTACTACTTACTAGCAATGTGTCCAGAAACACAAAGAAACAAACAACACACACTGTGTGGCAAACCTAGGTTCTAGCATTCACAGCTGCATGATCAAACTATATGGCAGCCCACACTGCATGATCAAATTGATTCAAGTAAGCAGTTGTGGGACATTTCATCAGACACATAGCGGCCAATGAGCCACGCACTCACCATGGGGGTGGGAAAGCAGCTATCCGCGCGCTCCTGAAGGCCTCGGTGGTGGGACGGACGGTGCGGTGCTCCGGCTTGGCACGGATGGCGTGATGCTCTGGCTTGGGGTGGTGGACGGACATGGGGCGGTG
Organism: Miscanthus floridulus; assembly: GCF_019320115.1. Classification (NCBI taxonomy): domain Eukaryota; kingdom Viridiplantae; phylum Streptophyta; class Magnoliopsida; order Poales; family Poaceae; genus Miscanthus; species Miscanthus floridulus. Next base: position 67,695,274 of record NC_089583.1, on the reverse strand, counting down.
CTCCGGCATGGGGTGGCGGACGGCGTGGGGCGGTGGACGGCATGGGGCGGTGCTCCGGCGTAGGGTGGTGCTCTGACGGTGCGGGGGGACGGGTTGGTGCGGGGTTGAAATGAATTGGGATAATTTCAACCCGTGCCACTTTTATAGTAGTAGCTCATCACAGCCGGTTCTACTTGTAAACCGACTGTGATGGGGCACATCACTCCCGGGTCACTACCCAAACCGGCAGTGATGTGCTGTAATAGTTATGTGTTAAGTTAGGTGTTAAGTAGGATAAGTTTCCATTTTCTTTCGAACTTCTCCTACTGGCGCAACGGTTAAGACCCTTAACTTAGCCCTCGAGACCCGTGTTCGAGTCCCCGACGGTCCAAATTTTTTTGTTCTATTTTATAAATTAATAATTTATTTTGAGAAATAGCTCATCACTGCCAGTTTTACTTGCAAACTGACAGTGAAGGGGTACATCACTGTCGGGTCACTCCCCAAACTGGCAGTGATATTGTGTAGCAGTTAGGTGTTAACTTAGGTGTTAAGTAGGATAAGTTTTCGTTTTCTTTCGAACTCCTACTGGTGCAACGGTTAAGACCCCTTATGTTAGCCATCGACACCCGTGTTCGAGTCCCAGACGGCCCAAATTTTTTTGTTCTATTTTATAATCTTTTAAGCGGCCTAAAGGTCAAAAGGAAAAAGTAAATAACCTATGGCACACATCCTATACTAGCGCAGCGGTTAAGTCTCTGAACTCTATAGCCCGAGACCTGCGCTCGAACCTATGGACTGGCATAATTTTTTTAATTTTTTATATATCACTGCCGGTTTTCAAAAATAAACCGATAGTGATAACCAGTATCACTGTCGGTTTATTCTCATTAATGTCGATTTTTTGAAACCAACAGTGTTGTTTATATATATTAAAAATTTTCTTTTATATACTGAATAAATAGAAGCATATGTATTCTTATGTCGAAATGGCTAGAATTTTTTTGACAAGCTTGTATACCCAAATTAAGATCCCACACAGGATCTTAGGTTTTCTGATCTATTTTTTTATTTATTATATTTTTCTGTGTGCTGAATGAGACAAAAGAGCGTGAATTTCATCTTGGACCCAATAGATTTTTTTATGCACCTCCACAAAATTCTTATTCCCTAGAGCACATTAGAGACTGTGTAAAAGTTTAGCACCATTTTGGATCTTTTCGTGGGTAGACTCAGTTCAACCTATAATTAATCGGTGTCGTCGCACGAAAATTCAATTAAACCTCAGAAAGTAGCAAACCATCTCTGAAAAATCCCAAACTTGGTGTTTCCTTCACACGTGGCATGTGTAAGTCTAAGAAAAAGCTTGAGACGAATACGACACCGGAATACCTATGAACCACAGAAACCTTGATAACCTATGTGTATAGTCATGGTTCGATGAAAGGGCACGTGTACCTCTGTGAAGCATGTATACTCCGCCTATGTCGAAATGGTTTGAATTTTTTTGACAAGCATGTACACCCAAATTAAGACCCCACATAGGATCTAAGGTTTTTCTAATCTTTTTTATTTATTTATTATATTTTTCTCTATGTCGAATGAGACAAACGAGGGTGAATTTTATCTTGGACCCAATAGATTTTTTTCATCCACCTCCACAAACGATGCCTGCACATGGCGCTAGTGACAGACAGAGCCACGACAAGAAGTTGTCCCTGTTGACGTCTATAGGGTCGGCAGGACCCACATAGAGGAGAAGGACCTGGCGATCCTGAAGGACTTCTTCCTCTCGTTCTCTTCTCATCCTCCATGGTAACCCATGCTTTCCCTTGGCCTATAAAAGAGAAAGTAGGGCGTCCCACAAGGGATATCAGAACTCATCACAACACACCACAGGAGACTAGAATCGATCTGATCAAAACACATCACACTGATTCGGACTCGAACCCCGAACCGATTAGAACAAAAGCACACAGCCGGGAAGCGACCGAGCCCTCGGCACCCGTTTGCTCCTCTCGCCATAGACTTGGGACCTATTCCTCTCTTGATCATTTGTAACCTCTACTATGAACTTTGAGTGCTAGTAATACGAGCAGCAGCAACTGAACTGGACGTAGGGACATTCTGCCCGAACTAGTATAAACCTCATGTCCTCTTAGCACCATTCGGACCTAGATGTGCAATATTAGAAATTTACTAGCTGGTGGCAACTTGAAACACTGACTGCTGGCGCACTAGGTAGGGGCCTTTTGTGTGTCTTGACATCCACACCAGGCCTTGGATGGCTAGTCACAACCTCAGCTGGGTGCCGGGGGCGCGTGTGCACATCGGGGACCTAAACTTCATCATCACGACGGAGGGAGAGTCAGCAATGGCTCCCACCGCTATTCGACCTCTCCGCTCCGCTGGCCTCGACGTAATCACCGATGCACGTGAGGAGCTACTGTTGCATGCACCGAAGGCCCATGCCCCCAGAAGCAACCATCTCCTCGACTTCGACTATGGGAGGTTATAGCGCCAGCTCAGCGCCTTCCTAGGACCCCAGCTATTCTGAGAGGACCTACACCACCTCACCTTCTCATTCACCAATGTCATAGCACAACTTGCTAGAGGGGAGCCGCTCTCTCCGAAATACCTCGTTCAGAGTGCCCCGACGATGCTCTTGTTCGGTCTCCGCAATGTCGTAGAGACCGATGGCCACCCTATGGCGCGACGCACGCAATCATCCCCTATGAATGACAAGTTCGTGGAGATGACCGAATATGCCGCTAGAGTCTTTCCACGGCCTCCTCGCAGGAGAATCGGATTCGCCCTCCATCTCTGACTCCAGCAGGGGGAGCCATCACCCCTCTCATGAGTGTTTCATGATGGGTACCCTCGAGGGACACATTGAAAGCTTCCATGAGGAAGAGGCTACCCCAATGAACGACCTCGACGATGAGGTCGAGAGGGATGTAGGGGCCCTACCTTGCCTGCGGGTGGAGCAGCTGAAGGCCCGACACCAAGAGCTCGAAGAAGCACAACTCCAGCTCGAGCAAGAGCATGTGGAGCTCGATCGAGAGATCATGCACCATGGATGCGGTGGGCGCGCTTTCGCCATGGCCCGTGACGTGAACCAGAGGATCATCAAGGATGATGAAGCCCTCCCACACTTCGCTCGGGCAATCCAGAACATCGTTGTTGTGGTAGCCTTGCTCGGTGGGCTTCTGAGGCCCGCGATGCGCGAGGATCATCAGGTCCATCATGAGATTCGCACGCTACTCGAGCATGTGGTGACGCAGCAAGCCAAAAGCTCGTTGTCTCGATGACGCGAGCTTGACGCCAGCCAGCGCACGCCCTCAGAGTGACTCGACAAGGACGCATCAGTCCACCAGACACCACAAGGTGGCAGGCTGCGCACAGCGGTCCCGATGCATGAGTGTCTCGGCCGCAACCTGTGACGCGCGCGACACCCTCGATGCCCGTAGGCGTACCCATGGCGATGTGGGGGAGGGAGCTAGTTGTGGCTATGTAACACCCCTGGTGTTAGAAGCTCGTTTAGCACCACAATTTAGGCCTAAGTAAAATTTTCGAAATGATTTTCTTGGATTTTAAAATTTTAAAAACTAGCTTTTCGCGTCAACGGTAAAAATCAGAAATTATATTTTAAAGCGTTGTTCGTGGCGAATTGTTTTGCGCAAAATAATTACATAACACCTAATATTTTGTTCTATGGCTGGGTATGGAGTAGGAGCTGTTGCGTGAAATGTTTAGGGATGGTGGTCGATAGGATTTAAATCTTTTGGAGTGCCGACGACGTATCACTGTTCACATTCACATCACACAATGTTGTTGAGTCCCATCGTCGTGCCGCTGCTCCCTCTCCCTCGCTTGCGTCGCGTCTGATATTTTTTTATGTGTGAGCGCCTCCGTTCGACTGCCCATTTCATTCGCGTCGTCGCTGCTACAATGAATGCCACGGTCTTGTCCGTGCCAACTGGCATGCCTAGCCGGCCATGTTGAGCCAGGCTGTCCTGCCATCATGTTTAAGAAGTAACCGAGCCCGCACGCATCTCCTTGCTTGTTCCCCTTGAGCTTGTCTGCCTTTGCCTGCCTTTCGTGCCTCTATGGCTTGTCTTGCCTGCTGGCTGTCGTGGTTGAGTTATGGACTAGCAAGCGAACTGATCGACTGGGCATCTCCCAACCACTATTGTATGCCTCTATGCCAAGGTCGAGCTGTTGCTGCGGTCGGTACTCTTCATTTCTTTTTCAACAGCTGAGGAGTCTAGCTCAGCTCACCCTCCCTGCTCACTCTCTCAGTCTCTCTCTCTGTCGGTTCCTTCCCCATCCCGTGCGAGAGCATTCCACGGTCCCGCAGCGCCGCTCCTCCTTGTTCCTCCACGTAGCACCGGCGTCCCTCCTCTTCTTCCCTGCGTCGTGCGTCACTCCATCTCTGTTGTAGTCGTCGTCACCGTGACTCACGTAGAGCCCTACGAAGCTTCCTGCTGCCTCGCACGCCTCCCCGCTCTCCCCGTAGTTGCGCCATCTGCCCGCGCCCTTGTCCTGCGCGCCCACCAATGCTGCTGCCTGGCCATCGCGTGTGCAGGCGCACCCATACCCATAGCCCGCGCTGGCCTACTGCTCCATGATGTTTCCCCTCTAGCTGCTGCTCCTTCGCCTCCATCTCCACGTGACGAATCGTAGCGCCATCCCCTCTGCTCGGCTACTACCGCTCACGGCTGCCGCTGTCCGCGCCCCTTGATAGAATGCCGCAGCCACCTCGCCCTGGAATGTTGTGCTGCCTCTCTCATGCCACACACCGGCGCTCCTGAGCCGCCCGGCCGAGCAACCCGTTTGGGCTGCACCTGTAGCGGCCGAGTCACCTTGGCCTGCTCCTCGCATCCCGTCCGCGTCGAAGCCGATCCTTCCCCCACACTAGCGCATGTGCCGCCGTCCCTTCCTTCCCCGCTGCTCGGCCACCGCGCTCACAGGCGCAACCGAGCCCCCTGGCCCATGCTGCTATCTTGCGCATGCACCCACCATGGCTGCACCCTCCACTACAGCAGCGCTGCCCTCCTAGGTGCGCTGCACCACCGCAGTGCCCACTCCGTAGTTTGCCGCTCGGCACTCCTTCGCGAGCACCCGCGTGTTTCCCCAGTGTCCCCTCTTCTTCCTCACTGCCTCCAGCACCGCTGTTGCTGCCTCCCTAGCCGCGGTCGGTGTCCCACCTCCATGGCTCGCACAGGCAGGCTTCCGGGGCCCAGCTCAGCTCTTGCCACGGTCAGCCCTGAGGCTGCGCGGCTCGCCAGCGGGTGGTCTGCCGCCTCCATGCCTTCCTCGGCCCTGGCCCGCTGTTCTCGCCATCGGCCAGCACTCTGCTCCGCTCCATGTTCTGTTTCGAGAAGGTGAGAAGGTTAGTAAACGCAAATAGGGTTATTTATAGGGTTCATTTTGCAAAAGAGCTAGACTCATCAGTTTACGAGTAAAGGCCTAGTTCATTTAGAGGGAGTTTAGGGGTTTTCCTGCAAGTTGGCCACTGCCTGGGCCTCTAGCCACTGCTCATCCGCGTGTGGGCTAGCCTGCTCGCCGCCGCGCCGAGCCGCTACATGCCCGCTGGGCCGTCCGCTGCCTCTACCCACGTTGGGCCGACACCTACGCCGCTTGGGCCGGCCTATTGCCGCGAGTGGCTATGGGCCACGGTCCATGCATCCCCGCCTGGTCCTGCTTGCCGCTGATCCTGGCCGAGCGGGCTGCTGGGCCAGCTAGTGGCCGCCGGCCCCTTTTTCATGTTTAAGGTGTTTTCTAATTTAAAGCTAAAGTAACCTTGTATAATTCATAGAAAATCACAGAAAAATCATAAAACCAAACTAGTTTTGTTGAGTTTCTAAAATCATGATCTATCTAACAGTGTATTTTGTTCGCATAGGTTCGATGTGTTTTTAGGATTTCTATAATTATTTTAACATACTTAATATTGTTAAAATGAGAACTTGGTTGGAAACTACTAATATTTACAGTAAACCAGTGATAGTGTTGACTCTAAAATTTTGACAGTAAACTACTAATATTATTAGCTGCTCACTGTAATTTTTGTAGCTTTGGAATAATTAGTTTGCTAAATAGATAATGATGTCCTATTGCGAATAATGATTAAATTGATAGAATAGAATAAAGAAACAACTTGGGTTTATATAACTAAAATAATTATTGGAAAATAACGTCTTATTCGACAACATGGATATATAGCTTAAGTATGGTCGTCATTAGGACAAGCTCGTTAACTTGAGAGACGTAAATTGTATTTTTCGAGTCACCGTTGCAGTCGATTAATTATGTTGTTGCATTGCATCGCATTGCATATCAAATAGGTACGATGATGGATCAACAGATCAATTGAAGGATGATTGGAAATCCGAAGGTGGTTTAATGGTATTCTCTCTAGGAAATGATACAATGGGCTTTCTATCCAGTTGATGGTGGATAATCTGAAGATGCAGATACTAACTTTTTAATATATATCTTACCCAGGTAAGCCCCGGTGCATAACCCCTACTTTTCTGCAGTTTAAATTATTTTTATGCATTAAATTTTAAGGAGTTGAATGAAACCCACTTACACACACACACACACACACACACACACACACACACACACACACACACACACACACATATATATATATATATATATATATATATATATATATATATATATATATCCTATGAGTCTTACTAGTATGATAGGATCGTGTAGATTGCTATGCTACAGGACTCTGGTAGAAGTCGAGTGATTGCCTGTCACTCGCGAGAGATAGGAAATGTATTACCGTATTATTATCACTTGGAAAATATAAATAGTGGAAAGGAAAAATGGTGACCGGGTAGTGATATGGTTTGAGTATTGGTGGGTGTAAGAGGTTGTGTCGCCGCGGATGCAGGGGCATGGCTTGGTTACACTGTTTTCCCTGTCTGGTCGGTTAAGGACCGACTATTGCAATGGACGTGAGGCAAGTCACAGATCTATTGTCCTAAGCACATACTTGGGTATGGGCACTTGGAAGAATTGTTGCTCTCTTATCGTGGATCCGGCTCTTTCCGGACCGACTGTTAGGTTTTTTTTTGGGGGGAGGAGGTCCTTGTACCGCACTGAGTCTGGGACTCAGGGGCGGGGGCTTGGAGTCCCAGTTTGGATGGGGACCTGGACACCTAGGATAGGAGGGTGATGGGTTGGTCTAGTTTGTGCCTTGGGTACAAGCAGGGCAGTGTGTTTTTGGGGCACCCAGCTAGGCACATTGGTTCGTGAATCACTACTGAGTCAGTACGACTTGTCTTGCCTCTAGCATCGTAGTAAGAACTGAAAGATGAAAGATGGAATGGAAAAAGGAAATCTGATTGCTTACCACCTGCTTAAACAGGTGCTTACATAAAATGGTTAGTTAATGAACCAATGCGGCTATTAATAAAAATCGAATATAAGGACGCACGTTTAGTAATGCTTCCTGCAAATGCAATCAACCCACAAGCCAGATAGCTTTGCATATCCTTAGAGTCTTTTCTTTTCTCCTGTCGGGTAAGTCTTGTTGAGTACAATTGAGTACTCAGGGTTTTATTCCCCCTGTTGTAGGTGATAGGTGGATGCTAGAGCTGACCTTTGTGTGTGGATTCCTCCTAGTGGGCTCAGCGAGGATTCCTTTACGCTGCGATCGTAGTTGTTATTTATAACTCTCACCAAATGCTTTTATAAATAAAAGTTTCATAATCTATTGTCGTAGTTTATTTATCAATACTTCATCATGTCATGATTAGCTATTTATTTCCGCTGTAATTTTGATCACATGTTTACATTCCGCTGTTAATTTAAATTGTTCATAAACTCTGATTACATTCCGTTGTTATACAATAACTACTATACTCTGATGTTGTATTAAAAGTCATGTAAGAAATGGTTAAGAATAATGTAAGCTTTATTCTCTCATTTGTGATCCTGATGGTAAAAATGTGGATTTTTGGGTTCTCCCCTGGGGTGTGCCCGATGGAACCGAGTAATTTGGTGTTCTCCATGGAGTGCTTAGTGTCTAATGGAAGACGAGCACTTTCGGGAGACATTAGATTAGGCAGTTCTGCCACAGGATACCACCCCCATCATGGCAGATGCTATGACAGCGGCGAGGATCGAAGCCCGAGCCCCGGCCTACCGAGACCTCAGGCCTTCGGCCGACACATCCTCAACATCGCCTTCCCGCTATGGTACTGACCACCAACCAACATCCCAAAATACTCTGGGGAAACAAACCCCAGACTATGGCTCGAGGATTATCAGCTTGCTTGCCAAGCCGGTGGAGCGGATAATGACGACTTTATTATCGACAACCTTCCATTGTTCTTGGTCGATTCGGCATGAACATGGTTGGAACACCTTCCACCCAACAGAATCCAAAGTTGGGCAGGACCTAAAAGAGATCTTCGTGGAAAACTTTAAGGGCATGTATAAGCATCCTAGGAACCCATGGGATCTCAAAAACTGCCAACAGAGGGCTAGAGAAACCCTTCGTGGATACATCCGACACTTTCTATCTAGGACCACCTACGAGTCCCTGGTTCACAAGCTAGGACGTAAGGGTCCGCGAACCACCAAGGAGCTCCTCAACATCACCACCAGCCACACCTCGGGCGAGGAGGCGGTCAGAGCGATCTTCGATAGCCTCAAAAACAAGGTGAAGCAGGATGAAGACATCGGCGATGGCGCCTCCAACTGTCCTAGCAAGAAGAAGAATAGGCAGCAAGTGCAAGGACTCGCTCATGGCCACCGCTGATCGCAAAGGGGGTCAGAAGCCCACCGAGGATACCCCGATCCACTTCGAGAAGATGTTAGAAGGGCCATGCCCAAACCATTCTTTCCCCATCGAGCACCTATACAAGGATTGTGACCTCTTGAAGCGGTTCTTGTCTGGAGGCTCCAACAAGGGAGAGCATCGGAAGAAACCTAGCTAGATGAAGTGTGCAACATCACCCTCCTCTACTTAGCCAAGTACCAGTAAGCGTTACGCCAGTACCAGAGCCGTCTAGTGTGGGGTCAGGACCTTCAACGTCAGGGACCTGGTGGTCCGCTTTGTCCAGAGCAACAAGAAATGCAACAAGCACTCTCTGCCGTGGGAGGGACCAAACGTCATCACAGAGGTGCTCAACCAGGGCACCTACAAGCTCAAGACCATCGACGACAGGAGTTTTCATCATTGCCTAGAATATCGAGCAGCTACGTCGCTTTTACCCTTAATAAACACACACTTCCTCTTTTCAGTTTTGCTATCTAACTCCCCAACCTTTAGTGACACCCGACCCTAGCAACGGCGGAGGCTCAGGCCTCACTCGGGGGCTAATAAGAGTGTACCTATCTGGTAGACATTCTCTATGCCCGACCCTCTCTCTTGTTAAGGCCTAGAAGCGAGGTTTGTGGAAACGAATGCTGAGTAAAACTAGTCGGACTGCAAGAGACCTATGCCTCGGCGGCGGCGACGCCTTTGCTCACCAGCATGATCAGAGTTTCTTTCCACACCTCGGGCTTTTTTGGCCTTCATCACGAGAAGTGTCGGTGCACATCTTAGAGTTTATCCACCTGGCCTACTTTCTCTGTGCCCGACCCCCTATCACGATAAGGCCTAGGAGCTAGGGTTGCAGAAACAAGCTCTGAGTATAACTGGTCAGACTGCGAGAGACCTACACCTCGGTGGCTACAACGCCTTAGCTCACCAGCATGATCAGAATTTGCTCACCGACCCCCCCGAGCTTTACGACCTTAATGACGGAAAAGGTTAGAATGCACTAACCTTTTTTTATACAAAAGGGGAGAAGGGCTAAAAAGCTGTTTGGCTATAACGAAATTTAAGAGCTTGTCTATTTATTACAAGTTCACCGCTTGGCTTATCGACCTAACTAAATTCTTGCGTGGGATGTTCTCATCCTCTGTCTCCATAGGTAAGACCTGTCCTAGCAGGGCAATACAAGTGACCGGATGGCTTAGCCGCTGCTGAGGGATGGGTAGGGAGCAGCAGGATGCCCCACGCGGGTTATGCCAACCCCGTTACGAATGACGGACTCGGATTTCGCTCGAAGATATTCGGTAAGAGCTCCCTGAAACCTGTCACTCATGCCATCGAGGTAAGTCCTATGATAGCAGGGCCACCCAAGTTGATCGACCAATTCGGGCCACTACCGAGAGATGGGTCACCCTTACTTTACGCGTATTAATTTCTCTATCAAGCCCCCAACCCCAGCAACGGCAAGGGGTCAGGTGTCGCTAGGGGGCTAGCAAGAGTGTCTATTCAGTAGACATTCTCGATGCCCGACCCCTTTCTCATGCTTGAACCTAGAGGCAAGGTGTGTAGAAACAAACTCTGAGTAAAACTAGTTGGACCGCTAGAAACCTACGCCCTAGCGACTATGACATTTTTGCTCACCAATGTGATTAGAGTTTTTATCCCTGCACCCCGAGCTTTAGCCTCCTCCTTCTCGGGAATGATTCAGAGGGACCCACCGATGGAATATCCATCAAGGAGAGGCCGGTAGGTCACCTTGGTCGGTTGAATGGCTCAGGCCACTGCTGAGAGACGGGTACGGAGAAGTGGGATGCCCCATACAGGTTACGTTGACTCTGTCACGAACATTGGACCCGGACCCCACACGGACATATCCGGTAAGAGCTCCCCGAACCCATCACTCGAGCCATCGAGGTAACTTTACCGACCCCCACTTTTCTTTTCCATTGCATGATCATTCATTCATCCATTCTCATGTGTGCATTCACTCATTCTTTCATCCATTCATCCATACATTCATCCCATACATACAAGCATTGCATATGCAATTGCTGCATCACAACGCTTCGTATTGCGTCACGAAGCGATAGTCGTCTCATTCGATATGAGCGGCGATCGACCGAGGTTCAAAGGCTGGCCCACGAAGGGCTCGAGGCTGCCTCACATCAAACTAACCTAGGGGAGAAAAACATAGATGAGCCCCAGCGGCCTTGCCTGACCTCGCTTAGAAGTGGACTGGGACATCTAGACCTTTCTTGTTCGATCCTAATCTTGAGCCAAGCCCACAGAATCTCCATCGAGGAGAGGCCAGCGGGCCACCTGAGTCGCTCTCCGGAGTGACACGGGCATCTGTCGGGAGGCGGGTTAATGAGCAATGGAATGACACATGAGGGCTATGTTCGACCCCATCAGTGGATGATGGACCTAGATTCCACTCGAACATGCCTGTTAGCGAGCTCACCGAGCGTGACACTTGAGCCATCGAGGCAAGTGTCGTTAGCTCAGCCCCTCCAGTTGTGAAAACCTGAGCATGGGGTGACGCATGAAACATGATAGACCCCTATCAAGCCCCACGGGGCTCGGGGGCTCAAGCCGCCCGACCTGAACTTGGGAATCCCCATGACAGCGGTTTGAGGGCCAGCCCGTGAAGGGCCCGAGGACGCCTTGCGTCGAACAGAGCCAGGGGAGAAAACATAGACAAGCTTGCTCAGAAGTGGACAGGGTCATCTTGACCTTCTTGTTCGATCCTAAACCTCAAGCCGAGCCCATAGAATCTCCATCAAGGAGAGGTGAGCGGGCCCCCTGAGTCGATCTCCAGAGCGACATGGGCATCTACCAAGAGGCAAGTTAAGGACCAGTGAAATGCCACATGAGGGCTATGCCAACCCTGTCATGAATGACAGACCTGGATTCCACTCGAACATGCCCGATAGTAAGCTCACTGAGTGCGTCACTCGAGCCATCGAGGCAAGTGACATTAGCTCAACCCCTACGGTTGTGAAAACCATGGACAGGGTGATCATCACAAAGATGAGACGACCCATGATCAGACCCCTACACTCACAAGGAGACCAAACGCATGATCATAGAATGATGGCCCAGATCCAAGGGAGGGGGTACGCACGAAAACAAGAGACGCTTTCTCCTACTAGTTTCGCTATCCTCTCCTTGATCTTTAGCGACACCCGACCCCAGCAACGGCAAGGGGTCAGGTCTCACTAGGGGGCTAATAAGGGTATACATACACCCTTTCTAAAATAGTCATCACGACCAACACCCTTCCTCACTGTTAAACCTAGTAGCAAGGTTTGCGGAAACGAAACAACTGAGCAAGGCTGGTCGGACTGCGAGAAAGCTACACCCCATCGGTTATGGACCTCTTGCTTACCAGCATGATCAGAGTTTCCCTCCTACACCTCGAGCTATACGGTCTTAACAAACTAGAAGGGTCAGAATGCACCAAAATAAAAGAACAGACCTGGTCAAACGAAACAAAATGACAAGTTTGTTTAAGCGTTAGACAAACATCGGCACTTGTCCTCTGATTGCAAGAATGATCAACCTATTGAACTAACTAACCCCTCTAGGGGAGAAGTATGTTTTTGATCCTATCTACCAGGTCCTGCGAAAGGGGAGCCACCATCGCTTCCATCTCCTCTAGCTCGAGGACTTCATAGCCAGGCGCAAAGCTGTGGCTCATCGTCTCTAGGTCGATGCTGTCCCTATAATGAGAACGAGCAATCATGAATGATTGGTTGACCCTGGCGTGAAGCACATTCCTCTTGAGCTGGAGCACCTAGGCTATGATCTCAATAGCACGGGCCACCAACGAGCTGGTCCCCTCCGACCGCACCACCTCAAGGTCATCACAGACCACTCCGATGGTGGCGCTCAGGATACCGAGCTCGTCACTCTTTGCCTAAAGCTTCCTCCTCGTCTTAGCGAGGACCATGGCCAGCTGGCAGAGATGCTCTCAGCCTCCAGCTTCTGGTTCATCATGGTTCTGAGCTCGGTCTGGAGGGCGCCGACTTTTGTTGTGCGTCGTCGCGCTCTTAGTAGGCCTGGTCACGCTCTCAGAGGGCCTGGTCGCGCTCCTTGCGAGCCACGCCATGCTCCAAGTGGAGCCTCTTCATGGTTTGGAGCAGCTCATCCTGCTCCTTGCGCAACCGGGCGACCACCACGGCATCCAGAATCGCCCTCTTTTCTAGGACCTCGAGCTTCTCCTCGGCCCCCAGCTTCAGCTCACTTTCCTTCTCAAACTTGGCCAGAAGCTCAAGGATCTTGCTAGCGGGTCTCAGCGTCCTTCTAAAGTAGCTTGTCCTGCTCCTTCTTAACCTTGGTAGCCTCCTCGTTGTCCCTCCATGATCTCACCAACAGGGCCTCGAATGCCCTCTTGGCCTCGTCAGCATGTCGATGGGCATCGGCCACCCGCGACCGAAGACTGTCTGCCTCCTCAGGCAAGGGGAGTTAGCTTAGCCACCCTTTGCTAGGTGGCAACAAGCTGAGTGGTCACCTCCCAATGCAACCGTGCCTCCTCAACAAGGCGGTCCTAGGTTTCCTTCTTCTCACGAAGGAACCGAGATTTCCTCTGGCTGCGAGTGCTAAGGGACTAAAAGGAGATGATGGTCAGAATACAAAAAATATATAGAGAAAGAAAAGGGCGAGAAGCAGGGTCAAGCGAATTCCTGGTCGAAGGGAACGGCAACGTCGTGTAAGGCACCTCGGACATGGTCCAGGTCTTTGAGCACGGACACGATCCCCACGTCGAGGCTCTCCCTCTACATGCTCTTTGCGGCGTTGTCGAGAGTGAAGACGTCGACGTCGGATCCTCCAAACGCGGCCACCGAGGCAGGGGCTCACCCTGCAGTAGGTGAGTTGCTGCCCACCGACATCAGGGCCAGGGATGGCTCCCACCGCCCCGATCGCCGCCGACCCGCCTCGCTGTGATGTCCTCACTGGCACACTCCCTCTAGCGATGGAAGGGGTTAGCGGTATAGACGCTGACTCCTCTCCCAGCACCACGACCTCTGGTGCCCCTCGATCACGTCCCCCTCCATCTAGCCCAAGCCAGATGCTATCACTTGGGCCGCCAATGGGGCGGGTCGTGCCGGTTCCTTAGGCGCCGCCACGATGGCACTCGGCTATGACCCCCCTATCACAGCTGCCGCCACCTCCGCTTGCATTGACGGGTCCTGACCGGATGCATCATGCCAGCTACGGTCGGTGCCGCAAGCATGGGTTGTAGCCCCGTCCGCCCTATCATCGGCAACGGTATCGCCGCCATCGCTGGCTGTTCTACGACCTCCAAAGGCATCCCTTGAGACCCTATGTCCTCTCGTCCTGCCGAGGGCACGGGCGCCACCATGGGCGGCGCCTGACCAGCCGGACGTCGTAGTCACACTAGCATCGCTCTCGCCCAAAACAAGCATGACACCAGCCTGATGGCTGTCACCTCGCTTGAAGGGTGACGCTCTTCTTTGGCACTAGCGCCATAGGATTACGCTGCCTCTTGATGCTGCAAGAGACGAAAAGCATAAGTCACGATGAAATCTGATTAAAATAGGGAAAACAGAGCTGTTGACTCACCTCAGCACCGTCGGGTGGCAGATACCTTTGGGGGGCGAACCCCCTGACCTCTGCTCTGCCTCGTCAAGGCAATGCCGTTTCAAGCCCGCCCCCTACTCCTAGGCAGAAGGGCTCAAAATAGGGGTAGGCCCCGGTGATGCCTGACTCCTTTAGGCCGCTCTCCTTCAGGATGTGGATGGCAGCGATGTGGTCTCGGATCTTCTTCTTGTCCTTCTCCAGGAACACCCACTTCCTCCAGGATTCCGGGGCCTCTTCGATCAGGCGTCCGGTGAACTCTGGCAGAGGGGCGACGGCGGTGTTCTTGAGGTAGAAGCACTAGTGAGTGCCACCCCTTATTGGACGTCAAGAGCCTCATGGGGGGTACTCGTCAACCCGATTGTTCCAAAGCTGCATGCCGGTGCACCCCATCGACATATGCAGCCCTTGCCTACCGCTCTTCTCCCTCTTCTTCTATAGGGTGACAACAAAGAAGTACCTCCACAGGTCAAAGTGGGGGCTGATCCCTAGGAACCCCTCACATAGGGTGATGAACGCCGTCATGTGCTGGATCCCGTTGGGGTTGAGATGCTGTAGCTCGATCCTGTAATAGTGTAGCAGCCCTCAAAGAAATTTGTGGGTGGGGGTCGTGAACCCACGCTCATAGAAGTTAGTGAACGACACCACATAGCTGTCAGGCGGCGATGCTAGATCCTCCTCGTTGGGCAGCAGCCACTCCTCGACCGAGGTCCGCATGTAGAAAAGACCGCGATGGACGAGGCCTTCCATGCCCTGGAAGGTGATGTCAGAGCGGCACCATGGATCCATTAGAGGTGGGGGCGGACGGATGCGGGCTCGACAGTGATGGGGAGGCGGAGGCAGGAAAGCTAAACGATTGGTGGCGGCGGTCATGGCTGTGGAGGCAAAGATGCAAGGTATGGAACCCTAGGGGCAAACCCTTTGGTTTTATAGGGCAGCGGATGTGAGGAAACCAACCATCCGCCTAGGTCTTCGTGCCTTCCATGATCTACCACAATGTCCCGCCGTGGAACGTGCGCACGCAATCTCTATCTGTTCCCTCGGAAAACTCGCTGGACGTTTTGCCTCTCCGAACAGGCCATGACTCGTCGTCGGTAAAAGGAATACGGATCTAAAAGCGTCTCTATGGCCCGAGTGGGCCGAGGAGTCCGTAGGTCGGCACATCAACAGGTTTGACAACCGTTCTAGGCACCTCTAGAGTGAGATGTGGAAAGGGATGGGCCCGCTATTGGCCAGAACACAGGGTGTGCGAGCGCCGTGGGCATCTCGGCTCATGTTCGAGTCTCGTCCAGTTTTGATCCGTGTTTTTTCCTCGAAGAAAGGCGCATAGCCCTCGAGGACCAGTCGAACGGGGACCCGAGAACTATACGGATCGACCGCTAGGAATCCGGAGTCGATCACCACACTGACCCAAGCCGGATCCCCACGAATGGGATGCCTGGGACCCCACTCAGACTAGCCCATTAAACAGCTCACCGGATGCCATGATTCATCCTTAGAGGAAAATCTTGGCACGGCTCGGCCCCTCCATTTTTATTAGAAAAAACGCTTGAGGGAAGACAATTGCAAAGACGAACTAATCCTTGACTAGGCCCCTGCTACGGGAGGGGGCTCAAGGAAAGGGAATCACCGTCCCTAGGTCACACTATGGGCGACAAAAGAAGGCCAAGGACTTCAGAGTCCTCCCATTCGGAAAAGCCTCTGAAAGAGTATTCTACTCCTCCGTAGGCTCGGGGGCTACTGTCGAGGACCAATACTAGGGTACCCGAAGAGGAGATAATAACCATCAATAATTGATTCGTCCGAGCAGTCAAGAGCGCGACTACAGCTCCAACCGACCCCAGGGGCGCAAACTCTGCCTTGCCCGACCCCTAAGGGTTGGCCTGCCTCGCCGACCCTCGCCCGACACCGAGGCCGTGGGCTCTGCCTCGCCTGACCCCTGAGGGTTGGCTCTGCATCGCCTGACACCGAGGCTGTGGGCTCCACCTAGCCCGACCCCTAAGGGTTGGCTCCGCATCGCCAGACACCGAGGCCGCTGGGCTCTGTCTCGCCCGACCCCTGAGCGTTGGCTCTGCCTCGCCCGACACCGAGGCCATGGGCTCCGCCTCGCCCGACTCCTGAGGGTTGGCCCTGCCTCGCCCAACACCGAGGCGCAGGGGTCCGCCTCCTCCGACCCTGAGGGTGGACTTCGCCTCGCCCGACCTCTAGGTGCGGGCTCTGTCTCGCCTGACACCAAGGTCACTGGTTCCGCCTCGCTCGATCCTCTAAGGGCTGGCTCCGCCTCACCCCACCCTTGGCTTTGGGCTCTGCCTCACCTGAGCCTTGGGTTTGCACTCCGCCTGGCTCGGCCTCAGGGGAGGAACTCCACCTTGCCTGACCCCAAGGCCAGAGGCTCCGTCTCGCCCGACAGAGACCCTATACCGTCGCCAGCCACTCCAGGTCTAAGTGTATGGGTTTGGGTCAAAGTTTTGACGCCAGGGAAGAGACTGGCACGCCTCGATGTAGCCCGCGACCCATGATAGGCCATACCTGGGGGTTCACGTCAGGAACAGTGTTGGGCGTACCGGTGCTGTTCTACCTAACCCCCGTACGAATACTGACGGGCGCGTTAGTTCACCATGACGTCTGCTAGGACGGAGTGGAGCGCCACGACCGGCAGACGACGCCTGAACATGGCGCCAGTGACGGACAGGGCTGCGACGAGAAGCTGTCCCTGTTGACGTCTACAGGGTCGGCGGGGCCCGCATAGAAGAGAAGAAGGACCCGGCTATCTTGAAGGACTTCTTTCCTCTCGTTCTCTTCTCCTGCTCCACAGTAACCCATGCTTTCCCTTGGCCTATAAAAGGGAACGCAGGGCGTCCGACAAGGGATATCGGAACTCATCACAATACACCACAGGAGACTAGAATCGATCGGATCGAAACACATCACACTGATTCGGACTCGAACCCTGAACCGATTAGAACACAAAGCACACAGCCAGGAAGCGACCGAGCCCTCGGCACCCGTTTGCTCCTCTCACCAGAGACTTGAGACCTATCCCTCTCTTGACCGTTTGTAACCCCTACTACGAACTTTGAGTGCTAGTAACACGAACAGCAACAACGAACTAGACAGAGGGATATTCTGTCCGAACCAGTATAAACATCATGTCCTCTTAGCATACCATATGAGCCAGACGCGCAATATTAGAAATTTACTTGCCGGTGGCAACTCAAAACACCGAAAATCACCTTACTTGAGCCCTCAAAACCAAATTTGATTTTGAAGGGCTCCTGACGGGCACTGCAAGTAACCGAGAGACAACATGTGTTTATCCCTCCTGCCCCTGGACAAACGGCAGAGCAACTGAGGGGAGGGCCACATCGCACAGCTGCCAGCTGCCTCAGAATAAGCAAGATTCGACGCTCCCTCCTTGTACTCAGATCACGCGAAGAAGCTTGAGATGTCGATGTCGAGGTCGTCGAGAAACCCGTCGGGTCTGTCGAGCGCTGACATGACTTCCTCGAACCCGAACTGCACATCGTCGCCGCAGCTGCTGCTCCGGTACAAGGTGGCCTCGAAAGGCGGGAAAGAGACGACGCGGTTGGAGTCCGAGGTTGCCGGGGACACGCCCCAGTTGTCGGACGTCGACGGCGCGGAGAAGGGGCTGCGCTCCGGTACAAGGCACCCGCTCGCCGTCGCCGGCGTGGAGGAGAAGCAGAAGGGCGCGGGCGCGTCCCAGCCCTGCAGCAGCTTCTGTTCTGGCTCCACGGCCGGCCCCTCGGCCTTCACCGTCAGGCTGGAGCTCAGGCTCTGCAGGAGGCTGCTGGCGCCCGGGTTGGCGTTGTATTTATACTCCGGCGCCTGCGCGTCCGCGGCAGCCTGACCCGCCGCCGCAGACGCCCTCTGGCTCTGAACGCAGGTGTGGTCGCCGAGGTAGACAACATCAAAGAAGGTCGGGTCCTCGTCGGTGCGCTGCACTTGCTTCGTCGCCGCACATCCCTGGGAGTGCCGGTGCGTGCAGCGGTAGTAGCCCCTGGAAATTTTGCATTTTTGCTTGTGAGCTCCTGAATCTTTTTTTCTTTTGGGAAAACAAGAAGAAGAAAATGAGATTGTGCTTGTGCATCCAGAACAAGATTAACTAACATCACCAATCCGATTTGGAAATTGCACAAATAATGTGGAGGCCAAACACTTGCAAACAACGCAAACAAACAGAGGCAGCAACTTTTTCAGCAAGACAAGACATGCAGCCCCGCCATCCAAATTAAAGCAGATATAAGAAAGCACAAGGAAATGGTTTTCATTCCACTTGCGAAAAGAACACGTGCAGATGAGATTGGGCGGAAAAGAACAATCTTTTGATAGGCGGATGTGTCAAGTCAAGTGGGGCAACCTTGGGTGCTTGGCTCCAAGGATCTCCTTCTGGCCGTACTTCCTCCAGCTGTGGCCGTCGTCGGCCGGGTGGTCGCCGTCTCCTCCGGCCGTGCTCACCCTCACCTCATGATTCTTCTTCTTCTTCTTCGTCGTCGTCTTCCTGCAAGTTAATATAACATCAGTAGGGGGAAAAAACTCAGCAAACAGAGACCAATTAGGAGGGTTTATGTTTGTTTGTTAATCGGGAAGCTCCAACGATGGATACCTTTTCTTGGTGGCCATGACGAAGGGCGCGTCGGAGGCGTCGCTGAGCGGGCTGGCCGTCGCCGCCGACCGCTTCCGCGCGCCGTCGAGGGTGGAGGTGGTGATGAGCAGGCTGATGGAGCGCTCGGTGATGGAGGAGATCTGCGAGGCGAGTTGCTTGCAGAGGTCGGGCGAGGAGCCGCTGAGGTGCACCTCCAGCTGCGTCACCAACTCCTTGATGTGGCCCAGCTCCGTCACCACCAGCCCGCCGCTGCCTCCATTGCCGTCGACGACGCTGGCCATCGCTCGACCTCTTTTTGTCTGTTGCTGTCGCGCAGGCTAGAGCAGGTTCGGATGGCAGGGCCGCCGGGTGGTGATCGATATTTGGCGATGGCAATGGTGCTGCGAAACTGGAGGCACCCCAGGACTGTGTCGCTGCTGCTGCTGGGAGAAGAGAAGAGGCAAGTGCGGAGGTGGGTGGCTGGGTTGTGACTTGTGAGGGAGTGATGAGGCGAACGGCGCAGGGAGCTGCCCTCTTTATTTATAACGGCGACGACGACGAGTCGACGACGGAAAAAAAAACAAGGGGAGGGAAGCGTGTTTCGTCGAGGGGAGGGGAGGGGAGGGGAGGGGATGACTGTTGCAAGTGCAGTAGGATTGTTTGGGTTTTGGACTAGAGACTGCCAGGGCTATGATTGGCCATGTCGGATTCGGATCGGACCCCCCGTAACACGTCTTCATGCATGCATGCATGCTGCCGAGTGCCAAACGTCCAAGAAATAGAGGGGTCCCTACCCCTACCCCCTACCCTGCGCGATCGAGAAAGCATCGCCCTAATTGTCGGAGGCTTGGTTTTCGATCGAGAACCTCGTGATCAAGCAACGCTCATCAGTCATCACCACCCTAATTGTCGGATTTTTTTCCTTGGTGGTACAAGATGTTCGTTGAGGTGAACGTCACGATGGGAACCCCGAAGCTACGGCCAGCCCTATTAGATGCTAGCTTGTGCATCCCATCCCATATGGGACCAAAAGATGCTTTGTTGCTCTTTATTTTACGCACGGAGTGGCCACTGAGAGAGAGTTTGCTGAATCTAGCTAGTTAGGGATTTGAATACTGGACGAGGTCCTAGTAATTGTTTTTGCTAAGAGGAACATACTTTATGGAAAAAGTAGGAAGGACTCTTTTCCACTCTGCATGCATTCACACCTACTGAAAGTACTGGGCATAGATACTGCCCGAGCTGGTCGTGCATATGAAAATTCAGCGAAATCATGACTAGCTAGGCAGCCGTAATTTGCCTACTTTTTTTTTTCCAGGATTTACACTTTGGAAATTTCCACTTCATTATCATTATCATTAGCTCCGTCGTGTTGCCTGCAACAAATTCAGAATGATGTCATGTTTACTTTGGTGGAACACATGTAAGGCCGAGGACGGTCGTATTAAAAGTTGTCTCTGAATTCTGATGCCACCTTGTACAAAAAAAGCTTTGCCTGATCCATGTTTGATATTAAATATTGCATGCAGTAGCTGTCACATGTCGGAATCAGCAGCTAGCGGTTGTCTACCAGCTGAGAGCTGACACAGTCCTGCTGCTGTTTACGAGTTGATGAGTAAACAGATACTGCTAGCTATTATTAGTACTCACCAAACCTTTTCACATATCCAACATACTAGTACTAGAGACTTAAAGTTAAACTGCCGCCACGTAAAAGGAATAGAGCTTAATTTCTTCCTTCCTTAATTAATGTGACCATGCATGAATATACTACTGTTTTTTTACGACTACCTGTCAAAATATCGTTTGGGAATGAAAAATCATTTTAGCCCATCGATCATCTATCATATAGGCTGTTGAAAAAATAAACTGAAACACTGTTCCAGCTGATTTGTTGTAAGTGAAAAGCACTATTCTGCTTGAAAAAAACAAGCTGAAAAAGACGGATTATAAGAGAAGCGAACGTAGTGTCATGCAAACACACAACGGAGCGTATATATTGATGAATCTGCGCTGCTGATCGAACGAAGCCTATGATACTAATACTAATATTAGGAAGGCATACCAGCACCAACCAAGATATCTTAATAAGCCAGTTGCCCACTGTGATGATGACCGATTCAATCGTTTGCCCCCGGCCCTTTATTGGCACAATTAAACGCCGCAATATATATAAGATCAGCATCATTAGCAATTTGTTGCACATGCTGCATGCCTCGATCCGGCATCCAGACGATTATACAAGTATGGAAACAGACGGTTGCTGAAGATAGATACAATAACATACTACTCGAATTCGAATGACAGTTGTCATATATATATAGAGGGTGCATTTTATATACTCTCGGGAGTAGTTACTCTCATGATCAATAAATCACGTTGCGTATGTGTACATACTCATTTATCAGTTTGAGTACGTTGACATACTAATATTAAGATACTCCAGATCTTTAGTATGTGATTTTTTTTCAAAAGAGCACATATTTTTTAATATATTATATATAATACTATGATAGTAGCATATAAAATAATTATAATCATATACTCTAAGTATACATACATACTTTTCATATATAGTACACTAGATGGTCTAATATGATGATATACTCCATCTACATACACTTCGTCGGGCCATATACACTCTAAATCTAGAGATATACACACGGGAGTAACTACTCACTGGGAGTAGGAAATAATTTCCATATATATATATATATATATATATATTATTGGCAGCTAGCTAGCTTTGTTGAATCATGTGCTATCAGAAAGCATCTCTTCGGCCATGCATTATATGGGACATGTACTTGAGGTCTGATATGCATGTGTTGAGCTTTAACTAGTTTCCATCAGTATATGCTCCTAGATTAGGGCTCAGTATAATATTGTGTTTGACTGAATTATAGTAGATGCTAAACTGTCCCATTTGCAAGCTAAGTATGTAGGAGTAGTATTTTGCATCACATCGATCTAGCTCTTAGCGGAATCAGACAATCATTATATTTATTGCTGCGGTTTTTTTGTTCAATATAGGAGTACATGGGGTCTACTATAGGATGATCGACCTGTCTGTATATATGAGTAGATTTTCATCTCAGAGTTATCGTCGTGCATGCAAAATCTATCAGGACACTTAATTTGATATTATGGTATTACACCTCAACGCGTCTTTATTTCTGATCAGCTGAGGATACTTGATTTTCTTGCCTCTAGTCCGGGTTGTTTATTTATTTATTATATATTATTACTATATACGAGAAAGCATTACTTGTCGCCGGTGGAAGATGCTGCTGCCAACTGTGCTGTCCCATCAGAGAGATCGATTTTCAGCGATCTTTTCTACATAGCCGGATCGGAGAAGCTCGCAGGCCTGTGTCCAACTCAAAAATGACTGCAGGAATCTCGAACACACGTACATGGAATTGGATGGTTGTGAAGGGTTAGTTTGTTACCTCACCAGTCACCAGTAGCCATCTCGCTCTTCTTTCCACAGGCTATATGCACTTATTAATCTGTGCACTGAACCTAGCTATCTCAAGTTCATGCACATACAGTAAATATAATAATCCATTAAGTGAAGTCTTGGGAAGATAATTGGCTTGCCACTTCCAGCCTAGCTATTCAGTACTGGGAAATATATATTCTAGTGAATGAGAAATATCTGGAACAGTAGCTAATCCGTGGGATGGTGAGATCCTTAAATACACCTTTAGAAGATGCGTTGATAATAGACTTATGTACCTTTGGCTAGAAGTAGTACAATTAGCTTCCACTATTGTTTTTAGTGATGATGAGGATGCTCTAGTTTGCAAGTTCAACTCTAATGGAGTATATTCCTCTCAGTCTTTGTATAAGATAGTTAATTTTAGAGGCATTGTGCCTGTTCATGTTCCTGCTGTTTGGCACTTGAACATTCCTCCTAGGATACACTTCCTTCTTTGGCTCCTTTCCAAAAATAAACTACTGACTAGGGATAATTTAAGTTTAAGAAGGAAAGTAGATGATCAGTCTTGCTTATTTTGTATGGAAAATGAATCAGTGCACCATCTTTTCTTTGGCTGTGTAGTTGCCAAACAACTCTGGGTTTATGTGTCTGAACTCTGAAGTGATTGGTAAAGATGTAGGTAGTTCCTTCGAGCCTATTGGTTCCTTGTGGCTAAGTAACGAGCAGTGGCGGAGCTTGCATGAACGTGTAGGGGGGGGGGGGGGGGGGCAATTCAAAGCTACACTGCTACAGTATTTACCAATAGTAGTATAGACAATTGGAATTCTGTGGAAAATCTTTGTTTCTTCAAGATATATCTATATAGACTGCAATGAACAATTGAAACTATGTCAAAGAAGAATGAACAATGTGTGAATTTACATACTTCTAAGTTGTGATCCAGTCATCAGCAACAACAAGCATGGTACGAGAGAGGCAGGAATTAGTTGCATGCATGCAGCGACATGCAAACCTCTAGAGTGATACAGCCGGAGCAAGGGGGGGCCATGACCCAATTTGTCCCCCACGTAGCTCCGTCCGTGGTAACAAGAGATTCTTAGTTGCTAATATGTTTTGCTCTGCTGCCCTATGGGGGCTTTGGAAGCTAAGAAACCGTCTGTGTTTTCAGGGTTGTCGTTGGAAGGATGTGAAAATTTTGATCCAACTTATTGTCAGTATGCTGCAAAACTGGAGGCTGTTATGCCCTAAGGAAAATCTCCTAGATTTCAATCAAAAGCTAGAGAAGTTAAGGACTATAGCCACGAGACCACACCTGATGCCTGGGTCACTACTGGATTCAGGTTCTTTGCCGAGTGCCTGAGGCACTCGGCAAAGGCCAAATTACACTTGGCAAAGCCTTTGCTAAGTGCGGCACTCGGCAAAGAACACACGGTAAAAAATTGATCGGCCAAGCCCTCTTTGCCGAGTGTCTTTCATCAGGGCACTCGGCAAAGGCTTTGCCGAGAGCCCCGGGGGCACTCGGCAAAGAAAAGCGACCGTCACGGCGCCGGCCCCATTGACGGTCGCTTTGCCGAGTGCCAACCCTGCAGGCACTCGGCAAAGATTTTTTATTTTTTTTAAAAAAAAATCTTTGCCGAGTGCCCTCTATCCGGCCCTTGGCAAAGATGCTTTATTTTTTTCTAAAAATTCTTTGCCGAGTGCCCCCTGGCCGGCGCTCGGCAAAGTTTGAATTTTTTTCAAAAAAAAAATTGTCGAGTGCCCTCTGGCCGACACTCGGCAAAGTTTGAATTTTTTTTTAAAAAAAAATTCTTTGCCGAGTACCATGGTTATGGCACTCGGCAAAGCTAAAAAATGATTTTCGGAGCGCCCATTTTTCCAGCTTTGCCGAGTGCTGTGACCATGGCACTCGGCAACGGGATCCTTTGTCGAGTGCAACACTCGGCAAAGTGACAAAAACGGCAATTTTTAATTTTTTTTACATTCCATCATGATAAATAAATTCATACAAACATATATCACATATATATCTCATATATCACATATATATCTCATTCATCACATATATATCTCATCCATCACATATATATCTCATCCATCCACACATCCATCCTCACATATCACATCCATCACAATATATATCACATATATAATAATAAGTGCTCAAGTCCATCTAAATAAATCCACAAGTCCATCACAAGTCCATCAAAGTCCACAAGTGCATCACAAGTATACCACAAGTCCATCACCAAGTGAACAACAAATGAAAAAAAATACAACGTACACTCATCTCGGCCATTGCGACTATGGTGAAGACCCAGCTCCATCATTTCGAAGGTGCATGAGGTGGATTATTCGAACTACCGTCAGATGGAGACTGCACAAAGGAGAAAAGATTGCATGTGAGACAAGATTATTTGGATATCTAATCTAGGAAGGTAGAGGCCATACAAGCAAAGCACAAGCGAAAGTAAAAAAACTTTCATACTCACAGGAGTAGCTGCAGCTGCAGGACGTGGAGGTGGAACCAACAGCCCAGCTGGCAGAGAGAAGCCCACACGTTGCCCAAGCTCTTGTAGGAACTCCGTAATGTCCATCAGCCTCTACGCCTGGGCCTGCCGCTCGACCCGCTCGGCCTCCAGCTGGGCCGCCATCCTCTACTGCCCGGCCTCCAGATCCTGACGTTGCATCATTTCTTATTCTAGCTGGGCCTGCAATATTTCACTCCAATGTTTTAGTAATGCAAAGCTAATTAAGGTGTGTAAAGATCAATGTATGACGAGTAAAACATGAATAATCTCGAGTGTGTCGACCTGGTGCTGTGCAGCGGTCGGCCGTGTGCAAATGGGCGGGCTCTCGCTCGTGCTCCGTGCTCGGATCTGGGAGAGAGAGGGAGTAGAGGCCGTGTCGATGACGCCGTCGCCAAGCCAGAACCGCCCATGCTTCTTGCCTTGCCCCACCCTCATGACGGCCTCTCCATCGAAGTCCTAGGTGCTTAGATCGTGGTCTGGCCCATGGAGCGACCTCGCCACCTTAGTGTACTCACTGATGCGGGAGTGGATGCTCGGGTTCGTGTATGCCTCAGGTGGGTCCTCCAAGTTGAAGGAGACATCGGACGTCACCTTGCCCTTGTGGGCCATACACCATGCCTAGAAGTCCGAGCAAGCCTGGCCACTATGTGACGCTGACTGCGAGAAAGACAACACGATGATTAGAAATCAGGCAGAACTGAGCGTCACAATAGATAAATGAATTCGCATACCCATGCTTATTTGTATCCGGCGAGGCTTCGGCTGTCTTGATGGTGTGCTGGACCTTGCATCTGTAAACGACGGTCCCGGGCATCCCTGTGCATCTTGAGGTACTCCTCCGTGAACCACCTCTCCACCATCATCGCCCAGCACTCGGGGTATGCTTGGCACCACCAGGGAATCATCTACATGTCATCAAGTATTGGACATATAAGAAGATAAAATTAAACCGACTTAATCTCAAAACGAATCAATATTGATGTTCTTCATTTACCTCAAGGTACTGCTCCCGGGTCAGCTACATCTCTCTTGCGTCTTCTTGGTTTTCCTCTCTCCAAGCTTCGACCCGTAGTAGGTTACGATGGCCTGGATGTGCACCTCGTGATGCATGTCGGTGATGAGTTTCTTACAGGCTTTGGTAGTCACCTGCTCCGCCCTGGCCTCAAATCCCTCCTCGCATCTGTAATAAGTCTACATACAAAAGAGATGTATCCATTCATTATTTCAAGAAAAGTCCAATGAATACGATGTATTGAGCAATGTTGTGCGAGGGAGACTTACCCAAAACTCTGCCTTCACCCGCGCCGCCTTGTTGGGGTACTCCGCATCGGGGGCGACGACATAGTGGTCAAACGAGTAGGCCAGCTCCGTCTTCGATGCATACGTGACAATGCTGGGGAAGTGTTGCCTGCACAGAAGACCCAGGATGCCATTGACTAGCCGTGCGCTACCACCCGACACAACCACCTAGTTCCTACACAAGTGATTAAGAAAAATTATTAGTTTTTTTCATCATATCATATGAAGTAGTGGTGATAACATATAAAGTTACTTACTTTTGCCCTTCAGGGCGAATCACTGGGCATTGGTGAGGAAGCGGAACCTGTGGGAGGCTCACGGGACCTCGCAAGTAGACACTTGAAGAGGAGTCGGAGGAAGCAGAACCCGTGCCTGCTGCCTCCCACGGCGTGGGAGGAGACTCGTCCTCATGCGGCCCCTCCTTCATGGGGATCGTAAGTTGCCTCTTCTGGCCATCATTAGAGTCTACCTCCAGGTACCTGGTGGATTTACACTTTGGACAGAACTTTGCATGCTCGTGTTCTTTCCTAAATAGGACGCACCCCTTTGGACAAGCATGTATCTGCTCATACGGCATCTTAAGTGCACGAAGGAGTTTCTATGACTCGTACATGCTCTTTGGTAGAATGTGGCCCTTCAAAAGCAGGGTGTCAATCATGGCCAACATATTATCGAAGCCTTCTCGACTCAAGTTTAACTCAGACTTGAACCCCTTTAAGCATCCAATGGCATCCAGTTGAGACACCGTTGACCAATCGTGAAGGGGTTTCTGTGCTAAGTCCATCATGTCGTAGAACGCCTATGCGGCTGCCTCCATCTCCTCCTTCTCATGTCCCTCATCGAACTGTCCTTGGTGAAAGTCATCTAACATGTCTGCTACCTCGGCATCAACAACAAAAGCCTCCAGCCGTGGTCTCACCACCTCCTCTCTCATACGATGGGCTTCACCATGGTGGACCCACCGGGTGTAGTCCGGCGTAAATCCATTCTTCACAAGATGTTTACCCATTTCCACCTTATTTACCCTTCTCCTGTTTCCACATTTGCTGCAGGGACACAAAACTAGGCAATGTCCTTTAGCAGCCTTGCCAAATACACTGTTCAAAAAAGCATTGGTCTTGTTTATCCATTCATTGGTGTAATCACTCTGACTTCTCCGGCCCGTGTACCTCCACTGACGGTCATCCATCCTCTAACATATGTATCACCGAGCAAAATAACCATCAATTGCATCTACATGGTGTTCCTACTGTCTAATAGGTGAGGATAGGTCCTAATCCCAGCCGCGGATGCGTAGATAAGGTTAGTCTCTATGCTCTACTCCTATCCGAGATAGAATTTCGGCAGCACATCCCCGCTGTTCTCTAGATACACGTCCTGCCAAAGAAGAGTGCGTATCCGGAGAACAACAGGGAGGTGATGCCGAAACTCTATCTCGGATCGGAACAGACCATGAAAACTAACCCATCTACGCATCCACGGGCTGTCTAAAAAACATGGACAATCCAAAACAGATACGGTCATAGATATGTAAAAATCTGCATACCTCCAACCGTATCTCTTTCGAACGGGAGATGCCTAACTGGGTTACGCGATCTACGACCATGATACGGAAAGAGGGGTTATACCTAGGGTGGCGGTGGAGTCAGGCTAGTGGTGCTGTGGCGGGTCGGTGTAGTGGCAAGGCGATGCGGTGCAGGCAGACTCGCAGCGGCGAGGAAGACGATCGAGGTCGCCGAGATACTCCAGCTCGGCTACGACGGCTCTTCTCTGCAAAAAAAGAACAAAATACTATCTCAGTTCAAAATTTCGGCAGAACCTCCCCTGCACGGTCGGGGGAGTGGATTTTTTAACACTTTTTTAAACTAATTTTAAATATAACACTATTTTTTTCTTCAAAACTAATACTTTTGGCAACGTCTATTGGCATGACGCGGCGAAACACCTGTGTCGTGCCATGCATGGTGGCGCGGCGGGAGGCTGACGTGGCGACGACCGGGGCGTTGACCGGTGACGTGGAAGGGTCTACCGCGCCACCGATCTTGACGCGGCAGTGACGCGGCAATGACGCGCCATAGCCCACGGCGCGGCAGGACGAGATAAATAACGCCCGCGAGCCGCCCTCCCTCCCGTCTACCCTCGAGCTGCCTGCCCTCCTTGCCTGCAGCGCCGCCCGCTGCGCCTGGCGCCGCCGGCCGCCGCGCCACGCACGCCGGCGCGACACGAACGCCCTCACTGCAGTTCAACCCTCGCTCAGGTAAAATTTAGTGACTATTTCTTCATAATCAAAACCCTCATACCTCCACTACCCCTTTATATTAATCGTTAGCCATTAGATTGAGAGATTCTTTTAGAATATACTTTAGTCGTTAATTTATCTTACATTGTATTATTATTTGTATACTTTAATTATTAATTTTCTTACAATGTTTTATTAATTATAGCGGAAACCAATGTCTAATTAAAAGGCACGTGGAATATAAATCTATTTATGTGTTTTTTGTGCACTAGACGTACATATATATAGCCACAAATTTGGTTGGTTGAGTTTTTATGATTTAAATTTTTATATGCTTGTTTTCTTACCTGAAAATATTAATTCAAATGATCATTTTACTCAAGCATATATTGAAAGCACTATAACCTTCAAAATCATGCACAACATCGTACTACTATGAGTCCATCATAGCATTGTGCGAAAAAATAGACAACTTATATTTTTAGACATATTAGTATAGAGTATACATGATAGTTCTCAATCAATTCATCTTATACTGGGCTACTCATCCCTAGGTTAAAATTATATTGAGCTGCTCTAGCAGATGTTGACAAGCTATTGTAATAATTTAATAAGAAACATTGGTGGATAGCATGTCCTTACATAGAAGTTGCTTCTTTTTCTAGTGAAGTTGTTTAATATGTCTGTTAATGTTACTTTGAATATATACATGTGTTTTCATATTGTGTTCGTATTGCATAACAAGTAATTCAAATTTTACAATGCTACATGATATAAATTTGAATATTGTTAATTTAAATACTCTAACCCTTTGTTTATCAATTTGTAACAGGATGACGCCTCCCACGCAGCACCCGTTGTACCCCCTTCTTGAGGTGGAGTACGACGACTAGCACCGAGCACACATCTTGAGTGACACCGACGCACAGGTGGCCTTGTTTTCTTTGAGGCCCCGCACGCACACCAGGGCGCACTAGTGGGACGAGTGTTACGTGCCGTACATATGGCGTGCCGACTTTCTCGAGCTTGTCCGTGTTGTCAACTATGGTCTTCCGCCCCTTGACCCAACACTACATACTACAACTATAGACAGGTGCGAGTGCCTTCTTTATACGTAAACATTCTTATAACAAATTTGAGGCAACTAACAGTCGTTCTATTCTTATAACAGGTGGAGACGGAGACCCAAACGTTCCACCTACCTTGCGGCGAGATGACCTTGACCATGCAGGACGTGAAGGCTATCTTTGGCCTTTGGTTGGGGGGACTTCTAGTGACAGGTATAGTTGACAATGATCACTAGAGGGAGCTAGTGGCTCAGTTCATTGGCTTTCTTCCACCGAACGATGAGGTTTCCAAGAAAAATAAGTGAGCAATTTAAGCCTATTTAATACTTGCATTGCTTTCCTACAGCCATCGGGTCTCATTTTCTTTGGCGAATTTCAGGAAAAGTTCCGGTGTTTCGTCATCCGGGATCACAGAGCGCTTTGATTACTTGCACCCATAGGCTGATGAGACTTAGATAGACAGGTTCGCTAGAGTGTGGCTCTGGCACTTCCTTGGTGCTTTCCTCTTTCCAGATGTCTCGGGCAACATCACCAGCTGGATCTTCCTTGACATACTACGCCAGCCGTAGGAGAACATAGTGGGGTACAGCTAGGGCAGCATAGTCCTAGCATGGACATATCGACAGCTATGCATTGCTTGCCGTCGCACCTCAGGGTATGCGAACCTTGGGGGTTGCTCCTACCTACTCCAGATTAGTCCTAGGTGCTTAGATCGTGGTCTGGCCCATGGAGCGACCTCGCCACCTTAGTGTACTCACTGATGCGGGAGTGGATGCTCGGGTTCATGTATGCCTCGGGTGGGTCCTCCAAGTTGAAGGAGACATCGGACGTCACCTTGCACTTGTGGGCCATACACCATGCCTAGAAGTCCGAGCAAGCCTGGCCACTATGTGACGCTGACTGCGAGAAAGACAACACGATGATTAGAAATCAGGCAGAACTGAGCGTCACAATAGATAAATGAATTCGCATACCCATGCTTATTTGTATCCGGCGAGGCTTCGGCTGTCTTGATGGTGTGCTGGACCTTGCATCTGTAAACGACGGTCCCGGGCATCCCTGTGCATCTTGAGGTACTCCTCCATGAACCACCTCTCCACCATCATCGCCCAGCACTCGGGGTATGCTTGGCACCACCAGGGAATCATCTACATGTCATCAAGTATTGGACATATAAGAAGATAAAATTAAACCGACTTAATCTCAAAACGAATCAATATTGATGTTCTTCATTTACCTCAAGGTACTGCTCCCGGGTCAGCTACATCTCTCTTGCGTCTTCTTGGTTTTCCTCTCTCCAAGCTTCGACCCGTAGTAGGTTACGATGGCCTGGATGTGCACCTCGTGATGCATGTCGGTGATGAGTTTCTTACAGGCTTTGGTAGTCACCTGCTCCGCCCTGGCCTCAAATCCCTCCTCGCATCTGTAATAAGTCTACATACAAAAGAGATGTATCCATTCATTATTTCAAGAAAAGTCCAATGAATACGATGTATTGAGCAATGTTGTGCGAGGGAGACTTACCCAAAACTCTGCCTTCACCCGCGCCGCCTTGTTGGGGTACTCCGCATCGGGGGCGACGACATAGTGGTCAAACGAGTAGGCCAGCTCCGTCTTCGATGCGTACGTGACAATGCTGGGGAAGTGTTGCCTGCACAGAAGACCCAGGATGCCATTGACTAGCCGTGCGCTACCACCCGACACAACCACCTAGTTCCTACACAAGTGATTAAGAAAAATTATTAGTTTTTTTCATCATATCATATGAAGTAGTGGTGATAACATATAAAGTTACTTACTTTTGCCCTTCAGGGCGAATCACTGGGCATTGGTGAGGAAGCGGAACCTGTGGGAGGCTCACGGGACCTCGCAAGTAGACACTTGAAGAGGAGTCGGAGGAAGCAGAACCCGTGCCTGCCGCCTCCCACGGCGTGGGAGGAGACTCGTCCTCGTGCGGCCCCTCCTTCATGGGGATCGTAAGTTGCCTCTTCTGGCCATCATTAGAGTCTACCTCCAGGTACCTGGTGGATTTACACTTTGGACAGAACTTTGCATGCTCGTGTTCTTTCCTAAATAGGACGCACCCCTTTGGACAAGCATGTATCTGCTCATACGGCATCTTAAGTGCACGAAGGAGTTTCTATGACTCGTACATGCTCTTTGGTAGAATGTGGCCCTTCAAAAGCAGGGTGTCAATCATGGCCAACATATTATCGAAGCCTTCTCGACTCAAGTTTAACTCAGACTTGAACCCCTTTAAGCATCCAATGGCATCCTGTTGAGACACCGTTGACCAATCGTGAAGGGGTTTCTGTGCTAAGTCCATCATGTCGTAGAACGCCTATGCGGCTGCCTCCATCTCCTCCTTCTCACGTCCCTCATCGAACTGTCCTTGGTGAAAGTCATCTAACATGTCTGCTACCTCGGCATCAACATCAAAAGCCTCCAGCCGTGGTCTCACCACCTCCTCTCTCATACGATGGGCTTCACCATGGTGGACCCACCGGGTGTAGTCCGGCGTAAATCCATTCTTCACAAGATGTTTACCCATTTCCACCTTATTTACCCTTCTCCTGTTTCCACATTTGCTGCAGGGACACAAAACTAGGCAATGTCCTTTAGCAGCCTTGCCAAATGCACTGTTCAAAAAAGCATTGGTCTTGTTTATCCATTCATTGGTGTAATCACTCTGACTTCTCCGGCCCATGTACCTCCACTGACGGTCATCCATCCTCTAACATATGTATCACCGAGCAAAATAACCATCAATTGCATCTACATGGTGTTCCTACTGTCTAATAGGTGAGGATAGGTCCTAATCCCAGCCGCGGATGCGTAGATAAGGTTAGTCTCTATGCTCTACTCCTATCCGAGATAGAATTTCGGCAGCACATCCCCGCTGTTCTCTAGATACACGTCCTGCCAAAGAAGAGTGCGTATCCGGAGAACAACAGGGAGGTGATGCCGAAACTCTATCTCGGATCGGAACAGACCATGAAAACTAACCCATCTACGCATCCGCGGGCTGTCTAAAAAACATGGACAATCCAAAACAGATACGGTCATAGATATGTAAAAATTTGCATACCTCCAACCGTATCTCTTTCGAACGGGAGACGCCTAACTGGGTTACGCGATCTACGACCATGATACGGAAAGAGGGGTTATACCTAGGGTGGCGGTGGAGTCAGGCTAGCGGTGCTGTGGCGGGTCGGTGTAGTGGCAAGGCGATGCGGTGCAGGCAGACTCGCAGCGGCGAGGAAGACGATCGGGGTCGCCGAGATACTCCAGCTCGGCTACGACGGCTCTTCTCTGCAAAAAAAGAACAAAATACTATCTCAGTTCAAAATTTCGGCAGAACCTCCCCTGCACGGTGAGGTATCCAAAACCTGCAAAAAAACATATGGCACGATGGCCGACAACCACATACACATATGCATTCAATTCAACATATCATTGTCAAGTCACATTCATCCACCACCACCGCCGCCGCCGCCACTCTACTCTTCTACTACTACAACCACCACCACCACCGCCACTCTACTCTTCTACTACTACAACTACCACCACCACCACCACCTATTACTACTACTGCCACCACAACCACCTACTGTACTACTACTACCACCACCACAACCACCTACTACTACTACTCTACCGAACTCTACTTCTACTAAAACATACTACCTCTACTACTCTACTACTCACCTATGGTGTCGGGGGCTGGGAGGGCGTCGAGGCGTCGGGGTCGGCCGAGGCGCGCCGGGGACGGGGAGAGGATGGCCACGGTGGTCGGGGGCGCGCCGAGAGGGCTAGGGCGGCGCTGCCATGGGCCGGAGCAAGGGCCGGCGGGCGAAGGCGGGCGTCGGGGTCGGTCGAGGCACGCCGGGGACGGGGAGAGGATGGCCGCGGCGATCGGGGTCGCGCCGAGGACGGCCGGGGTCGCACCGAGAGGGTCGGGGCGGCGCTGCTGTGGGCCGGGGCGTGGGGCGCGGGCCGCAGGGTTGGAGGGGCGGGCGTGGGGCGACGGGCGCTGGCGGGCCGCGGTGTCCGAGGCGGTCGGCGGAGGCGCGCCGGTGTGGGCGGGCCGGCGGGCGAAGGCGGTGGGGGCACGCTGCCGTGCGCGGGCGGCGTAGCGGCGAGGGCGCGTCGGCGGGGTGGGGTGGGCAGGGGCGCGTCGGCGGGCAGGGCGGGCGAAGGTGGTGGGGGCACGCCGGCGGGGGGCGCCGCCGTGCGCGGGTGGGGCGTGCACGGGGCGGGGCGGGACAGCGCGGGGGGAGGGCAGGATGGCGGCGCGCGTGTGTGCGTGTCTGATATCACATGTGGAGATGTCCTGGTTTGTAAGCATCGTACGTGATAACGTGCACCAAACCTTCTCAAATTTTTATCACATCCTCCACATACGATATCATGGCATCTCGACAAGTTTCATGATTTTCGAACTTCGTTTGCATTTTATAGAATTTAAAAACAATTCGTCCGTAAGTTCGTGGTCATGTTTCGTGAACAAGATGTTCGAAATTTCGGGTCCATTCCTGGATACGGCCTCACACTACACTCAATACCGTGAATATCATTTTTTGAATCATTAAATTCCATTATTCGATGCACGTGCAGTTCAAATTTGCATTTTCCAAAAAATTCAATTAAATGAAATAAATTAACTAAATATAGCAAAAAGCCATAAAAATGTACCAAATTTTAACATGGAGTCTCACGTACTGTAGGAGGACTCGAGAAAAATTTTGGAGTTCAAAAGTGGAAAAAAATAGTTGGCCGTTATTCTTTGCCGAGTGTTAGGGTCTGGCACTCGGCAAATAAGTGGTTTGCCGAGTGTCTACCTGCTGGCACTCGGCAAACCTGGACGGCAGGCGGCGGCCGTTACCTGACGCCGCTTTTTGCCGAGCGCCAGGGTTTGCCGAGTGCCTAACACTCGGCAAAAGAGCCTTTGCCGACACTCGGCAAAGCCTTCTTTACCGAGTGCGGCACTCGGTAAAATAGCTCTTTGCCGAGTGCCTGACTTTTAGCCCTCAGCAAAAAAAAATTGCACTCGGCAAAGGATCTATTTCGGTAGTGGGTGTCCCAGGTAGGGAAAGACTAGGAGAGCTATCTCTACAAACATGCGCTCGATTGGCAACACCAAGCTCTTCCAGCAGACGTGAAGGAACGCCTTGCTGGCTTCGAGGAAATGGTTGGGAAGCAGCGGCGGATCCACAGGGGGGGCTAGGGGGCTCCAGCCCCCCCTAATTTCTTGATTTCAAGCATAATCACTGTAGCAAAAGCTTAATTTCACCATTAAATCTTCATGCAAATCAACATTTCCATTGTTTTAGCCCCCCCCCCCCCTTATCCTGCATCGTGCATCCGCCACTGTTGGGAAGGTGGATGAAAACAAATGGTTTAGCTTAGTTCAATTCAAATCTGCATGGCAGATGTAATAGCTGTTACTGATGTGCATTTCTCTTTAGCTCGTTGCTGAGCTGTGGACTTGTTAAACTTAAACTGATTGATGCTGTAAACGTTCTGTCTTGGTGAATGCTAAGGCTGGGCAAGGCCCTTAAACTCTAAAAAAATAATAATCCATTACTGGTCCAAGTATGTATATGGTCCATATATTGTGTAGCTGTTTGCACATGTGGGCCCAACTATATATCTTATCCACAAGTGGTTGTAATTAGGGATAGATGGGACCCAGCCGCGGTCGACGAGAGCCGATTTGCCCATCTTGGGGAAAAAATGAAGTTGGGCTCCATTCACTATCGCATGATTTGACTGTACAGCGAATTAAACTACGTAGAAACTAGCAGCGGGTGAATTCGTCGTCCATCACATCGGAAAGGTATAGATAGTCCGAGCCCAGCTGATGTGATTCTCATCACATCGGAAAGGTCTGCCCGCCGGAGCAAGTTGCCAATACGTAGTTGCCCCATGACGACGACGCGGGCGGCGGCCGGGCAAAATGCACATCAAAGCATGCATCAGCGACGACGTAGGGGAGCTAGGCTGCCAAACTTGCTACAGTGGAGTATTGCTTTGCACACGTACCGTGTGGCATCCGGCATCATCCTGTCCTGTTGCGCGCAAGGGGGCACATGCTGCCATCGCCCATCTGCCTGCTCCATCGCGTACGCTCAACTCGCACTGTTTGGAGTTTTTCGTCGCTCATCTCATCGAATCGATCTTTCTCCGATCCACATCCAGGTAAACTTCGGGAGACGTGCATTCATGTAAAGTTAGCTTAAGATCGGCTGCCATTTTAAATCGATTTATTAACTATGATATAGTATTTTTCTCTATCAATGAATCAGTATAAGCGACTTATGGACTCGGCGAGCGTAGCATTAGCCGCCGGAAAGGTGGATCCATGCATCGGGTGGACCGGCGAAATCATGCGGCGGCCGATCCATCGGAGATCGGAGCTAACGCGTAGGACTGGCACGGGCCGGTCCTCATCTGCGCTCGCTGGGCTGGCCGGGGACACGACATGGTCTCTGGATATGGATTGACGCAGACTTCTGGTACGGCGTGTATGACCACACACACACAGGGGCACAGCGAACATGCTATTTGTCCGTTCCCCGGCTCCGAGCCCAGCTACTATTACACGGCATTGATGGTTCCTGGTCTGCCACGTCGAATCTCCTGCCGCCTAAAGTTACTTTGCATGCTGTGCCCCCCTCATTCTCATCGACCCATATCAATCAACTCATTCATACATACATACATACATACATACATACATACATACATACTCGTATGACGATGATGTAGTTTATTACCAATGCTAATCTGCCAACTAGGTAGTACAACAATCAACCATCATGTGTTTGTCGCCATTGGCTTAATTCCCGCTGGACTGCTGGTGTGGCGCCGCTGTGGATTTTTTTAACACTTTTTTAAACTAATTTTAAATATAACACTATTTTTTTCTTCAAAACTAATACTTTTGGCAACGTCTATTGGCATGACACGGCGAAACACCTGTGTCGTGCCATGCATGGTGGCGCGGCGGGAGGCTGACGTGGCGACGATCGGGGCGTTGACCGGTGACGTGGAAGGGTCTACCGCGCCACCGATCTTGACGCGGCAGTGACGCGGCAATGACGCGCCATAGCCCACGGCGCGGCAGGACGAGATAAATAACGCCCGCGAGCCGCCCTCCCTCCCGTCTGCCCTCGAGCTGCCTGCCCTCCCTGCCTGCAGCGCCGCCCGCTGCGCCTGGCGCCGCCGGCCGCCGCGCCACGCACGCCGGCGCGACACGAACGCCCTCACTGCAGTTCAACCCTCGCTCAGGTAAAATTTAGTGACTATTTCTTCATAATCAAAACCCTCATACCTCCACTACCCCTTTATATTAATCGTTAGCCATTAGATTGAGAGATTCTTTTAAAATATACTTTAGTCGTTAATTTATCTTACATTGTATTATTATTTATATACTTTAATTATTAATTTTCTTACAATGTTTTATTAATTATAGCGGAAACCAATGTCTAATTAAAAGGCACGTGGAATATAAATCTATTTATGTGTTTTTTGTGCACTAGACGTACATATATATAGCCACAAATTTGGTTGGTTGAGTTTTTATGATTTAAATTTTTATATGCTTGTTTTCTTACCTGAAAATATTAATTCAAATGATCATTTTACTCAAGCATATATTGAAAGCACTATAACCTTCAAAATCATGCACAACATCGTACTGCTATGAGTCCATCATAGCATTGTGCGAAAAAATAGACAACTTATATTTTTAGACATATTAGTATAGAGTATACATGATAGTTCTCAATCAATTCATCTTATACTGGGCTACTCATCCCTAGGTTAAAATTATATTGAGCTGCTCTAGCAGATGTTGACAAGCTATTGTAATAATTTAATAAGAAACATTGGTGGATAGCATGTCCTTACATAGAAGTTGCTTCTTTTTCTAGTGAAGTTGTTTAATATGTCTGTTAATGTTACTTTGAATATATACATGTGTTTTCATATTGTGTTCGTATTGCATAACAAGTAATTCAAATTTTACAATGCTACATGATATAAATTTGAATATTGTTAATTTAAATACTCTAACCCTTTGTTTATCAATTTGTAACAGGATGACGCCTCCCACGCAGCACCCGTTGTACCCCCTTCTTGAGGTGGAGTACGACGACTAGCACCGAGCACACATCTTGAGTGACACCGACGCACAGGTGGCCTTGTTTTCTTTGAGGCCCCGCACGCACACCAGGGCGCACTAGTGGGACGAGTGTTACGTGCCGTACATATGGCGTGCCGACTTTCTCGAGCTTGTCCGTGTTGTCAACTATGGTCTTCCGCCCCTTGACCCAACACTACATACTACAACTATAGACAGGTGCGAGTGCCTTCTTTATACGTAAACATTCTTATAACAAATTTGAGGCAACTAACAGTCGTTCTATTCTTATAACAGGTGGAGACGGAGACCCAAACGTTCCACCTACCTTGCGGCGAGATGACCTTGACCATGCAGGACGTGAAGGCTATCTTTGGCCTTTGGTTGGGGGGACTTCTAGTGACAGGTATAGTTGACAATGATTACTAGAGGGAGCTAGTGGCTCAGTTCATTGGCTTTCTTCCACCGAACGATGAGGTTTCCAAGAAAAATAAGTGAGCAATTTAAGCCTATTTAATACTTGCATTGCTTTCCTACAGCCATCGGGTCTCATTTTCTTTGGCGAATTTCAGGAAAAGTTCCGGTGTTTCGTCATCCGGGATCACAGAGCGCTTTGATTACTTGCACCCATAGGCTGATGAGACTTAGATAGACAGGTTCGCTAGAGTGTGGCTCTGGCACTTCCTTGGTGCTTTCCTCTTTCCAGATGTCTCGGGCAACATCACCAGCTGGATCTTCCTTGACATACTACGCCAGCCGTAGGAGAACATAGTGGGGTACAGCTAGGGCAGCATAGTCCTGGCATGGACATATCGACAGCTATGCATTGCTTGCCGTCGCACCTCAGGGTATGCGAACCTTGGGGGTTGCTCCTACCTACTCCAGATTTGGTGTTGGAAACGATGACCCGTTGGTAGGCCCCTTAATACTTGTTTACCGGTAAGTACTTTGGTTCACTATATTCTTCGAGACAGTTACATATGATTAAATTATTAATGGCTAATTCATTATCGTGTTAAATTCATTATTTGTATATCTGGACAGAAGCCGAGTTAGTTAGAGGGAATGCGAGGCGCAAGTACAGGGAGTACACGGACGGTCTCAATGTCCTGACACAGTACCAGGTTACACTCTCTTTACTATCATACATGTGTCTTATTCAATGTACACTATATCACAACCTAACTCAATTATGAAATGTTCAGGTGCATTGGTGTCCTTGGGATGCTCCGGAGCTTAAGTACTATCTCAGTCCTATCACTAGGGATGAGTCAGACGAGTATCGCTGCAACGTCCCTCTTATTTTCTTCCACATGGTCGTGATTCACTTGCCCATAAGGGTTTGTAGGCAATTTGGAAGAATGACAGGCTACCCACCACCGCTTTACTCCACCAACCAAGAATTGCACGGGTGCGTTATCGATTAATAACGAAGCTACAATTTAGAGGTGTGTGTTGTACAACTAACATCATTTTGTTGTAGGTATGACCGCAGAAAGAGGTACAAGACCAAGGATTGGCGTGTGACACACAACGCATACATCCACTTGTGGCAGAATAGGGAATGGTGGCTGGTCCATGCGGGTCCCCACACGACCAGCACACCTTCGACGAGTACTTGTGCTGGCTTCATAGGTCTACGAGGACACATATCAATCCCCCGTACACTGAGGAGGCGAGTGACGAGGACTCAGAGGAAGATGTGATCGAAGATGTGTACGATGTTGCCACTAGGGAGGACACACAAGTACAAAGAGCCCTGCTTCAAAGATACATGGTAAGATACTCGAATGGTACAATTTGTTATCCATTTGGTATTAAGTATGTGTACTAAAATTGTCCAACCGTGTTTCTATACCTAGGCGACACAATTGTTAAGGATGTCCAATGAAGCAACGTTTCGGCTTCACGAGTCTAGAGGGTAGGGGCCTAGCGTTCTCGAGGCTTTTGTGGAGGTAAACATAAATTTGTCCAGTTCCAAAAATGTTTCTTTAGTCTATATGTGTTTGGGAAATGCACTAACTTTAACGTCTATTTATGCAGAAGGTGAAGCGAAGCTGTAGGAAGCTAGCTCAGAAGCTGAGCTGGATGGACACTTCTTGGGTGGAACCAGTAGTCCCGCGCGCGGTCGGGTGGTATGTTGAAAGGTCCTAATGGCTAGAGGGGGGGGTGAATAGCCTAATAAAAATTTCTACAACAACACTTAACAAAATGGTTAGACAACTATGAAGCAAAGCAAGTGTTGCGCTAGCCTACTTAAAATGCAAGCCACCTACCACAAATCTAGTTTAGATAGTATATATTCACACAAAAGCTATAACACTACCCTATGTTAGTATGCTCTCAGAGACTAACTAAAGAGTCACACCAACCAACCAACCAAGCTCTCACAACTAGTTATGCTAAAGAGCTTGACATCTAGTTTACGGTAATATAAGGGGAGTGATCAAGAAGGTTATACCGCCATGTAGATGAAGGAACCAATCAATCACAAGGATGAATAACAATAAAGACCAATCACCTCGGAATCAATGATGAACACAATGATTTTTATCGAGGTTCACTTGCTTGCCGGCAAGCTAATCCTCGTTGTGGCGATTCACTCACTTGGAGGTTCACGTGCTAATTAGCTTCACATGCCAAACCCTCAATAGGGTGCCGCACAACTAACACAAGATGAGGATCACACAAGCCACAAGCAATCCACTAGAGTACCTTTTGGCTCTCTGCAGGGGAAAGGTCAAGAACCCCTCACAATCACCATGATCGGAGCCGGAGACAATCACCAACCTCCGCTCGATGATCCTTGCTGCTCCAAGCCATCTAGGTGGTGGCAACCACCAAGAGTAACAAGCGAATCCCGCAGCGAAACACGAACACCAAGTGCCTCTAGATGCAAACACTCAAG
This sequence comes from Miscanthus floridulus, assembly GCF_019320115.1. Lineage (NCBI taxonomy): Eukaryota > Viridiplantae > Streptophyta > Magnoliopsida > Poales > Poaceae > Miscanthus > Miscanthus floridulus. The sequence continues at coordinate 67,654,662 of NC_089583.1, read as the reverse complement.
CAATGCACTTGGATTCTCTCCCTATCTCACAAAGATGATGAATCAATGATGGAGATGAGTGGGAGGGCTTTGGCTAAGCTCACAAGGTTGGTATGTCAATGAAAATGGCCAAAGGTATGAGCTTCAACCGGCCATGGGGCTTAAATAGAAGCCCCCATGAAATAGAACCGTTGTACCCCTTCACTGGGCACAACGCGGGCTGACCGAACGCTCCGGTCATGTTGACCGGACACTGGACCACAGTGTCCGGTCGCCCAACGACAGCCATGTGTCCTGATCTCAATGGTCACTTAGGTTGACCGGACGTTGCGCTATAACTGACCGGACACTTAGCCTCCAGCGTCCGGTCATTTCCAGTAAGGTTCTAGAAACGATTTTCTTCGACCGGACGCGTCCGGTCATGCTTGACCGGACCCTGACAGCGTTCGGTCACATAGTGACTTTCTTCTACGCTGTCCGACAATAGGTTCGGACACACCCTTCCAGCGTCCGATCATTCAAGACCCAGTGTCCGGTCATTTGACCGACGCCAGCGTCTCTGCTGTTACAACTGACCAGACGTGCCGGTTCCTTTGGGACCAGCGTTCGATCACCTTGTGACCAGCGAGACTAACTCCTTTTCACCTCTAACTTCTTCATCCTTGCTCAAATGTGCCAACCACCAAGTGTATCACCTTGTGCACATGTGTTAGCATGATTTCACAAACATTTTCAAGGGTGTTAGCATTTCACTAGATCCTAAATGCATATGCAATGAGTTGGAGCATCTAGTGGCACTTTGACAACCACATTCCGATACGAGTTTCACTCCTCTTAATAGTACGGCTATCAAACCTAAATGTGATCACACTCTCTAAGTGTCTTGATCACCAAAACAAAATAGCTCCTATGGTTTATACCTTTGCCTTGAGCTTTTTGTTTTTCTCTTTCTTCTTCCTAAGTCCAAGCACTTGATCATCACCTATGGCATTATCTTCATCATGCTATGATCTTCATTTGCTTCACAACTTGGAGTGTGCTACCTATCTCATTATCACTTGATAAACTAGGTTAGCACTTAGGGTTTCATCAAGTCACCAAAACAAAACTAGAGCTTTCACACGTCTTCTGGCTCTTTGAGGACACCAGCCAGCTCTTCTCAGCCGTGAGAGGTGCCACTTCCGTAGTTCGTACACCACCACATCATAGTGCTAGGAAGGACCCTGCAACGAGGACGACTGATGACAACGATGACCCCCGGGCTTCCACAGACAGCACGACCAATGGGATGATTGGCTGCAGGACGAGATTGGCATGTCTCAGCTAGGTGGTGCCCCACTTGGTACCCAAGGAGCCTCATAGGTACTAACAAAGGTAGTTTCTTTAAATACGTAGGCTCCATGAACTAACGATCATAAAGATTATAAGTACTCGTGCATATCATATACTTGCAGGGTATGAGCCGTACACACCGGCAATGCGAACACACCGATATTGGCTACACTTCCAATGTGTTGCCAACAAATCCGAAGAGACAGAGGCGTCCTAGGGATCCTTACATTCCTGGGTCTTAGCTTTGTTAGGTCGAAGGAATATTGTCGTCTGAAACTTGCAGGCTTAGTTGGTTATGTTATATCGAACTTATGTCGAACCAATGAAAATAATATGTGGCAGCTTGTCAACTTGCGCATGGAATTCATTTATTTGCTTCATATTCAGTTTCAATGCGTCTAGTAGCACTGCCGGTGAGATTAACTAGCAACTAGTTTGGGAACCGGCCGTCCCGACGTATCTCGTCGCTAGTGGCCGACGTCTTGACCCCGATCCTCCCAAGCTTGGTCATCGCCGCCACGAAATCGCCGAAGAAGGCACCCTGGTTGGATGTGCAGTAGTCAACCGTGCTACGCGATCTCATATCGAACTAGCCTAGAGCACCTGCTCGGAGCCCATCGACGAGGGGTCGAGGAAGGCGAAGGCGTTGGGGTCAGAGCTGCAGGTGCCGTTCAGCTGCGACGCGAAGCCGGGGTCCATGGTCGTGTCGTTGCCATTCCTCACCGACAGCAGCCGATCTTCTGTCTGTGTCTTGGTCCTGCCGCCCCGTGGTCTATGGCGCGGCAGACCCTACCACGTCACCGGTCAGCAGCCTTGGTCGTCGCCACGTCAGCCTCCCGCCGTGCCACCATGCATAGCACGGCACAGGCATTTCGCCGCGCCATGGCAATAGGCGCGGCCAAAAGTATTAGTTTTGAAAAAAAAACAGTGTTAGATTTAAAATTAGTTTACAAAAAGTGTTAAAAATAAAAAAAACCGTGGTGGACCTTACCGCAACTAATACGCCCCCCCCCCACCTCCCCTCTTATCCCACTCTCAACTCTAAAATTGTGTCATTTTACCATCACTGCTACATAAACAAACACTTCTTCATGGCCCATCGCGCTCGGAATTTTGAGATGTTTGCCACCGGTTATATCACAACTTAGACAATGAAACGTGCGTGGATGCGGATTGAATATCATCCCACTCTCTCTATCTCGCATAGCTCCCTCCTCTCTTCCTCTCTCTCACACATCTCAAGCATCAGCAGCTCCCTTTCTCTCTCAAGTGTCTCAATATGCTCAAAAGTTTTAACTTAATTTGAGGATAAAAAAAGTCTATAGTACGTAATAAGAACAAAATTTGAAAAATTAAAATTTAGATCCATAAGGTATATGATGCAACAAAATCCACCATATAGTTAATGGAAAGGTTTTTGAAACTAATTGTATAATTAAACAATACAAAGGTGCCATGCAAAGGGAAAATAAATATAATTGAAAAACTGTATACATCACCCCTTGCAAAAAAATATTAATAAGTTTATGATAACTAGATTGTCATTATGTTAAAAAAATAAACAAATATACAATTTAATATAAGTAATTCTTTATTAGTCATATGTATTAACTAATAACTAATACTTATATCTCCTAAAATTGTACCCCGTGCGAGAGCACGGGTGGACGGACTACGGGTATTAACACTTATGTCTTTAAATAAGTTTATTATGAATAATTAATCTAATGATATTTATTTTGTATTATAAATGTTAATATTTTTTGTATAACTTTAGTCAAATTTCAAATCATTTGACTCCACGAAAAATGCGAATTACATTCTTTTTGGACAGAGGAAGTTTGTTGGAAGATTTTACAAAACTCGCATTTTTAGATAAATTGGCAACCGAAATTGTTTACTATGCAACCCTCAACCCAAAAGATGAGAGAGAAGGGGCATGCAACATTCTGATATCCTAAAAACAACTCCAACATGACCTTACTTGAGCCCTCAAAACAAAATTTGATTTTGAAAGGCTCCTGATGGGCACTGCAACTAACCGAGAGAGAACATGTGTTTATCCCTCCTGCCCTCGACAAACGGTAGAGCAACTGAGGGGAGGCCACATCGCACAGCTGCCAGCTTCCTCAGAATAAGCAAGATTCCATCGCTGTTGGGAATTTAGGCAATTTCATTATCAGTTTAACCCAAAAAAATAACATCAACAGGTTTGTGATGACATATATGTGCATGTGTATATTTCTTATGAACAATACAGTATGCAGAGATGACATACTGGTAAATACAGTAAAAACACAAAGTACATAAATCACAGAGATTAGACTGTACCCAGCAGAGGGTCCCATGCCGAGGGCATCGGAGGCTCCATTCGCACTAGTCGACATAGTGCGTTGCTCGAAGTCACAGACCACAGTCGATGCAGCAAGATGTTCGCAGTGCAGTTCCACGAACGGATCACCAGGAAAGAAGACACATTGACGTTCCGCAGGCAATCACTGAGAAGAAGTACGTGGCCGAGCAGTCGCGGATCGCTTCCCAAAAACCTAATTGCCGCTCACCCCGTGCAGGGTTCTCAGGCGGACGAGGGTTCCGGAGGCATCTGCTCTCCCGTTACTCCATGCGCGCAGAGGAACAGGACGGGGAAGACAGAAGGCTGCGGAGATGCGGAGTCTCTCGGGAACAGTTGCGAAGATAGAACTGTGTCTGGACTGACGGAGGAGTCGGATATATGGGTGCGACAGGGAAGCCATAGAGGCAGCGGAGAATCCCAGGAGACGGAGACGGAGAGACGGAAGCGAAAAGGACGGTAACTGCCACCATCAGTTCGCCTCCACTATCCAGGGGAGTAACTCCCGTTGTTATGTGGATTATGTGGCAAAATACTAGCCACGCCCGCCCGCTCACTCGCCACCCACCTACCTCACCACGGCCATGGCCCGGCCCGCGACCACGGCCCAGCCGGCAGCGACGGCGGTGCGCGCGCGTGTGGCACGTCTTTATCCTTTTCTCAGCTTCTCAATTCAGATGAATAATTTCCAACCATATAAGTTGAGTCAGCGTTTAGACAAAATTCCATATGGTATTAAACCATACAATACTTAATGTTACGTACCATAGAGTTTTATTTGATTATTAAATATTATATGGGCCAAGCCCATATTATATCCAACAATCCCCACCAAACTCTAGGGTTTGTAACAAAGTAGTCTTAGAACCACATTTCTTTTATATACCAGTGTTTTGATGGAGACTGTTAAGTTAAACATCCATCTAGAATAATAGTTTCACTCAGTCACAACTGAACAATGGACTAAGCCTTGAATTGACAGTTTTGTGTGAGGTGAATATCACTAAAGTCCTTAGCTGATACTGGGCAGCAAAAGGCAACCCCTCTATTTGAAGCATATAAGTCATACTTCAGTGCCTTTCATGAGTATTTAGAGATCACCCAAATCTCATAGACTGTGACCAGTAGTCTGACTCATATAGGTGTGTTCCTCAAAAGTTGTTCTGTAGGACAACATCTTTGCTTTGATAAGCCACTTGGAACGCATTAAGGCAAAAGCTAGCCTGCCTTACAGAAATGAGTCTTACTAAGGATCTTTCCTCACAATTTACTACTAGCTTGTTTCACCATCCTACTTCACGGGATCTCCGATCACATAGAATAGGTTACCACTATAGTAAATTTCAAGTAGGTCTCAAACCCATCTCTCTCGATGCACTTTCTATCACATTGCGTGATAGACCCTTAGTGAACTGATCTACCAGATTGCTAGACGTGTGAACATAGTTCAACGCTATTACTCTAGAGTTTCTCTATTTTCTGACAGATTTTAGCCGTCTCTTAACATGCCTTGTGGACTTTATGTTGTCCTTAGAACTGTTAACCTTTGTAATCACAGTCTGGTTATCGCAGTTCATAGAAATAGCCGGTATGGGTTTCTCAACAACTGATAAATCCATAAGGAGATCATGAAGCCACTCAGCCTCAGATCTAGCAGTGTCTAATGCTGTGAGTTCTGCTTCCATTGTAGACTTTGTTAAGATAGTCTGCTTGCAAGACTTCTAGGAAACAGCACCACCTCCAAGCGAAAACATATATCCACTTGTGGCATAAAGCTCATCAGCATCATAAATCCAGTTGGCATCACAATAGCCTTCCAGCACTTTTGGATGTCCAGTATAACAAATACCATAGCTCATGGTCTCTTTTAGGTAGCGCATTACTCTCTCAAGAGCACGCCAGTGATTATCTCCCAGGTTTGACACAAACCGGCTCAGCTTGCACACAGCAAATGAGATGTCAGGCCTTGTTGCACTAGCAAGATACATGAGCGAACTAATGATCTAGGAATATCTCAACCGATCCCTTGCTATTCTCCTGATTTTTCCTCAATAGCATGCTAGGGTCATAAGGTGTAGGAGCAGGTGCACAGTAACTAAACCCAAAGCGACTCAGTACCTTTTCCACATAGTGGGTTTGCAACAGAGTTACCCCACCATCACCTTCTCTTAGAAGCTTGATATTAAGAATAACATCAGCCTCTCCCAAATCTTTCATCTCAAAACTTTTAGATAGAAATTCCTTCACCTCCTCGATCACTTTGAGGCTAGATCCAAAGATCAGTATGTCATCAACATATAAGCACAAAATGACTCCTTCACCCCCACCATACCGATAGTACACACATTTGTCAGCTTCATTCATAACAAAGCCAGCAGATGTTAAAGTTCCGTCGAACTTCTCATGCCATTGCTTAGGAGCTTGTTTTAGGCCGTATAATGACTTTAATAATTTACACACCTTGCCTTCTTGACCATTTGCTACAAACCCATCAGGCTGATCCATATTGATCTCCTCCTCCAACTCTTTGTTTAGGAAAGCTGTCTTAACGTCCATTTGATGAACGATAAGACCATAAGAGGCTGCTAGGGAAAGCAAAACTTGAATTGTAGTCAATCAAGGCAACCGATGAATAAGTATCAAAGAAATCCTCACCTTCCTTTTGAGGATAACCCTTGGCCACAAGCCTTGCCTTGTACCTCTCAATAGTATCATCAGGCCTAAGCTTTTTCTTGAACACCCATTTACAACCTATAGGCTTGCACCCATAGGGACGATCAATTATTTCCCAAGTTCCATTAGACATAACAGAATCCATCTCACTCCGTACTGCTTCCTTCCATAAGTCAGCATCAGGAGAGGAATATGCCTCTTCAATGGTCGTTGGTGTGTCATCCACAAGGTACACAATATAGTCATCACCAAAAGACTTTGCAGTCCTCTGTCTTCTTGCTTTTCCTGGTGGCTATAGTGTCATCCTCCTCAGGATTTTGCACAAAGGGTTCCTCAATTTGTTCTATCGGAATAAAATTTTCATGCTCATGGGGAATTATAAATTCATGACCTAGTTATGCTAGGTGCATTTTTCATGGGAAACTCATTCTAAAAAAATGTAGCATCTCTAGATTCCATGATTATATCAACAGCCATCTCAGGAACACTAGAGCTTATAATTAAAAATCTATAACCCATGCTGTGAATAGCATAACCAAGAAAGACACCATCAATAATCTTTGGTCCTAAGCTTTCGCATTTTGTTTATTGGCACATTCACCTTTGCCAAACAACTCCAAGTTCGCAGGTAAGAGAGATTTAATTTCTTCTTCTCCCATTCCTCGAATGGTGTAATTTCTTTATTCTTTGTGGGCACTCTGTTTAGGACATGACATGCTATCAATATAGCCTCACCCCACCATTCCTTAGATAGTCCTGCAGTCTCCAACATGGCATTAACCAAATCAGTTAGAGTACGGTTCTTTCTCTCTACAATCCCATTGGACTGTGATGAGTATGGTGGCATCCTCTCATGAATAATTCCATGCACCGCGCAAAACTCAGAAAATTTATTTGAGAAATATTTTCCCCCGCGATCGGACCGCAAACGCTTGATTTTCTTCTCAAGTTGATTTTCTACCTCAGCTTTATAGACTTTAAAATAATGCAACGCTTCATCTTTTGTTTTTAATAAATACACGTAGCAAAATCTAGTACAATCGTCTATAAATGTCATGAAGTATCGTCTACCGCCTTTAGTCAATTCACCATTCATTTTGCATAAATCAGAATGAACGAGTTCTAATGGTACCAAGTCCCTCGCCTCAGCAGCCTTGTGAGGCTTGCGCGGTTGCTTCGATTACACACACACCTGGCACTTAGAATCCTGTGACTAAGTTAAATTTCAGGATTAAATTCAGAATTGCAAGCCGCGTGAGACAGCCAAAATTAATGTGACAAAGTCGTGAATGCCATATATTCAACTCATCCAAAACATTAACATTATTTCACCACTTTATTACACACGTCATCAAGCAAAGATAAGCGGAACAAACCTCCGCAATCATAACCTTTTTCAACAAATGTTCCATGTCTCGACACAACACATTTATTGGACTCAAATACAATTTTAAAGCCATCGCGACATATCTGAGAAGCGCTAACAAGGTTCTTTTTTATGGAGGGAACATGATGCACGTTCTTTAATAGCACCGTCTTTCCCGAAGTAAACTTCAGAACGACCGTACCAGCACCAAGAAAACCGTTTCCCATCAGCAAGGCTCCACTCCTACCGGCCTGATAGGAAATAAAAAAAAAACATTAGCACACACATGAATATTAGCACCGCTGTCCATCCACCACTTAGGTGAAAGACAAATTGAAAGAACAAAGGGTAAAGAATTACCATACCCAGATGTTCCTCCTCCAGTCTCGCTAATGACCACGTTTGCTGATTTCTTTTCTTGCTTATATTTGTGGTCTAGGGCACGCACTTGTCCAATGCTTATCACTCCCGCAAACAAAGCATCCTCCAACTTTCTTATTGTTTTTCTTCTTAAACTGTGCAGTCTGCTTAGGCTTTGCATTGTTGTTCTCTTTTATGTTCTTCTTCTTTTTATTACGAGATACAAATGAATTTTTCTTCTAGTACCATATTGGCAGCGGAAGACTCAACTCCTTTTCTACGGTTGTCTTTTGCTCTTGCCCTCTTCTCAACATCAAGAGATCCAATAAGCTCAACCACGCTAAACTCTTGTCTCTTGTATTTTAGAGAAGTAGTAAAATCCCTCCAAGAAGGTGGCAACTTAGCGATTATACCACCGGCCACAAACTTGTCGAGCAACAGACATGGGAAATGTTATAGTTCCTTCAGCTAGCACCTGTATCTCATGAGCCTATTCGACAACAGAATGGTTTTCAACCATTTTGTAGTTATACAGCTGCTCCATAAGGTACAGCTCACTGTCAGCATCAGAAACCCTAAACTTTGCCTCAAGAGGATCCCATAACTCTTTGCCTGAGGGATGAAGTACACTAATCACGGTGCCTTGAAACAGGTTATCGATAGCCAAGAACTTTCGCTCCTCCTCAGGAGTAAACTGTTCAGGCTTCCCGTGTGCAGCGTGATAGCAGTTTATCGCAGTCAACCACAATATCATCTTGGCATGCTATATCATGAAATTCTTGCCATCAAAATTATTTGGCTTCAAAGTAGCAGCAAAACCATTGACAGAAAATTGCCTAACATTAGGTTTTTGGATTGTTAGGAATTTAGGCAATTTCATTATCAGTTTAATCTAGAAAAATAACATCAGCAGGTTTATGACAACATATATGTACATGTGTATATTTCTTATGAACACTACAGCATGTAGAGATGACATACTGGTAAATACAGTAAAAACACAAAGTACAGAAATCACAGAAATTAGACTGTACCTAGCAGAGGGTCACATGCCGAGGGCATCGGAGGCTCCACTTACACTAGTCGACATAGTGCGTTGCTCGAAGTCGCGGACCACAGTCGATGCAGGAAGATGTTCGTAGTGCAGTTCCACGAACGGATCACCAGGAAGAAGACACCTTGACGTTCCGTAGGCAATCACTGAGAAGAAGATGTACGTGGACGAGCAGTTGCGAATCGCTTCCCAAAAACCTAATCACCGCTCACCCCGTGCAGGGTTCTCAGGCGGACGAGGGTTCCAGAGGCACCTGAGGAACGGGACGGGGAAGACAGAAGACTGCGGAGTCTCTCAGGGAATAGTTGCGAAGACAGGACTATGTCTGAACTGACGGAGTAGTCGGATATATGGGGGCGACAGGGAAGCCAAAGACGGAAAGGAGGGTAACTGCCGCCATCAGTTCACCTCCACTATCAAGGTGAGTAGCTCCCGTTGTTAGGTGGATTAAGTGGCCAAAGACTGGCCACGCCTGCCTGCCATGGCCCGGCCGACGGCGCGCGCGCACGTGTGGCACGCCTTTATCCTTTTCTCAGCTTCTCAATTCAAAAAAATAATTTTTAACCATATAAGCGGAGTCAGCGTTCAGACAAAATCCTGTATGGTATTAAACCATACAGCACTTAATGTTATGTACCATAGAATTTTATTTAATTATTAAATATTATATGTGCCAAGCCCATATTATATTCAACAGTCGCTCCCTCCTTGTGCTCAGATCATGCGAAGAAGCTTGAGATGTCGATGTCGAGGTCATCGAGAAACCTGCCGGGTCTGTCGAGCACTGACATGACTTCCTCGAACCCGAACTACACATCGTCGCTGCAGCTGCAGCTCCGGTACAAGGTGACCTCGAAAGGCGGGAAAGAGATGACGCGGTTGGAGTCCGAGGTTGCCGGGGACACGCCCCAGTTGTCGGACGTCGACGGCGCGGAGAAGGGGCTGCGCTCCGGTACAAGGCACCCGCTCGCCGTCGCCGGCGTGGAGGAGAAGCAGAAGGGCACGAGCGCGTCCCAGCCCTGCAGCAGCTGCTTGTTCTGGCTCCACGCCGGCCCCTCGGCCTTCACCATCAGGCTGGAGCTCAGGCTCTACTGGAGGCTGCTGGCGCCCGAGTTGGCGTTGTATTTATACTCCAGCGCCTGCGCGTCCTGTTAGTCATTAAGCGTTGCAATCGAGTCATGTAATTTCGTGTTAAGTCAGGTCAGGATGTCATGCTAGAGGAGTCTTAGCGTGGTGGGAGTTAGATGTAGCCAAAGTCATGCTTGGGTACGTCAAGCTTGAGTCGGAGTCTGTAATCGCCACGCCAGTGGCGTTCTAGGCGCATGTAACGGGGGGCGCAAGGAAACGGTGTCCCGTTCCTATGCGGCACGGCGTGGGAACTTCATGGCTATATATATCAAATAAAGATGACATGAGGGGCTGCGGTTGGGCAGTAAATTCATACCGAATTTTCTGTGTTTCGTTTTCTCTAGTTTTAATCTGTTAAGTGGTGATCGCAGTCACCACGTCGCCGGCAAGCACGACGTTCCACGGCGTTCTAGCGTCGTTTGGATCCAATAACTGGTATCAGAGCCTAGGGGGAACGTTCCGTGGAGGCGAGAGGTTGCAGAGGAAGAAAAAGCAAGCCGTACATCTCGACACGCAAGGGGCTAGGCAGAACGAAGAGTGATCACCATGGGCGACGGCAAGACTAATATGGACAAGACGTTCGCTCCGACCGCAAATTTGACGTGGCCGGTGCTAACCCGATCAAATTATCAGGGTTGGGCGTCTCACATTCAGTGCAATCTTGAAGGGTTGAATCTTTGGGATGCCATCGAGAAGGGTGAGAATGCGGAGAGACGTCAAGATCGGTTGGCATTGGGTTCGATGCTCTGGGGCGTGCCAACAGAGATGCACTCCATGTTACTCAACAAGAAGACGGCTAAAGAAGCTTGGGAGGCAATCAAGACTATGCGTCTTGGGGCGGATCAGCGTAAAGGAAGTCAATGCACAAAAGCTCTTAGGCGAGTTTGAGGCGATGGCATTCAAACCCAGGGGAGTCAATTGACGATTTTACGCTTCGCATAACCAAGCTGGTTACCGATCTACGCGGTCTCGGTGAGCAGAGCGTGACTGATGCAAGGGTGGTGAAGAAGTTTCTCCGTGTTGTGCCAGCAAAGTACTCTCAGATAGCAGTGGCTGTTGAGATGGTAAAAGACCTCAAGACTCTCACCATTGAAGATCTGGTGGCGCATCTTAGGGCGGCTGAGGAGAGATTTGAACCATCTGCAGATCAGGATGCAGAGAAGGCCGGGAAGCTTTTGTTGACGGAAGATGAGTGGGTTGCGCGAAACAAAAGTCGGATGATGTCCGATTCATCTGGATCAAGTTTCAAGGGTGGAGGTGGTGGTCATCAGGCCCATGATAAGAAGCACTGGAAGCGTTCCAACAAAGATGGCGCTGGTGAGGTGAGGGACTCTGGACCCTCTTCTCAGGACACGCCAAAGAGGAGGGGCAAGTGCGGGAAGTGTGGGGTCGATGGTCACTGGCGCAAGGAGTGCCCAAGGCGTAAAGCACAAGGGAATAAGCAGGAGGTAGCTCACCACGTGAACAATGATGGGGACAATGGAGCACTGTTGGTTGCTCAAGTGTGCAATGTGGTACGCACCACCGTGGTAGGAGGAAACAGCGTGTTTCTAAATCAAGAACGTGTGTTTCCATCCACCTATGATGCAGGAGCCTGGGTGCTTGACACTGGTGCCACCAACCACATGACAGGGTGCCGAGAGTCATTGGCATCCTTGGATGAATCAGTGAGAGGAGCTGTCAGATTTGGGGATGGCTCAAGGGTGGAGATTTGTGGGATCAGGGCGGTCACGATCGTCGAGAAAAATACAGATCATCGTGTTCTCACTGATGTATATTACATACCCTCACTCCGATGTAATATTGTCAGCCTCGGACAATTGGAGGAGGTTGGATGTCGAGTAGAAATCGATAGAGGCGTGATGACTGGTGTATGAGCAAAGTCAAGGGCAGTTGAACTTACTGATCAAGGCTGAAAGGAAGAATCAGTTGTATGTCATATCAGTAAATCTGACATCCCCAATCTGTTTGTTATCGAAGATGGATGAAGCGGGATGGTTGTGGCATGCTCGGTTCGGGCATCTTAACTTTAGGTCACTACGTGACCTAGGCTCAAAGAAGATGGTGGAGGGCATTCCATTGATACAGCAAGGTGAACAAGTCTGTAATGGTTGTGCTCTCGGCAAACATCATCGCAAACCGTTTCCACAGGCGACTGCATATCGGGCCACCACAGGGCTCGAGCTGGTGCATGGAGATCTCTGCGTGTCGATGACACCGCCAACCCCAGGTGGTAAGTTGTACTTCTTGCTAGTAGTTGATGATTTCAGTCGCTACATGTGGGTGGAACTCTTGAAGACGAAAGATCAGGCGTTTGAGAGTTTCAAGAAGATACAAACGGCAGCAGAGATGGAATCAGGTCTGAAGCTGAGGGCGTTCAGAACGGACCGAGGAGGGGAATTTAATTCAGGTGTGTTTACAGTCTATTGCAATGCTCATGGCATAAAACACAATACCACTGCACCCTATACACCACAGCAAAACGGCGTTGTCGAAAGAAGGAATCAGTCAGTGGTGGAGATGGCGCGTTGTTTGCTCAAATCAAAACTAGGTGTCCGGGGTGTTTTTGGGGTGAAGCAGTGATGGATTGCAAGTGTATTTGCTGAACCGAGCACCTACTAAAAGCCTGAATAATGTGACACCTTATGAAGCTTGGTATGGGAAGAAACCAAGTGTGCGATATCTGAGGACCTTTGGGTGCGTGGCCTATGCAAAGAAGGTTGGACCGGGTGTGACCAAGCTCGAAGACAGGACAGTACCTGGTATTTTCCTTGGGTATGAACCGTGCTCAAAAGCCTATCGGGTCTATGATCCGGTGAAGAAACGACTCATGATATCGAGGGATGTTATTTTCGATGAGAAGAAGAGCTAGGACTTGGGGGTGAGTGGAACAAATGCAGATGCAGAAGATGTACAAGTATCGGAGGAAGCAGTGTTCAGTTGGCCTGAAGACGTGACTGTTGTCGATCCGACAATAGGCGGGGACGGCTGATTCAGACAGTGCAGTTTCAGCCGCAGGCAGCTGCGGGCGATTCTACTGGAGCTGCGGTACCCGGTTCACCTCCATCTCTTGGTACTCCATCATCGATGGTTGGCACTCCAGGTACCTCGGCAAGTGGTGTGCAGACACAAGTTCAATGGGCTATGCCACCCACTGGTGCTGAGGAAGATTCAGAAGGAGTACCACTCCGGTATCGCACAATACCGGATTTACTAGACTCAACTGTACCTTTTCAGTTGGAGTATAGTGGCTTGTGTCTTGTTGCAGCTGAGGAACCAAACTCAGTGGAGCAGGCTCTGACAGAGAGTTACTGGAGAGATGCAATGCAGGCCGAGATGAAGGCTATCGAGGCAAACCGGACTTGGGAAGTCAGTGAGCTCCCAAGGAATCACAAGGCTATTGGTCTCAAATGGGTGTTCAAGGTGAAGAAGGACCCAGAGGGCAATATTGTGAAATATAAGGCGAGGTTGGTCGCAAAGGGCTATGCACAGCGCCATGGTGTGGATTTTGACGAGGTCTTCGCACCTGTTGCCAGAATAGAGACAGTGAGGGTACTGTTGGCTCTTGCAGCGCACGGTGGTTGGGAGGTGCATCATATGGACGTCAAGTCCGCATTCTTGAATGGAGATCTCTCTGAAACCGTTTTTGTACAGCAGCCTCCGGGTTTCATTGTTGGCAAGAGAGATAAGGTGTTGAGATTGAGAAAAGCACTGTATGGCTTACGGCAAGCACCGCGTGCATGGAATTTCAAACTCGATAAAGAGCTGTCTGCTCTTGGTTTTGTCAGGAGTAAGCTTGATAATGCAGTGTATAAGAGAAGTAGCAAGGATTCTCTTCTGATTGTGGGTGTGTATGTTGATGATCTTATTATCTTGGGGCCAAAGATTGAGGACATTAATCAATTCAAGGCGGAGACGAAACTGAAGTTCGACATGAGTGATCTCGGTCTTCTCAGCTATTACTTGGGGATTGAAGTAAAGCAGGGAAAAGGAGGAATAACACTGAGCCAAGCAGCTTATGCGGTCAGGATACTTGAGAATACAGGTATGGAGCACTGTAATCCATCTGACACGCCTATGGAGCCTCGGTTCAAACTCACAAAGGGAAGAGAATCTGAAGCTATGAATGTGACGGCGTACAGGAGTATAATTGGAAGCCTTAGGTACCTGGTAAACACCAGACCGGACCTGGCTTATGCAGTTGGGGTGGTGAGCAGGTACATGGAAGCTCCTGGAATAGCTCACTGGGCTGCTGTCAAACGAGTGTTGAGATATGTAAAGGGCACCACAGGCTATGGATGCAGTTATGAGAGAGGGGCTGAATTGAAACCGATCTTGCTAGGTTTCAGTGACAGTGATTTTGCTGGAGATTCAGAAGATAGGAAGAGCACCACCGGTGTGATCTACTTTCTCGGCAGTAGCCTGGTAACTTGGACATCCCAGAAACAAAAAATCGTTGCTCTATCCTCGTGTGAGGCCGAGTATGTGGCAGCAGCGGCAGCAGCCTGTCAAGGCGTTTGGTTGAGCCGACTCATGGCTGATCTACTTGGAACAAAGGAGACACCGGTGAAGTTGTTGATGGATAACATGTCAGCAATTGCGTTGAGCAGGAATCCGGTTCATCATGATCGTAGTAAACATATCGACACGAGGTATCACTTCATACGTGAGTGTATTGAGGAAGGCAGGGTTGAGGTTGAACATGTTGGTACAGCTGGACAGTTGGCAGATATTTTCACGAAGCCGCTCGGTTGTGTCAAGTTTGTTGAGCTACGAACTGCTCTTGGTGTCGTTGATGTGCAACAGCTTAGGGGGTGATTTGTTAGTCATTAAGCGTTGCAATCGAGTCATGTAATTTCGTGTTAAGTCAGGTCAGGATGTCATGCTAGAGGAGTCTTAGCGTGGTGGGAGTTAGATGTAGCCAAAGTCATGCTTGGGTACGTCAAGCTTGAGTCGGAGTCTGTAATCGCCACGCCGTGGCGTTCTAGGCGCATGTAACGGGGGTCGCAAGGAAACGGTGTCCCGTTCCTATGCGGCACGGCGTGGGAACTTCATGGCTATATATATCAAATAAAGATGACATGAGGGGCTGTGGTTGGGCAGTAAATTCATACCGAATTTTCTGTGTTTCGTTTTCTCTAGTTTTAATCTGTTAAGTGGTGATCGCAGTCACCACGTCGCCGGCAAGCACGACGTTCCACGGCGTTCTAGCGTCGTTTGGATCCAACACGTCCGCGGCAGCCTGACCCGCCGCCGCAGACGCCCTCTGGCTCTGAACGCAGGTGTGGTCGCCGAGGTAGACAACATCGAAGAAGGTCGGGTCCTCGTCGGTGCGCTGCACTTGCTTCGTCGCCGCACATCCCAGGGAGTGCCGGTGCGTGCAGCGGTAGTCGGTAGTAGCCCCTGGAAATTTTGCATTTTGGCTCGTGAGCTCCTGAATCTTTTTTTTCTTTTGGGAAAACAAGAAGAAGAAAAAGTGATTTTGCTTGTGCATCCAGAACAAGATTAACTAACATCACCAATCCGATTTGGAAATTGCACAAATAATGTGGAGGCCAAACACTTGCAAACAACGCAAACAAACAGAGGCAGCAACTTTTTCAGCAAGACAAGACATGCAGCCCCGCCATCCAAATTAAAGCAGATATAAGAAAGCACAAGGAAATGGTTTTGATTCCACTTGCGAAAACAACACGTGCAGATGAGATTGGGCGGAAAAGAAAAATCTTTTGATAGGCGGATGTGTCAAGTCAAGTGGGGCAACCTTGGGTGCTTGGCTCCAAGGATCTCCTTCTGGCCGTACTTCCTCCAGCTGTGGCCGTCGTCGGCCGGGTGGTCGCCGTCTCCTCCGGCCGTGCTCACCCTCACCTCATGCCTCTTCTTGTTCTTCGTCTTCCTGCAAGTCAATATAACATCAGTTGGGGAAAAAAACTCAGCAAACAGAGACCAATTAGGAGGGTTTATGTTTGTTTGTTAATCGGGAAGCTCCAACGATGGATACCTTTTCTTGGTAGCCTTGACGAAGGGCGCGTCGGAGGCGTCGCTGAGCGGGCTGGCCGTCGCCGCCGACCGCTTCCACGCGCCGTCGAGGGTGGAGGTGGTGATGAGCAGGCTGATGGAGCGCTCGGTGATGGAGGAGATCTGCGAGGCGAGTTGCTTGCAGAGGTCGGGCGACGAGCCGCCGAGGTGCACCTCCAGCTGCGTCACCAACTCCTTGATGTGGCCCAGCTCCGTCACCACCAGCCCGCCGCTGCCTCAATTACCGTCGACGACGCTGGCCATCGCTCGACCTCTTTTTGTCTGTTGCTGTCGCGCAGGCTAGAGCAGGTTCGGATGGCAGGGCCGCCGGGTGGTGATCGATATTTGGCGATGGCAATGGTGCTGCGAAAATGGAGGCACCCCAGGACTGTGTCGCTGCTGCTGCTGGGAGAAGAGAAGAGGCGAGTGCGGAGGTGGGTGGCTGGGTTGTGACTTGTGAGGGAGTGATGAGGCGAACGGCGCAGGGAGCTGCCCTCTTTATTTTTAACGGCGACGACGACGAGTCGACGACGGAAAAAAAAAAACAAGGGGAGGGAAGCGTGTTTCGTCTAGGGGAGGGGAGGGGAGGGGAGGGGAGGGGAGGGGATGACTGTAGCAAGTGCAGTAGGATTGTTTGGGTTTTGGACCCCCCGTAACACCTCTTCATGCATGCATGCTGCCGAGTGCAAAACGTCCAAGAAATAAAGGGTTATTAGATGCTAGCTTGTGCATCCCATCGCATATGGGACCAAAAGATGCTGTGTTCGTTGCTCTTTATTTTACGCACGCAGTGGCCACTGAGAGATAGTTTGCTGAATCTAGTAAGGGATTTGAATACTGGGTGAGGTCCTAGTACTTCATGCTACATACGGAGTATGCTCTAGGCAACGCGCGCGCGCGCGCATATATATATATATATATATATATATATATATATATATATATATATATATATATAGAACTACTACTCTATAGCTGGCTACAAAATAACTTATTCTGTAGCCACCTTGAGTTACGATAATTACTATATTAATTTATGAGATTATAGTAACTCCTTACTAAGTGGTTTACTATAACGTTATGGTAAATATTCCTGTGTGTTATAGTAACCCAACTATAGTAAATATATATTGACATTATCGTAAATTAGTATATAAAATTATGGTAAATGGAGGTGGCTACAGAATAACTTATTCTGTAGCTGGCTACTGAATAGCCTCTCCATATATATATATATATATATATATATATATATATATATATATATAGAATGAGTTACGATAATTACTATGTTAATTTACGAGATTATAGTAACTCTTTACTAAGTGGTTTACTTCCCCATGTGTTATAGTAACCCAACTATCGTAAATGTGTATTGACATTATCGTAAATTAGTATATAAAATTATCGTAAATGGAGATGGCTATAAAATAACTTATTTTATAGCTGGCTACTGAATATACTCTCCCTATATATAGAAATATATATATATATATATATATATATATATATATATATATATATGATGTCATAGCTACTAGCTGGTTAGCTAGTATTTGTTTAAGCCCGTCAGGGCACACTACTTCTAAAGTTAAATTTGGTATATTCTCGGCCAAAGCCTACTATGAGCAGCTGCGACGTTGTCTACTAGTAGTTCATATTTATTTATTGGGAATAAAAAATAAAACAGAGAGCACTCGTCTAACCAATTCCAAATACATATCGCTTTCCCGCGTCTCTGATGCTGAGATACTAGTATATGCTTTGGTTGGTAGGTAGTACTCGTTGCACACACCACCCTTTTGTTGCTTTTCTTTCCATCTAGAATTATATGCGAGCTAGCTAGCTTGTGTTTTCAGTGTAGCACGACGTTAGAGCTACTCTTTTCATTCCACTCTGCATGCATTCACACCTACCGAGGCCTCTTCGTTCCTCCCTAAAATTTACTTCATATCACATCGGATGTTCGAAAACATGCATATAATATTAAATATAGACTAAAAAATAATTAATTATACAGATTGCGAATAATTTACGAGACGAATTTTTAAGCCTAAGTAGTCCATGATTTGACAATAGGGTGCTACAGTAACACATGCTAATGACAGATTAATTAGGCTTAATAAATTCGTCTCGCGGATTGCCGAGGACTTCTACAATTTGTTTTATTATTACTATCCGAACGCTTCCATGTAACACCCGATGTGACATTCTTAAACTTTGCTTCCTGGATTTAAACACCACCTTTTTTCCTCCATATTGTCGTATATAGTGGCCGAGCAGGTCGCGTGTATATATATATATATATATATATATATATATATATATATATATATATATATATATATATATGAAAATTGAGCCAAATCATGACTAGACAGCCGCAATTTGCCTCCTTTTTTTCCTAGTAGGATTTACACTTTGGAAATTTCTTTTACAGGTCAACGGGGGAGGTGTTTTCCACCTAATTTCATATATTGGCCCAAAACGGTCCGTTATATAGTTTTACAAGGCATTTTGTACATAACTGTGACAACCAAAGTTCACCAAAAGAGAGAAAAGAGCACAACACGGCACAAGAACTCTTCCACAATGCCTCTAGGGAGGTGAATGATGCGTAGATGTAATCATCGTTCGCCGAGCAGAAGCTTAGCAGGGCTTTTGCCCGAGTCTTGTGCCGAGGAGAAACCGCAATGGCCTGGCTGACCTTGAAGAGCACTAGTACAGAAACGGGTTGTACTCCCGGTTCTCAACCCCCTTCAGTCCGGTTTTGGAACCGGAAGCACGAATCTGGGACTAAAGGGCCCCTCCTTTAGTCTCGGTTTCACGCCCGGGACAAAGGTCACCTTTAGTCCCGGTTGGTAATACCAATCGGGGCTAAAGAGGCCTTCCGGCCTGGCCACGTGGGTCGGCCCTTTAGTCCCGGTTGGTATTACCAACCGGGACTAAAGGTTTTCTTTTTTTTTCTTTTTTTTGTTTCTATTTTCAATTGATGAATCATTTTGGTTTTCGAATAGGTTTTCGAATACGCATTCTACGCTGCTAATAATATATGTATTCTACACGTTTATAATGTTTGAACATTTTGTACAAACTAAAGTATGAAACTAACGTATATATTACATGCATATACATATATTGTACGTTATTTTATATACATATAATATGTATATATATATATATATATATATTACAAATAAATCTTGCATTGTATATTCTATCATATCCTTGGGATAACAAATTCACTCCATCCAATTTGGCTTCCATGTTTCGATCACGTCATTGTAGAACTCGTCGGCGGGGTTTAGGACCTGGTCATTAAGAAATCCTGCTATGGTTTCTTGAATTGCTTTCAGTTGGTCACGTCGTATGACTTTTTCCTTCAACCATAGAGTCTTCAATAAAAGTTAAAGGAAAAGTATTAATATATATATATGTGTGTGTGTGTTGGTCACGTGATTACTTTTATATATATGAGCAATAAAAGAAATTATGAATATATGAATATATTTATATAACGTACTTTGAGGTTCTCTTCAGTAGTTCTTTTTGAGTACGCCATGATGAACTCGCAAACATAGTATCCGCAATAGTTGTTCCCCTGTTCTTGCCTCAGAACCCACTTTTACGAGAAAAAAGATCCGGTAAATTGAAAGCATGCATGGTGTTAATTGAATTATATATATATATATATATATATATAAATGTAGCTAGTACTTACTTTGTGTGCGATTACATCCAGTGGCGCTTTGCAATGTTTTATGTGGTGTTCCTCAATGAAACTTTTCCAAACACTGCGCCCAATAAAATAAAAAATTAATTTGGCCTTTAATAATTGTTGCAGTTAAGAGATCGGGGTATATATAGTTGCTAGAGAGACCAAATTACCCTTGATAATATCTATCATGTCTTAGTACTCTGTTTGCTCTTTTCTTAACGAGTCTAAGATGCTCAACCGACTATTGGCCATATCGATGACCATCAATATCCAGTGATTGCTGCATATGTTTTTATACACAAATATGATCGACATTAACTAGAGTCAACATATATATATATATATATATATATGGGAGATAGCTTAGCTAGTAAGCAAATAATTGAACAAATGTCCATATAATCGACATTAATTATTTAACACTCACTTGAAGTTGTAGGGGAAGAGTATGTCCTTGTTTTGTTGGTTCACTAAGAACTTCATAGGATTTTTCTCGAGTTCAGCTTTCCATTGAGGGGGGGATCAGGGTGTTTGAATACGACATTTGGATCAATGAAACCAACATCATTATCCTTTCTCTTTCTGAGTTCTATCATCTCATATCTGCACATATAAAAATATAGTGTGAGGATATATAATTTATATATATACATATAGCTTTATATATATACAATTTAATAGTAGAAAATAATCACACTTACAGACAATAGCAGCTAATGAGACTTTTGTCGAGAGAGTCCGGGTGGCATAGTTGGTGTAATTCTAAAAACTTGACATATATAACGTCATCGCCACGGAAGTAATGTTGGTTTCTAACTCTGATAGAAATAAAGTTCTCTCCCCATTCACACGCCGCAATGTACCACTTGTTTAGCAGGTACATTTGCGTACCCAATTCACTTAAGGCCTCAGGGTTGTATAGACTCTTTTCATGTTCAAATTTCTTCCAAGGATCCACTTTCAGAGAAGATGGTCCTTCAGCGAGCACTTGGGCAAGGTCCAAATCGGTATCCTCGTAAAACCGAACCATTTCCTCAAAATCGATGTCCGGTAAGTCTAAGTTTGAACCATATTCATTACGAATGAAAAGAGGGGGCATTGATTGTTGCGGTTGTTGTCCAAGTTGTGCAACACCTTTCCTACTCTAGTTTTTTTCTGCGCCGCTTCAAATGACTTGGTGAGAGAGCGGTCGTAGTCCAATTTTGACCGGGTCTTTTGAGATTCCCGCTTTTTCTGGTCCACCTTCTTTCTTAGAAGATCTGGAGCTAGGTAGAAGTACGGTTTCTCCGGGTTTTTCCTCGCTTCTCATTGCTTGCTTACTTTTTTGAAGAAACTTTTCACATCTTTTTGTACTGCATCCTTTAATTCCTTTTCACTTTTCTCGTAAGACAGTTTTTGGGGAATAACTGGATTAGAGAAGGCTTTCTTCTTTGCCGGCTGGTGGGCCAATGGCTTCATTTGCGGGGTGGACCTCTTAGGAGCTGGTTGCTTCTTGATCATCAAGGGAGGTGGGGTAGCCGTTTGAGACCTCCTTGGAGGCATTGGAGACCTCCTTGGAGGTGGCGGCGGTGGAGACCTCCTTGGAGGTGGTGGTGGTGGCGGCGTTGCATAATTATTGCTCGGAGCACTATGATGATATGGAGATTGAATAATTGGACTTAGGTTGGCGGAGGCCCTGCTGTGTGATTACAAAAAAGAATAATTAGGTAGAAGAAATTGTTATTATTAATCATGCATGTCAATAGAAAATTTGTGAAAAAATTGTTTCGTTCACTTTTGTTCGCACCTATTGTCTGGCAGTTGAGGATGCGGCGGTGGACTAGAGACCCCGGGAATAATGATGTAGCGCTTGCGTCATAGTATGAATGTCTTCTCTGCTTCTCCTAGAGTTTTCTCCCCATCACCTCCTGGAATGTCAAGAGCCAGATCACTAAAACCTTTGTTAACTCTATCCACTGAGACGCTATCATATCCAAGTGGTATTATTGCCCTATGGATTCTTGGTGTCTTGGTAGGATCTAGAGGAGAAAAAACACTGAGAGCCTCCATGATTGTGGCATTCTCTTTTGGAATATGTAGCTCACATGATGTAAACGGTGCAGTGATGTCATCCACGGGGAAACGTAGCATTGCGTCATCTTGATTTGGCAACTCCGTGGAAGCATAGCTGCTTTTCAACTGATCAGGGGGGCTAATATTAATGTTGATTCCTGGATCTGATGCCTGCCTTTGGGCACTCATTGCTATTTGCACTTGCTTGCATTCTAGCTCGCATGTCTTTTTCGCGCTCCTGTGCTTGAAGCAACGCCTCCCGTGACTCACGAACCAATTCCTCCAACCTACTGATCCGCGCTGCATCCTCATCCTTCCTTCTATGCCGGCTTCTGTAGGTATCTCTATCGTCAGGGAAACCATGCTCCCAAGAAATGTTCCGTCCTAAACCTCTCGTTCGGCCACTGTGTTCAGCGGTCCCGAGGGCATACGTCAGTTCATCCTTCTCTCTATTGGGCCTGAACACACCAATAGCTTTAGCTTGTAGAGCATAAGAAAATCTTTGTGTTTCTCTTTCGAGTTTTGTGCCATGAACTAGCTTCCTGATCTCTAGGTCTAGTCTTCCCCCATGAGCGAAAAACCAATTCTTCGCGCGTTTGGGCCAATTGAGTGATTCTGGTGTGATACCCTTGGCAAGAATGTCCACTTCTATTTTTTCCCACTTGGGAATGGTAGTTGTGTAGCCACCTGATCCCATGCCATGGTGATATACCTTCTATCGGGACATTCTCTTGGTTCCTTCTCACCCGTTCCTCATCCTCTTCCAATGTCTTGTACTGTACAAAATCATTCCAGTAGGGCCTCAACTTCGCGAGCGGGCCACTAGTATTGAAATTGGGCGTTAGGTTCTTCTTGACGTATTTTGTGTATAGGGATTTCTTCCAAGTCTGAAATTGTGTGGCCATCTTCTTCATAGCCCACTTTTGAACTAGTTTCTTCAATTCATCATCGTTGATAGCATCATAATCATCCGCTTGCAACGTGAAATGTTGAAGGATATCATCCCAAATTAAATTCTTATCAAGATCAGAGACAAAACTAACATGAGGCTCATTGATCTTTTGCTTCCATTCACGAGCACTGATCGGAAGTCTGTCCCTTACAAGGCACCCACAGTGTTACATGAATTTCCTTGCATGTGGACCAAGTGGTTCGCCTGTCTCGATATTGAATTCCTGATATTATGTAGCGCCCCTCCAATGGCTTTTTCAGGCCTCGAATATTTTTGCTTTTCGTCGTTGTGGTCGTCGATCCAGAGGGCTACGTATAAAAAAGAATAAATAAATATCATGTGTACACATAATAGATGATAGATATTCAAATATATATATAGAATATTCAAATATATATATATAAATATATATACCTCGCTAGTATTTTCTTGCACAATATTTTATTGGTTATCTTCAAGAGCCAGGTATTGACTCCCGTCATCTACATCCTGCTGGTCACCATCGGCAAATTGAGTGCCGGTGTTGATAATATCCATCATTTCTTCATCCATGTTGTCTCTCGGGGCAACCATCTAGCTTTTACACCACTAGATATATCTATAAAAATAAAAACTATATCTGTAAAATGGAGTCCTACAGGACGTGCCACCTCGAGGATAGTAACATTTGTAGATGACATTTGTAGGTCTGAAGTTATCAAATATCCATCAAATTGTAGCTCAAAAACATGTTTAAATAAATAACCATCCGTACTAGTACGGATTTTCTACAATTTTCTAACTATTTTCTAAGTTTTTCATTTCATGAAAAAATTAATTCTAAAAATAAAAGGCATGATTTCTAAGTATTTCATTTCATGGAAAAATTAATTCTAAGTGACTTGCTCAACAAAATTGAGAAAAAACACACGCTCTCATGACCTCACACATCTTCTAAGATCACGTAAGCTTCTGTACTAGTTGACCTTGCTTATGTGATCATCTTGGCGAGCATTTCTCCACCGGACAGCACCGTACTTGGCCACGGAAGAGCTCCGATTCTACGAGGAAGGGAACACGGTCTTCCACAACCATTGCCTCTCTCCCTCATAGAATCAAAGCTCCTCCTTGACGTCCGTTACCACTCGACAGAGAACATGCTCGCCAAGATAAACACGGTCTGCAAGTTCAACTAGTATGGATTTTCTACAATTTTCTAACTAGTCCGCGCCAAGGAGGCGGAGGTATGCCCGCCCGAGTACGAGAACTACGTGCCCTGCTACTACAATGTCATGGACGCCGTCGAACGTCTCGGATCTGGGGGTCGGCGTCGTCATAAGCTACCGCGCAAAAAGGAGGAAACGACGAGACACCAGGCCGCGCTCGTGCTCCACTGAGCTCGATGGCTTAGCGCAAAATCGCATTACAAGATTGCCGGCACTGAGGGCTCGGCACACGCATCCATCCGATTACAAAAGGTTGGAGCAATTAATCCATCATAAACAGGACTGGCTAAGGAGGCGGTGGCTCGCATCCAAGGTGTCAAACGCGAGGTCTAGCTCCTGCAGCCAAAAAAACATGTCAGAGACTTAGACTTTACTCCACCAGCAAGGTAGCAAAGTCCCTAAATAGATAACCTGAGGTCAGAACAAGTTGATCCTGAATCACATAGTAGGTCATGCATGATAAACCTAACTGAGGAAATCGAATTCAAAGCCAACAGACGACTCAATACCAAACCACATTTACTGAAAAAAGTTGAATTAATTGCTCAGGAGACAACCAACAAAACAAATAAAAGACCCAACTTTTCTTTTTGAGAAATAAAAAACGAGGCCTGCAGTTGCGGATCCAATCTTGACAGAAATAATTGAAGTTTTGACACTTCGCCTCAAACAACCAGACACAAGTGCAATTAACTTGAGGCAAATTCTGACCAAATAATTATTTCAAGCATATCCATCCACATCATATCGGATCCAACATCCAAGTGTAAATTCTGATCCGTTGTTGCTGCTGCCTGAAACCTCAAATTCTCGATAAAGGAAACAACAGCACAACACCACCAATAAATCCACACATCATCCTTCAACCTCGTCAAATCACACCATATCACCTCCTTGTCAAACCACGCCATCTCACCCGTATAAACAAACACAGAGCAATTTGACAAAAAAAAGCGCAAACCATCACCCGCAATATAAACTTTAAACTAGTAGAAAGTGTTTTAATACTGAAGGTACACACCAACTTCACATGATGATTTAATGAATGGATCATTGTAATCACAAAAAATCAATAGACTTGAAGAGAAGAGTTGATTTCATTTACAAGGAAATGACTAATCCATATTTGTCGATCAAAATTCAATAATGCCATATATTGAGATCATCACATCAATACAGTATCTTGCTTAATGCAAGCATGTCGGACGCGCTCCGGTGGAGAAGGCTCGGACGGGGGCCAAACCTGGAGAAGGCTCGGACGCGCTCCGGTGGTCGCCTGGGGGTGGCGGCAGGAAAGGCTCGGGCGCGCTCCGATGAGGCAGCGCGGAGAAGGCTCGGGCGCGCTCTGGTGGTCGCCTGGGGGCGGCGGCGGGGAAGGCTCGAGCGCGCTCCGGTGAGGCAGCGCGCGTGGGGAAGGCTCGGGCGTGCTCCGGTGAGGTAGCATGGGGAAGGCTCTAGGGCTCCTCGTCCTCGAAGGTGCGGTAGCGCGGGGAAGGCTCGGGCGCGCTCCGGTGGTCGCCTGGGGGCGGCGGCGCTGCTGGATCGGATCGATCTGGTGGAGAAGGGAGGCGACGGCGTGGCGGAGACAGAGAGGAAGGGAAGGGAGAAGGGCGTGGTTTATAAAGGGAGACCTTTAGTCCCGGGTGATGGTTAGAACCGGGACTAAAGGTCCTTTAGTAGTCCCGGGTGATAGTTAGAACCGGGACTAAAGGTTTGAGCTTTAGTCCCAGTTGTAGCCATGGCCCGGGAGTAAAGGTGATTTTGGTGGGCCACGAAAACACAGCCCACCTTTAGTCCCGGGTGATGGTTAGAACCAGGACTAAAGGTTCTTTAGTAGTCCCGGGTGATAGTTAGAACCAGGACTAAAGGTTCTTTAGTCCCGGGTGATGGTTAGAACCGGGACTAAAGGTCTGAGCTTTAGTCCCAGTTATAGCCACTGGCCCAGGAGTAAAGGTGATTTTGGCGGGCCGCGAAAACGCAGCCCACCTTTAGTCCCAGGGTGGTTGATCCACCCGGGAGTAAAGTTTGGCTTCCCGCCGGTTTCTAGAAGTTTTTCCTTTTTTATATATTTGTTTTATATAAATATGCAGAGAGGTGTTAATTGCCTAGTAAATAAAATATTAGCAAAAAAATTACAAAAAGAATTCCTAGACCTGGTTTTGCATTATTGTACATAAGAAAAATCTGTAACCTAAACTCTTTTGTTTTACCGTATAAATATTTAACATAGTGTAAATAATAATCATAATTTTCACCATGCAAAAATGTACTACTTAATTAAAATCATTAGAACTATTGCTTTTCGACAGGAAATTAGTTTTCACATCTTATTGACGTTGAAAATTCATTTAAACCGTAGAAAATATGAAAACACGACAAAAAAAATCTGAAGTCGCAATTATTACATAATAGGTCTAATACATCACCATATCAAGCTGGGACTAAAACAATTTTTTCAGTAATTTTTTCACATCAGATGCATTGCTTTTGCTTTTTGCTTTGTGCGACCTGGAAATCCCACCATCAAACACAAATTTAATATGAATATAGAAAAAAGGAAACACCTAATAAACATCTCTAAATTCATAATTATTACATAATACCTCTAATACACACTGTTAAACATCACTATATATATCAAGCGGGCACAGTAGTGAACTTCTTCTTAACATATATCCCTTGGTTATGATCGCGTCGTAACCATGGAGTGTCCTTATCATTTAGCTGGATGCTTGGGTCTTTGTTCACTGTGAAGGGTGGAATTCGGTCATCCTTTTCATTTCTTCTGATATGTCTGACTTGTCTTCAATTCCGACGATGTTTCTTTTCTCTGAAAGAACTATATGGTGCTTTGGCTCATTGATTGGGTCATTGTTGTTTTTCCCTCTTCGGTTTTGTAGACATGTCCTTGACATAGAACACCTGATTCACATCCTTGGCAAGGACGAATGGTTCATCTTTGTACCCAATATTGTTGAGGTCCACTGTTGTCATTCCATACTAGTTGTCGACTGCTACCCCGCCTCCAGTCGCCTTTACCCATTGTCACTTAAACAAAGGTACCTTAAAAGTAGGTGCATAGTTTAGTTCCCATATCTCCTCTATGCGGCCATAATATGTTTGCTTATTTCCATTAGGGTCAGTGGCATCTATGCGGACACCACTATTTTGGTTGGTGCTCCTTTTATCTTGGGCTACTGTGTAAAATGTATTCCCTATTTATCTCATACCCTTTGTATGTGAGGATATGCCACGATGGCTGCCTAGCTAACAAATATAGTTGCTCATCAATACTCTCATCACCCTTACATTCTTTTCGCAACCATGTCGCTGAAAGTTTCTATGTGCTGACGCGTAATCCAAGCTTCAGACTTCCCTGGAAACTCGGATCGGAGCAACTCTTTATGTGTCTCGATATATGAATCCACTAAGAAGGAGTTTTGCAGAACTGTGTAGTGTGCTTTATTAAAATAATTGTCCTGCGTGCCAATATATGTTTTCTTCCCTAGTGTCCCCTTTCCACTTAGTCTCCCCTCGTGTCGCGATTTAGGAACACCAATCAGGTCAAGGTCGGGAATAAAGTCAACACAAAACTCAATGACCTCCTCTGTTCCATAGCCCTTAGCGATGCTTCCTTCTGGCCAAGCACGGTTGTGAACAAATTTCTTTAGGACTCCCATGAACCTCTCGAAGGGGAACATGCTATGCAGGAACACAGGACCGAGAATGCTAATCTCCTTGACCAGGTGAACTAGGAGGTGTGTCATGATATTAAAGAAGGAAGGAGGGAACACCAACTCAAAGCTGACAAGACATTAAACCACATCATTCTATAGTTTAGCTAGATCCATTGGATTGATTGCCTTCTGAGAAATTGCATTAAGGAATGCACATAGCTTCACGGTGTCTAGACGTACATTTGGAGGTAGAATTCCTCTTAATGCAACTAGAAGCAATTGCGTCATGAGCACGTGGCAGTCATGAGACTTTAAGTTTAGGAATTTCTTCTCTGGCACATTTATTATACCCTTTATATTCGAGGAGAATCCAGATGGTACCTGGATGCTTGCTAGGCATTCAAACATGCTTTCCTTCTCTTCTTTGCTAAGAGTGTAGCTAGCAGGACTTAAGTCATAGCGTCCATCATCTGTCTTCTCTGGATGCAGGTTGTCTCATTCTTTCAAACACCGCAGGTCCTGTCGTGCTTCAAGTGTGTCCTTAGGCTTCCCATACACACCCATGAAGCCTAGCAGGTTCACACAAAGATTATTCGTCAGGTGCATCATGTCGATCGCACTACGAACCTCTAGGACTTGCCAATAGGGTAGCTCCCAAAATATGGACTTCTTCTTCCACATGGGTGCATGACCGTTGGCGTCGTTCGGAACAGGTTTGCTGCCATGTGCCTTTCCAAATACTACTTTCATATCCTTGACCATATTGAGTACATCCTCACCAGTTCGGTTGCCTGGCTTGGTCTGATGGTCTGCCTTACCTTTAAAATGCTTGCCTTTCACTTTCACATAAGGATTTCGCGACCAATCCCAACTAAAACAGACAGATCATGCGTTTGTTCAATATCTATGGGCTTCTTCCATAGGATCACTGCCTCATCAGTCGCCGTAGCTGCCTGTGCAAGAGAGTTTTGCACGTGTTCAACATACTCTTCCTCCTAGTACCAGCCTGAACATCCAGTGCCATCCCACTAAAATTAAAACAAAAAAATTAGAACTTTAATCACAATCATCATGAAAATAAGTATAAATTAATCATAATCATCAAATGCGACAAAATAACTCACATTACGATCTGGACACTTGTTGAAGATATGGCCCTTGTTGGGACACTCCTTTCTCACCCGGTACTCTATCACAATCTTCCCACACTTGCCGCATGCAATGAGAGGGAGGTCTGACCTCAGTCGCTTTGGAACCTAATGAGAGGTCGAGGACCCAGAAGCACTTGCCATCTACTCTCTATACTCATTTTTAATATAATATAAATTTCTCATTTTATAAACAAATAAAATTAAAAAACTCTAAAATTCTCTATATCTTTAAACCATGAAGTGTGCTATGCATGCTAGAAATGAAAGCTGAATACTAGTTTTGAATAACTACTTTAACCTTACTTTATCCAAATATGCAAACTTTAAAGTGATTTTGAGCTTAAATGGCTTACAAATAAAAAAATCCAACATAAAAAATCACATATATCTAGTCCACAAAATGAGATATGCTACTGATGAAACATGAGAGTATAAAGTTGGTAACCTTTAGAACCGAAGAATCGATGGAGGAATCGAAGAAATCTTGTGGTTACCGGCGATGAGGAAGAAGAGAGGCCAGCGATGAAGCAAGAACACTGAGCTCAAAGTGGCTCGGGCTCGGGGAGGAAGAAGGGGTATGTAGGAAGGGATCTTTAGTCTCGGTTGGATACATCAACCGGGACTAAAGGTCCCTTTCTAGTTCCGGACGGAGCCTTCAAACGGGAGTAGACTTTTACTCCTGGTTGGAGGGACCAACCAGGAGTAAAAGTTAACCTTTAGTCCCGGTTGGTAGCTCCAACCGGGACTAAAGGTCCACTGCAGCAAAAGTCTGCCGTAGTAGCCATTGGGTATGAACCTTTAGTCTCGGTTGGAGCTACCAACCGGGAACTAAAGGTTTCTCTAGTGCCGGGCGCGAAAAATACCGTGACTAAAGCTAAATTTCGAAGTGGATCAAAAGTCGTTTCTCTACTAGTGTACTCAAAGTCGAATGACAGTTGTCATTTAGTGATAGATATACTACCATATTATATTTGTAATATAATAATTATATATAAGCTTCATATTGTAGTATAGTAGCTAGCTTTGCTGAATCATGTGCTATCGGAAAGCATTCAGCCTGTTCGTTTGGCTGTGGCTTGTCGTAAACGATCGTAAATTTTTAGTTGGAATGTTATTTTTCTCTCACACAAACTAGCTAGAGTACTTCTTCACGAACCAAGCAACGATATGAATCAGCCAACTGAACATGCCATCTCTTAGGCCGTTATATGGGACATGCATGTACTTGACGTCTGATGCATGTGTTGAGCATTAACTAATTTCCATCAGTATATACGTACTCCTAGATTAGGCCTCAGTCAGTATATAATATTGTGTCCTCGCCCGAATTATACTAGTACGGAGTATATGCTAAAACTGACCCATTGGCCAGCTGGTGGTGGCGGGAATCGTGAGGCCCCGGCCCTTAACGCGTCGAGGTGGGCAGCCGGGGGACGGGGAGAGGATAGGGATGAAAACGGTACGGATATTTTTCGACCGTATTCGAAATCGAATTTGTTTAGAGGGGTTGAGATCTATCCGTATTCGAGTTCGGATATCCAACATCCGATACCGTATCCGTATCTGAATACTCAAATCGCATATTTATGATGTCGATATCCAATCGTATTCTATCCGACATAGTTGACAATATCCATATTCAAATCCGAATCCAGACAGAAATATGAAAACACATGTAATATTAGTGATTTCAGTCCGTTTTCATCCCGGGGAGAGGAGGACGAAGGTGACTTCACCGATCGGAGGACGCCCTGATGTCGGCTAGTACAAAACACACACAGAGTCCAAGGAGCATGCATGCTGCCAAGCAAGTGCCAGTAGATGTACTGCTGCAGCTAGCTACTAGTGCTGCCTCGCTTTCTGAAAGAACACGATTCTAGTATAACGCCACATTTTAATACTTTTTTAAATTAATTATAGATAAAAAATATCTATGTTTATGATATTAAATAAATACTATTAAATTAATTATAAAAAAATATTTTTATAATATATTAATTTAACGACATAACTATGAATATTATTTATTAAAAATCTGATAAGAGTCGCTCTTCGTGGCACACAACCATAGTTGCATTGTTTTCCGGAACTACTAGCAGATGTGTGCTACTGCTCGCTCGGACTGAGCGTACGTGCGTACGTCTATCAGTATGTTGTGTGTGGCCATGCTTGGTTCTCTCCTCCGTCCCGGATCCTGCGCTCCTTTCTTTGTGGTGTCCGTGGGTTTGCTCACCGTGCACCACCAACGGAAGCATCAAGATTCAAGCATGCACCACCACCACTATGCTTAACACAGAACACATGTGACGAAGGAAATTAGCTACTAGTTACAGCACAAAACAAAGGTAAAGCTGGATCTAATACTACATGCGGCTTTGGTTGCGCGTGATAACAGTGATGACGACGGAGGGCCTGTTCGGCAGGACTGAAAAATACTATTCCGACTAATTGGTGTGAGAGAAAAATACTGTTCTGGCAGGATATGAACAGTACTTTTGTGAGTGTCAGAATAAGCCAGCCGGCCGGCTTAAAGCCAGCCAAACAAGCTCAGAGCGTCGGGTTTCGGCCATTGGGTGGGTGGAGTGGAATATGTTTAACTACCACGCACGCACGTACCACTACGCCAGATTTGTATATCACTGCTGGCATCATCCCTGCTGGATTTATGAGAACCGACAGTGATGTACCTTCACTGCCGGTTATAAGCTTAAAAATGAAAAAATAATTGGGGCTGGGCTAAAACCGGCAGTGAAGGACCACATCACTGCCGGTTTGTGGCTTGAACCAGCAGTGTTTTGGCAGGCACTTATCACTGCCGATTTAAGCCAAAAGCCGATAGTGATTGGGCTCTATCACTATCGGTTCTAGTCAAGAACCGACGGTGATAAGCCTACAACACAAAAGGTTGCAGCCGTCCTCTCCTTCCTCCTCTCTTCCATCCCAAGAACAGAGGCGCGCGTTAAGACCCTTCTATCCATTGTTGCGGCTGCTCTTCACTATGAAGCTAGTGCTTGGATTTTGAAGAATGGCTTGATCTTTTTGCTTTAAGGTTAGTAACAAACATCGACTCCTTTGATTTTGTTGCTTAATTAGCTTCGTTTTGATGGCTACATTGCTTGATTCTCATTCCAAGTTCTTTCTCCATTCTAGAGAGCACTTTTCTAATTGGACATTTGTGCTAGGCTCAAATTGTGGTGAATCTATCATCCAAAAGGTTGGTGTCTATGAACACATTTAAATTCCTAGCTAATTATTCTATGGTGGTCAAGATCATCATTGTTAGTATGTGATACTATAATTAGTTCTTAGAAGTAGAGTAGAATAGTTGTTCTTCAATATTGTGCAATAATTGTTTTTACTACGATTTTCAATTTACAAGGCCGGGGCTACCAATTTCAATTTTTCAATAATTAGTGTACAATAATGTTTTTCAAAAATGGTACTTTTGAGCTATAATTGTTGTTTATGAAGCTCGATTTCTTATTAATTCTTTGTCATTACTGTCTTAGTATTTTTTTTTGTGTAGAGATGGATCCAGAATGGATGCATCTGTCCCGAACGGACAAGCGGTACATGCATGGCATAACCCAGTTTATCACCGATGCCAAAGCCCATGCTGGGAATGAAAACACTGTCTTCTACCCATACAAAGATTGCAAGAATCATAGGAACTTTCGTCAAATTGAGTCTATATGATCGCACTTGATTACCAGGGGGTTCATGCCAAACTATACTATGTATGGCGAGGTTGGTGTGAATATTCTACAGGGAAACGATGATGACATGGACATGCCAGACGTAGCCATCCATGATGCTGACGAGGAATCTGGTGTCAACACGGAACCTATGGCCACAGTTAATAATGTTTTAGGAACACGCTAGTTGACGACATCGAGGATAACGATGGCATTTCTCAGCTGCTATGTAATGTAGAGACCGAATGTCTTAGTGAAAGACAGCTGAGAAAGCTAGAGAAAATGAGACAAGATGGTAAAACACCATTGTATAAGAATTGTCTAATGAGCAAACTGGAAACCAACATCATGCTGTCAGAGTTCAAATCGACAAATGGATTGAGCGATAAAGGCTTCGATCAGTTGTTAGGTATAATAAGGAAAATGGTCCCAGAAAAAAATAAGTTGCCATAAAAGACATACTTGGCCAAGCAAATGATCTGCCCATCGGCCTCGAGGTTGAAAAAATCCAAGCGTGTTCCAATGATTGTATATTGTATCATGGAGAAAAATGCAAAGACTTGGACAAGTGTCCCAAGTGTGAAGTTCCATGGTACAAGGAAGAGCCATCAGATGAGGGCACCAAGACCAGCGGAGGTCCCATAAAGGTCGTTTGGTATTTCCCTATAGGCCCCCTGGGTGCATAGGCTAGTTTGCATATACAAAGTCAGCCAAGCTATTGCGCTAGCAAGGCAAAGAGCGTAAGAAGGATACAATGATGAGGCACCCCGCTGATGGGCATGACTGGAGGACTATCAATACTATGTTATATAAGGACATCGGTGGAGAGGTAAGGCACCTTTGGTTTACTTTGAGCATAGATGGGATAAATCCTTTTGACCAGGTTAAAAGCAATCATAGCACCTAGCCAGTGATGCTCTGTATATACAACCTTCCATCTTGGGTCTGTATGAAACGGTCGTACATGCAGATGCCACTACTGATCCAAGGGCCAAGACAGCCTAGGAATGACATCGATGTGTTTCTGGAACCAGTGATCGATGAACTAGGGGAGATGTTTGAAAAGGGTGTGCCAGATATTTGGGACGAGTACAAAAAGGAACATGTCACGATCAAGGGAGTACTTATCGCTACAATCACCGACCTGCTAGGTCGAGGGCCGTTGTCCGGAGAGAGACAAAAGGCTATACTAGATGTGTTGAGTGCTTAGACGACACCGATGCGGTAAATCTGCCAAATAACTGAAAGATGGTTTATATAGGACACCATATGTTCCTACCTAAGGATCACCTTTATCGTAGGAACAAAAAAGATTTCAACGATGCTATTGAGAAACGCTTAGCTCCAAAATATCGAGACATGCCTGCGATACTTCGAGAACTCAACAAACTAGAGGTTGTCCTTGGGAAGGGGGACAATGCAGTAGCAGCGCCTGATGGGAGCGTTTGAAAGAAAAAATCGGTTTCTGGAAACTACCTTACTAGCAATTTCTGAGTGTACACCACTGTCTTGATCCTATGCACATCACTAAAAATGTGTGCGCTAACACTCTTAACACCTTGATGGACACTGGGGGGACATCGAAGGATTCACTAGCCACATGCCTGGACATGCAACACTTGAGAATCATGAAGGAGCTGCATCCCATGGAGCTAGAGAATGGCCAGTTTGAACTTCCGGTTGCATCATGGACATTGAAGAAGGAAGAAAAGTGTGCACTTATTTCTTTCTTTAATGAACTCAAAGTCCCGATAGGCTACCGTGCGAACCCGAAGAGGCTAGTGAACATGGAGAACTGAAGTTCAACTATGGCCCTATGAAGGCCCATGACTGTCATGTCATTATGACTCAGCTGCTCCCTGTTGCCCTGCGTGGTATCCTCCCCCCAAAGGTCCACGCCCCAATCATAAAGCTTTGCTCGTTCTTCAACACGATCTCAAAAAAGGTCATTGATGTGTCCACGCTAGAGCAGCTGCAGTGGAACATAGCCGAAACTCTCGTTAGGCTTGAGATGCATTTCCTGCCGACTTACTTTGATATCACATTGCATCTGCCCATTCATCTTGTTGACCAAATTAGAGCCCTTGGACCTTCAGGAGGTATGTTAGGAACAGATTCAGGCCAGAAGGGGGCATGGTTGAAGGATGGTCAACGGAGGAGGCCATTGAGTTCTGCACATATTATCTAGACATCAAAAGGGTCGGAGTTCCAGAATCTCATCATGAGGGAAGACTATGTGGCAAAGGAACAATCGGGGAGAAATCTGTTATAGTAGACGACCCTTTTTCTTTTAGACAGGCATCGTTCGTTGTTCTCCAGCAAGTCGAGGATGTGATGCCATACATTGACGAGCATAGGCAATCGCTGCAAACTCTGTATCCGAGTAGGTCACAAGCTTGGCTAGATAAAAAAACATAAGGAGGAATTTGTCAGTTGGTTGCGATGTCGCTTGCTTGGAATAAAGTTGGGTAATCAACTGGATGCCTTAGCCAACGTGCCTTCGAGTACATATCTTAAGAACCAAGGGTATGAGATCAATGGATTCACATTTTACACAAAAAAGTAAGATGGAAAGAGCACATACCAAAATTGTGGTGTTCATTTTGATGCTCACGACGAGAACGGCAATGTGCAGGCAACATACTATGGTTTCATAGAGGAAATATGGGAGCTAGCCTACGGTTCGTTGAAGGCAGCTCTTTTTCAGCTGCCAGTGGGTCCGGCTTGAGGAAATCAACACTGACAGTGAAGGGTTCACTGCCGTTGATCTCACTAGGACCGCATACAGAGACGACCCCTTCATCCTTGCAAGAGATGTTATGCAAGTCTTCTATGCAAGGGACAACAAGACAAAAGGAAGGCTAAAAGTAGTCCTAGAAGGGAAAAGGAAGATTATTGGTGTCGATGGAGTGACAGACAAAGAAGACTATAGGGGCTATCAGGAAATGCATCCATTCGGGCAAACGTACCCCTACCTACCCTTCAAGAGGGTGACGAACCTGCTTACGTACGAATTGATCACAATGAGGCCCTCATTGTTGATGCACCTAAAGATAGTTAGATTATTGTTAACTATGTAATCATTATGTAGATGTTGTATGAGTAATTCGCACTGAAAATTTAATTTATATTTTGTGCGCATCTCTACAATTTAATTATTGACTATGTAATCAAATATTAAGATGATGTTCACAAACACTATTATTTGATAATTATAGATCCATTAATTAATTATCATAGAATTAAATAATCAAGACACAAATTTTTGTGTTATTTTAGAATATAAACTAACTGCATTATTTCTATTAATAAATATATAAAGAAAAGCAAACTAACCGAACACCCTATCCTAGCTCAGCGGTTAAGGCCGCATACTCTGTACTCTGAGACCTGCGATCAAATCCCAGGTGGGCCAAACTTTTTTGATTTTGCATTTATTATTTAGTAGTGCATTACGATGGGATAAAAGAAAAAAATAAAACTATTCTAACCGAACTCCCTATCCTAACTCAGCGGTTAAGGCCGCTCACTCTCGACCCCATGACCCGCGCTCGAATCTCAGGCGAGCCAAACTTTTTTATATTTTTTACAAAAAGGCTACGATGGCAGGCTCCAAACAAACAGTGTTTTTTATATTTTTTTACTAAAAGATGGCGGCAGGGCCCTTCACTGCCGATTTTGGTTTTAAAACCGGCAGGGATATCTTCTATCATAGTTGGTTGCTTAAACCGACACAGAAGGCCCAATTCATTATTGATTTTTAAACTAAAACCGACAGTGATGTGTAGATGCTCCTCACATGCCAACAGTGCTCCCATGACCACAATAGTTGGAACACTGCTCCCACCTACCCCGACAACTTTAGTTCAGAAATAAAAATGTACCACGACTGCTAGCCCCTATAAAATAGCCCTCGGCCAGGAGCTAGCCTCTCCATGCATGTTGGTTTCAGCCAGGCCTTATCAGCCATGATACAATATTTTTCTCTCACAGCAAACCACAGATATCATTATGCATCGTAGTCCACCAAAATGGTGCACACATGAGGTACTAGAAGAATGCTACTGAGGTACACATGAGGTGGTTAAATTATAATGTATTGATACACATTGATGGTAACCTTGACCTGTACGCAAATAGGTATTTGTTATCGTATATGGAATTTTAGTGTAAGGTCTTTGTTATCGTATATGTAACTTATTTCTAATTTTTTGTAATTTTTTGATGTATTTCATTACTATCTAAATAAATATATAGTTCTTGTTAAAACTTTCCCACTGTAGTATCTAAATAAATATATCCTTTACATATATGCACCTTCACTGTCGGTTCTATTTAGAAACTGACACTGATAGCCACCTTCACTGTCGGTTCTATTTAAAAACCGGCAGTGATGTCCATGCCCCCTATATAAAACAAACTGCCGGCCACATACATCGATCCCACCCACCCATGAACTATCTCAGTCTCATTTCTCATGTTTCACTCTCACTTCTCAAGACATCCACTCTCTCTCTACGTGATTTGGTCATGGCTCCTGTATTTTTCAATGGTATTGATATGCTGTCTTCTCCAATATTGTATCTATATTCATTTGATCTATATTTATATTCATGTTTCTTTGTATTCTACATTTATATATATTCTTATTCCTTGCATTCGATCTATATTTAATTATGTTGCCACATTTTACTTGGAAGAATTTTTTTGTGCATATATTTTATGTTCATATTTTTTTTGCATTTTATCGATCAGGTGGTATGAAGAACGGACCTCCCCCACCACAAGAACCAGGTTTCCACCCTGGCGTTGAGCCATTCGCTCCTAATGTGGCCATTCCACGGTTTCCTGTTCTAGCTATTGTATGAAATATTTTCCAACATCTTTTGTTTTTTATGCTAACAAATAAGTGTAATTAGTTTAATATCATTGTTGCATGCATATATGTCACAGACTATATCCCCAATAGATTGGCTGCGAACAACACTTAGCTGGTTCTTTATCTCGGACAACGTTGAGAACACGGCATCTAATGCAAGTGGTCGGCTATGGACGTATGAACTCAGTTTTTTCATCCCTGTGAGGGGTTCAAATCATCGGAACCATATCCATGGGACGGGAATACAGAGCCTGGACGTGATAAATGACCAATTAAGTGTTGTGCGTATCTGTTTAGAGCCACTTCAACGTATTTGCTATGATGTTCCTGATTTCTCGCACTTCAAGGCACTTGCTTTGAATGCTGGTGATATCCCCATCCCACAAGCAAGCAAATGGTTTGCAAGCTACAACCATACAGATGTGGTAAAATGGTCACTTATACCTAAGTCGTGGTTATTTGTTGTTTATTATTGTAATAACATTCTCTAATTTTTTACTTTTTCTCCGCATGCAAATTGCGCTACAGGACCTTACCTATGTTGCATGTGGCTTGTGGGCCGTTCTAGACCAAGCTATGGAGCAACTCGGGTATGATTGGGACTTCTGCAACGAAAACCTCAGCTAGCTCACTATAGAAGGACGCCAGTACTGCATAAGGATTACTAATAGGGGCAGTGGTTGTTCAGTAGGTTACCTCTATGGCCGACCATTCTTTGAGTATTGTGAGGCATGAGAGAGTGCACTCATACGGGCATTGGACTTCATCGATACAAGCGGATACATAATCCGTGACATCAAATACCATATATGGCTACAGAGGCATGTTAGTGTGCATGGCCCGATCGATCCCGATAGTGATTCTCATAGTAATTAATGTTTATTTAGCTAGGTTTTCAAGGTCGTAGTTTAATTAGGTTCTAATTTTAATATGTATGGCTTTGTGTGTTTAATTACTGTCATGCATGTAATTCGTGTAATATTTGTTGGGCAATTAGAAATATACATTCCGGTGCCGTATTGGTCTCAAAATTATTCTCAGGCTTGCATATGCCACGTGTGAAGGAAACACCAAGTTTAGGATTTTCCACAGATGGTTTGCTACTTTCTGAGGTTCAATTGAATTTTCGCACGACGAGACCGTTTAATTATAGGTTGAACTGAGTCTACCCACGAAAAAAATCTGGAATGGTGCTAAACTTTTACACAGGCTCTAATGTGCCCTAGGGATAAGAATTTTGTGGAGGTGGATGAAAAAATCTATTGGGTCCAAGATGAAATTCACCCTCTTTTGTCTCATTTGGCACAGAGAAAAATATAATAAATAAAAAAATGATCGTAAAACCTAAGATCCCATGTGGTGTCTTAATTTGGGTGTACATGCTTGCCAAAAAAATTTCAAGCCTATTTCGACATAGGCGGAGTATACATGCTTCACAGAGGTACATGTACCCTTTCATCGAACCATGACTATACACATAGGTTATCAAGGTTTCTGTGGTTCATAGGCATTCCGGTGTCGTATTGGTCTCAAACTTTTTCTTAGGATTGCACGTGCCACATGTGAACGAAACACCAAGTTTGGGATTTTCCGGAGATGGTTTGCTACTTTTTGAGGTTTAATTGAATTTTCACGCGACAAGACACTTTAATTATAGGTTGAACTGAGTCTACCCACGAAAAAATCTGGAATGGTGCCAAACTTTTACACAGGCTCTAATGTGCCCTAGGGATAAGAATTTTGTGGAGGTGGATAAAAAAATCTATTGGGTCCAAGATAAAATTCACCCTCTTTTGTCTCATTCAACAAATAGAAAAATATAATTAATAAACAAATGATTAGAAAAACCTAAGATCCTGTGTGGGATCTTAATTTGGGTGTACAAGCTTACCAAAAAAAATTTCAAGCCATTTCAACATAGGAATACATATGCTTGTATTTATTCAGTATATAAAAGAATTTTTTTTAATATATATAAACATCACTGTCGGTTTCAAAAAACCGACAGTGATGAGAAGAAATCGACAGTGATGCTTGTTATCACTGTCGGTTTATTTTGAAAACCGGCAGTGATATATAAAAAATTAAAAAAAAATTGTGCCAGCCCTCGGGTTTGAGCTCGGGTCTCGGGCTACAGAGTTTAGACACTTAACCAAAAAAAAATTCAAGCCATTGCGACATAGGAATACATATGCTTAATAAATTATAAAATTAAACCAAAAAATTGGACCGCCTAGGATTCGAACATGGGTATCGAGGGCTGAGTTGCGGGGTCTTAACCGTTGAGCCAGTAGGAGGTATTCGAAATGTGTGGAAAAGATAAGTTACTTATGTTGTAACCGCTACAGGGCAATCATTGCCGGTTTAAAGAATGGCCCGGCAGTGATGTACCCCATCACTGTCGGTTTCTACTTACAACCGGCAGTGATGTACCCCCATTACTGTCGGTTTCTAATTAGAACCGGTAGTGATGTGGTCTGGTATAAAAGCCCGCTGTAGGTTGAAAAATTTCAACCCCGCGCCAACCGTTCCTAGCCCCGTGCTCCTCTTCTTCGACGCCGATGTCCGTGCACCGCCCCAAGTCAGAGCAACCGTCCACCGCCCCCGTGCTACCGTTCCTAGCCCCGCGCTCCTCTTCTTTGATGCTGATGCCCGTGCACCGCCCCACGTCGGAGCACTCCCCACACCATCCACCGCCAGAAGCCGGAGCACCACCGAGGCCTTCAGGAGCGCGCACGGACAGCTGCTTTCCCACCCCCACGGTGAGTGCAGTGGCTCACTACCCGCTAAGTGTTCGATGAAATGCCCCACGGTTATTGTCTTCCCAATAGCAGCCGATTCCTATTTGATTGAGTTACATGCTGTTACTCCTTGGTTTAGCTATAGGTAGAGTGTCAATTGATGGATTCTTGTCAAATGTGTACAGGTATAATCGCTATAGGTAGAGTGTCAATTGATTTTGATGGAATGTATAGCAAGCTTAAAAAAGGCATCTATAGATGTTTGTTCTAGAAAAAAAAGTTAAAAAACTTTTAAAATTGGCTCAGCAGCAGCAGCAAGTATGATTACTAAACCACATTGATCTCTGAATAATAGACAGTCCAATTATTGAGGTTATTTTTTTATCATGTCAAGGATAAAGAACATTAAATAGATTTAGTTTGGCCATATAACTTGAATAATAACTCTTATTCAGTGAGTTACCATTACCACTTACCACATGTCTAATTTACTTAAATGTATAGGCAACCATGGCATGGTATGTAGTGCATGTTGGTCACATGCCTAGGATTTCTCGAACCTAGGAAGATTGCTATGCTCAAGTCAATCGCTACCCTGGTAATTTGCACAAAAAATACAACACAGAAGCTAAAGCTTTGAGGGCCTACTATAGTCATCCGACCTACCTTGCAAACCATGGGCAACTAGCCTACTATGGTCCAATGAATGTAAACCATGGCCATCCGCTAGCACTAGAGATCAAAGAGAAGCCACCCGCCGAAGATGTGAAGATTAGGAGAATTGCTCCTTGGTCTTGGAAAGATGTCATGCTTTTATTTATGGCTATGATCATCGCTTTTCTTATTTAGAAGTTGATGTAGGCTTAGTTTTGTAGAATAGTAGATGGACTTTGTTGTATGTGGTCAATCAAACAATGAATTTATTCTAGGTGAACATATGCTATTATTTGACTTTGTTGTATGTGGACTTATTATTAGACTTTGCATTAAACATATTATATATATATATATATATATATATATATATATATATATATATTTATATATCAGAATAGCGGATAGAGGAATCATTCAAGGGGTCAGGTCTACTTACTTTATCTTTCTTTCCAATTTTATTGTGGGTTTGATAAGAACCTTTTTTGCTTTGTGGATAAAAAAAAAGAGTTTTTTTTTATAACCCGCTTGTTTTATTCTAACAAATTCTATATGGAACTGCCCGCTGAAGAGAAAATCGATCTGATTGTCTCTCAGCCTATATCGAATTTTGGAAAGAAAAAACCAGAATTTTCTTCTTTTTTTTATTAACATTAAGAAAAAAGAATATAATTAAAATGGAATTGTATATGAACATATGCTATTAGTAGTTGTCCACGGCCAAAACTAACTACGATCGTGTCACAGCCATGACTCATCATCGCCTGTTACCCCCTCACTGAAGAACTGATCGGCAACAAGAAGCGGCTAATATCGCTGGGACGGGAGAGCCATATGATCTGACAAACGGTGACGGTGTCAATCAGGTCGGTGAGAACGAGCAGCCATGGACCCCGTCCGGCCTGCTCGATCTGGGTCAAAATGACCAAGATGGCTAAGTAACTTTGGTATCATGTCTCTGTGTAGCCTCACACGCTAATCAATTGAGAGGGTCATAGCTTACTTGGTGTCTCTAGCAGGAGCCTCCGCTGGCCGAGGAGCCAGAGGGTTCGGGTACTAGGAAGGCTAGATCCAAGCGAGGCGTGTCAAAGATTCCTGTTGGTTGGAATGCACACTGGCACATTACTGAGTTTGATGAATTTGGGGATCCACTCTCACTGCCTATAGCTTTGACCAAATACAAGACTGTCCTCAAGTTACTTGTTAGGGTTTCATCCCGATTAAGTACAGGAAGTGGATTGGGAAAGATGATGACCGGTGGAGGGTTCCCGAAAGCGAGAAGGATTACATATGGGATGTCAAGATCCCATAGTATTTCACTTTCCCAGCTGAGTATGATAGGGAGTTAGTCAAGAAAAAAGAAAAAGAAATCATGGGGACATGCTTCAAGAATTTCAAGGGGACATTGTACAAGAATTTTGTCCTCCAAAATAAAGAGCCAGATTTCAATGGTGGATGGTTTAGCAAGCAGAAGGACTTCTGGCAAGGCTTTCAAGGAATACAGGTTATCCAAGGAGTACTTAGAACTGAGCAAGAAGAATAAGGAGAATTCATAGAAAGTGACAAATCCTCGTCATCTCGGCTCTCGTGGCTACTCTAAAAAGATGCCAGAATTTGAAGTAGAACTTCAAAAGATGGATTGCCTTGCTGAGGACGGTGTTCAAGTTGAGACCACCGATTGGGATCCCAGATTGGTATTATACTATATGGGGAGAAATGTACGGCACGCCGAGGATAGGAGCTTTAGCACCTCAAATCAACCCATGAGCGAACTCATCCAGAGGATCTTCCAGGTAACTAAGGAGGTGAGGCAAGGGACTCGCACTTCTAATAGGGAGAAAGACGTGCTCACCCAAGCACTCGGAACCAAGGAGCACCCTGGTCGCATGAGAGGAACCGGTGTTGTTCCTTGGAAACTAGCATTCCCCCAAGAATCTAACACTTACCGGAGCCGCTTGAGGGGTAGAGCAGGACATGGGGCAGAGTATTTGAGGAGACTAAAAGAGATGAAAGATAGAATGGAAGCACGGATTGAGGCGACCATTGAAGTGCGAGTCAAGTAATTTTTGTTGTCTAAGGGATTAGTAGTTCCACAAAACCCTACTCCTAGTGCCTTTAGCCCACAGTTTAGGGGTCGCAGCAGCTGCGGATTGACCCCGCTCGATGAAGAAGAGGAGAATGTGCCTCATCCGGTGGACGACATCACTGAACCCATCAATGTTAGGTTGTACATCTGTCAGGAATGGACAAAGGACAAGGTGGTGCTCGGCCAGGCCTGGCCTATGGGAGACGTGACAATTAATGGCCGCCCAATTCCACTAGGGTACGCTCATGTCACCATTGACAAAATACTTGATAAGAAGTATAACAAGATACCCATTGAAGTACCTCGTAGCGGAAGACAGGCTGAAACTTGGTCAAAACAAGGGCTCTCAAGTGGCCTAGCGTAAGCGCTTCATTAAGCTTGACCATCAATTATCCTCTGATGATGAGGACGACTGTGAGTCTTCACCCACCCATGATGATCACTCACCATCTCCCAACAGAGATCACTCCCCTCCTCATCCAGGAGCCATCACCATAAGAAGACAGAGGTCTCCTTCTATTCCTCCTTGTCAGACTCTATCTTCATCAGCCCCAAGAAAAGAGACTCCTCCTCCTCCTCCTCCATCTTCATCAGCGCCGGGAAAACAGAATTCTCGTCGTCATCCTCCTCCTCCACCTTAGCCCAAAACAAGATCAAGGATATCCTCGCAGTCACAAAAAAGGTCCATGGATTCAGTCGCTAATGCTCCTAAAGTGGACCAACAAAAAAGAAAAAGGCCATTCAGTGGCAACGTTACCACCTTGATGAAAGAAAAATTTACAACACACATCTCGAAGGAAGATTGTGTTAGTTTCTTCAATCTATGTGCCTCACTGCCTCCGTTTTTATTGAAGTCTGAATTCGAAAGGCAAACACAGAATAAATACGCTATAACAAGAGATGAAGAAATACACAATAAAGATTTAAGGAACATTATGAAGTTAGTCAAAGACAAGGGATGGGAACACTGGCAATAAAGTATGAAAGGGGCAATCTTTTAGTTCCCTGATCATGAGTATAAAAAGCTGACAACATATATGCGCCAGTTACATGAATATTATATGGCTCAAGCAACAGAGACGGACGACTTTGGTTTTGAGGTTATTATCCATTCACCATATGTTTTCCTATATCCTGAAGAAGAGAAGTTCGATGTTAAGTGGGAGTGCTTGTTCTAGCTATACCAGAAATGCTCTCTCGATGTTCAAATGTTGACTCTATGGACTATGTAAGTACTCTACACGCACGATATTACAATTAACTACTCTCTCGAGACACAAGTTGTTAACTTTTGAGCACTTCCCATGATTTTATGTAGGTGTATAGCAAAATTTTGCATTCTAAAAAGCAAATGGGATTACATAGGCTTCTTGGACCCCATGCGAATCAATGAGAGGACATGTCTAGGCCTCTATGGATGTGATGTGGAAGACCTAAAATAGAGATTGATTGTTGTTTTTGATGAATTCATGATGAAGAAGAAAACCCACATACTTCTAGCCTACAACTGCGAGTATGTGTTATCGGCTTTTAATTTTATGCTTCTTTTTCGTTAAGATTATTCGATAATTAGGATTCTGTGATTGCAGCAACCATTTTGTCTTCATTTGTGTTAATCTTGCTAAAAATCTGCTCAAGGTGTGGGACTCAAAAAAAAACCCTTTCATCATCTCGATGCATTGGTGGTAGTGCTGAATTAGTAAGCCATCCTAATAACTATTATTTTCTAATCACACATACCGCTTTCTAATGTTTCTCCTTTTAATGTTGCTCAGTGTCTGAAGAAGACATATCAGTGGGACGACGGTCCCATTCAAGGTTGTCAAAATAGAGGGGAAGTACCTATCACAGCCGGCGGGAAACAATGAATGCGGGTTTTATGTAATGTGGGCAATGCTTTGCTACATCGGCGGGA
The DNA here is from genome assembly GCF_019320115.1 of Miscanthus floridulus. Taxonomy (NCBI): domain Eukaryota; kingdom Viridiplantae; phylum Streptophyta; class Magnoliopsida; order Poales; family Poaceae; genus Miscanthus; species Miscanthus floridulus. Next base: position 67,609,677 of record NC_089583.1, on the reverse strand, counting down.
AATCAGAAGAAGCCGATAAGTTGGTGTGTATAATCCCTATTTCATTTATGTCTGTTAATAATTCGACAAAATGATTTACTGTTCCTCTTTGGATATTATCTTTTTTGAACGACAGCGCAAGAAATATAAGCACGAAAGGCTGCTAGACATGGAGATTGTCATACTACAATCGGAGCTGGCAAAATTCATCTTAACCGAGGTATTGGAAAAAGATGGAGTATTTTCTATTGCACAATCCGTGAAGTACAAGGACCAGTATGGCCTAGAGCGGCTCACCATATTATTGTAAGAAGTCCAAGAAGCATGTGTGATGTCCAAGAACATTTCTTTTTTATTTTGAGGGATCGAGATGTGGATAAGAACATTTAAATTGTAATCGTAACATTTGTAATGTTTAACATTGATGGACCTTGTCGTCTACGTAGCGTATATAAAGAGAAACCCGATTCCACAAAAAAAATATAAATTAAAGTAAATTATAAAATAATAAAATACGAATGGGCCATCACCGCCGGTTAGCAACAAACCGGCAGTGTTGTCGTAACCATCACTGTCGGTTAGAAGCAAACCGACAGTGTTGTCTTGCTCAACACTGCCGGCTTGAACCATGAACCGACACTGATAGTTACAAGAACACTGCCAGTTTGATCCATGAACCGACACTGCTATTTACTTCAACACTGCCGGTTTGATCCATGAACCGATAGTGTAGTCTTGCTCAACACTGTTGGCTTGAGCCAAGAACCGACACTCTTAAAGCAACCGTCATTGTCAGTTGGCACTACAAACTAGTAGTGTTGTTCAACTAGACACTGCCGGGCGAAGCTAGAAACCAACACTGTTTCCTGTAGATCAGTGTCAGTTTTTAAGGTCCGACAGTGATGTCAACCCCCCATCACTATCGGTATGCCACTGTCGGTTCAAAATTCGGCAGTGAAGTGGGTTTTTGAATCGGCAGTGATGTCCAGATCTAGGGTAGTGCACGCACACAGATGATCGACACAATATATGTATACTCCTCATTTGCACTGCTTTTCATCACCGCTAAAAGGTACTCTGAGGGCCTGTTTGGATGAGTCTCAGATTTTTAAAAATTAGTTTTTGTCTTTAGTTTTTAAAATTTAGATTCTGAGCAAAAACTGGTGAGGTGTTTGGATCCTCTTAATTTTTAAGAATCTAGCTTCATTTTTTACTCATAAGGTTACAAAAAAACTGGCAAAAGTTAGACATCAATAGCTTGTTGGTTTTAAAGAATCTGACAAAAACTGACACAAAAAACTAAGCAAAAACTAACTTGTTTGGACCCCACTTAGTTTTCAAAAACTAGATTCTTAAAAACTGGAGTCATCCAAACATGCCCTATTAAGTACACTTTTGTTATATTATTACTTCACATCAACGTGTCTTTCGTACCAGGTGAGGATACTTTTAATTCTTGCCTCTTGTATAGTACTGTACTGTACTATATACTACTTCGTTGTTTTATTACACTCCTACTCCTGTACATACGAGAAAGCATCACTTGTTGCCAGTTGGGACAAGCGTCCCGAACATGTTAGAGAGTAGAAGGCTCCCTAATGAATGCTAGTTGGAGAAGGTTCCTCGGTGAAGGTCAGTCAGAGAAGGACTGTGACGAAGGCCCAGCCGAAGAAGGTCTCTCGACGAAGGCTAGCAGGAAAAAGGTCTCCCAACGAAGGTCCTAGAGAAGACCGGTGGGAGAAGGTCTCCCGGAGAAGACCGACGGGAGAAGGTCTCCCGATGAAGGTCCTGGAAGAAGGTCTACGGAGGCGCTTGTCTTCCACTCACACTAAGCACCCAGAGAGCGGGCTACATCGGACGGGTTCCGTCAGGCACACCCCAAGGGAAAGCCCGAATAGTCCACATTTTTCCCCAAGGATTCAATAATGAGAACGAGTTACAGTACTTAATCCATTTCATACATCCAGAGTTCTTAGAAAATCATTATTACATTGCCAAATTTAGAGTGCGGAATATTAAACGGCGGAATGATAATAAACATCTATTGATAATGAACAAGGATTCATCTGTGCCCACCAGAAGAATCCTTCACACAATGAGTACTCCTCAAGTTGAACGTGCAATAGGGATAAATAAACCCTGAGTACATAATGTACTCGTAAGACTTATCCAACTAGTGGAAATAATTTCCTGACTTCAAGGAATATGCAAAGCTTTATGGTTTGCTGGGTTTCTTTTTTTTTTTTGCAGAAAGCAATTCTAGTAGTGAATCCTTATTTATGTTATTATTAGAAGCCATGATTAATTTATTATCTAGCCATTCTACGTAAGCACTGTTCTACTTTCAAGCAAGGGTTGAGCAATTAGTTCCATTTCATCATCTTTTATCTTTCAGTTCTTATCATGGTGCTAGATTGTAGACAAGCCGTACCGGAATGCCGGTGATTTGTGAATCAATGCCCCTGGTTGGGTATCCTGAAAAGACACGCCCCGCTTGTACCCCAGGCACATGCAGGACCAATCCATCACTCTCCTTTCATGGGGTCCAGGTCGCCGTATAAACTTGGACTCTAAGCCCCTACTCTTCAGTCCCAGACTTAGTGCGGTGCTTAGACCTCCACCATCCCCGCCTCCAATCAATTGGTCCGAAAAGAGCCAGAACCCATGACAAGAGAGCAACAAGTCTTCCTTGCGCCCATACCCAAGTATGTGCTTGGGATAATAAGTCTGTGACTTGCCTAGAACCCAATGCAACAGGTCAGCCCTTAACCAACATAGACATGGAAAAAATGTAACCAAGCTATGCCCTGTTGGCCGTAGGACACAACCTCTTACACCCACCAATACCCAAACCATATCCCTGCCTAGTCTCCATTTTCCTTTCCACCATTTTATCATGAGTGATCATAATTATCACCTATTGTGAGTAACGGTAGGTTACTAACGCTACCGATACCCTGAGCATAGCAGCTACTCGACCTATACTAGTAGGACTCATAGGTAAATATATCTATGCATGTAGTTTCCCTAAAATACCTACAACATAAATGCACATCATATATATATATTCAATAATCATTCAAAAATAGGGGTTATGCACCGAGGCTTGCCTTGGGCAGACGATGTGTCAACAAAGTCAGCAATGAACATCTCTGGGGCTCCCTCCTGTATGAGAACCTCCTCCTTGTACTCCTCAATAATCTCCTCATAGTCCTGTTCATCCATAGGCATGAACTCTACCAACTCGTGATCTACATGCATGAAATGATGATGCAACACTTAATAATACGGCAACAACAACTCTTAAAATACGAATACATCTGTTAAGCTACTAAGCTAGTTCTACCGACTAAGGTGCTACGCTACCTATTGTTACCACTAACAAGTATGAAACATGGCATGAACTATCTTAGCAACTAAAGGCATTCTTACTCTTAATACTGATTTACTCTATATATGATAAAACCAGGAGTACTAGCTACTCTATTTATCAACCTACTCTAGGGCTACAAAAATTACAGTGAGTGCATAATAATCTAATACGCTTACTATAAAAATTTCATGGCTCAAGCTATCACCAATTTGCCACAAAAATTCCTACAAATATTAAGCTAAATAATATTAAGCTTTCTAAATTAAATTTATGAGTCTATCATTACCATAGCTAACTATAAACTAACTACACCAACAGATAGATAACATTTTTGTGAACCTAATAAATTTTATTTCACTATTTTTGGACATCTATAGAATTTACTATAATTTTTCAAATTTCAACTCAAAACTAAATTGAATAAACATTTATTACTTCACTGGAGAAAGAAAAACCGAATCCACCCGCGCGGCCCACTATGCGAGCAGCTCGGCGTGCGCGCACGCTTGTGCTCCACTAATGCAGTCCCACGTAGGGGCGCGGCCCAGCTGAGCGACGACGGCCCGCGACGGGAAGGCCCACGCGCACCGGTACATTTGCTAAAATGCCCTTTCTCTAATACTGAATCCAACTGAGGTCCACGATATTATTCCATCAATCAGTTATCTTACAATTCCACCCCTCCCCCTTCCCTTCTTTACCACGACCAAACCCTCGGGCCCCTCGCGCGTGCACCGGCGCGGCGGCGCTGGCACCGGATGGGTACGTCGGCCAGACAAGCCCTTCCTCGCCCTATCTAAGTAGCCAATACCTGCCTAGGCATGAACACGAAGCACTGGGCGAAGAAAGCGCTGAGCCGAGACACCATAGTAAGGCTAGTCCACTATAGCAAAGCTCCTACAATCACGACGGTGGCATTCCGGTGAGTTACAACAATGCTAGAATAATAGGGGTAGCGCACGAGCTCAAGGTACTCACCACGGACCCAGACGAGGTGGTGGTTTGATCGGAGACGATCGGAGCCAAGCTGGCACGTGCACACGGACGGTGCGGTGGTGTGCCACGATGGCAAGACTATGTCAGGGGTGGCTAGAGGGTGGTAGCTACTTAGCAAGGGTGTGTAGGGTGATGAGTAGGTGGGGGCAAAGCTGGCGGTGCAACGAAATGAACGCGAGCAGCTTTGGAGTGGGACCTTGCCGACGACGCGTGCCACGGCGGTCTTAACGACCTGGCGACAGGAAAGCTCCCAATTGGAGCATGGCTCAATGAGTAACACCACATGATGGGGTCGGGCGGCTGGCTGACTACACTGTGAAGCCATGGACAAAGCTAATTGGATTGAGGTGGCTCCACCAAACCGAATTGAAGGCGTGGGTCCGGTGACCATGGCGATAGAGGGACAGGTGACGATCGGCAAGGCTTGGCTCGACGTTGCCATGGTGGGACGTGGCTGTCAACTCAAAGCACAAATGTGCACATGCGATTGGGCGATGGGGACCCAGCAAACGTGCACAGGAACGGTTGGCCGCATAGCCATAACTCGCAAGCCGACGACGGCTCAGCCCTATGTGCCGCAGTGGACGGCGCTGGCCAGGGGAGAGGCAGTAGCGTAGCGTCGCAACCAGTGCAGACGTGATGGCAAGGCAGGCGGGGTAGGCCCACACATGGCAAGGCGACGATGTGGGTGAGCATGCTTGGGCACGATAGCAGGTGGCAGTGGCCAGCAGCGTGGAGCCAGCGGTAGGCCCGGCCAGCGCGGTGGCACGCGTGCGGGCACGAGTGAGTGTGCGCGTCGTGTGCGTGAGCACGTGCTAGGGCGCGGCAATGGCAGTGTAGGCCTGCACAGCGGTGCGCGCTTGGGCAAGCCAAAGCTATGGCGCCGAGCTGAACCGAGGCAGTGACCGCGTCCAGACACTAACACCGGCCGAAACATGCAATGCACGATTTTTAAAGCGTCCCAAAAATTCCACTCAATGATCCAATTGCTAAATCACCTATTCTATACTCGAGATGGCATGTTAGGCTACTAAAACCAGTCCTAAGAACATACCACTACTTAACCCGATTCTCCTACAAAAATTCTCAAACTTAGCCTCGTCAACCCGTTTTCTTGCTTAAGAAACTTGACCACGTCTTGATCGGTTTCGCGTTGAATTCGATTTCCAAGCTAATAAGTATGCTAGCTAGTGAATCCCATTCTCTATTGCAAGTATTTCACCACCACCTATGAAGCTTGTACTACAAACTTTATTAAAGTTTTGTTCATGCGTTCTATAACATTTTTGTTCAATAAAAATTCGTTTAAAACACTAAGTGATATAACGCGACATGAAATATAACATTCGTTTTGTGTTTTCGATGAACATTTTGAGTCACAGAAATTGATTTACACACTATATTTCATACACTATCACATAAACATGATGCACAAATAGTGTTTTAGCAAAAGGCTATACAATGTAACACCGGGTGTTACAAATCTACCCACCTAAAACAAAATCTCGACCCGAGATTTTATGTGTCTAGTGTGGGAAAAGAGATAAGAATTACATTTTAATGCAAGAAACTATCTCAATGACCAAAAGGAAGATGGGGGTAATGCTTCAATATATAGCTCTCTTGTTCCCACATGGCTTCATCCTCAGAGTGGTTCTGCCACTGCACTTTGTAGAACTTCACCACATTGTTCCTTGTCACTCTTTCCTTTTTGTCTAGGATTTTGATAGGGTGCTCAACATAAGTCAAGTCAGGATGGAGAGGAAGTCCTTTAATTTCCATAGCTTCGTTAGGCACCCACAAATATTTCTTCAACTGTGAGACATGAAACACATCGTGTATCACCAATAAAATATCGGGAAGCTGGAGACAATAAGCAACTAGGCCACACTGTTCCAAAACCTTGTGAGGACCCACATATCGAGGGGCTAGCTTGCCATGGACACGAAACCAATGCAGCCCTCTCATAGGAGACACCTTGAGGTACACATAGTCTCCAATTGCTAACTGCAAAGGCCTTCTTCTCTTGTCGGCATAAGCTTTCTGTCGTCTCTGAGCTGCCTTCAAATGACTCTAAATAATGCTTACTTGCTCTCGAGCCTCTTTGATGAAATCAGGCCCAAAATACCCATGGTCTCCTACTTCAACCCAGTTAGTTGGTGTCCTACATTTCTTTCCATATAGAGCTTCAAATGGTGCCATACGAATGCTCTCTTGATAGCTATTATTGTAAGAGAACTCGGCTAACTTCAGGTAGTCATCCCACTTTTCAGGAAAAGAAATGGTACAAGCTCTCAACATATCCTCGAGCACCTGGTTCACCCTTTTAGTTTGGCCATCAGTTTGTGGATGATATGCTGAGCTTCTAAGGAGACGAGTACCAAGACATTGTTGTAGTTGGTCCTAGAAACAAGAGACAAAAACTAACCCTCTATCAGAGATGATAGTAAGGGGAACTCCGTGCAAGGTCACAATTTGGTCAAAATATATCTAGGCATACTTTCTGGCTGCATATCTGGTGTCCACCAGGATAAAATGAGCAGACTTAGTGAGATGGTCCACAATGACCCAAATAAAATCATAGCCCTTGGATGTGCGGGGCAAACCCACCACAAAATCCATGGAGATATCTTCCCATTTCCAAATAGGAATGGGCAAGGCCTGCAAATATCCTACGGTATGCATATGATCTGCTTTTAACTCTCCCACAAGTGTCGCACTCCGCGATGTACTAGGTGATGTCCTGCTTCATGTTGGACCATCAATACAAGTGGCGCAAATCATGGTACATCTTGTTGCTACCAGGATAGATAGAGAACTTGGAATGGTGAGCTTCATTCAAAATCTTCCTTCTCAGCTCCTCATGTGATGGAACCACCAATCTATCCTTGTACCTCACTACTCCTTGCTCATCAATACTAACCTGAGGACCATGCCCTTTGGCAATTAGTTTCTTGATGTGAGGAATTTCTAAAGTGTCTTGCCTTTGCTCCAGAATAATCTGCTCAATTAATTCTGAAACTAAGGCAATGTGAGCCAACACCTCGGCATGGTTGAGACACAAAGGTGTTTCCTCAACCTGATATGACTCTTGGCTCAAGGCATCAGTTGCCACATTGGCCATTCCGGGCTGATAATGCACCGCTAAGTTATAATCCTTGATCAATTCCAACCATCTCCTTTGCCTCATATTTAACTTAATCTGAGTAAAAATATATTTGAGGCTCTTATGATCTATAAAAATATGTACTTTGTTGCCCAACAAATAATGCCTCCAAATTTTTAGAGATGGACCACAGCCGCCAGCTCTAAATCATAGGTGGGGTAATTCACTTCGTGCTTTTTTAGTTGGCGCGAAGCATACGCTATCACACGCCCATTGTACATCAACACACATCCCAACCCCATCTTCGAGGCATCATAATATACATCAAAAGGTCTATCAATATCTAGTTGGGCAAAGATAGGAGCAGTGGTAAGAAAGTTCTTCAAAGCTTGGAAGGCTTCTTCATAGGCTGGACTCCAATCAAACTTGGCTTCCTTCTAGAGCAGCTTGGTCATCGGCTGAGCTATCTTTGAGAAATCTAAGGTGAAACGCCGATAGTACCCAGCTAGACCAAGGAACTGATGAATCTAGTGCACAGACTTGGGAGACTTCCAATTTAGCACAACTTGCACCTTGCTGGGTCTACAAAAATATAGTCAGGTGTCAACACATGCCCCAAAAACTACACTTGATCTAACCAAAACTCACACTTGCTGAATTTAGCATATAGCTTGTGTTCCCTCAATCAAGCTAGTACTATCCGAAGTTGTTGGGCATGCTCTTCCTTGTTCTTGGAATATATCAGGATATCATCAATGAATACCACTACAAACTTGTCCAACTCTGGCATGAAGACTGAGTTCATCAGGTACATAAAGAATGTAGGAGCATTGGTAAGACCAAAGGACATGACCAGGTATTAATACAGCCCATACCTAGTAGAAAAAGCTGTCTTTGGTATATCCTATGGTCTAATCTTGATTTGATGATAGCCTGTATGGAGATCAATCTTGGAGAACACCTTGGCACCAGCTAGCTAATCGAACAAAGTATCTGTACGAGGTAAAGGATACTTGTTCTTAATGGTTACCGCATTGAGAGGGCGATAATCCACACATATCCGAAGAGTGCCATCCTTCTTCTTCACCAAAATGGCGGGACAATGCCATGGTGAAGAGCTAGGACGGATGAAGCCCTTTTCCAACAACTCTTCCAACTGCTTCTTCATTTCAGCCAATTCCTTCAGAGCCATATGGTATGGGTGTCGAGAGATACGAGCAGTGCTAGGCTCTAACTCAATGGGGAATTCCACGTCTCTGTCCGATGGCAACCCAGGTAGATCTTTAGGAAAAACATCTAGGAACTCACATACTACCAGAATAGAGGCAAGATCAAGAGAAGCTTCAGCATGAGCAGCAATAGGTAAGACTGGATCTGAGGGTACAAGAAGAGACATCCTATCCTTAGAAGAAGGAAGCCATAACTCAACAACTCTCTGCTTTAGATCCAAGACTACCCCATATACCCACAACCAGTTCATTCCTAGAATTGCATTAATGCCTTGTCCAGGCAGCACCATGAACTAGAGATGGTAAGTGTGAGTGGTTAATACTAAGCTCACTATGTCCGTCTGAGTATTAACGCACATCTGTGCACCCGGTATTGATTCTATAGGCAAAAGGTATAGCCATAAGAGGTATATTGTGTCGGTGTGCAAATCCCATGCTCGTGAATGAATGTGATACACCAGAATCAAATAACACATAAGCTGGATGGGAATCAATGGTGAACATACCAGCCATCACTGATTCATTTTGTAATATTTCCTTAGCCTCCATGAAATTAACCTATCTAGATCAGTTGACTTGTACTTTCTTCTTGATCACTGTCCGCTTGATTAGCCTGAAGTTAGCTGGTGGCTGAGCAAACTAGGCTGGCTAGTTTTGCGGACACTCTCAGGCATATTGGCATTCCTTGCCACATTTGAAACAAGCACCCAGCTTGTTTCCCTGTCCTAGACGAGGTGGGACCTACTGTCCCTGGGGCTATTGATGTTGCACCTACTGAGTGGGTGCACAATACTAAGTGAAAGGAGTGTGGAAAGTTTGTTGAGGCTATCGAAATGAATGTCCGCCTAAAGATTGATAGGGCACCCGCCTGACAACCTATACTTTCTAGGCATGGGGGGGACTAGAAGACCCAGTAGCCACTCGCTTGTGCTTCCATTATGTCTGAGAGTCCCTCTGCAAGCCCTGCATGGAGATAGCAGCATTCATCATCGCCCTAAAGGTCTAATAGTTCCTAGTATATAGCTCCTTTTGTAAGCTGCAAGAGAGGCTGTGATAGAAGTAGTCCCTCTTCTTCTCATCTATATCCACATGAGTCCCAGCATACTTCAACAAGTGATTGAACTTATTGACGTAGTCCATCATGGACATACTCCCTTGCCGAAGGTCCAGAAACTTCGGTTAACTTTCTATTGAGAACACCAGTGGGAATATAATATTCTCTAAAGGCCACAGTGAACTCCTGCTAGGTCACCCGATGATCTGCCTGCTATATGGCATTGAAGGTATCTCACCATGCACTCGTGGACCCCAACAACTGTTGCGCTGCAAAGCGCACCTTCTGAGCAGCAAAAACTTTTGCTCCAGAATGCGAAGCCAATGCTCTGCATCTAGGGGCTCAGCCATCGGTGTGAACATGGGTGGGTGTGTCTTTAAGAAATCCTGATAAGAGTAGGGTTCGTCAGGACCACGACCACCACCCTTATTCCCACCATTGCCCCCATGGCCTCCACGGGTGAAGCCACCGATAGCCTATGCTAGCAACTCCATGGCATAGGCTGACTCACGACGAGCAACCAACATCTCCACATGAGTCATTAGAGGTGGTGGTGGTGGAGGAGGAGGAGCCAGACATGGAGCTTCATGGCTCTCCCCATTGTCATCCTCATTGCCCCAACCACTTTCTCCTTGGCCTTCGCCAAGACCGTGGCCCTGCCCCGACACTGGTGCTCCCACAACCGGACCTCAGGTTCATCTGAAAACAGATAGGAACCATCCATTTAGAACAACCCTCTAGATCAGAAATAAGAGCTCAGAGAAATGCTAAGACATTTATTATAGCATTCTTTTAATTTATCCTACCAATTTACTAATCCAATTTGTATGTGTAGGGGGAAATTTTAGTTAAGCAAGATTCTCTTATCATGATGCATGCATCGGCCTATACGCTCACTCAGGCTGGAATATAGCAGCATTCGCAAAAATTTTGGCACATCGCACACTCATTTTCCGTATGCTAAGCGATTTCTTATGCAACGTAAGTTAGTGTACCTATAGAAAACTGATTAGATAAAACCAGTGCCGCTATCCTAGATAGACCATATTGCTAGGGCTTATACTTATTTAGATAATTTTACCGCATTTTACTTTTCACAAAACTTTTGTTGATCAAATTTTAGGTTTTGGAAAAGAGTGATGAACTCGCAAACTCATTATTGGCTCTGGTACCAACTATGGCAGAGCCACCCGAAATAACACACTTACGAAGGCACTTGTCTTCCACTGACACTAAGCACCCCTGAGAGCAGGATACATCGAGCGAGTTCCGTCGGGCACACCCCAAGGGAGAGCCTAAATAGTCCACATTTTTCCCCAAGGATCTAATAACTGAGAATGAGTTATAATACTTAATCCATTTCATACATCCAGAGTTCTTAGAAAATCATTATTACGTTGCCAAATTCAGAGTGCGGAATATTAAACAGAGGAATGATAATAAACATCTATCGATAATAAACAAGGATCCATCTATGCCCACTAGAAGAATCCTTCACACAATAGGTACTCCTCAAGTTGAATGTGCAACAGGGGTAAATAAACCCTGAGTACACAATGTACTCGTAAGACTTATCCGACTAGTGGGAATAATTTCTCGACTTCAAGCAATATGCAAAGCTTTATGGTTTGCTGGGTTTCTTTTTTTTTTGGAGAAAGCAATTCTAGTAGTGAATCCTTATTTATGTTATTGTTTGCAGTCATGATTAATTTATTATCTAGCCATTCTATGTAAGCACCTGTTCTACTTTCAAGCAAGGATTGAGCAATTAGTTCCATTTCATCACCTTTCATCTTTCAGTTCTTACTACCATGCTAGACTATAGACAAGCCGTACCAGAATGCCGGTGATTCAAGAATCAATGCCCCCAGCTGTGTAACACCCAGGTGTTTGCCTTCCACATTTGCACTTGCATTCATGGACATGAGCATCATTCATTCATTCACAAGCTTATATCACATGAAACATGTCTTTGAAACATTGCAATGTATCGTTATGTTTCATGTGTGTTGTATCCATTATGAAGTGTAAAGCGTGCAACACTTTAGTGCAACATGTGCCACTCACTTAGTGAAACAAAGTTAACAAGATCATGAAACATGGGAAACGTGACTATGAAACATTTGTAACATTTCATGTGCTTTCATTATTTCAGCACATACCTTGCTTGATTCTTGTGTGACCAATGTATGGTGTGGCTAAAAATTGTTTTAAGTGGCTTAGTTACACCTAGAATGTCTTTTGGAACATTGTTCATGTTGATCACTTTGACTAATTAGGTTCCCAAGTCATGGTTTGACCAAATTTGACCCCTGAACCCTTTTGTTTGACTATTTAAAAAGTGTAGTTTAGGTTGTTTGCATGTCTGAGCAACCTAAAACAAAGTTGTAGCAAATTTTATAAGGAACAAACTTTGTTTAGAAGCCAAGTCATGAAAATGTGCACAACATGTTCAAAAAGGACCCACAAGTCAGAATTGAAAGCTGATTCAACACTTGAAAAATTTGCTAAGTCCTAAATGCAATTTCAGTTTGAATGGGCCAACTTTGGATTGATATAACTCTTGATCCATGGAGAACTGGCTATTGATTTCTAAGTCAAAGTTGTAGCCCTACTATAGCTCTACAACTTTCATGTTCATTACTTCCACTAATACGTCACGGTTTTGGAGTAAATCACCGTCAAACATCGCTTGTCAGTCGGGTAATGGAGCACTAAATTAGCGTTTCAGTCAAGCTACAGTGATCTCTGTTTTTAGAAAACGTACGCCACGTGGCGCCACCCGTCGCCGGCCGGCTGACTGCGCTGCCACACGCCGCGGGCATCCTGGCACGACTGGCCACGATGTGCACACCCCCGCGCGCCTGCCTAACCAGCTCGTCATCCCATTTTTCATTTCTTCGCCTCCACCGCACGTTGCGAGCGAGCTCAAGCCGCTCCGCCATTGCCACTCTAGCTTCGCCGTCACAGAGCTTGCTCACCACCGCAAAAACGCGCACTACACCTTCACCGTAGCTCCACCGTGTTCGCCTCTACGTCCTCCACCACTTAGCCGAGCCATTTGAGTCTTGGTAAGGGCGCTTGGGCCACTTCCGCCATCATCGCCATGGGCGTGACTTCGTCGGAGTTAAGGCTGCCGTGGCCGGGGTAGCTAGGAATCTTTCTGTCCCCTTTTCCTTGCTGTGATAGAACCTGTGGCGACCTCCTATAGCTCGTACTGAGATCGGTTGAGCCAGCCGTGGCTTGCCATCGTCCGGCAGCTCACGCCGGAGCTTTGCCGTGCCGCCGTCACCGGCGATGAGTCCTCTCCTCTAGGTCTTAGGTTTCGACGGTAGCACCAATAGAACCACCTCATCACGGTGATTACGCCGGTGTCCTCAGTTTCGCCTGGAGGAGTCGCCGTCGGCGAACTTCGCCGTGAGCAGCGCCGTCGAAGCCGCCTCCCCTGTTTCGCTGTCACTGACCGGTGGGGTCAGCTGACACCTAGGTCCCACACGGCAGTGCCTGTTGTTCATAGGGCTAGTTTAAAATTGCTGATTTGAATGCTGTTTTGTAAATTTTGTAACTCCATTTGTGTAGATCCAAATACTGTGATTCAAATTTTGTTAGACTCACAGTGAGGTCTAGTATTTAAGAAAAATATGTCTTGAGCACTTTATGTAGAAATTTTGGATGAATTAAATAGGAACTTGAAAAGTATTTTTGAATGCATGCAAACTTGTTTAAATCATATCTTGAGTTTCTGTGATCCAAAAATTGTGAAATTTTGTGGGTAAGCTAGTATTGCTTAGTAGAAGCTCTGGTTAAAATTAGAGAGACATTGCATGTGTAGTTTTTGAGTTATAGATTTTCATTTTATCATTGGTGGATACTTATGTGAATTTTTGTAAATTATCTAGGAATCCTATGGCCATGAAACTTGGTAGGTAGTATCTTGGTACCTTAAGGATGCTAGGAAAAATATGAAATCTGTTGCTTGACACTTTTCACTAAGGTTTCCTAATTATGCCATTATAAGTCATTCTACCTTACCCATTTTGTGTAGGCTGTTATACTTACTCAAATGGTGTGGAATTTTTATGGTAGTCTACTCAGGGCATGTAGTGTCTACTGTAATTTTTGTAGATTTAATGGTGTAGTTTTCATATATGTTTACTATTCCCTCTAATTAATTAAATAAATTAAGAAAGGTACTAAAAGAAATGTTTTGGGGATGAACACCCTACTTTCTGGTGTTCTTGTGATATGTGTGACATGTGAGTAGAGTTAGTTTTGTCCAATTGAGTGTTTACATCTGAAGTTATTAATTATTCGTTTGCATATTGTCCCTCTGGACACATCTGGGGACTTTAGAAAGTTCCGCGTGATATGTTGATTTTCTGTGGATGTGGTGAATACAAAAGTTGTAGATAATTTAGGTATCTAGCTGCTGTCAAAATTTGAGGGCATTTGGCCTAGTAGTTTAGAAACTACAGCTGTTTAAAGTTAGGTTCCAGTTTTACCTACTCTCTGTCTTGTGTGGACATAGTTCTATTGATTGATGAATTCGACCAGGTAATGGTTTGAATCATGCTTTGAGGTCTGAAAATGAATTGTAGACAATTTCATAAGCTTTCTAGATTGTCTTGTTGCATGTCATTTGGATTAATAAATCTCCAGTTATGGCTAGTTTACTGTACCACTACATAGTCTTTATTTTTCAGAAATACAAATGCTTGAGTGTATGCTTGATGCAATGTTCTCGTTGATTGTTTAGGGGTTAGCCTAACTTGAGAATATGCTTAGGTGCAGGTGCTAAGGTCATTAACCGAAGATGAGTAATTATACATTAGGTTGTATAAACTTGGTAAGTAAAGTGATTTGAATAGGGCTTAAGTTGGAATATGCAAACTACAGCGAACATGCGCATTCCCCGAGCATCCCTGACATTCGTTCATGTGCATCCATGATATTTATCTTATGCATTCATGCAATAGGTGTGCCGAAGGGAGTGATGTTGCTGGAATTCGAGGGAGCCAACCAGGAGGAGGAGCCCGAGGTGCAGGAAGCCGACGAAGCAGCCGCCGCGGAGGAGTTGCCCGAGTGCCCTGACCACCAGCCTTCCTCATTCCTGAAAGGCAAGCCCCGGAGCATATTAAGCCTCCCATGTTTTTACAAATATATTGAGTATCTTTTATTGTTGATGATGCATTAAGTATAAGAATTGGTTGGAACCAATTGCTGCATTATATATCCTTCCTTGTCCGGATATCGCACTGGAATCCTATTTAAGTTCAGGAACTGGGTTAAATGCTTAGCCTATGCTTAGTGCGGTAGAAGTCAGGTGATTTCCTAGTCACCTGCGAGATTTAGGAAGAGGTGGATCACGGTTGGCTATATTTGCTATCGTGGAAAAGAACCATGTTAATAATGAATTAAGACCTGGCGGAGTCTTGTGTAGGTTTGGACATAGTGACTCCATCTGAGTCGTTTAAGGACCGATACGTTGTACGTCCTCATGTCATGTTGAACGCAGCCTAACACTTAGCTGGCCGGATAAGTCGTTCTAACCGTGAAGCCTAGTAGCTTGACTCAGGCCGGGAATGCGAGCAGTGGCGTGCATTCTGGAGGTAGTAAGGATGTGCGGAGAGCCATTGGCATAAGTCCAAGGTGAGTTAGAGTCCTGAACAACCTTGGCAGAGTGGTTCTCTGAGAATGCCGATCTGTTCGGACTCGCGACTCCTGAATCATACCAAAGGTGACTTGTTTGCGACCTTGATGGGGGAAGCAGGGTTTGTGTTTAGGAATACCCCTCCAGCTAGATAGGAATCGATTCGAATCGCCATCTCTCCCAGGATAGTGAGAACTTGACTGAGCAGCGGCAACGTAGATTCAATTAATTTAACGATATGGTTAAATGGATGATGATGATGATAAGGTTGCCACAATGAATACCTGATATGGTTATAAATGTTTGCACCCTATTAAAATGGTTGCTTAGTATAGGTGCTAATATAGATGATAGGTTAATGGCTAAAAAGTCACTGCTAGTTCAGGTTAAGAGTTGATCATTATTACTTATGCTTTTCTACAAAAAGAAAGTGTCAGCCAGCTCCACTACAGTAGCTATGCATAATCCTTGGTGTCATTTGTTTGGTTTTCGACGGGTAAGTCTAGCTGAGTACATTCCCGTACTCAGGGTTTATTCCCTCTTGTTGCAGATGACCTTCTATATCAGGGATTCTGTAAGTATTGTCTTCACCTGGCTGGTGATGAAGACTAGATCATGGGCATGATCTCTATTCTCTTATCTGAATGCTTTTGCGGGTTGTGATCAGCGAACCAGTATGTGTATTTGAACTCAGGTGTGTGAGTTAAACTATTTGCTTCCGCATGTTTTACAAGACTTGTTTTGTAATAACGATGACTCTGTGATGATGTAATTTATTTGCGAACGTCTGTGAAATGTTGTAACGTATGATATGTTATGTTGAATTACTGTGATCTTGGTTGTATGCAAGTTGGTTTGAAATCCTTCGAGATTTCGGTTGACTACCGGGTTTATATGGGCTCAAGTTAGAGAATTTGATCGTTTCGGCGATTGTTTTTTTTACATGTGCTCTTATAAATTGGTCAGTTCTGTGACAAGCTAGGTATCCTGAAAACACATGCCCTACCTTGTACCCTAAGCACAAGCTGGACCAACCCATCACTCTCCTAGTCATGGGGTCCAGGTCCTCGTCCAAACTTGGACTCCAAGACCCCGGTCTTGAGTCTCGAACTCAGTGCGGTGCTTAGACCTCCACCATCCCCACCTCCAATCAGTCGGTCCGAAAAGAACCAGGAACCCACTGACAAGAGAGCAATAAGTCGTCCTTACGCCCATACCCAAGTATGTGCTCGAGATAATAAGTCTGTGACTTGCCTAGAACCTAATGCAACGGCCAGTCCTTAACCAACACTAGACAAGGTAAAAATGTAACCAAGCTATGCCCTATTGGCCGTAGGACACTGAAACGACCCCAATTTCCGCAAAGGGAAATCCACAGCGTCGAAGTGTAATAAGATCAGTTGTAGATCATATTACCCAAATTTCAGTCAAATATCACATCCATACATTGATAGTATCAGAGTACAAATAGTGTGGAATTACATAATTTATTACATCGCTACATTGGCGGAATCAAAAGTAGCATTCATTCAGAACAGCTTGAAGATAAGATCGCCAAACTCGAGCGTAGGCATGAACCCCTCATCCGACAAACTCCTTGGAGCTATACTCCTCCGCAGAACCTGTGTGCCAAAATTTATCAGTACGATTTGTACTAGCCACTCCCATCCCTATGAGCATTGCTTTGTGGAAATTGGATGCAAGTGGGACATAGTCAAAGGAACCTATAAAGCTGGGGTTTCCTATGCAATAGCATATCAAGTAAATAGTAATAGTTTGTCAAGTTTTAACACCATTCCCACACATATTCCACTCCATTCCCTTTCCTGAGCTAGGTTTCGATCCTGGGATCGACATACCACCATCTCCATACCATCACCATACCATACCATCGCTCAGTCGATAGGCCAACTCCCTCTCGGCACTGTCTCAAGGCCCGTAGCCCCTAGCTATGACCGACACTCTCTCACAGGGGAAGGAGAGAAGGACTCATCTCTCTATCTAGTTTAAGCAAAACCCAGAAAAGGTCCATAGCCGACAAGTCAGCACATGTATCGATCGATCAACCATACACTCTGCAGAGGTTTTACAATAACCACAAGATCCGCCTTCCTCGCTGACCATTGTCAACTAGGCTGATTCTGGCCGCTTGTTAGCCTAGGATACTGCCACTCTACCATTCAGCCTGGTTCACCCCAAGTCAAATCTGGGGTGGCTAAAACTGTGAGTCATGAGCCAGGTCCACAAGGTCTCCATGAAGTCTCGGAAGGGTGTGGGGGAAAATCCTCCGCGCCCCGTACCCTCCTTACACTGTCCGCTATCAACCTAGCAGCAGTGGCAATATCCTACCAAGTAGTCCAGCCGTCCCGCACCATATAGGGAGAGTGGTACGTAAGGCTTCCTAGTGAATCTGAGTACTAGTAAGTCCTTAGGGATAACCAAGCCAGAATGTCTCCATCAGGGTTTCCATTTACCGTGCCACCACAGCTCCTCCATCCCGGGCTCCACCCGCCACAGGTTCACACCTAGGTCCACCTCATATACCATTTTACCCACCACAGGTATCCATTCCAGGGGTGCCCAGGTAGCACCCCATGGCAAGACTTGCTCCAGGCTCGTCGTATACTCCAACTTGGTCAACACAATCCTCACCCTCCACACACCCGAGTCACACACGTAGCACTCTCCCCATGGTTCAGATAACACCAGTATCCACCACGCACGTAGTATAAGCGTAGTAGAAGTATAAGTAATGAAATGTATAGCAGTAAGCTTGTGTCTAGCCTAATAGCAGGGTATGCAGGGGTAAGGTTGCACCAAGGTAAAGGCTTTCAAGCAAGCATACTACCATGCAAGTCCTATTATAATATGACTGTAGCAGTAAAATAAAGCAATAGTAGTTCTATATTTGCCATGAGTAATAGGTGCTACAAGATTGGGTGGGATGTGGCACCTTCAGTGTAGTCATCTCCGTTCTCCTCACGGTACTCATGGTCCCCGTCCATCAGGTTCTCCTCCGAGTCTGCATTGTTCGCATTATAGTCGCGTTAGCGACGTCTATAGAATAGCACAAAGAAGCAATGAAAATTCAAAAGAGCCAAATGCACTCAAACATGGGTTCATTGTGTAGAGCTTGATTTTAGATGAATTTTAGTCCTAGTTTCATATTTTTCCGAGGTCGTATGATTTAGTTATGAATTTCTGAAGTTTAAATCATTTCTGAAAATGGAAAAATGCTGAATTAATCCTGGGCTGACACGTGTCATGCTGTGGTTGGTCCACGTGGCTTGCTGATGTCAGCATGACGTCAGCATCATGGTTCTAAGCTGACAGGTGGGTCCCAGCTGACGTCAGCATGACGTCAGCGTGACGTCATCATCATCGTCCACACTGACAGGTGGGGCCAAAGGCCATTGGGTCACTGACAGGTGGGTCCGGTCAATGTCAATGGTGGTCAACGTCGAGTCAATGGTCAATAGTCAACAGTTAGGGTCACTGACGTGTGGGTCCTGGCCTACTGACGTCAGCGTGACGTCAGCATGACGTCACCTCGGCTGTGCTGTCTTCTGACATGTGGGTCCCACGTGATGTCATCATGATGTCAGCATTTGATGTGTGGGTCCAGGGTGTCCGTGTCACTGACATGTGGGGCCAGGTCAATGGTCAACGTTGACCATTCAACGGTCAATACGGGCTAGATCTGAACTAGGCCGGTTGGGCTTCGGGTTGGGCCGGTCTGGGCCGGGCCGGGCCGAACACGTGGCACGTTGTGACGCTGCCATGTCACGGCCGTGGGCTCATATTAGGCTGTGGTCCATGGCTTGCGGTCTACGGTGGACCAAGTGATGCTGGTCCTTGGACCGTAGACTGGTCTACGGTGGACCGAGTCCATTGTCTGTTCCTCTCGGCTCGGCTCATATGCACCGAGTTCATGTAGGGGCGTCAGCGAGGGGGGGGGAATGTTTCCCCTGTCTTTCTCCTACGGCAGCACTCCTGCCAGTGGCGAGCTTCGCTGATGAGCCTCTGTGGCGAGGCTGGTGCCCAACTAGGAAGGGGAAAAACTACCCTAGGCCACGGCGATCATGATCCAAGGGCCCTAGTGGTGGCCGGGTTCTTCCAAGGCGTTGGCCATGACAATCATGATCCTAGGGCCCTAGTGGTGGCTGGGTTCTTCCAAGGCATTGGCCACGGCGGTCCGTGCTCGGACCAGTGGTCGGGTGCTCGGACTAGTGGTCGGGTGCTTGGACCAGTGGTCTGATGTTCAGACCGGTGGTCGAGTGCTTGGACTAGTGGTCGGGTGCTCAGACCAGTGGTCTGATGTTCAAACCGGTGGTCGAGTGCTCGGACCAGTGGTCGGGTGCTCGGACCTATGGTCTGGTGCTCGGACCTGTGGTCGGGTACTCTAGTGGTGGCTGCGTCATGGCGGTGGTGTTGCGAGCACAGCATGCATGCTCGGCTACGGCGTCCGACGAACCTAGAGAGGCCTACAGCGTCCAAGGGCTTGGGGATGGTCACGATCAACGTGAGTGGGCTGTGCTGGTGTGCCTAGAGGCCGGGGATGGCCTTGGCCTACGCGCTCATGGTATGGAGCGCCATGGCTGGAGTAGCAAGGTCCAGTGGCGAGCAGGGAATGAATCGGGGCTCACCGTGGGTGCTGTGGAAGAAAGGATGGCGGTGTTGTGTTGAGTTGCGGCCATGTAGCTCCGGAAGCAGTGCCGTGCAGTGCCAATCTGCGATCGTGATGACGACGATGGTGTCGCCCTCGGCTCCGGCGACTCTGGCAGCGTGCGGGGGCACCGATCCTCCTCTCACGATCTCCTTCTCGGGCCTCTACTCTCGATGTGGTGCAGCTGCTGGGCCACCAAGCGGCGGCGGAGGCTGAGGGATAAGCTAGGGCGCTGGGCATGAGCAGCGTGCGGGCTGGCTTTATAGCCGAGCGCCATGCCTCCTAGGGCGGATGGCATCATGTGGTGGAGGTGGATGCATCGCATCAGACGGTGGTGCGGGGTTGCGTGGGCACGGCGCAAGGGGACAGGGTCATGCCCCGGGCGTGACCCCCTGGCCCGCCCCTACCACCGCTATCAGGTGCCGGTCGTGTGGGCGGTTGAGGCGTAGGTGAGGAAGATGACACTATAGACGGGGTGCGGCTGACATGCGGGGTCCAGCGGCCAGTGGCTACGAGCGAGGCAGACGGGTGCACAGGCGTGGGCGACACGCTGGGCCGGCTCGTGGGACGCACGCGCGCTAGGAAGACGGAAAAGGATTGGCAGGCCGGTTGGGCTGGCTGGCTGGCGCGGGCCGAGCAGGCCGAGGCGGTTTGCGAGGCCTACATCCTTTCTCTTCTTTTTCTATTTTGTTTGTCATTTCATCTCTTTTGTTTGAATTCGAATTTGGTTCTAAAATTTGAATTCCAAATTAGTGCACCTAATTTATTGGAGTTGTTGAGCATATCATAACTCAAATGGAAATCCAAATCACATTCAATGTATGCAACACTTATTTGTTAGAATTTAAATAAACACAATTAACTAATGACATGCCATGCTTATGTGTTAACTTGGGTTGGGGTTAGACCTAATGCATTTCTTAGGTTGGGTTACTATACATGACACTCATCATCACATAGAAGTTTTTAAGAAAAATTTTGTAGTCGGTATTTTCAGTGTGTGGATTTTTGGGTTGTTACAGTCCTACCCCCTTAACAGAATCTCGTCCCCGAGATTAAAGCATAACGTACACTTCGAAGAGGTAAGGATATCATAGCCGGAGGTCAGACTCTTTTTCCCATGTTGCTTCTCTCTCTGTGTGATTGCTCCATTGGATCTTGCACATAGGGATAGTCTTGCTTTGGGTCTCTTTGGTATCTCTGCCCAGAATTCTGATAGGATGTTCTTTATACTCGAGTGGGTCTCTTTGGTATCTCTGCCCAGAATTCTGATACCTTGAGATAGACGAAGTCCCCCACATTGAACTCAAGTTCTCTTCTCCTTTGGTCAGCATAGCTCTTGTATCGACTTTGAGCAATTCTCAAATTCTCTCTTACCTGAGCAACTCCTTCTTCTGCATCTTGAATCTTAGCGGTGTCAAAGAATGATGTTTCTCCCGGTTGAGACCACATCAAAGGCGTCTTACAAGGTCTGCCATATAGAGCTTCAAATGGCGACATCTTGATACTGGCTTGGTAGCTGTTGTTGTAAGAGAACTCTGCATAGGGTAGGCATTTCTCCCAATTAGAGTCATAATTTAGTACACTAGCGCGAAGCATATCTTCTAAGATCTGATTTACTCATTCTGTCTGTCCATCTGTCTGTGGGTGGTAAGCGGTACTGAAATCAAGTTTGGTTCCAATAGACTTGTGTAGAGCTTCCTAGAATTGGGACACAAATTGAGGACCACGATCAGATACAATGCTAGAGGGAGCTCCATGCAGTCTGAGAATATGCTCAACATATAGATCTGCTAATTTCTTGGCATTGGTCTTGGTCTTTACTGGTACAAAGTGAGCAATCTTGGTCAAGCGATCAACAATCACCCAGATGGAATCATTGCCTTTCTGTGAACGGGGCAATCCAACTATGAAATCCATGGATATGTTCTCCCATTTCCACTCGGGTACGTCAAGAGGCTTTAGCAATCCTGCAGGCCTTTGATGTTCAGCCTTGACTCTATTGCAGGTGTCACAATGTGCCACCTGTCCTACAATGTCTGTCCTCATGCCTTTCCACCAGAAGTCTTTCTTCAGTTCTTGATACATCTTTGAACCACCAGGGTGAATACAGTACTTGAAATCATGAGCTTCTAACAGAATTTCCTCTCGTAGTGCTAGGTCAGATGGAACACAGATTCTGTTCTTAAACCAGATAGTTCCTTGTTCATCTTCCTGGTGGTTGGTCTTGTAGCCTAGTTTCATCAGACCATGGAGATACTCAATCTCTTCACAACTTTTCTGAGCTTGGTAGATGCGATCTATGAGATCATACTGTATGTGGAGCTCATTCAACAAGTCATGCGGTAGTATCTCAAGTTGGAAATCATCAATCTCTTCTTTGAGCTCAAGTGGTACGGATTCAGTGATCAAGGCGTGACAGTAACTCTTGCGACTAAGAGCATCTGCGACTATGTTAGCTTTTCCTGGATGATAGTGAATTTCTAGGTCATAGTCCTTGATCAACTCTAGCCATCGGCGTTGCCTCATATTTAGATCTTCCTGAGTGAAAAAGTACTTCAAGCTCTTGTGATCTGTATAGATATCACACTTGTTGCTTATCAAGTAGTGTCTCCAGATCTTCAAGGCATGCACAACTGCTGCTAACTCCAGATCATGGGTTGGGTAACGATTCTCATGTTCTTTCAACTGTCGAGACACATATGCTATCACTTTTCCTTCTTGCATCAGCACACAACCAAGTCCTTGACCTGATGCATCACAATAGACCATGAAATCTTTGCTAATATCAGGCAATGATAGCACAGGAGTTGTGGTAAGCTTTAGTTTTAGTTCCTGGAAACTTTGCTCGCATGTGGGCGTCCATTCAAACTCCTTAGTCTTCTTCAGAAGGTTGGTCATTGGATGAGCTATCTTGGAGAAGTTCTCAATGAATCAGCGCTAATATCCAGCTAATCCCAAGAAACTTCTGATTTCTGTCATATTACGGGGTTGATCCCATTCTTTCACAGCTTCAATCTTGGCTGGATCAACTGCGACACCTTCAGTTGATAGTATGTGGCCTAAGAAGGCAACTTCATGTAGCCAAAACACACATTTGCTGAACTTTGCATAGAGCAGATGTTGGGCCAATTTCTTAAGCACGATTCTCAGATGATGTTCATGTTCTTCAGTGGTGGTTGAGTAGACAAGGATGTCATCAATGAATACCACCACGAACTTATGTAGTTCATCCATGAAAACCTTATTCATCATGTTCATGAAGTATGTGGGAGCATTCGTGAGTCCAAAGGACACCACAGTTAACTCAAACTGCCCACACCTAGTCACAAAAGCTATCTTTGGGATATCACTTTCTCGAATCTTCATCTGATGATAGCCTGATCTGAGATCAATCTTGGAGAAATACTTTGCACCTTGAAGCTGATCAAGCAGATCATTAATTCTTGGTAGGGGGTACTTGTTCTTGATGGTGACTATGTTCAAGTTCCAGTAATCAATGCACATTCTCATTGAGCCATCCTTCTTCTTGACAAACAGAACAGGGGATCCCCAGGGTGAAGCACTGGGCCTGATATATCCCTTCGAGATGAGCTCATCAAGCTGTTTCTTGAGCTCAGCCAGTTCATCAACTGACATGTGATAGGGTCTCTTGGCAATGGGTCCCATTCCCGGTAACAGATCAATGATGAACTCTACATCACGGTCTGGTGGCATACCCGGTAATTCTTTAGGGAATACATCGGGATAGTCTCTGACTACTGGCACATCATGAACTATCCTCTCCTCTTTTTGTGATTCTAAACTTGCTTTAAGGGCACATAGGATAGAGGTGGACTTTCTAGACTGGGGTTCACATCTAACGACTTGGCCTGATGGGTGGGTCGCTTGGACATATCTAGGTGAACATGATATGATACCTCGGTGAATGGTTAACCAATCCATACCTAAGATGACATCTAGGTTAGTGGAAGGTAGCAGGGTTAGGTCGGCTCTAAAGATAAGACCCTCAATGGTAAGACTCACTCCCTTACAGATGTGGGTGCACTTTAGGTCTCCTAAAGGTGAGCTGGTGATGATAGGCTCTACATGTGGGGTTATAGATAGGTCATGTTCTCGTGCAAACTTGGATGATATGTAAGAACAAGTTGCTCCAGAGTCAAATAGAACTGATGTAGTATTGCCATTAACTAAAAACATACTGTACACAACATCAGGGGCAGCTTGTGCTTCCTCGGCGTCCAGATGGTTGAGACGTCCACGAGTAGCTGATCCCTTGAACTGATACTTCTGTGCAGCTGAGTTCTGAGGGCACTCAGTGGCTTTGTGACCTGGTTGGCCACAAGCAAAGCAGGTGAAAGGCATACCGCCTATAGGGGTTGACACGGGTGCCTTCTAGTTTTCAGTGCTTGGTGCGGAGCGGTTCTATGCTGGGCATTCATTCACTGTGCGGGGACGGTTGAAACAGTCCTGACTATTGCGGTCCTGAGCATAATGGTCTCGGGTGTAACAATCCTGAGCAGGGCAGGAGTATTTGGTGATGTAGCCTCCACTTCCCCTACTTGATCCAGGGTTGTCATCCCTGTTATGGCGAGAGCATTCCCTGGATGGTGCATCTCTGTGGAACCTCTTGCGATCATGACCACGGAGAGACTCCACAGGCTTATGTTTCCTATCCCTATACTCTTCTCCATTTTCAGCACGGTCCATCTCAATCTAGATGCAGCGATCCACCAGAGCACACAATGTGTTGCTCTCAATACCGCCAAACTTCAGCTTGATGTGCGGGTTAAGTCCCTTGCGGTAATAGTATAGCTTCTCCTTCTCAGAGTTCACAACATAAGAAGGTGCATAGCGCAGAAGGTTGGTGAAATGAGTAGTGTACTCAGTCACCCTATCCTTTCCCTTCTTGATGTTGTGGAACTCCTCGGCTTTGGTCTCCATGATACCCTTGGGAATGTGATACACAGTGAATGCTTTAGCGAACTCATCCCACGAGATGTGGGCAGGGTCCTCATGGGCGTCACTGAAACTATCCCACCAGGCACGTGCTGCACCCATGAGCTGGTGTGTGGCAGCTCCAACACACTCATCATCAGTGAAAGTAGTGAGGTCAAGCTTCTTCTCCATTTCCTTGAGCCAGTCATCGGCTACAAGTGGGTCAGGGTCGGTGCCATCATAGGTAGGTGGCCTTAGCTTCAGAAATCCCTCTAGCTTCCTTTGGAAGTCATTCTGCTGACCTCCCTTGCGATGGTTTGCTCCTTCAACAAGAGCTGCAAGAAGCTGGGTCTGTTGTGCCATTACTTCTGCCAGGCTCGGTGATGGTGGTGGTGGAATGTTCTCCTCAGGCGGTGGAGTATTCTCCAGGTGGAAGGGTATCCCTCCACATCCATGCCCATGGCCATGACCACGGTTGTTGCCACCACGTCCCCCATTGGGTTCAACTGGTTCAGGGGTGGGCGCACGTCCTTGATTCATTAGGCGATTAGAACGGCGGTTTGGCATCTGCAACACGGATCTTAGAGAGTTTAGTGCTTGTGCCATAAGTGCTTATAATTCAATATGATTATATGATTTTGATGATTTAAAGAAAAACATTTATGCTATCCAACACTCATTACAAAATAAGCAATAAGATTCATAAAGATGCAATAAGATCCGAAACATTCATTACATGGTTTTTATTACATAGCATCATCTCCAGTAGCTACACTTGAAGACATGCGAGAATCATTCTACTCATAGTGTCTCATAATACATCTCATAAGGCGTACATCATGGGGTACAACTTATGGAAGCTATTGACATGACTCATGACCACACAGGGTCATCTACTCTAACTCATACAGCATAGCTGGGATATGACTGTTCTCGATCTCGATCTCCTCGTCAGACTTGTGAAGTCAGGACATGTACTTCAAGGCCTCGGTGAGCTCCTCAGTAGGCTTGGCTCTAGGTAGGGTAGGGTAGGCATCTAGGTTGAGGCGAGTCAGGGCTAACTCAAACTCCTCTATCCTAGGCTTCATCTTACTGTGAACCTCCTTGGGTAGCTGATCCCACATACCCTTCATCTCCCTGAGGCGCTTCCTGTCAAACTTCTGCCAAGCCTGCCATGTCCTCTCACACTTGTCCTATAGGTACTCGGTCTACCTAAGTGCCTCGATTAGGTGACCCTGGTTATAAACGGCCTTCTTCCTGAACTCCTCTAGCTCCTGAGTTAGGGTCTTGTTCCGAGATTAGATCTTCAGCATATCAATCCCCTTGGATCTCTCTCTGTCTCCTCTATGGTTGAACTCAGCCTTCTTGTCATCCAACTCACTCTACAACTCCAAGACCTTGCTGTCGAGGTAGCAGTTCCTGTTGCTTAGGTCGGCTGCTTTGTCCTGTAAGTCAGCGAGCTTGGCTCTGTGGTCCTCCTCACGACAGTTGAGCTTGTCCTACAGCTTGGCAACTATCTCTAGTAGACTAGCTCGCTCCTATGCTCCATGCGAGTCTCGCTCCTGGTACTCCCACTGAAGGGCCTGGTCCTGACGTCTCCTCTACTCTAGCTGGGTCACGTACTTGTCCTGCTCTAGTAGGTGAATACCTGAGACACGAAGGCATCTATCCTCCTCAGCAAGGATAACTCTACCTGCTGCGAAACTCTGCTCACCAGGGGTAAGGCTGAGGTCAAGGGCTTGGGGAAGTAGACGGAACTCTGTCATCTTCAGGTGCTCATAGTGGTCCCTCATCACTCTACGAAGTGCCTTGTGTGAGATAGCTCGCAGTCCCTCCTCGACTGTGTCCTCTATAGTCAACTCGGTGAAAGCTGGGACAGAAGGTAAGGTAGTGCTAGCTAGGAACTCCACTGAGGTGACAATCGATCCTTCGATTCCTCCTTTCTTAGCTGGCTTCCCGATGTAGGTGACCTTGACAAGCTCGTTGGGGACACCTAACGTGACGAGAACTTGGTAGAGGGTCTATGCAAAACCCCCGAGCTCACATAGGTCAAAGGTAAGCTTGGCGTGGTCTAGAGGTAGTGATCCTAGTGGTGGCCAGTCGACGTTCGTTGCCATCTGCATGTTTCAAGGGGATAGGTGTTAGCAGGTCAATAATAGATAAGCCTTGCATAAAAGTAAATGCAGGGTCGGTATATAACCGAAAGAAGGGCTGTTCATGTCCTATTCTATCATCCATTTCTAAGGGTTTCATCCTAAGGTCAAGTCTGGCTCTGATACCAACTGAAACAACCCCAATTTCCGTGAAGGGAAATCCATAGTGTCAAAGTGTAATAAGATCGTTGTAGATCATATTACCCAAATTCTAGTTGAATATCACATCCATACATGGATAGTATCAGAGTATAAATAGTGTGGAATTACATAATTTATTACATCGCCACATTAACGGAATCAAAAGTAGCATTCATTCAGAACAGCTTGAAGATAAGATCGCCAAACTCGAGCGTAGGCATGAACCCCTCATCCGACAAACTCCTCGGAGCTATACTCTTCCGCAGAACCTGTGTGCCAAAATTTATCAGTACGATTTGTACTAGCCACTCCCATCCCTATGAGCATTGCTTTGTGGAAATTGGATGCAAGTGGGACATAGTCAAAGGAACCTATAAAGCTGGGGTTTCCTATGCAATAGCATATCTAGTAAATAGTAATAGTTTGTCAAGTTTTAACACCATTCCCACACATATTCCACTCCATTCCCTTTCCCGAGCTAGGTTTCAATCCTGGGATCGACATACCACCATCTCCATACCATCACCATACCATACCATTGCTCAGTCGACAGGCCAACTCCCTCTCGGCACTGTATCAAGGCCCGTAGCCCCTAGCTACGACCGACACTCTCTCACGAGGGAAGGAGAGAAGGACTCATCTCTCTATCTAGTTTAAGTGAAACCCAGGAAAGGTCCATAGCTGACAAGTCGGCGCATGTGTCGACCGATCAACCATACACTCTGCAGAGGTTTTACATAACCACAAGATCCGCCTTCCTCGCTGACCATTGTCAACTAGGCTAATTCCGACCGCTTGCTAGCCTAGGATAATGCCACTCTACCATTCAGCCCTGGTTCACCCCAAGTCAAATCTAGGGTGGCTGAAACTGTGAGTCATGAGCCAGGTCCACAAGGTCTCCATGAAGTCTCGGAAGGGTGTGGGGGAAAATCCTCCATGCCCCGTACCTCCTTACACTGCCCGCTATCAACCTAGCAATAGTGGCAATATCCTACCAAGTAGTCCAGCCGTCCCGCACCATATAGGGCGAGTGGTACGTAAGGCTTCCCGGTGAATCTGAGTACTAGTAAGTCCTTATGGATGACCAAGCCAGAATGTCTCCATCAGGGTTTCCATTTACCGTGCCACCACAGCACCTCCATCCCAGGCTCCACCCGCCATAGGTTCACACCCAGGTCCACCTCATATACCATTTTACCCACCACAGGTATCCATTCCAAGGGTGCCCAGGTAGCACCCCATGTCAAGACTTGCCCTAGGCTCGTCGTATACTCCAACTTGGTCGACACAACCCTCACCCTCCACACACCTGAGTCACACACGCAGCACTCTCCTCATGGTTCAGATAACACCAGTATCCACCACGCACGTAGTATAAGCATAGTAGAAGTATAAGTAATGAAATGTATAGCAGTAAGCGTGTGTCTAGCCTAATAGCAGGGTATGCAGGGGTAAGGTTGCGCCAAGGTAAAGGCTTTCAAGCAAGCATACTACCATGCAAGTCCTATTATAATATGACTATAGCAGTAAAATAAAGCAATAGCAGTTCTATATTAGCCATGCGTAATAGGTGCTACGAGATTGGGTGGTATGTGGCACCTTCAGTGTAGTCATCTCCGTTCTCCTCACGGTACTCACGGTCCCCGTCCGTCAGGTTCTCCTCCGAGCCTGCATTGTTCGCATTATAGTCGCGTTAGCGACGTCTATAGAATAGCACAAAGAAGCAATGAAAATTCAAAAGAGCCAAATGCACTCAAACATGGGTTCATTGCGTAGAGCTTGATTTTAGATGAATTTTAGTCCTAGTTTCATATTTTTTTGAGGTCGTATGATTTAGTTATGAATTTCCGAAGTTTAAATCATTTCTGAAAATGGAAAAATGCTGAATTAATCCTGGGCTGACACGTGTCATGCTGTGGTTGGTCCACGTGGCTTGCTAACATCAGCATGATGTCAGCATCACAGTTCTGAGCTGACAGGTGGGTCCCAGCTGACGTCAGCGTGACGTCAGCGTGACATCATCATCGTTGTCCACACCGACAGGTGGGGCCAAAGGCCATTGGGTCACTAACAGGTGGGTCCAGTCAATGTCAACGGCGGTCAACGTCGAGTGTCAATGGTCAACGGTCAACAGTTAGGGTCACCGACATGTGGGTCCTGGCCTGCTGACGTCAGTAGCTGATGTCAGCGTGACGTCAGCATGACATCACCTTAGTTGTGCTGTCTTCTGACATGTGGGTCCCATGTGATGTCATCATGATGTCAGCATCTGACACGTGGGTCCAGGGTGTCCGTGTCACTGACATGTGGGGCCAGGTCAATGGTCAACGTTGACCAGTCAACGGTCAATACAGGCTGGGTCCGAACTGGGCCGGTTGGGCTTCGGGTTGGGCCAGTCTGGGTCGGGCCGGGCCGAACACGTGGCATGTTGTGACGCTACCACGCCACGGCCGTGGGCTCGTATTAGGCTATGGTCCATGGCTTACGATCTACGGTGGACCAAGTGATGCTGGTCCATGGACCGCAGACTTGTCTACGGTGGACCGAGTCCATTGTCTATTCCTCTCGGCTCGGCTCATATGCACCGAGTTCACGCAGGGGCATCAGCGAGGGGGGGGGAATGTTTCCCCTATCTTTCTCCAGTGGTGGCGCTCCTGCCGGTGGTGAGCTTCGCTGATGAGCCTCCGTGGCAAGGCTGGTGCCCAACTAGGAAGGGGAAAAACTACCCTAGGCCACGGCGATCATGATCCTAGGGCCCTAGTGGTGGCCGGGTTCTTCCAAGGTATTGGCCACGACGGTCGGTGCTCGGACCGGTGGTCAGGTGCTTGGACTGGTGGTCAGGTGCTCAGACTAGTGGTCTGATGTTCAGACCGGTGGTCAAGTGCTCGGACTAGTGGTCGGGTGCTCGGACTAGTGGTCTAATGTTCGAACTAGTGGTCAAGTGCTCAGACCAGTGGTCAGGTGCTCGTACCTATGGTCTGGTGCTTGGACCTATGGTCGGGTACTCTGGTGGTGGATGCGTCATGGCGGCGGCGTTGCGAGCGTAGCATGCGTGCTCGGCTACGGCGTCCAGAGAACCTGGAGAGGCCTACAGCATCCAAGGGCTTTGGGATGGTCACGGTCAATGTGAGTGGGCTGTGCTGGTGTGCCTAGAGGCCGGGGATGGCCTTGGCCTACACGCTCACGGTATGGAGCGCCATGGCCAGAGTAGCAAGGTCCAGTGGCGAGCAGGGAATGAACCAGGGCTCACCGTGGGTGCTGTGGAAGAAAGGATGGCGGTGCAGTGTCGAGTTGTGGCCGTGTAGCTCCGAAAGTAGTGTTGTGCAGTGCCGATCCACGATCGTGATGACGACGACGGCGTCGCCCTTGGCTCCGGTGACTCCGGCAGCGTGCGGGGGCTCCGATCCTCCTCTCACGATCTCCTTCTCGGCCCTCTACTCTCGATGTGGTGCGGCTACTAGGCCACCAAGTGGCGGCGGAGGCTAAGGGATAAGCTAGGGTGCCGGGCGTGAGCGGCGTGCGGGCTGGCTTTATAGCCAAGCGCCATGCCTCCTAGGGCGGATGGCATCATGCGGTGGAGGCGGATGCATCGCATCAGACGGTGGTGCAGGGTTGCATGGGCGCGGCGCAAGGGGATAGGGTCATGCCCCGGGCGTGACCCCTGGCCCGCCCCTACCACCGCTATCGGGCGCCGGTCGTGTGGGTGGTTGAGGCATAGGTGAGGAAGATGACACTATAGACAGGGTGCGGCTGACATGCGGGGTCCAGCGGCCAGTGGCTACAAGCGAGGCAGACGGGTGCACGGGCGTGGGCGACACGCTAGGCTGGCTCATGGGCCGCGCGCGCTAGGAAGATGGAAAAGGATTGGCAGGCCGGTTGGGCTAGCTGGCTGGCGCGGGCCGAGCAGGCCGAGGCGGTTTGCGAGGCCTACATCCTTTCTCTTCTTTTTCTATTTTGTTTGTCATTTCATCTCTTTTGTTTGAATTCGAATTTGGTTCTAAAATTTGAATTCCAAATTGGTGCACCTAATTTATTGGAGTTGTTGAGCATATCATAACTCAAATGGAAATCCAAATCACATTCAATGTATGCAACACTTATTTGTTAGAATTTAAATAAACGTAATTAACTAATGACATGCCATGCTTATGTGTTAACTTGGGTTGGGGTTAGACCTAATGCATTTCTTAGGTTGGGTTACTATACAT
The DNA here is from genome assembly GCF_019320115.1 of Miscanthus floridulus. Taxonomy (NCBI): domain Eukaryota; kingdom Viridiplantae; phylum Streptophyta; class Magnoliopsida; order Poales; family Poaceae; genus Miscanthus; species Miscanthus floridulus. The sequence continues at coordinate 67,578,184 of NC_089583.1, read as the reverse complement.
GACACTCATCATCACATGGAAGTTTTTAAGAAAAATTTTGTATTCGGTATTTTTAGTGTGTGGATTTTTGGGTTGTTACAGTCCTACCCCCTTAACAGAATCTCGTCCCCGAGATTAAAGCGTAATGTACACTTCGAAGAGGTAAGGATATCGTAGCCGGAGGTCAGACTCTTTTTCCCATGTTGCTTCTCTCTCTGTGTGATTGCTCCATTGGATCTTGCACATAGGGATAGTCTTGCTTTGGGTCTCTTTGGTATCTCTACCCAGAATTCTGATAGGATGTTCTTTATACTCAAGTGTGTCTTGAATGTCAAGTGTATCAGTTGGAACTACTTCATCGGGCACTCTCAAACACTTGCGTAGCTGTGAGACATGGAATACGAAGTGTACACCCATCAATTCCTTGGGTAGCTCAAGTTTGTAGGCAAGCTTTCCAATCCTCTTGCAAATCTTGTATGGGCCAACAAATCTAGGGGCAAGCTTTCCTTTCACATGAAATCTGACCGTTCCACGTAGCGGGGATACCTTGAGATAGACAAAGTCCCCCACATTGAACTCAAGTTCTCTTCTCCTTTTGTTAGCAAAGCTCTTGTATCGACTTTGAGCAATTCTCAAATTCTCTCTTACCTGAGCAACTCCTTTTGCATCTTGAATCTTAGCGGAGTCAAAGAATGATCTTTCTCCCGGTTGAGACCACATCAAAGGCGTCTTACAAGGTCTGCCATACAGAGCTTCAAATGGCGACATCTTGATACTAGCTTGGTAGCTGTTGTTGTAAGAGAACTCTGCATAGGGTAGGCATTTCTCCCAATCAGAGCCGTAATTCAGTACACTAGCGTGAAGCATGTCTTCTAAGATCTGATTTACTCGTTCTATCTGTCCATCTGTCTATGGGTGGTAAGCGATACTGAAATCAAGTTTGGTTCCAATAGACTTGTGCAGAGCTTCCTAGAATCGGGACACAAATTGAGGACCACGATCAGATACAATGCTAGAGGGAGCTCCATGCAGTCTGAGAATATGCTCAACATATAGATCTGCTAATTTCTCGGCATTGGTCTTGGTCTTTACTGGTACAAAGTGAGCAATCTTGGTCAAGCGATCAACAATCACCTAGATGGAATCATTGCCTTTCTGTGAACGGGGCAATCCAACTATGAAATCCATGGATATGTTCTCCCATTTCCACTCGGGTACGTCAAGAGGCTTTAGCAATCCTGCAGGCCTTTGATGTTCAGCCTTGACTCTATTGTAGGTGTCATAATGTGCCACCTGTCCTACAATGTCTATCTTCATGTCTTTCCACCAGAAGTGTTTCTTCAGGTCTTGATACATCTTTGAACCTCTAGGGTGAATATAGTACTTGGAATCATGAGCTTCTGACAGAATTTCCTCTCGTATTGCTGGGTCAGATGGAACACAGATTCTGTTCTTAAACCAGATAGTTCCTTGTTCATCTTCCTGGTGGTTGGTCTTGTAGCCTAGTTTCATCAGACCACGGAGATACTCAATCTCTTCACAACTTTTCTGAGCTTGGCAGATGCGATCTATGAGATCATACCATATGTGGAGCTCATTCAACAAGTCACGCGGTAGTATCTCAAGTTGGAAATCATCAATCTCTTCTTTGAGCTCAAGTGGTACGGATTCAGTGATCAAGGCGTGACAGTAACTCTTGCGACTAAGAGCATCTGCGACTACGTTAGCTTTTCCTAGATGATAGTGGATTTCTAGGTCAAAGTCCTTGATCAACTCTAGCCATCGGCGTTGCCTCATATTTAGATCTTCCTGAGTGAAAAAGTACTTCAAGCACTTGTGATCTGTATAGATATCACACTTGTTGCCTATCAAGTAGTGTCTCCAGATCTTCAAGGCATGCACAACTGCTGCTAACTCCAGATCATGGGTTGGGTAACGATTCTCATGTTCTTTCAACTGTCGAGACGCATATGCTATCACTTTTCCTTCTTACATCAGCACACAACCAAGTCCTTGACCTGATGCGTCACAATAGACCACAAAATCTTTGCTGATATCAGGCAATGATAGCATAGGAGTTATGGTAAGCTTTAGTTTTAGTTCCTGGAAACTTTGCTCGCATGCGGGCGTCCATTCAAACTCCTTAGTCTTCTTCAGAAGGTTGGTCATTGGATGGGCTATCTTGGAGAAGTTCTCAATGAATCGGCGATAATATCCAGCCAATCCCAAGAAACTTCTGATTTCTGTCATATTACAGGGGTTGATCCCATTCTTTCACAGCTTCAATCTTGGCTGGATCAACTGCGACACCTTCAGTTGATAGTACGTGGCCTAAGAAGGCAACTTCCTATAGCCAAAACTCACATTTGCTAAACTTTGCGTAGAGCTGATGTTGGGCCAATTTCTCAAGCACGGTTCTCAGATGATGCTCATGTTCTTCAGCGGTGGTTGAGTAGACAAGGATGTCATCAATGAATACCACCATGAACTTATCTAGTTCATCCATGAAAACCTTATTCATCATGTTCATGAAGTATGCAGGAGCATTCGTGAGTCCAAAGGACACCACTAATTAACTCAAACTGCCCATACCTGGTCATAAAAGCTATCTTCGGGATATCACTTTCTCGAATCTTCATCTGATGATAGCCTGATCTGAGATCAATCTTGGAGAAATACTTTGCACCTCGAAGCTGATCAAGCAAATCATCAATTCTTGGCAAGGGGGTACTTGTTCTTGATGGTGACTGTGTTCAAGTTCCGGTAATCAATGCACATTCTCATTGAGCCATCCTTCTTGACAAACAGAACAAGGGATCCCCAGGGTGAAGCACTAGGCCTGATATATCCCTTCGAGATGAGCTCATCAAGCTATTTCTTGAGCTCAGCCAGTTCATCAACTGACATGTGATAGGGTCTCTTAGCAATGGGTCCCATTCCTAGTAATAGATCAATGATGAACTCTACATCACGGTCTCAGTGGCATACCCGGTAATTCTTTAGGGAATACATTGAGATAGTCTCTAACTACTGGCACATCATGAACTGTCCTCTCCTCTTTTTGTGATTCTGAACTTGCTTTAAGGGCACATAGGATAGAGGTGGACTTTCCAGACTGGGGTTCACATCTAATGACTTGGCCTGATGGGTGGGTCGCTTGGACATATCTAGGTGAACATGATATGATACCTCGGTGAATGGTTAACCAATCCATACCTAAGATGACATCTAGGTTAGTGGAAGGTAGCAGGGTTAGGTTGGCTCTAAAGATAAGACCCTCAATGGTAAGACTTACTCCCTTACATATGTGGGTGCACTTTAGGTCTCCTAAAGGTGAGCTGGTGATGATAGGCTCTACATGTGGGGTTATAGATAGGTCATGTTCTCATGCAAACTTGGATGATATGTAAGAACAAGTTGCTCTAGAGTCAAATAGAACTGATGCAGTATTGCCATTAACTAAAAACATACCGTACACAACATTAGGGGCAGCTTGTGCTTCCTCGGCGTCTAGATGGTTGAGACGTCCATGAGTAGCTGGTCCCTTGAACTGATACTTCTGTGCAGCTGAGTTCTGAGGGCACTCAGTGGCTTTGTGACCTGGTTGGCCACAAGCAAAGCAGGTGAAAGGCGTACCGCCTATAGGGGTTGATGCGGGTGCCTTCCAGTTTCTAGTGCTTGGTGCGGAGCGGTTCTGTGCTGGGCGTTCATTTACTGTGCGGGGACGGTTGAAACAGTCCTGACTGTTGCAGTCCTGAGCATAACGGTCCAGGGTGTAACAATCCTGAGCAGGGCGGGAGTATTTGGTGGTGTAGCCTCCACTTCCCCTACTTGATCCTAGGGTTGTCATCCCTGTTATGGTGAGAGCGTTCCCTGGATGGTGCATCTCTGCGGAACCTCTTGCGATCATGACCACGGAGAGACTCCTCAGGCTTACATTTCCTATCCCTATACTCTTCTCCTAGCTTCAACACGGTCCTTCTCAATCTGGATGCAGCGATCCACCAGAGCACGCAATGTGTTGCTCTCAATACCGCCAAACTTCAGCTTGATGTGCGGGTTAAGTCCCTTGCAGTAATAGTACAGCTTCTCCTTCTTAGAGTTCACAACATAAGAAGGTGCATAGCGCAGAAGGTTGGTGAAACGAGTAGTGTACTCAGTCACCCTATCCTTTCCCATCTTGATGTTGTGGAACTCCTTGGCTTTGGCCTCCATGATACCCTTGGGAATGTGATACTTAGTGAATGCTTCAGCGAACTCATCCCACAAGATGTGGGCAGGGTCCTCATGGGTGTCACTGAAATTGTCCCACCAGGCACGTGCTACACCCGTGAGCTGGTGTGTGACAGCTCCAACACACTCATCATCAGTGAAAGTAGTGAGGTCAAGCTTCTTCTCCATTTCCTTGAGCCAGTCATCGGCTACAAGCGGGTCAGGGTCGGTGCCATCATAGGTAGGTGGCCTTAGCTTCAGAAATCCCTCTAGCTTCCTTTGGAAGTCATTCTACTGACCTCCCTGGTGATGGTTTGCTCCTTCAACAAGAGCTGCAAGAAGCTAGGTCTGTTGTGCCATTACTTTTGCCAGGCTCAGTGGTGGTGGTGGTGGAATGTTCTCCTCAGGCGGTGGAGTATTCTCCAGGTGGAAGGGTATCCCTCCATGTCCACAGCCACGGCCATGACCACAGTTGTTGCCACCACGTCCCCCATTGGGTTCAACTGGTTCAGGGGTGGGTGCACGTCCTCGATTCATTAGGCGATTAGAATGGCGGTTTGGCATCTGCAACATGGATCATAGAGAGTTTAGTGCTTGTGCCATAAGTGCTTATAATTCAATATGATTACATGATTTTGATGATTTAAAGAAAAACATTTATGCTATCCAACACTCATTACAAAATAAGCAATAAGATTCATAAAGATGCAATAAGATCTAAAACATTCATTACATGGTTTTTATTACATAGCATCATCTCCAGTAGCTACACTTGAAGACATGCGAGAATCATTCTACTCATAGTGTCTCATAATACATCTCATAAGGGGTACATCATGGGGTACAACTTATGGAAGCTACTAACATGACTCATGACCACACAGGGTCATCTACTCTAACTCATACACCGCAGCTAGGATACGACTGTTCTCGATCTCAATCTCCTCGTCAGACTTGTGAAGTCGAGACACGTACTTCAAGGCCTTGGTGAGCTCCTCAGTAGGCTTGGCTCCAGGTAGGGTAGGGTAGGCGTCTAGGTTGAGGCGAGTCGGGGCTAACTCAAACTCCTCTATCCATGGCTTCGTCTTACTACAAACCTCCTTGGGTAGCCGATCCCACATACCCTTCATCTCCCTAAGGCGCTTCCTGTCAGACTTCTGCCAAGCCTGCCATGTCCTCTCACACTTGTCCTGTAGGTACTCGGTCTGCCTGAGTGCCTCGATTAGGTGACCCTAGTTGTGAATGGCCTTCTTCCTGAACTCCTCTAGCTCCTGAGTCAGGGTCTTGTTGCGAGATTGGATCTTCAGCATATCAATCCCCTTGGATCTCTCTCTATCTCCTCTACGGTTGAACTTAGCCTTCTTGTCATCCAACTCACTCTACAACTCCAAGACCTTGTTGTCGAGGTAGCAGTTCCTGTTGCCTAGGTCGGTTGCTTTGTCCTGTAAGTCAGCGACCTTGGCACTATGGTCCTCCTCATGACGGTTGAGCTCATCCTACAGCTTGGCAACTGTCTCCAGTAGACTAGCTCGCTCCTGTGCTCCCTACGAGTCTCGCTACTGGTACTCCCACTGAAGGGCCTGGTCCTGACGTCTCCTCTACTCTAGCTGGGTCACGTACCTGTCCTGCTCCAGTAGGTGAATAGCTAAGACACTGAAGGCATCTATAATCCTCAGCAAGGATAACTCTGCCTGCTACGAAACTCTGCTCACTAGGGGTAAGGCTAAGGTCGAGGGCTTGGGGAAGTAGATAGAACTCTGTCGTCTTCAGGTGCTCGTAGTGGTCCCTCATCACTCTGCGAAGTGCCTTGTGTGAGATAGCTCAAAGTCCCTCCTCGACTGTGTCCTCTATAGTCAACACGGTGAAAGCTGGGATAGAAGGCAAGGTAGTGCTAGCTGGGAACTCCACTGAGGTGACAATCGATCCTTCGATTCCTCCTTCCTTAGCTGGCTTCCCGATGCAGGTGACCTTGACAAGCTCGTCGGGGACACCTAATGTGACGAGAACTCGGCAGAGGGTCTGTGCAAAACCCCTGAGCTCACGTAGGTCAAAGGTAAGCTTGGCGTGGTCCTAGAGGTAGTGATCCTAGTGGTGGCCAGTCGATGTTCGTTGCCATCTGCATGTTTCAAGGGGATAGGTGTTAGCAGGTCAATAATAGATAAGCCTTGCATAAAAGTAAATGCAGGGTCGGTATATAATCGAAAGAAGGGCTGTTCACATCCTATTCTATCGTCCATTTCTAAGGGTTTCGTCCTAAGGTTAAGTCTGGCTCTGATACCAACTGAAATGACCCCAATTTCCGCGAAGGGAAATCCACAGTGTCGAAGTGTAATAAGATCATTGTAGATCATATTACCCAAATTCCAGTCGAATATCACATCCATACATGGATAGTATTAGAGTACAAATAGTGTGGAATTACATAATTTATTACATCGCCACATTGGCGGAATCAAAAGTAGCATTCATTCAGAACAGCTTGAAGATAAGATCACCAAACTCGAGCGTAGGCACGAACCCCTCATCCGACAAACTCCTCAGAGATATACTCCTCCGCAGAACCTATGTGTCAAAATTTATCAGTACGATTTGTACTAGCCACTCCCATCCCTATGAGCATTGCTTTGTGGAAATTGGATGCAAGTGGGACATAGTCAAAGGAACCTATAAAGCTAGGGTTTCCTATGCAATAGCATATCAAGTAAATAGTAATAGTTTGTCAAGTTTTAACACCATTCCCACACATATTCCACTCCATTCCCTTTCCCGAGCCAGGTTTCGATCCTAGGATCGACATACCACCATCTCCATACCATCATCATACCATACCATCGCTCAGTCGACAGGCCAACTCCCTCTCGGCACTATCTCAAGGCCCGTAGCCCCTGGCTACGACCGACACTCTCTCATGGTGGAAGGAGAGATGGACTCATCTCTCTATCTAGTTTAAGCAAAACCCAGGAAAGGTCCATAGCCGACAAGTCGGCACATGTATCGATCGATCAACCATACACTCTACAGAGGTTTTACATAACCACAAGATCCGCCTTCCTCGCTGACCGTCGTCAACTAGGCTGATTCCGGCCGCTTGCTAGCCTAGGATAATGCCACTCTACCATTCAGCCCTGGTTCACCCCAAGTCAAATCTAGGGTGGCTGAAACTGTGAGTCATGAGCCGGGTCCACAAGGTCTCCATGAAGTCTCAGAAGGGTGTGGAGGAAAATCCTCCATGCCCCGTACCTCCTTACATTGTCCGCTATCAACCTAGCAGTAGTGGCAATATCCTACCAAGTAGTCCAGCCGTCCCGCACCATATAGGGCGAGTGGTACGTAAGGCTTCCCTGGTGAATCTGAGTACTAGTAAGTCCTTAGGGATGACCAAGCCAGAATGTCTCCATCAGGGTTTCCATTTACCAGTGCCACCATAGCACCTCCATCCCGGGCTCCACCCGCCACAGGTTCACACCTAGGTCCACCTCATATACCATTTTACCCACCACAGGTATCCATTCCAGGGGTGCCTAGGTAGCACCCCATGGCAAGACTTGCCCCAGGCTCGTCGTATACTCCAACTTGGTCGACACAACCCTCACCCTCCACACACCTGAGTCACACACGTAGCACTCTCCCCATGGTTTAGATATCACCAATATCCACCACGCACGTAGTATAAGCGTAGTAGAAGTATAAGTAATGAAATGTATAGCAGTAAGCGTGTGTCTAGCCTAATAGCAGGGTATGCAGGGGTAAGGTTGCGCTAAGGTAAAGGCTTTCAAGCAAGCATACTACCATGCAAGTCCTATTATAATATGACTGTAGCAGTAAAATAAAGCAATAGCAGTTCTATATTAGCCATGCGTAATAGGTGCTATGAGATTAGGTGGGATGTGGCACCTTCAGTGTAGTCGTCTCCATTCTCCTCATGGTACTCACGGTCCCCATCCATCAGGTTCTCCTCCGAGTCTGCATCATTCGCATTATAGTCGCGTTAGCGACGTCTATAGAATAGCACAAAGAAGCAATAAAAATTCAAAAGAGCCAAATGCACTCAAACATGGGTTCATTGCGTAGAGCTTGATTTTAGATGAATTTTAGTCCTGGTTTCATATTTTTTCGAAGGTCGTATGATTTAGTTATAAATTTCCGAAGTTTAAATCATTTCTGAAAATGGAAAAATACTGAATTAATCCTGGGCTGACACGTGTCATGCTGTGGTTGGTCCACGTGGCTTGCTGACGTCAGCATCACGGTTCTGAGCTGACAGGTGGGTCCCAGCTGATGTCAGCATGACGTCAGCGTGACATCATCATCGTCGTCCACACCGACAGGTGGGGCCAAAGGCCATTGGGTCACTGACAGGTGGGTCCGATCAATGTCAACGGCGGTCAACGTCGAGTCAACGGTCAACGGTCAACAGTCAGGGTCACCGACATGTGGGTCCTGGCCTGCTGACGTCAGCAGCTGATGTCAGCGTGACATCAGCATGACATCACCTCGGCTGTGCTGTCTTCTGACATGTGGGTCCCATGTGACGTCATCATGACGTCAGCATCTGACGTGTGGGTCCTAGGGTGTCCGTGTCACTGACATGTGGGGCCAGGTCAATGGTCAATGTTGACCAGTCAACGGTCAATACGGGCCGGGTCTGAACTGGGCCGGTTGGGCTTCGGGTTGGGCCGGTCTGGGCCGGGCCAGGGCCAAACACGTGGCACGTTGTGATGCTGCCACGTCACGGCCGTGGGCTCATATTAGGCTGTGGTCCATGGCTTGCGGTCTATGGTGGACCAAGTGATGCTGGTCCATGGACCGCAGACTGGTCTACAGTGGACCGAGTCCATTATCTGTTCCTCTCGGCTCGGCTCATATGCACCGAGTTCACACAGGGGCGTCAGCAAGGGGGGGAATGTTTCCCCTGTCTTTCTCCCACGGTGGTGCTCCTGCTGGTGGTGAGCTTCGCTGATGAGCCTCCATGGCGAGGCTGGTGCCCAACTGGGAAGGGGAAAAACTACCCTAGGCCACGGCGATCATGATCCTGGGGCCCTAGTGGTGGTCGGGTTCTTCCAAGGCGTTGGCCATGGCGATCATGATCCTAGGGCCCTAGTGGTGGCCGGGTTCTTCCAAGGCGTTGGCCATGGCGGTCGGTGCTCGGACCGGTGGTCGAGTGCTCGGACTCGTGGTCGGGTGCTCGAACCAGTGGTCTGATGTTCGGACCAGTGGTCGAGTGCTCGGACTGGTGGTTGGGTGCTCGGACTAGTGGTCTAATATTTGGACCGGTGGTCGAGTGCTCGGACCAGTGGTCGGGTGCTCGGACCTGTGGTCTGGTGCTCAGACCTATGGTCGGGTACTCTGGTGGTGGCTGCGTCATGGCAGCGGCGTTGCGAGCGCGGCATGCGTGCTCGGCTATGGCATCCAAGGAACCTAGAGAGGCCTATAGTGTCCAAGGGCTTGGGGATGGTCACGGTCAATGTGAGTGGGCTGTGCTGGTGTGCCTAGAGGCTGGGGATGGCTTGGCCTACGTGCTCATGGTATGGAGCGCCATGGCCGGAGTTGCTAGGTCCAGTGGCGAGCAGGGAATGAACCGGGGCTCACCGTGGGTGCTGTGGAAGAAAGGATGGCGGTGCAGTGTCGAGTTGCAGCCATGTAGCTCCAGAAGCAGTGCCGATCCACGATCATGATGATGACAATGGCGTTGCCCTCGGCTCCGGTGACTCCGGCAGCGTGCGAGGGCTCCGATCCTCCTCTCACGATCTCCTTCTTAGCCCTCTACTCTCGATGTGGTGCGGCTGCTGGGCCACCAAGCGGCAGCGAAGGCTGAGGGAGAAGCTAGGGTGCCGGGCATGAGCGGCGTGCGGGCTGGCTTTATAGCCGAGCGCCATGCCTCCTAGGGCAGATGGCATCGTGCGGTGGAGGCGGATGCATCGCATTAGACGGTGGTGTGGGGTTGCGTGGGCGTGGCGCAAGGGGACAGGGTCATGCCCGGGCGTGACCCCCTGGCCCGCCCCTGCCACCGCTGTCGGGCGCCGGTCGCATGGGCGGTTGAGGCGTAGGTGAGGAAGATGACACTATAGACGGGGTGCGGCTGACATGCGGGGTCCAGCGGCCAGTGGCTGCGAGCGAGGCAGACGGGTGCGCGGGCGTGGGCGACGCGCTGGGCTAGCTCATGGGCCGCGCGCGTGCTGGGAAGACGGAAAAGGATTGGCAGGCCGGTTGGGTTGGCTGGCTGGCGCGGTCCGAGCAGGCCAAGGCGGTTTGCGAGGCCTACATCCTTTCTCTTCTTTTTCTATTTTGTTTATCATTTCATCTCTTTTGTTTGAATTCGAATTTGGTTCTAAAATTTGAATTCCAAATTGGTGCACCTAATTTATTGGAGTTGTTGAGCATATCATAACTCAAATGGAAATCCAAATCACATTCAATGTATGCAACACTTATTTGTTAGAATTTAAATAAATGCAATTAACTAATGACATGCCATGCTTATGTGTTAACTTGGGTTGGGGTTAGACCTAATGCATTTCATAGGTTGGGTTACTATACATGACACTCATCATCACATGGAAGTTTTTAAGAAAAAATTTGTAGTCGGTATTTTTAGTGTGTGAATTTTTGGGTTGTTATAGACACAACCTTTTACACCCACCAATACCCAAACCATATCCCTGCCCAATCTCCATTTTCCTTTCCACCATTTTATCATGAGTGATCATAATTATCACCTATTGTGAGTAACGGCATGTTACTCACACTACCGATACCCTGAGCATAGCAGCTACTCGACCTATACTAGTAGGACTCATAGGTAGATATATCTATGCATGTAGTTTCCATAATGTAACTATAACATAAATGCACATCATATATATATATTCAATAATCATTCAAAAATAGGGGTTATGCACCGGGGCTTGCCTTGGCTAGGCGGTGTGTCAACAAAGTCAGCAACGAATGGATCTAGGGCTCCCTCCTATATGAGAACCTCCTCCTCATACTCCTCAATAATCTCCTCATAGTCCTGTTCAGTCCGTAGGCACGAACTCTACCAACTCGTGATCTACATGCATGAAATGATGATGCAACACTTAGTAATACGGCAACAACAACTCTTAAAATACGAATACATCTTTTAAGCTACTAAGCTAGTTCTACCGACTAAGGTGTTATGCTACCTATTGTTACCACTAAATAGTATGATACATGGCATGTACTATCTTTGCAACTAAAGGCATTCTCACTCTTAATACCGATTTACTCTATATATGATAAAACCAGGAGTACTAGCTACTCTATTTATCAGCCTACTCTAGGGCTACAAAAATTACAGTGAGTGCATAATAATCTAATGCGCCTACTATAAAAATTTCATAGCTAAATCTATCACCTATTTGCCACAAAAATTCCTACAAATATTAAGCTAAATAATACTAAGCTTTCTAAATTGAATTTATGAGTCTATCATTACCATAGCTAACTATAAACTAACTATACCAACAGATAGATAGCATTTTTGTGAACCTAACAAATTTTGTTTCATAATTTTTGGACATCTATAGAATTTACTATAATTTTTTAAAGTTCGGCTCAAAACTGAATTGAATAAATATTTATTACTTCACTGGAAAAAGAAAAACCGAATCCACCCGTGTGGCCCACTGCACGAGCGGCTTGGCCCACTCCACTCGGCATGCATGCATGCTTGCGCTCCACTGGCGTGGCCCATGCAGGGGCGTGGCCTAGCCGAGCGACGATGGCCCACAACGAGAAGGCCCACGCACGCCGGTACATTTGCTAAAATGCTCTTTCTCTAATACCGAATCCAACCGAGCTCCATGATACTATTCCATTAGTCAGCTACCTTACAATTCCACCCCTCCCCCTTCCCTTCTTTACCACAGTCATACCCTCAGGCCCCTCGCGCGCGCTCTTGCGCGGTGGCGCTAGCACCGGGTGGTTACACCGGCCAGACCAGCCCTTCCCCGCCTTATCTAAGGAGCCGATACCTGCCTAGGCATGAACGCGAAGCACTGGGTGAAGAAAGCATGAGCCGAGATGTCGTAGTAAGGCCAGTCCATGGCAGCAGAGCTCCTGCAATTATGGCAGTGGTGTTTTGATGAGTTATAGCAACGCCAAAATAGTAGGGGTAATGCACGAGCTCAAGGTACTCACCACGAACCCAGACGAGGTGGTGGTTCAACCGGAGACAGTCGGAGCCAAGCTTGGCGGCGTGCACACGGATAGTGCGGTGGTGCACCATTGCGGCTAGAGGGTGGTAGCGACTTGGCAAGGGTGCATAGGGTGATGAGTAGGTGGAGGCAAAGCTGGCGGTGCAACAAAATGAACGCGAGTAGCTCTAGAGTGGGACCTTGCTGACGACGTGTGCCACGGCGGTCTTAATGACCTGGTGATAGGAAAGCTCCAAATTGGAGCATGGCTCAGTGAGTAACACCGCACGATGGGGTTAGGTGGCTGGCTAACTACACCACGAAGCCATGGACAAAGCTAATTGGACCAAGGTGGCTCCACCAAACCGAATTGAAGGTGCGGGTTCGGCGACCATGGCGATAGAGGAACAAGGGACGGTCGACATGGCTTGGCTCGATGTTGTCGTTGTGGGACGTGGTTGTCAACTCGAAGCACAAATGCGCATGTGTGATAGGGCAATGGGGAACCAGCCAAACATGCATAGGAATGGTTGGCCGCATAGCCATAACTCGCAAGCCGACGGCGGCTTAGCCCTATGCATCGTAGTGGATGACGCCGACAAGGAGAGAGGCAGCAGCGTAACGTCGCATCAAGTGCGGATGTGATGGCAAGGTAGGTAGGGTAGGCCCACACATGGCAAAATGACGGTGTGGGTGAGCGTGCTTGGGCATGGTAGTAGGTGGCAGTGGCTAGTAGCGCGGACACAGCAGGAGGCCCGGCCAGCGCGGTGGCACACATGCAGGCGTGCGTGCGCGTGTGCGTCATGTGCGTGAGCGCGTGCTAGGGCGTGATAATGGCGGTGTAGGTCTACGCAGCGGTGCACGCTTAGGGAAGCCAAAGCTATGGCGCCGAGCCTAACCGAGGCAGTGACCGCGTCCAGACGCTGACACCAGCCAGAACATGCCATGCATGATTTTTAAAGCGTCCCAAAAATCCCACTCAATGATCCAATTGCTAAATCACCTATTCTATACTCGAGATGGCATGTTAGGCTACTAAAACTAGTCATAAGAACATACCACTACTTAACCCGATTCTCCTACAAAAATTCTCAAACTTAGCCTCGTCAACCCATTTTCTAACCTAAAAAACTTGACCACGTCTTGATCGGTTTCTCGTCGAATTCGATTTCCAAGCTAATAAGTATGCTAGCTACTGAATCCTATTCTCGATCGCAAGTATTTCACTGCCACCTATGAAGCTTGTACTACAAACTTTATTAAAGTTTCGTACATGCGTTCTATAACATTTTCGTTCAATAAAAATTTGTTTAAAACCCTAAGTGATATAACGCGACATGAAATATAACATTCGTTTCGCGTTTCTGATGAACGTTTCAAGTCACATAAATTGATTTACACACTATATTTCATACACTATCACATAAACATGATGCACAGCAGTGTTTTAGCAAAAGACTATATAGTGTAACACTGAGGGTGTTACAGTCCTGGACGAAGGCCTCCCGACAGTCCTAGACAAAGGTTGATGGGAGAAGGTCTCCCGACGAAGGTCCTAGATGAAGACCGGTAGGAGATGGTCTCCTGACAAAGGTCCTGGACAAAGGCCCAACTAGAGAAGGTCCACCGATGAAGGCTCCAACATGCGAGGGGGGAGAGTGAGGTATGGCTAGGGTTTGTGAAAAAATAGTCAGAGAAGAGAGAGCCCCTTGCCCTCATAGTAATCTGATCAAGAGGGTGCGCAGCCAGTGATGGGAAGCGCCATTGCCTCACTACCACTAGACTACGTCATCGGTCTTCACTGCTACATCACCACCGCCTTCGTCAACTTAGGCCAGTACCACCGCCATCGCCATGGATGGCTCCAGCAGCTCCTCTACCAAGCCCTCTGACGATTAGAGACCACTGCCCCTCTCCCTTTGTCTCCACCTAGATCTCATTGTTCATGTTCTAGGGTTTGTTAATCATGTTCTAGTCAAGTTGTACCCACTAGATCTATGCCTATTTGACCTTATAGTTTTGACAATGGTATCAGTTCGCCGGATCTAGCTATAGATCTAGTTTGGGGTAGTACATTAGAAGCATTAAGAAGGAGAGGATTCAAATCGATTTCGGTTTCAAAATCCTAACCCTAACCCTAAAGGGGAAAGGATAGACAAAGGGGAGGAACCAACCGTGCCTCCATCGACACTGCCATTTGTGCGGGAAGAAGACCACGCCGCCCCTTCACCGGTGCGTGGGAAGGGAGCTGTCGAAGGGTGCGGCCTCACCACCATATGTACCCTACTAGGACTGGACTCAGGGCACCGTAGCAAGACCACTCGACGGTGGCGCGCTCACCCTCGGGTGAACGCACATGCTGGTGAGGGGGCCTGAGGCGGTGCCATTGACCTTCTTTCCTACTGGCTGTGCTGCGGGTGGCCATCGTCGATGCTCTGCTTCACGCTGGGAGAGGGAGAGGGAAGAAATGAGTTAGGGTTTGGGGGCATGGCTAGCCGGGGGATCTCCCAAAAATGATGCCTGGCCATCGGATCTGGATGGACAACTGAGCGCGCGTTTGACCAAAATCGGCCTAGGCGGGGAGTGATGAGGACATCACTACTTAGTCGCATACAAGCCAAGGAGATGAGGAGGTCCAGCATGGGCGTCCAATTCATCTTTTTCATGGTGGAGGCCCAGTCCAACTAAAGTTGGAGCCCATCTCGGGTTTCAGGACTAGTCTGCCTTAAACTGGTCACCTAGGATGCATCTGAACTCTGTTTTCGATGATCCACATATGGATGGAAAGCTAATTTGATAAGAAAGCCAATCCAAGTGGTCTCACATCAAAACCTATTCGGAATCAATGGGAATCGTGGTCATAAGTTAGCGTCCAGAATCTGCCAGGGTGCTACGACACCATCTTTTGGTCTGTTGGACCGTGTATCGTTGGTCACAAGTCAGTGTCCAGAATCTGCCTAGGCCCAAGTTGCGGCCTGGGAGCAGGGAGGCACCACGAGTGCGTGCGCATGAGCCGCCGCTGCTGCCGGGCCATGCACTGTTGCTGCTGGGCCACTTACTACAACTGCAGGTTGGGCCAAAATGAACAACAAATGACGTTTGAAGTTTATTTATTTTTAGAAGCATATTTGAATGAATTTTGAAGGTTTAAAAATTATGGTAAAATTGCGCCAATGTGTTACTTTTTTCCAGAAAGTAGATATGAAAATGAAAATGCTTCTAAAAAGTAGATAATTATTATTTATTCATGTTTCCACTGTGAAGTTAAAGTTTATTATCTTCTAATTAAATTCAAAGCAACGGGAGGATTTAATTTTGAGGAGTAGTTATTATTTTAAGTAAATTTATGATTTTGCTATTTTCTAACCAAAGTTCTTGATAGCAATATTATAAATGTTTGATTTATGCGTTTTTATATTAATTCTATTTTCTGTCCAACGGTGATGTAGAATTAATGTAGAAGAAGTTGTATGTTTTAATTTTGACCAACGTTAAATTAAGGCAAGCAATTATTTTGTTATGTTTTCTCACTTTCTCTAACACTATTTTTTTAGGACTCAACCCAATTGCTTTTATCTCTCATATTCTACCTCTTGAAGAGGGCAATTACAGAGTTTGGCGAGAGAAGTAT
Source organism: Miscanthus floridulus (assembly GCF_019320115.1). Classification (NCBI taxonomy): domain Eukaryota; kingdom Viridiplantae; phylum Streptophyta; class Magnoliopsida; order Poales; family Poaceae; genus Miscanthus; species Miscanthus floridulus. The sequence continues at coordinate 67,562,203 of NC_089583.1, read as the reverse complement.
GAGCTCGCACTTGCGCTGTACGAGAATGACTTAGTACTTACCTCTTCGTGTCCTACTGAGCCAGAGGACCCAGTGAGGGCAGAAAATGAGACGGATGCTGATTTCAATGCTCGAAAGCAAGATCATGCAGAAGTTAGAATGAAATACAATCTTGATCAGAAGAAATGGGACATCTCGAACCGCAAGTGCTTGATGGTGGCTAAGTCCACTATCTCAGATGCTATAAGGGGATCAATCCTAGATTGTGATACCACCACCGAGTATCTTAAGAAAGTGGAGAGTCAGTTTGCTAGCTCTTCAAAGGCTTATACAAGCACCTTGATAAAGAAATTATTCAATGAGAAATACTCTAGTGGAGGCATGAGAGAACACATATTGAAGATGAGCAACACGGCTTCAAAGCTGAAGCCAATGGATTTGGGGATCAAGGATGAGTTCCTTATTAATTTAGTTTTTTCTTCCTTGCCAAAGGAATATGAAACCTTTGTTGTTAATTACAACATACAGCCTGATAAGTGGGATATAGAGAAGCTCATCGCAATGTGTGTTCAAGAAGAGGAGAGACTGAAATCCTTACAAGGTGACTCTGCTAACCTTGGGAAGGACAAGAAGAAGAATTTCAATAAGAATGTCAAACCTCAAGGGAAAGCCCCTTAGACTGAGCATCATCAGAAGAACAACAATGCTCAAGTTGAAAAGGATCAGTGCAAATCGTGCAAGAAGCATGGATACTACCAGAGGGACTATCTAGACTTCCTGAAGATCCTTTTGAAGAGAGGTGAGGATTTCATTACATTCATAGATGAATCCTTGTATTTAAGTTATGCAAAATCTACTTGGTGGATTGATTCAGGAGCAACTGTTCAAGTTGCAAATTCATTACAGGGATTCATATGAGGAGGACCCTGCAAAGAGGAGAAAGAAGAATTAAAGTAGCAAATGGAGTTGAAGCTAAAGTTGAAGCCATTGGAGATCTTTCTCTAGAATTCATTGATGGTTTTCTACTTAAACTTTTAGATATTCTATTTGTACCCTCTTTGTGAAGACACTTAATAAGTGTTTCATGTTTAGATGATGATGGATATGATTGCCATTTTGGTAATGGCAAATTTTAGATTGTTTATAATAATAAATGTGTTGGTCTTACCTTCTAACAAGACACGCTTCCTCATCTATGAATGCAACAAATAAGCGGAAGAGAGTGCATGATGTATCTTTGAAATTATGGCACTATCATTTAGGCCATATTTCGAGGGGGAGAATAGAGTGATTGATTAAGAAATCAATTCTTCTGCCTTTATAATTTTTAGATTTAGAATAATGTATAGATTGCATAAAAGAAAAGTACGTTAAGAAAATAAAGAAAGATGCCACCAGAAGCGCAGGAATTTTAGAATAGTTCACACAGACATCTGTGGTCATTTTCCTGTGAAGAGTGTGGATGGTTATAATTCATTTATAACATTCACAGATGACTATTCTTGTTTTGGCTATATTTATCCAATTAAGGAAAGATCAGAAGCATTGGATAAATTTAAAATATTCAAGGCCAAAGTAGAAAATCAGCACAATTTAAAGATTAAGGTAGTAAGGTCCGACTGTGGGGGAGAGTACTACGGTCAACACACCCCATATGGATAAGTTCCTAGACCCTTTGCAAGATACTTGCAGGAAAATGGCATAGTAGCCTAGTATTCTACACCGGGCTGAGCCCCAGCAGAACGGAGTAGCTGAACGACACAACCGTACCCTACCGATAAGTTTATGGATGGAGGCGTGTCGATAGAATATCGTCGGCAGGTCCACCGAGGGGTATCTGAAAGCTCTAATTTGGTTTTGGTTAATTGATGAAGCCCTAAGTGCTAACCTAGTTTATCAAAGTAATTATGAGATAGGTAGCACTACTCCAAGTGATGAATCAATGGCGAAGATCATGACAATGGTGATGGCATGGTGATGATCAAATGCTTGAACTTGGAAAAGAAGAAAGAGAAAAACAAAAGGCTCAAGGCAAAGGTATAAATAGTAGGAGCCAATTTGTTTCCGTGATCAAGACACTTAGCGAGTGTGATCACATTTAGGTTAGATAGCCATTCTATTAAGAGGGGTGAAACTCGTATTGAAATGCGGTTATCAAAGTGCCACTAGATGCTCTAACTCATTGCATATGCATTTAGGATCTAGTAGGAGTGCTAACACCCTTGAAAGTATTTGTGAAATTATGCTAACACATGTGCATAAGCTGATACTCTTGGTGGTTGGCACATTTGAGCAAGGGTTAGGAACTTCACCGGTGGAGTGTCTGCCCGTAGAGTGCGGATAGTCCAATGGTGCCACCGGTGCCCTATACAGAAAAGACAGGGGTTCACAGAGTGACCGGACGCTGGTGGTGTAGTGACCGGACGTTGGGTTCAGAGTCCAGTCAGTGACAACAGTAAGCACATGGTCTTGGTCTTATGACTAGACGCTAGCATGTAAACTAACCAGACGCTCATGGTCTAAGTCCGGTCAGTGCTGATGTACGCTGACATGAGGCGCATAGAGGAAACGTTGAGTGACCGGACTGCTGGGTGAGTCCGGTCGAGCATGACCGGACACGTCCGATCATGAAATTTCATGTTTGGAACCTTACTAGAAATGACCAGGATGCTATGGTCCTACGTCTGGTCACTTTCTAACTGACGCGTCCAGTCATCACTTGACCATTGAGATCGGGCGATCGGTGTTTGAAGCCGATGGCATGTGGCAAGCATCGGGCGATCAAACGCTGGGGTCCTGCGTTCGGTCGAACTAACCGGAGCATCCTAGTCACCTTGTGTTGTGCCCAGTGAAGGGGTACAATGGCTCTATTTTGTGGGGGCTTCTATTTAAGCCCCATGGTCGGCTGAAGCTCATACTCTTGGCCATTTGCATTGACATAGCAACCTTGTGAGCTTAGCCAAAGCCCTCCCACTCATCTCTATCATTGTGAGATTGGGAGAGAATCCAAGCGCATTGCTTGAGTGATTGCATCTAGTGGCACTTGGCATTCGTGTTTTGCTATGGGATTCATTTGTTACTCTTGGTGGTTGCCACCACCTAGATGGCTTGGAGCAGCGAGGATTGTTGAGCAGAGGTTGGTGATTGTCTCTGGCTCTGATCGTGGTGATTGGTAGGGGTCTTGTGCCTTCCTCAGCGGAGAGCCGAAAGGTAACTCTAGTGGATTGCTCATGTCATTGAGTTACCTCACTTGTGGGTAGGTTCTTGTGGTGTCCAATTGTGTGGACTGAGGTTCGTGCAACACCTCTTAGCCGCTGAACCACCAAGTGTTGGTCGACACAACGGGGACTAGCATGCCTGGCAAGCACGTGAACCTCGGGAGAAAATTGGTTGTCTCTTGCCCTTTGGTATTCTCCCGGTGATTGATTTAGTATTCATCTTGTGATTGGTTCACTCCTCTACACAGCGGTATAATCACCCTACTCACTCATTTATATTCTTACAAACTAGTTGTAGCAAGCTCTTTAGTGTAATTAGAATTGAGAGCTTGCTTTGTTATTTTAAGTTCATCTAGTGGAGCTCTTTAGAGTAGCAAGATTGCGAGCTCTTAGTGAGTAGTAACATTGCAAGTTGTGTGCCTAGTAATCATTACAACTAGAATTGTTGGATAGGTGGCTTGCAACCCTTGTAGAGCTAGAGTAAGTTTGCATTTTGCTATTTGTCATACTAATCAAATTGCTCTAGTTGATTTGTAGATTTTTAAATAGGCTATTCACCCCCCTCTAGCCATATTAGGGCTTTTCAAGTAGTATCAGGAGCCATGGTCACCATTTGATTGAAGGCTTAACAACCTCGGTGTGAAATTATGGTTCAAGTTGTGTTCAACCATGTGGGGGGCAAACCACCATTCTTTGCTGGCACATGCTATGATTATTGGAAGAGAAAGATGAGGATGTATCTTGGTTCAATCAATGATCAAGTATGGGAGGTGACCAAGAATGACTATGCTATCATTGATCCCGATGACCCCACCAACCAAGACAAGACCAACAAGCAATGCAATACAATGGCTCTCAACACCATATACAATGCCATTGATTCCAAGGTGTTTGAGCAAATCAAGGATTGTGAAAGAGCAAATGAGGTGTGGAGGAGATTGGAGGAAACATATGAGGGCACACCGGCGGTGAAGAGTGCTAAGTTGTATATTCTCAAGGATAAGTTGACAAGCTTCAAGATGAAAGAAGATGAGAGCATTCCAGAAATGTTCCATCGATTGCAAGTGATTATAAATGACTTGAAGGCCTTGGGAGAGAAGATCAAGGATGATGATGTCTCTCATCGGTTCTTGATGTGCTTACCACCAAGATTTGAGATGTTGAGATTGCTTATCATAAGAGGAGGATTGAAGGAGATTACCCCTAACCAAGTACTAGGTGATGTCATGACCCAAGAGACATACCGTGTGGAAAGGGAGGGGGATGACAAGGATGACAAGAAGGAAGAAGAAGAAAAGAAGAAGAAGAAGAAGAGTATAGCATTCAAGGCTAGCTCATCATCATCCAAGAACAAGGGCAAGTCCAAGAAAGAATCAAGTGATGATGATGATCTTAGTGATATTGATGATGAAGCTATGGCTCTCTTTGTACGCAAGATGGGGAAATTCATGAAGAAGAAGGGCTATGGTGCAAGAAAGAGAAGAGATCACACCAAAAGCAAAGAATATGTGAGAAGATACTACAATTGCAAGAGTCCTAATCACGTTGTAGCAAATTGTCCCTACAATAGTGACAATGATGAGGATGAGAAGAAGCACAAGAAGGATAAGAAAGAAAAGAAGGAGAAGAAGGAGAAGAGAATGACCTTCTAAGAGAAGAAGAAGGGATGGAGGCTATGTGGTCACTTAGGATAGTGATGGCTCTTCGGATAGTGATGACTCTAGTGATGATGGTAAGAAATCTATCAAGAAAGCACTAGCAAGCATCGCCATCAACAGCAAGCCCTCCATCTTCGACACTCCTTCAACATGCCTCATGGCAAAACCTACCAGGAAAAAATATGATATGAGTGATGATGATGAATGTAAAAGTGATGCTTGTAGGAGTGATGATGATGATGAGTACTCCAAGGAGGAGCTCATGGACTTGTGTGAGCAAGTGCATACTTGCTTTGAGATGAAGAGAATGGAGTGCAAGGAATTAAACAAGAAAGTCAAATTTCTTGAGCAATCCCTTGATGAGCTCAATGCCACTCATGAGAGGCTAATGGAAGCCCATGAGAAGCTTGGCAAAGCTCACTCTAAGCTTGAGAAAGCTCACTCCTCTCTCATCGAGCAAGTCAAAGAGGAAGCCAAGAAGGAGCAAGTGATTGTATCATGTGATGTGGGACTAACATGTGATCTTATTGATGAATCTTTTTATAAGCCCATTATAGTTGCTCCCACTAACACTTCTTGTAGCACTACTACTTCTACTTCACCTTTGAGTGATGGCCTCACTTGAGATGCCTCATTAATGGTGGAAAATGAGACCCTCAAGAATGAGGTGAATGAGCTCACTCGTGCCTTAGGCAATGCCTATGGTGGAGATGACCATTTGCTAAAGTGCTTGGGTAACCCAAGGTTTTCTCTCAACAAAGAGGGATTAGCCTATATCCCCAAGAAAGGCAAAGCGGCCTTTGTCACTCCCAAAGTTAACTTTGTGAAGGGCAATGGTCAGTTTTGCAATAGATGCAAGCAAGTTGGGCATGTAGAGCAATATTGCAAGATTAACAAGAACAAGCTACCTATTGTATCCTTAATTAAATTTGATTCTTGTTACATGCTTGTTAAGGGTGCCAATGGTGTGAAGGCTAAGTTCATTGGTACACCAATTGTGGGCCTAAAGAAGAAGACCATTTGGGTACCAAAGACCTTGGTAACTAACCTTCAAGTACCCAAGCAAGTTTGGGTACCTAAAAAGAATTGATCTTCTTTTGTAGGTCAATTATAAAGCCGAAGGAAGGAATTGGGTGCTTGATAGTGGGTGCACACAACATATGACCGGTGATCCAAGAATGTTCAATTCAATCAATGAAAACAAGAGCAATGGGATTGATAGTATCACATTTGGTGACAATGGCAAAGGCAAGGTCAAAGGGCTTCGTAAGATTGCAATATCCAATGACTTGAGCATTTCCAATGTGCTACTAGTAGAGAGCTTGAACTTCAACCTTTTGTCAGTAGCTCAATTGTGTGATCCTGGTTTCAAGGGCATATTTAGTGTGGATGATGTAGAGATTATAAGTGTAGATGGCTCTAACTTGATATTCAAAGGATTTAGATATGAAAATCTATACTTGGTTGATTTCAATGCTAGAGAAGCACAATTGACAACATATTTGATCACTAAGTCTAGCATGGGTTGGTTATTGCATAGAAGGCTTGGTCATGTTGGAATGAAATAATTGAACAAGTTGATTAAGCATGACTTAGTTAGAGGCTTGAAAGATGTCACATTTGAGAAGGATAAGCTATGTAGTGCATGTCAAGCCAGAAAACAAGTTGGTAACACACATCCTAAGAAGAGCATGATGAGCACATCTAAGGCATTTGAGTTGATGCACATGGACTTGTTTGGACCAACCACATACACAAGCATTGGTGAAAACAAATATGGATTTATGATTGTGGATGATTTCACTAGATACACATGGGTATTCTTTCTTGTTGACAAGAGTGATGTGTTTGCAACATTCAAATCATTTGTCAAGGGCATTCACAATGAGTTTGAAATAACTATCAAGAAAGTTAGAAGTGACAATGGTAGTGAATTCAAGAACACTATAATTGATGAGTTGTGTGATGAATTTGGAATTAGACATCAATTCTCAGCCAAGTACACTCCTCAATCAAATGGCTTAGTTGAAAGGAAGAATAGAACTTTGATTGACATGGCAAGATCAATGTTGAGTGAGTACAATGTGAGTCATTCATTTTGGGCCGAAGCAATCAACATGGCTTGCTAATATAGCAACCGACTCTATTGTCACCCCATGATGGAGAAGACACCTTATGAGCTTTTGAATGGAAGAAAGCCCAACATAGCATACTTTTATGTTTTTTGTTGTAAATGCTACATATTGAAGAAAGGCACTAGATTGAGCAAGTTTGAAAATAAATGTGATGAAGGTTTCTTGCTTGGTTACTCCACTACTAGCAAGGCTTATAGAGTTTGGAATTTGGCTAGTGGTACTCTTGAGGAGGTTCATGATGTGGAGTTTGATGAAACAAATGGTTCCCAAGAGGAAGATGAGAATCTAGATGATGTAAGAGGCACTCAATTGGTCAATGCAATGAAGAACATGGACATTGGTGATATAAGGCCTAGAGAGGTAATTGATGTTGAAGATGACAAGAATCAAGTGCTCTCTAACTCAAATGTGCAAGCTAGTGATTCTCATAATCAAGTTCAAGCAAGAACTAATGATGACAAAGTGCAAGATCAACAACAAGTGGCGAGTTCATCATCTCAACCAAGTGATCTATCAAATGCAAGCAATCAAGTGCAAGTGCTTGAACCAACCAATGTTGCAAGAGATCATCCTTTAGACACTATCATTAGTGATATTTCAAGAGGTGTACAAACTATATCAAGATTGGCTTCATTTTATGAGCATTTCCCATTTGTGTCATCCATTGAACCTAAGAAGATAGATGAAGCTTTGAAGGATGTTGATTGGGTCAATGCTATGCATAAAGAGCTAAACAACTTCACAAGAAACCAAGTATGGGAGTTAGTTGAGAGGCCTAAGGATCATAATGTGATTGGAACCAAGTGGGTCTTTTGGAACAAGCAAGATCAAGATGGGATAGTAATAAGGAACAAAGCAAGATTAGTGGCTCAAGGTTACACTCAAGTTGAAGGTCTTGACTTTGGAGAAACATATACCCTGGTTGCAAGATTAGAAGCAATTAGGATCTTGTTAGCCTATGCTTGTGCCTACAACATCAAGTTGTACCAAATGGGTGTGAAGAGTGCATTTCTCAATGGGTACATCAATGAGCTTGTGTATGTTGAGCAACCTCACGGTTTTGAAGATGAGAAAAAACCCAACCATGTTTACAAGTTGAGAAAGGCTTTGTATAGATTAAAACAAGCACCTAGAGCATGGTATGAGACATTGAGAGATTTCCTACTCTCTAAGGATTCAAGATGGGAAAGGTTGACACCACTCTCTTCACGAAGAAGCTTGGAAATGACTTGTTTGTAATGCAAATCTATGTTGATGATATCATTTTTTGGTCAACAAATCAAGATTTTTGTGAGGAGTTTGGCAAGATGATGGCAAGTGAGTTTGAGATGTCTACGATTCGAGAGCTTAGCTACTTCCTTGGTCTTCAAATCAACCAAATGAAGAATGACACATTTGTGAGTCAAGGCAAGTATATCAAGGACATGCTCAAGAAGTTTGGAATGGATGATAGTAAAGCTATCAGTACACCAATGGGGACAAGTGGAAGCTTGGATAGTGATGCTAGTGGCAACATGGTGGATCAAAAGATGTATCGGTCGATGATTGGAAGCCTACTCTATGTGACCGCATCAAGGCCAGATAATGTAGACGGGGATCCTGATCTTCCGTCAGGTTTAAGATAAACAACAATTTGTTCAGAGGGCGACACACCGATCTGGCTTCATATCACAAAGACCCAAACCCTGCAACCTTAGCACCACGTCTCCTCTGGTTATCAACTGTGTCACAATCCGGTTGACCTCGCCAAGAAGGCTAATCCCTGCTGCGAATCGAAGAACACAAGCAAGAACAAGATAAAAAGCATCTCAATTAAAGTGACAATTGCAGCTAAATGATTAAGCACTCGAAGTTGGGGTCTTGCAAACCAATAATGGCGACTGTTCAGTGACAGATTGATCTAAAACAAAACCCAAAACCTAATATAGGTGGTGGCTACTGATTATATAGCCTAAGGGACATCCAAGGATCCCTCTTCACATCCTAAAGGTGTCCCAACACTGTTACAAGGCCCAACGACCCAAAAGACGACGATGCAGCTCCGTGATAGATTCTGGATGTCAACTTGTTTTGATGATTCCTATTGATTCTGATGGAATTTTGATGTGGGACCACTTCCATTGGTTTCCTTATGAAATTATCTTTCTATCCATATGTGGATCATCAAAAACGGAATTCTGATGCATCCTAGGCGTCCGTTTTATTGCAGACTGGTCCTGACGGCCGAGGCAGACTCGAACTCGGATTGGACTGGGCCTCTGGCTTGGATTGGACATCCTTGCTGGCCTCCTAAGGTGGTGGCCATGGAGGAGGATGTCTAAGGCCATCTCTTAGGCGTTCTCCATCTTCTTGGGGCGTGCTCCAACTTGGGCCTGGGTCCCAAGGATGTCTAACAAGCCCATGACGATAGTGTAGCTCCCGCTAGAAATAGCGACAGAATATATTGGTGATTTGGAGGCCTTGCTGACATGATATTGAGATGGGACCAGATCTATTTGAAAGCTTATCAAACAAGCTTTCCATCAAGTGCTCATTGACCTCGATCACACTCTAGGTGGATGAGTTATGGCCTTCCCAGTGAGGCACTGTCGGGCTACCAATGAACCGAAAGTTCAACTTTGATGAACTTCCATTATGAAACACATTTGAACCTACAATCAAATAGTGACATGTCCATGTGGAACCAAGTAAATTATAACCAAAGCCACTATGCAAATATAGGAATGAGCGCACCTTATAATCATTGTCCATATCCGAAGGTGCCATGTCCTCATCATCCTCCCCTTCTTGACAATAAACCGTCCTCGGTTTGAGCTTAGCTGGTGGACAAGTTGTCAGTAATAGCCAACATTGCTCCCCTTCTTGAAATTTAACCTATTGCCTCATTACAAAACTTGGGGATTTCGACATGACAACATTATCGCTATTGGTGCCCTCTAGTTGATCATATTTTTGCACAATGAAAGGAGATTTCAGAGTTGAACAAATATAGACACGATGCACCATATACTCTCCTTTACAATTATATTTACCAATAAAGTGACATGTACATCTAGATAACCATGGCAATCCTGCACAATTAAATTTCTCCTCCAAACTACTCAGAGCGCATAGTGTGTCAAACTCAATATACCCCAAAGTATTTAGAGAAGACAACAATTTTAGTTCATCTTGTTCAGTGGCAATTGGAAGCAATTGTTTATTTTTAGCACAAGTATTTGGTTCCAAAACAAAAGAATCATTCTCATTCACTGGTTGCGGCACATTAATAATCATATCACTATCACACAACTCTTCTCTATCGCAAAGATCAGTAGAACATTCACCATGTGTCAAAGGTAAATCAATAGAAGATTTTAGTATAGAATTATTAGCATCCTTGGTGGAAAAAATCAGCACATCAAGAGAGCTCTTACCTGATACATTTACCTGTTCTTTCTCAGTCACCTTGTCCTCTTTTTGGGATACATGCTGCAAAATATTAGTTCCAACAAGAGGCAAAGCACTATCTCCATTTTGTAAAAATTCAGATTTAGATGACGGTATTGTAACATCTGAAATAGCCCATTCTTTTCTAAAAGGCTCATTTTTTCTTCTCTCTGCTCTCATGAGATCTTCTCTTAAAATTTTAGTAGCAGTCATAGGTATAAAAGAAATTTTTCTACCATTATATTTGAGCAAATATTTATTAGTAGTTGTGTTGTGCAAAATATTATTTTCAAATATCCATGGCTTGCCTAGCAATAATTGACATGCTTGCATAGGTACTATGTCAAATTCTGTGCTGTCCTTATAAAGACCAATTGAAAACTCAATACGAGCAATTTTAGTTACCTTTATCTTATCCCAAGAATTTACCCATTGCATGTAATATGGATGTGGATGTGGCTGTGTGGTCAGACCAAGCTTCTCAACCATCTCTAAGCTTGCAAGGTTGTTGCAAGTCTCACCATCAATCATAACACGACAACGTCGTTCCTTCACAACAAAGTATGTTTGGAACAAGTTGTTGAATTGGTTTTGCTCTGCCTTCTCCATTTGAGAACTGAGCACGCGCTGTGCAAACTCTGTAGTACATGTGGGAGGTGACGGTGATGACGTTGTTGTAGCAGTGAAGGAGGAAGGTTGTGTGCACGCTCTAGTGACCGCTTTTGCAATTATTTCATCCATCCTTGTAGTCAGTCGGTCCAAGATGTCTTGCATTTCACACTTAAAAAGAAACTCGTTGTTTGGCATTGTTAGCAATCAAAATAAATGCCCTATCAACTATTTATTGGTCAGTGGAATCACACTCTCACACGTCTTACCAAGTTCTTACAAGGTTCTTACCAACGCAAAGCAGTGGACGGTACAACCGGTGGCTGGTTCGTGATACCTGTGAGGGTGTGACACCAAGATTGCAAGGGTCTTTTTCTGTACCGATCTGAAGTATATGTGGAGCTTGGGAGGCATGCAAAAGAACAAATATGTATATGTGGCACACAAGTCAGTGACAGACAACAATATTGAATAAATGTCCAGAGCACTTATCCTAGTTGCTGGCCTATACGTGTTCCTATCATCAGTTGTGATAAACAAGAGAGGAAACAAGGATAAAGGAAACAAGTATCAAAGGTAGCAACGGATGTGAACAAGGCAAAAGGTATCACAAACAATAGAGCTATTGAGTGTTCCTTCTGTGCTCCTTTTCGATATCTTCTATTCTCTTTTACTATTTTTTTCTTTTATTTTTTGTCCAATCTTTTTTTTCTTGCTTTTGCTCTTTTGATATTTTTTTCTCAGCAAGGAGCACACAAGAATAAACCACAAAAAATTTGAGCTCAATTGAATAAAAGATGTGGCCTATAGAAAATTAGGACTGTGCTCTAAAAAGCATACCAAAACTTGTGGGCCCAGAAACTCAATTTTCCTAATCGAATTTTGCAAATCTAATTTTTGCGAACCCAGCACCGCTGGGATGAAATAGATCTAAAATTTTCTGACGTTCTCCGTAGATATAAAATTTGTCCCGTTTCGAGTTCGGATGAAAAAGTTATGACTATTTTAAGGAAGCTGCTCGAATTAGGGATTTAGTGGACACAAGATGCAAACCGATGATGATACGGAATAGCGGCGGGTGGAGGTATCAATACAAACTAGAAAAGAAGACAATCTAAACCAGCAATAAGACTTTGACCTAGGACACAAACTCAACAAAATGACTCTGAAACTGAATCATGCAAAGACTATGCCGCGGATGGTTATAGGATAGGAAACAAATATGGCATTGGACTATGGGATAAAAGCAAAAACACTCGAACTAAGGGTAAGATGTGAACTTGACGGTATACCTGAAGCTCTGATACCACTTAATATAGATGGGGATCCCGATCGTCCGTCAGGTTCAAGATAAACAACGATTTGTTCGGAGGGCGATACACTGATCCGGCTTCAGATCACAAAGACCCAAACCCTGCAACCTTAGCACCACATCTCTGGTTATCAACCATGTCACAATCCGGTTGACCTCATCAAGAAGGCTAATCCCTACTGCTGAATCAAAGAACACAAGCAAGAACAAGATAAAAAGCAACTCAATTAAAGTGACAATTGCAGATAAATGATTAAGCACTCGAAGTTGGGGTCTTGCAAATCGATAACGGCGACTGTTCAGTGACAGATTGATCTAAAACAAAACCCAAAACCTAATGTAGGTGGTGGCTACTGATTATATAGCCTAAGGGACATCCAAGGATCCCTCTTCACGTCCTAAAGGTGTCCCAACACGTTACAAGGCCCAATGGCCCAAAAGACGACAACACAGCGTCATGATAGATTCTATATGTCAACTTGTTTCGATGATTCCCATTGATTCTAATGGAATTTTGATGTGGTACCATATCCATTTGTTTCCTTATGAAATTATCTTTCCATCCATATGTGGATCATCAAAAACGGAGTTCGTATGCGTCCTAGGCAGTCCATTTTATTGCAGACTGGTCCTGACGGCCGAGGCAGACTCGAACTCGAATTGGACTGGGCCTCTGGTTTGGATTGGACATCCTTGCTGGCCTCCTAAGGTGGTGGCCAAGGAGGAGGACGTCCAAGGCCATCTCTTAGGCATTCTCCATCTTCTTGGGGCGTGCTCCAACTTGGGCCTGGATCCCAAGGATGTCTAACAAGCCCATGACGATAGTGTAGCTCCCGCCAGAAATAGCGACAGAATATATTGGTGATTTGGAGGCCTTGCCGATGTGATATTGAGATGGGACCTAGCTCTATTTGAAAGCTTATCAAACAAGCTTTCCATCAAGTGCTCATTGACCTCGATCACACTCTGGATGAATGAGTTATGGCCTTCCCAATGAGGCACTGTCGGGCTGCCGACTGAACCGAAAGTTCAACTTTGATGAACTTCCATTATGAAACACATTTGAACCTACAATCAAATAGTGACATGTCCATGTGGAACCAAGTGAATTATAACCAAATCCACTATGCAAATGTAGGAACGAGCACACCTTATAATCATTGTTCGTATCCGAAGGTGCCATGTCCTCATCACCGGATGTGATGTTTAGTGTATGCATGTGCTGCTAGAATCCAAGCCTCACCAAGAGAAAGTCATTCGAAAGCAACAAAGAGAATATTGAGGTACTTGAAGCATACACAAAATGTTGGATTGTGGTATCCCAAAGGAAGCAAGATTTGAGTTGATTGGATATTCGGACTCCGATTATGTGGGATGCAAAGTTGAGAGAAAGAGCACATCGGGCACATGTCAACTATTGGGAAGATCACTTGTGTCTTGGTCATCAAAGAAGCAGAATAGTAAAGCACTTTCAACCGCTGAAGCAGGAGTACATTTCAGTCCGGTAGTTGTTGTGCTCAATTACTTTGGATGAAAGCTACTTTGTGTGACTTTGGAATTAAATTCAAGCGACATTGCTATATGACAATGAGAGTGCCATAAAGCTCACCAACAACCCTGGTTCAACATTCAAGAACAAAGCATATTGATGTCCACCATCATTTCATAAGAGATCACCAACAAAAAGGGGACATTTGCATTGAGAGTGTGGGCATCGAAGATCAACTTACCGATATCTTCACCAAGCCACTTGATGAAAAGAGGTTTTGTAAGCTAAGGAATGAATTGGACATACTTGACTTCTCCAATATGTGTTGATGCTCCCCCCACTTATATGACATGCCTCTCCTTCGAGCAATCCAAGGTAAAAGTTGATTGGCATGGCATACATCCTTGCTAAGGACATGTTTAGTGCATCTAGACATTTTTCACATTTGAATAGGCTCATTCATGAAAATCAAATGAATTTGATGCTTGTATGGTACCACTATTGCTTGTATGCTTGAAATGATCTAGTGGTAGCATATGACATGTTTGTGGACTTGTAAACCTAGTGTTTGATCTAGAAAATAAGCTATAAGTGTTTAACTCAACATGGTACAAGATAATCCTTATTTGAAGGTGTGAAGAAGCTTGTCCTTGGATCAAATCGAGTTAAATATCTTTTGCAAGTAATCTAGATTGAACCAAATTGGGAAAATGATCCTCATTTCACATGGTTTCACCCCAACCTATCTATAATGTGAGCTCACCTTTTGTGCTAATTGTTGACAAAGGGGGAGAGAAATTCACAAAGATAGTAAGATAGGAGAAGCAAACAAATAAAATGACATTGTAAGGGGAAAATAAAAAATGCACACAAGTAGGGGGAGCGAGCTCATAAACTTATATGTTGCATTTTGATGTGCATTTCATATATTTGCTTGCATAGCACAAGTTCTAAATTTCAATATCCATGCTTGTGTGGTGTATGCTAGTTATATGCTTGAATGGTGAAATGAAAAACTAGCATGCATAGGCTAAAGTAACTAGACTTATGTTCATTTTATGGAAACTAGACCCTTGCTTGTAAATTTGATCTCATGGGGTATTCTAGTTTTTGTGTATATATAGTTACTAATGGTGCTAAGGATGGTGATTGGTGCACTCCGATTGGTATCACGCTTCAAAGGTCCATCTCTTATAACTTAGCATCATACGGTAGAAATTGTCTCCTATATTTCCTATCTAAGCATATGTGCAAGCTACAATCCAAACTCTTAGCACATATGTAGGGGGAGCAATTGCAACCATTTGGGATTCATGAAACTTGTCCATATCCTTTACACATGGTAAATATGCTTGGGCAAGCAACATGGATTCAATTAAATTTCAACTCATATCTTTGTGAAAGGGTTGTCATCATTACCAAAAAGGGGGAGATTGAAAGCTCTAGTTTGGTTTTGGTTAATTGATGAAGCCCTAAGTGCTAACCTAGTTTATCAAAATAATTATGAAATATGTAGCACTACTCCAAGTGATGAAGCAATGGTGAAGATCATGATGATGGTGATGGCATGGTGATGATCAAATGCTTGAACTTGGAAAAGAAGAAAGAGAAAACAAAAGGCTCAACGCAAAGGTATAAATAGTAGGAGCCATTTTGTTTCCGTGATCAAGACACTTAGCGAGTATGATCACATTTAGGTTAGATAGCCATTCTATTAAGAGGGGTGAAACTCGTATTGAAATGCGGTTATCAAAGTGCCACTAGATGCTCTAACTCATTGCATATGCATTTTGGATCTAGTGGAGTGCTAACACCCTTGAAAGTATTTATGAAAATATGCTAACACATGTGCACAAGGTGATACTCTTGGTGGTTGGCACATTTGAGCAAGGGTTAGGAACTTTACTGGTGGAGTGTTCGCCTGTAGATTGCGGACAGTCCGACGGTGCCACCAGGTACCCTATATAGAAAAGACAGGGATTTACAGAGTGACCGGACGCTGGTGGTGCAGTGACCGGACATTAGGTTCAGAGTCTGGTCAGTGATAGTAGTAAGCACACGGTCTCAGTCTTATGACTGGACGTAGGCATGTAAACTAACCGGACGCTCATGGTCTGAGTCCAGTCAGTGCGGACGTACACTGACATGAGGCGCATAGAGGAAACATTGAGTGACCGTACGCCGGGTGAGTCTGGTCGAGCATGACCGGACGCGTCCGGTCGTGAAATTTCGTGTTTGGAACCTTACTGGAAATGACTGGACACTAGGGTCCTATGTTCGGTCACTTTCTAACTGACGCGTCCGGTCATCACTTGACCGTTGAGATCAGGCGATCAGCATTTGAAGTTGATGACACATGGCAAGCATCGGGCGACCAGACGCTGGGGTCCTGCGTCTGGTCGAACTGATCGGAGCGTCCAGTCACCCAGTGTTGTGCCCAGTGAAGGGGTACAATGGCTCTATTTTAGTGGGGGCTTCTATTTAAGCCCCATGGCCGGCTCAAGCTCATACTCTTGGCCATTTGCATTGACATAGCGACCTTGTGAGCTTAGCCAAAGCCCTCCCACTCATCTCCTTCATTGTTTCATCATCATTGTGAGATTGGGAGAGAATCCAAGTGCATTGCTTGAGTGATTGCATCTAGTGGCACTTGGCATTCGTGTTTCACTATGGGATTCACTTGTTACTCTTGGTGGTTGCTGCCACCTAGACCGCTTGGAGCAGCGAGGATCGTGGTGATTGGTAGGAGTCTGGTGCCTTCCCCGGTGGAGAGCCAAAAGGTAACTCTAGTAGATTGCTCATGTCATTGAGTTACCTCACTTGTGGGTAGGTTCTTGCGGTGTCCAATTGTGTGGACGAGATTCATGCAACACCTCTTAGCCGCAGAACCACCAAGTGTTGGTCGACACAACAGGGACTAGCGTGCCGGCAAGCATGTGAACCTTGGGAGAAAAATTAGTTGTCACTTGCCCTTTGGTATTCTCCTGGTGATTGATTTAGTATTCATCTTGTGATTGGTTCACTCCTCTACACAGCGGTATAATCACCCTACTCACTCATTTATATTCTTGCAAACTAGTTGTGGCAAGCTCTTTAGTGTAATTATAATTGAGAGCTTGCTTTGTTATTTTAAGTTCATCTAGTGGAGCTCTTTAGAGTAGCAAGATTGAGAGCTCTTAGTGAGTAGTAACATTGCAAGTTGTGTGCCAAGTAATCATTGCAACTAGAATTGTTGGATAGGTGGCTTGCAACCCTTGTAGAGCTAGAGCAAGTTTGCATTTCGCTATTTGTCATACTAATCAAATTGCTCTAGTTGATTTGTAGATTTTTAAATAGTCTATTCACCCCCCTGTAGCCATATTAGGACCTTTCATTATCCCACGATGGTAGATTTGTCATAGGGGTGCGTGTAATCAAGAATAAGAAGGCAACAGAGACACAAGAGTTAGATAGGTTCGGACCATCAGCACAACATAATACCCTACTCCCGTGGTATGTTGGTTTGTATTAGCTATCGTATGATATTGTGTGTGTTTTGAGGGGGTCCCTGCCTACCTTATATGGTCTGGGGGCAGGGTTACAGGAATCATGGGATCAAACATATCTTAATAGATCTCATATCATCTTCAGGATATCACCCTTGATGTCTTGCGGTACACGTCGAGCAGTACCATGCACCGTAAGCCTTCATCTTATGGGCTAGACCACCCCTGGGGGCGCAGCCCATGTAACCTATCATGGGTATCTAGGGTCATACCCCCACATCTAGTCCCCGAGTGCCTTGTATCCGCTATGCAACACCGTCTTGAGCTTGTTTGAGCAGGTGTAAATAAAGCCGAGCAGTTAGACTCATGGTCCAACCACCATAATGAGTCGCCGAGTAGTTGTGGACCATAACTGACTAGCTTAACTGTCTGGCCAAGCATGGGCTTACTCAAGGAGCTCAAGTTCAAAATCAAAAATTTCCTTGCAATGGACCAAGTGTGCCCACTTAGAGTCCGACCATGAGAATGGGAGATAATCTTCTTCAACTTCATGAGGCGCGGAGTCTTCTAGAGTAAAGAAAACACATTCACCGCAAGGTGAAGTGTGCCCACTTAGTCCTTGAGCCTGACAGTAGGTGACATAGTCACGTGGTGCTAGGGTCCAAAAAGTAGAAGAAAGGCATAAAACCAGCTAAGCAGGCAACCAGTCCATGAGTGGGGCCCTGAGATGAAAAGCGCACATTCACCGCAAGGTGAAGTGTACCCACTTAGTCCCCGAGCCTAACAGTAGGTGACGTGGTCACGTGGTGCTAGGGTCAGAAATGCTAGTAACCAAAAAAGTTCCTAGTATGGTGAGAGACTGAATCAGAATGATGACGTAGTCCCCGAGCCACAAGTGGAAATCTCGGATAAATCAAGAAGTGCCAATTACTCAAATCATGAAGAAAAAACCAGAGTAATGGTTGTACAGTAGAAATTATTGAGCCTTGATGGTATTGCGGAGAACTTGGCGAATATTCATTGTGTAGTACCAAGTTGCGTTGAAGAATGGGCAATATGGGTCGTAGTTGCGCGGAAGCCTAGATAACGGCCCACCACGCCGCTTTGGGGAATTCAAAAGGGCACAAATCAATATGGTGCGGTTTCCCAAAACCTTTGAATGTGAAAAGTGGGTACAGTTTCTTTATAACCGCGCCGCCACACTCCATGCTCCCACCTTTGCCACTTTGCCACTTCGTCTTCCTCCTCAGCCTCGCACTCCCTCAATCACCTTCACATGCGCTCTGTCACTAGGGCTAAAAAGCTTGTGTAAATTGTCCAGTTTTGATCCAGATCTGAGAGATGGCACTAAAGAGGGGAGGTGGTAACATGAAGAAGACGGCCATCGGGGCGAGCCATGACAATGAATGGGTGTCGTCACTCATGGGGAAGATGGAGCTCAACGATATGGTGGAGGGGGCGTTCTTCTTGACCGAATCACCATCGGATGGCATCCGACCGATGGTGGGCCCTATCTGATGCCACGCACCGACGAGCTTGTTGTGTTTGAAGATTATTTCTAGCATGAATTAGGACTTCTGGTACATCCTTTCTTGCAGGATCTATTGGAGTATTGGGGAGTGAGTTTGTGTAATCTCCATCCGAACACTATTTTGCACATTTCTGTGTTTATCCACTTCTATGGGGCCTATCTTGTCGTTCTTCCCCATTTAAATCTCTTCCAACACTTGTTCTGGCTCAAGAAGAAAGGAGGGGGCAGTTCCAAAGTGGTCGGTGGTATGTATCTGTAGCTCCACGATGGGATGGCGAGCGAATACATTACCGTGCCACTAAATACCTCACTAAAGGGGTGGAATGCTAGGTGGTTCTACATGAAGACAAGTCATCCTGCCATCCGATGCGACATCGATTAGATTCTAGAGAATCAGAGGAGCTGGTCGGAGAAACCGACCAGTGCTGATATGGAGCAACTGAAGGAGCTCCTCGAGCTAATAAGGGGCATGAAGATGAATGGAGTAGTGGTGGCGGCGAGCTTCAAAGAGTGTCGTGTCTAGCCTTGCAAGGAGTGGGCTCATCTGGGCTTTGACTTCAAGGGAGATACTGACGGCACCCAAGAGAGGACGGAGAGACTGACGAAGGAGGTTGTGCTATGCCAGGCCACTAAACTATTCGCTCCGAATGTGCCATTCAGTGTACCAAGGTAGTCGAGATCCTTCAACTACATGAACCCACCTCCTTAGGTAAAAATCTCGACTATTGTTCCTGGTGCTTTTTATCCTGTGCCAGTGTCGTGCAGTGAACTGATTCGCTTGTGGAAAGATCCATTTGTAGGAATGGGCGATGTACTTCTCGAGCGTTCCAAGGAGCGATTGGCCAAAGGCAGTGGACGCCAAGCCGACCACTCAGCCAGAGGAAAGTGCCATTAGCGCCTTGTCCGAATCCAGAGGTGGAGATGCTGGTCAGAAGGAGAGTCCCCCCAGTATCGGAGAAGGTTTGGGGGGAAAGAGTGATGACAGATGAGCTGGCCTGAAAGAAGAGAAGAACGGCGGATGTAGCTCCCCACAAGCTAGACGACATCTCACTTGGTGGTGATCGGACCGCTCGGATGCAATGCGTGGCGATATCCAAGTGGTCGGACGATGACGAGACTCCAGAAGCTCCTCCTCTGAGCACTAAAGCGTCATCGCGCAACACGCACATGGAGGTGCAATCGAAGGGAGGTGAAGGAGTCCCCAAGCAGTAGGCGAAGGAGACAGCAATGGCAAGCACCGCAAGACCTCTAGCCTAGGCCAAGCAGGTTGACCCTAGAGTAGTGCCTAGGTGCTCAGGGAGGTAGCGTCAGCTCAGAGCCATCTATCGGGAAGTTGATGTGTAAGTATCTTTGCCTTAGAATCAGAAGCTATCTAATTTTTATAGTTGCAGTGACTGATGAGTTGATCTAATGCAGAATGGGGCGCATGAAAGATTTGAATCCTTTAGGCCAGACTGATGAGTAGCCAGGGGATGGTCCTAGGGAGGAGACAATGTGGACGGACTCCATCCTAGAGTCCCAGGCGCTCATCGGTCTATGGGGGAGTCGACAACCACTGCTGATGGAGTTGGCGGTGGAGAGCGGCTGGCAACGATGGTGGGTGATTTGGTGGAGATGCTAGGAGCAATGGCTGGATTCGCCGAGTCTTTGGAGGTAGGAGCAGGTGCTACCGACGTCATGTCGGAATCAGCGGCATAGAGGCCTGGTAGTGTTGGTGGAGCAAACGACGTGCCCTAAGATGCCACAGGGCATGGTTGGCCACTGTATGCGGCCACCGAGCCCCTAGGCAGTGCCACCGACTATGGAGGAAGGTGACGAGGTTGAGGAGATTGAACATGAAGAATCACAACCTCAAGCCATCCACATCCTCTGCAAGCGAGGGGAGGAAGTTGTGGCCGTAGAGGAGGAGGACACCACCAGGTAGGTAAAGAGGCTACGGTCCACCCTTTCCATGGCTATGAAGCAAATTGAGGTTAGTATTGCGTCAGCGGTGTCGCCTTTGGCGTTGGAGAATATGGTCCTTTATAATCTTGGTGGTTTGTAGGGCATAGCGTGAACTGTTGTACAACAGCAATAGTTGATCAAGAGGATGGAGCCCCTCACCGAGGAGAACGAGAAGCTAAAGGAGGTTGTGAAGTTGATGGAGAAGAATGTCCAGAGGGCCTAGCGTGAAAGGGATCTTGCTGAATCAAATGTGAGGAACCTAGAGTACCAGAAGGGTATCTTGTCCGAGCAATGGAAAACCATCTCCGAGCAACTGAATAGCGTCTCCGAGCAGCTAGGGCACACATTTGAGTAGTTGAAAGGCGTCTCTAAGAAAAAGCAAGGTACTACTGGATCAGTGAATTTGCTCTACATTGCCGAACAGTCTTGATGTTGCTGTCGACCGTTATGTTTGTAGAGCAAGATGCGGAGCTCGACCAGTTGCGAGAAGTTGTCGGTCAACTCCAAGAGGAGAAGGAGAAGGCATCTGGGCGAGTGGAGAAACTAGCCAAGGATCTAGAAGGTGAGTAAGTCATGGCTGGAGTTGTTGCTGAAATGATTTCTTTGTTTGATGGATCCATTTGGTGTTTGCAGAATACCATCGAAGGACCAAGGCACAGTTCAACATGCTGGAGCTAGAGGCAAGAACCCAAAGGGGAAAACTTGATGCCGTAGTGGCTGGAGTCAGGGCGGTGCTCGACTGTATCGACATGGAGGTGGCTCCTCGGCCCGACGATAGGCCACCATGTCTGGACTGCCATCATTGATAGGTGCAAGATGGTGTGGGAGAACTTCAAAGGCTTCAACCGCGATGCCATTATCTCTGTCATGATGCATGCCCTAGCGATGGTCTGATTCCACTACCCTATGATCAATCTTCAAGTGATAGGGGCCGGATTTGCCAGAGGGATGGGTGCGATGAAGCAGGAGCAACTAAAGGATGAGGTGGAGGATGTGGTGAAGAAGCTGGCCGGTGATGTCGATCTATTCAGCAAGGTAGATGGTGATGGCCATGCCTAGTAGCCTGAGTGGAGAGGAACCTATATGGAATAGCTGGAGAGGAGAGTTAAATGTGTGAGGGCATAAACAAACATTTATGTATTTGTATAAATGTTGTAAGTAGACATTGTATGCATGTTTATGCAGCTTGCTAGCACTTTCAGTGAAAAATAGATGTATTATTAACCCTAACGCATTTATACATGGTATAAGTCGCATCTGAGCAATTAGTTCATTACTGAGCTCTGGGCCTTGGCTAGCCTATATTCCATAACATCAAGTGCTGGAGCCCATGCACATGTAGGAGGAACAGACGTGACCAAGGAACCATAGCCAACCACCCATAACACAAAGTGCTGGAGCCCGTAGCAGGTGTAGGGAGAGATTGGAGGTAGGGTTATCTCCAAAGAACACAGCGCGGAATGTGTGCTGCTCAATGGTTGGTGAAATATCTTAGAGATATTTTAGTATGGTGAAACGGGGCAGAGCGTTTATGGAGATCACGTATAATTGTCGGAGTTTGTTAAGGAGTAGCTTGGAGCTGGTAATCATAAGTGGAGATTAAACTAGAGTGGAGAAATAATGGAGATAAATTATGGTGACAAAAACTTCAATCATTATGGAGTGGAGAGTACTTATCTAGAGCATTTCAAGATAGAAACGTATAAGTTGCTCGATGTGCCACGAATTAGGGGATATCAATTCCCTCCATGTTGCATAGCCGGTAATACCCTAGTCGAGTAACCTCCTTGACCATGTAAGGCCCTTCCCAGGGGGAGGAGAGCTTGTGCATCCCTTCAGTTCTCTACTTTCGATGAAGAACGAGGTCGCCGACCCCAAATGAACGACCTTTGATATTGCGATTGTAGTATCTTCACAAGCCTTTTAGGTATTTGGCTATGCGGATGCAAGTGATCAGGCGTTCTTCTTTGGCCCTATCAATGTCCTCTGTTTGAATAGTTGTGGCTTGCTCTTCATCATAATGTTCTACACTTGGTGCTTGGAAGGCAATGTCCACGGGAAGTACGACCTCTAAGCCGTAGACCAAAAAAATATGGAGATACACCAGTGTTGCGACTAGCTTGAGTGTGCAGTCCTTAAACCACAGCTAGGAGCTCTTTGAGCCATCTGCATAGATGCTTTTCCTCTTTCTGGTATAGTCTATTTTTGAGGGCATCGAGGATCATGCCGTTCGCCCATTCGACCTAGCTGTTGGCTCTAGGATGGGCATCAGAGATGTATTTGATAGAGATGCATCGGTCTTCGTAGAAGTCCCAAAAATAGTGACCAGTGAATGTAGTTTTGAGGTCGGTGATAATGCTGTTCGGGAGACCGAATCTATGGATGATATCATCAAAGAGCTCGACTGCCTTCTTTGCAGTGGCCAAAACAAGTGGCTTGTATTTGATCCACTTGGAGAACTTGTCAATGGTGACGTATATGTACCAAAAACCACCTGCGCAGGCTTGAAAGGCCCGATCATGTCCAGTCCCCAACATGCGAAAGGCCAAGAAGCTGGAATGGTCTGCAATTCCTACATCGGCACATGTATTTGTTTGGCGAAAAATTGGCATCCTTCACAATGTCCGATGAGGTCTTCTGCATTGGTGATGGCCGTGGGCTGGTAAAAACCATCTCGAAAAGCTTTGCCAACCAGGTTTCTTGAGGCCGCGTGATTGCCACAGGAGCTAGAGTGTATTTCAAGGAGTAGTTTTACACCCTCTTCTTGAGTGATGCATTTCTGTAGTATCCCTTCCTTGGCGCTTTTCCTCATCAAGTTCCCATCTACCAACACGTAATGCTTGCTGCGATGGATGAGGCATTTAGTTCTAGTCTTATCGGTGGGTACATCGGTGCTAGTGAGATACTTGATGAACTGTTCCCTCCAATCTACGACTAACGAAGGTACTGCAAGTACCAGCTGCTCGGCGGGGGGAATTTCTTGAAATTCCTTCTCTTCCTTATTAGATGGCATAAAGAGGTCTTGAACAAAGACCCTAGGTAGAATTGTGGCACGAGAAGAGCCTATCTTACATAGGTGGTCAGTGAGCTGATTTTGATCTCATACCATGTGGTGGTACTCGATACTATAGAACTTTCCTTTGAGTTTCCTAATCTCGGCGTAGTATGTGTCCATCTTCTCACTAGAGCAAGACCAATCTTTGATGACCAGCGCGGAGTCTCCATATACCTTGAGGCATTTGATGCCGAGCTTGATGGCTATACGAAGTCCATGGAGACATGCTTCATACTCCATGGCATTGTTGGAGCCTAGAAAATGAATTTGGAGGACATAATGGAGCTTGTCCTTAGTTGGAGTAATGAATAAAATGATAGCACCAGCACCATTGATGTTGAGGGCACCGTCAAAATACATCACCCAGTGCTCAGGGCAAGCAGCGGGGATGGGCTCTTGGATCTTAATCCACTCAGTGATGAAGTCAGTCAGCGCCTATGACTTAATGGTAGGCCTACTTCTAAACTCTATAGAGTAAGTGCCAAGCTCGACTGCCCACTTGGTGATGCAGCCATTGGCCTCTTTGTTATGGAGGATGTCCCCTAGAGGGAACTCTGTGACCATGATAATCTTGTAGTACTTGAAGTAATGGCGGAGCTTGCGCGACGTGATCAGAATGGCATATAGCAGCTTCTAAACCTGAGGGTAATGAGTTTTGGACCTCACTGATGAAGTAGACTAGACGTTGCATCTTATAGGCATGCTCGGCCTCCTCACGCTCAATGATGATAGTTCAGCTAATGATGTGAGAAGTGGCGGCGATGTAGATCAATAGGGTTTCATCTGGTTGAGGCGCCATCATGATCGGAGGCTTCGTTAGAAACAACTTGAGCTACTCAAAAGCCATATTAGCCTCCTTTGACTAGGAGAAGCGCTCGGAGGCCTTAAGTAGTTTGAAGAATGATACTCCCTTTTCGCCGAGGTGTGATATAAAGCTGCTGAGAGTAGCCATGCACCCTATGAGCTTCTGTATATCCTTTATGTAGGTTGGTTGTTTCATATTGGTAATGGCGGAGACCTTGTCGGGGTTGGGTTCGATACCACAGGCACTGATGATGTAGCCCAAGAGTATGCCAGATGGAACTCCAAAGATAGACTTTGAAGGGTTCAACTTCCATCTGTATCTTTTTAGGTTAGTGAACGTTTCTTCGTGGTCGGCAAAGAGATTGTCGGCGGTTTTGGACTTGATGACCACATTGTCGATGCAAGCTTCGACATTGCGGCCTATCTATTAGTCAAGGCACATCTAGATGGCCCTTTGGTAGGTTGCCCTAGCATTTTTGAGTTCGAAGGACATGGTGGTGTAGCAATACACACCAATAGGCGTGATGAACGACGTTTTGATCTGGTCGTCCTCT
Source organism: Miscanthus floridulus (assembly GCF_019320115.1). Classification (NCBI taxonomy): domain Eukaryota; kingdom Viridiplantae; phylum Streptophyta; class Magnoliopsida; order Poales; family Poaceae; genus Miscanthus; species Miscanthus floridulus. Next base: position 67,537,001 of record NC_089583.1, on the reverse strand, counting down.
TTGAGGGATATCTGTTGATAGCCGGAGTAATAGTCGAGGAAGGAGAGGAGTTCGCAGCCAGCGATGGAGTCTACAACCTTGTCTATTCGAGGCAGACTGAAGGGGTCTTTTGGTAGTGTTTGTTGAGATCAGTGTAATCAACGCACGTTCTCCATTCTTTATTCTTTTTTTGAACAAGGACTGGGTTTGCCAGCCACTCTAGATGATACACTTCTTTAATAAATCTAGCTGCTAGGAGCCATTTTATTTCTACCCTAATAGCCTCCTTCTTGTCTAGCATGACTCGTCGAAGTTTTTGCTTGATTGGCTTGGCAGTCGGTGAGATATTTAAGGAGTGCTCGATCTTCTCCCGTGGTACCCCCGACATGTCTGCAGGTTTCCAAGCAAACATGTTGGCATTGGCACGTAGGAAGGAGATGAGCATGCTTTCCTGTTAGGGGTCGAGATGAGCCCCAATCTTGACGGTCTTGGTGGGGTCGTCGAGGCCGAGGCCGACCTCCTTCGTTTCCTTAGACTTGGCAGAGGCACGAGGAGGGTCTAGCGCTAGGATCTCTAGGTCATTGGCGAGCACCACCTTGGCATTGTTGACCATGCTAGCCATCTAGAGGGAGAGGTTGGTGGCTTCGGCGAGGGAGAGACTCTGTTTCATAGGCATAGTTGATGGAGAGGTTGGCCCATAGAGCCAGAACTCCTACAAGTGAAGGCATCTTCAATACCAGATAGGCATAGCGTGATATGGCCATGAATTTGGCTAGAGCTAGCCGACCAAGTATGGTGTGGTAGGCGGTGTTGAAGTCAGCGACGTAGAAGTTGATGTGCTCGACATGGAAGTTGCTAGCCGTGCCAAATTGTGTTAGGAGGGTGATCTCTCCAAGAGATTTGGATGCCCTGCTAGGTACCACACCCCTAAAGGAGGAGTCGGAGGGGATGAGGTCCTTTATTCCAAGGCCTAGCTCTTTTAGGGCTCTGGTGAAGAGGAGGTTCAGAGCACTTTTGTCGTCGATGAGTACTTTCTTGATGGTTGCATCGAGAACAAGGGGGAAATGCCCTATGTAAGGGATGTCCACCCACTGGTTGGCCCTACTAAAAGTGATGGGGACCTCAAACCAGGGGCGAGAGCTAGGGTTGGCAATAGCATCTTGTGTGTCGACGACGAGCACCAGGTGGACGGTGAGCTTTTGATCCCTTCTACTCTCAGCAGCAGTGAGGCCCCTGAAGATAGTGGCGACCACTTTGTCATGATCTTGGAAGGCGTTGTTGTTGTCCCCCGGTGGTCAGCGACCCCTGGCTCCATCGTTGTTGTCATCATCCTTCTTCTTGGTCTAGAACTCCTTCGCCAAGCCAAGGTAGTCCTTCATCTTGTGCTTGCTATTCTTGTGGAGGGGGCATGGGCCTTCAAGGATCTTCTTGTACTGCTCATCGTAGTTGCGTTTGGCATGAGGTTCGTCAATGGTGGCTACAATGTGGTCTGGTCGGCGGCGGCGATATTGACCAGCTTTGGACCCTTCTGGTTGATCACGGCCACTGTCCTGATGGTGGTCATGGTCATCATGATAGCGGTCACTATCGTGTCGTTCGTTGGTGCACTCGTCGCTACGGCGAGTTGGGCGGTGAGTGCTTGCATCCTCGTTGAAGCGAACTTTGGCCTCTTCAGCGTCGGCATACTGATTGGCGGTCGTGATCATCTCGCCAATCCCCTTTAGTGGCTTACAATTGAATTTGGAGTGGAAGTCGCGGTGATGGAGTCCTTGGACGAAGGCGGTGATGACATCTGCTTCCGTGATGTTGGGAATAGAATTCCTCATCTTGGAAAATTGTCTGATGTAGCTATGGAGGAGCTCGAACGGTTTCTGATAAATGCAATTCAGATCATGCTTGGTGCCCAGGCAAGTACACGTAGCCATGTAGATGTCGGTGAAGACCTTCTTTAGTTATTCCCAAGATCCGATGGAATCCGGGGCGAGGCTCGTGAGCATGATGGGAAGATAGTTTGCCATGACACTAGTATCTCCCCCGGTGACATGCATAGCGGTGGCATAAGCTTGTAGCCATTGTGTGGGGTTCATCCGTCCCTCATAGGGCTCGACCCTGGTGATTTTGAAACCACAGGGCCACTAGAGTCTTTGGAGTGCTCTCGTGAATGCTCAGGTCCCTTTGGGATCATCATCGTTGTGATCTATAGCATTGCTGGCGTTAAGTGGCTGGAGGGTTATGTCTGGATTATCAAACTCTTGCTCATATTCTTGATGCCGGCATACTTCCTCTTCATGGCGAGAGAAACGGCGCCCATAGATATGACGTCACGTGTCCCAGAGATTGTTGATGTGCGCTCGGACATCTTGGTTGACTTCTTGGTCGTGTTGGCAAGGGTAGTCGATGCGGTTCCCCCTAGCTCCCCCTAGAGGGGCTATCCATCATCACGCTGTTGATCGGTGAAATAGCTTCTGTAGGGGCGACGATTGGATCTTGGCATGGTAGATCAGCGAATCGAGCTCACCAAGTAGGAAGGTCTCTGATCCTTCTAGATCTCTTTGACCTAGCAGTGTGTAGCTTTAAGCATTATAGCGACCTTGGCAACCTCTGGTCTTTGCTCGAGCCAGACAAGCTCATTAGCGGCCACGGCCAAGTTGGCGCTAGGGGTCTTGTAGACATCGTGGCCATCGACACGGATGAATTCATCATCGAGGTTGCAGGCGAAGAGGGCATGGCCTCCCTTGTGAGTCATGTTGTTCTTCATTGCGAGTAGCCTCGGCTAGCACAATGGTGGCCTCATTTGCTAGGCGTTGCGCATGGTTGGCATTTCTATTGACACGAGCGGTGCGGTCCTTGTTGGTTTCTCCATCCCATAGAGGGTTGTCAACGCTGACATTAAAAATCTTGCCTTTTCAGAAGGGTGGGAAAGGAGATTGGACGGCGACGGTTTTGGCGACAGTCTCCATAGAACCCTAGGACTCGAAGTCAGGATTCTCCTCTAGGATGGTGTGGAGGGATGCCTCAGGACATCAGCCAATTTACAACATATTGACAGTAGGCGGGTGCTGGTCGACGATTGGGTCAGCGAGAGGATAGACGTCTCCTACCTGGTTGGTGAATTTGCCCCTTAGGGCATCTTGATGGATGGCGGCCGTAACCCCTGGAGTTTGGTGATCGGCCTCCTATAGATCGGAATCAAAGGTTGGTCGGCACTAAACTAGAGTGGTCAGAGCCGATTCTGTGATGGAGAGGCGGTCGGTGAGCTTCTGGCCAACCTGATCGATGGATGTGATCAGATTGTCATTGTCGATCTGCTTCCTCAGATTGCGGGGGAGCGGGTGGCAAATTGTTGGTGAAGACGACCTCGGAGGCGGTTCTGAGATCAGATCTGTTATTGTAGGTGTTGGGGTAGTCGGCGCAGAATCGATCTACACCGGCTCGATGATCTCTCCATCTCCATTAGCATTGATGACCCAGGAGATTGATCCAATAGTGAAGATCTAGCCGGGCTTTGGGTAGGACAAAGAGCCTACAAAACGTACCACCTTGTTCATCATAGAAACAGCATGCACACCCCTACCTAGTGCGCCAACTATCGACAGAATATCATCGGTAGTCCACTAAGGGGTATCCCACGATGGTAGATTTGTCGTAGAGGTGCGTGTAATCAAGAACAAGAAGGCAACAGAGACACAACAGTTAGATAGGTTCGGACCATTAGCACGGCATAATACCCTACTCCTGTGGTCTGTTGGTTTGTTTTGGCTATCGTATGATATTGCGTGTGTTTTGAGGGGGTCCCTACCTACCTTATATAGTCTGGGGGGTAGGGTTACAAGTCGGTTAGATCTAGGAGATAACCAAAAAGTAATAATAGATTACAGGAATCATGAGATCGAACATATCCTAACAGATCTTGTAGCATCTTTAGGATATCGCCCTTGATGTCTTGCGGTACACACCAAGCAGTACTGTGCACCGTAAGCCTTTGTCTTGTGGGCTGGACCACCCCTAGGGGCACAACCCATGTAGTCTGTCATGGGTATCTAGGGTCATACCCCCCACAAGGCGTTAAAAACCGTCTTTCATATACTTAATCGAGGGCCAAGTAAGTCGATGCCCAAAGCACCATATGAGTTGTGGATAGGAAAGGAACTCTCACTAAACTATTTACGTGTGTGGGGTTGTCTAGCTGAGGCAAAAGTATTTAACCCAAACATAGGGAAGCTAGACTCCAAGACAATCAGTTGTCATTTCATTGGCTATCCAGAAAAGTCAAAAGGTTATTGCTTCTATTGTCCTAACAGACAAACGAAGTTTGTAGAAACAAGACATGTTGTCTTTTTAGAGGATGATATGATCAGGGGGAACATGATAGCGCGTGAAATTAGTTTTGAAGAGAAGTGGGTATACGTGCCCACTCCTATGGTTCAGGAGCCATTCTTCATGCTACCTGTTGTTGTTGTACCAACAGTGCAAGACACTGTAGTTACAACGCCTGTTGTTAGTTCTCCTGTGGCAACAATGAATGAACTTGAGGAACCTATCCTTCAGGATCCCCTAGAACCCGTTGTCACGCATGAGGAAGAGCAACAACAGCCTCATATAGAACAAGCGTCATCTAACGAGTCCTCTAGAAGGTCTCAAAGAGTTAGGAGATCAGCCATTCCTGATGACTACAAAGTTTATGAATGTGAGGAATTTCAAATGGAGGGTGATCCCACCTCATTTGAAGAAGCCATGAGAAGTGCTCACTCATCCAAGTGGCTTGAAGCCATGGAAGATGAAATAAAATCAATGAAAACCAATGGTGTTTGGAACTTAGAGACAATTCCTAAAGGAGCCAAAATAGTAGGCTATAAATGGGTCTACAAAACTAAACATGACTCCAAAGGGAATATAGAAAGATTTAAAGCGCAACTTGTGGCAAAAGGCTTCATGCAAAGAGAAGGCATAGATTACAAAGAGACATTGATGTAGACTAGGCCCAATCTTCTGATAGGTATGATAGCGTCGATTGGTGGAGACTCAACATTCATGATCTAGGCTTCAAACTAAGACTAATTCAGACCCCCGCAACTGTTACACCACTGCTCCGTTGGTTATCAACCACGCGAACACGATTGACCTCGCTGAGAAGGCCTTCCTGCAAGCGAATCGAGAACACAAGCAAGAACGAGATGAACGCAATCTGATATTGCAAATAAATATGAGGCTTATAATAACGAGAAGGAGTTCAATTCTTTATTCGAAAGGACTAATTGACATAGGCGAACAAGATCAAGAACTGGGGCCCTGGTTCACAACAAGCGGCCTTGGCGGCGACAGATGCAGCAAAACGATGTCTGTTTCACGAGGAAATTAAGAACTAAACAAAACCCAAACCCTAAGGAGAGCAACGGCTGGTATTTATAGAGTCTTGGGCGTCACCCCCCTGGACACGCCCCCTAATGGGCCCAAACACGATACACGGTTCAACGGACCAAAAGACGGTGTCGCAGCACCCTGGCAGATTCTATACGCTGATTTGTTTCGATGATTCCTGTTGATTTCGAAGGGCTTTTGATGTGAAACTAATTGGGTTGGCTTCCTTATCCAATGAGCTTTTCATCCATATGTGGATCATCGAAAACGGAGTCCGGATGCGTCCTGAGTGACCAGTTTAAGGCAGACTGGCCCTAGAACCCAAGATGGGCTCCAACTTCAGTTGGACTGGGCCTCCAACATGAGAAAGATGAATTGGACGCCCATGCTGGTCCTCCTCCTCTCTTTGGCTTGTATGTGATGAAGAAGTGATGTCCTCATCAGACATTTTCTCCAGTCTCATGTAAGGATTCTTTTAGAATCATAATGGCGCTTGTAGCACATTACGATTTAGAATTATATCAGATGGATGTAAAGACGGCAATCCTAAATGGGGATCTAGAGGAAAATGTTTACATGGCACAACCAAAAGTTTTGTTGTGGAAGAAAAAGAACGTATGGGATGCCACTTGAAGAAATCCATTTACGGATTAAAATAAGCTTCAAGACAGTGGTGTTTGAAGTTTGATAGTACAATAAGAAAGTTTGGGTTTCAAGAAAATGTAGAGAACAATTGCGTTTATACGAAGTTCAAGAATGGAAAATATATATTCCTAGTCTTGTATGTGGCTGACATCTTGCTCGCTAGCAGTGATGTTAATCTACTACTAGAAACAACTGAAGTTCTTGTTCTCAAAGTTTGATATGAAGGATCTCGGTGAAGCTTCGTTCGTCCTATGAATAGAGATTCACCGAGATAGAGAAAAGGGGGTTTTAGGATTATCACAAAAGGCATACTTAGAAAAAGTTCTAAAGAAATATTGTATGCAAAATTGTAAGTCTTCACCTGCTCCCATAGTCAAGGACGACAGATATGGGGAATTTCAATGTCCTAGAAACCAATATGAGATCAATCAAATGAAAGCGGTTCCATATAGTTCTGTTGTCGGAAGTTTACAGCATGCTCAAGTGTGTACTCGCCCTAACTTAGAATTTGTTATCGGGTTACTTGGCAGATATCAGAGTAATCCAGGAATAGAACACTGAAAATTAGTAAAGAAAGTTTTGCGTTACCTACAAGGTACGAAGGGTCTCATGCTAACGTATAGAACATCTGATTCTCTGCACATAGAGGGGTATACAGATTCTGATTATGAGGGAGATGACATAAAGTCCACATCAGAATACATATTCACTCTCGTAGGAGGAGCTATATCATGGAAAAGCTCAAAGCAAACTATCACTACATCGTCCACAATGTATGCTGAGTTTGTAGCATGTTATGAGGCCACAGGGTAGGTGAATTGGCTGAAGAAATTCATGCCCGGGTTGAAAGTGGTAGACGACATACACAAACCACTCAAGTTATACTGCGATAATAATCCAGTAGTATGTTATGCTCACAATAATAAGTCAAGTGGTGCTGCCAAACACATTGACATAAAATATTATGTTGTGAAAGATAAAGTTCAGGATCATATAATTAGTCTTGAGCATATAAGAATAGAAAAGATGCTCGTAGATCTGCTTACAAAAGGCTTACCACCCAGCGTGTTCAGAGAACACTTAGCCGGCATGGGTTTAAGGGAAAGCTTATGATTCCAGGACAATAAGGGCCTAGTTGAGAATCTGTTTCAAAATAGAGAGGTGCATTGTAGCTATTTAATCTAATGGCAACTAACCATGATGATGGGGCACGCTCTATGCACTAATCTATGATGGAATGGGAATAAGATAAAGTAAGTAAGTTGAGATTAAGTCATAAGGTGAGATCAAGGGGGGAATGTTAGATGATCTCCAACCAACTCTTGGATCCGCGCCCTGATCGGGGGTGCCCAATCCTACATGGTTGGTGGGTCCCCATCACACTACGCTATAAAGAGAGGTGGGGGCCAACGACTCTCTTCACGAGGTTCACCATGAGCAGCCACAGTCGCCCCACTGATATAACCCTAATCCGATCTAGAGGGTGCACAGCCAGTGATGGAAAGCTCCATTGCCTCGTCGCCACTAGACTGCATCATCGAACTTCACTGCTACATCACCACCGCCTTCATCGACTTAGACCACACCACCGCCATCGCAATGGATGGCTCCAGCAGCTCCTCTACCAAGCCCTCTGGACGGTCCGAGACTGTGACAGAACCGCCCAATTTATACAAGATCAAGTACGGTTGTCCCCTCTAACACTGTTGACACACGCATACTTTCACTTATATAAACCCGGTAGTCCACCGAGTGTCACGTAGGACCTCGGTAAATCAACATCACAACCAAGATCGCGTGATTAAGCAAATACACATCACATATGCAGAGTTGCAACTGAGAATACTATTACAAATGGGTTCACAAATAATAGGGATGAAAACAGATCGGATACGGATGGATATCACCGATATTACATTTGTTTTTATATTTTTGTCCAGGATTCAGATTCGAATACGGATAGTGTCAACTATGTCGGATAGGATACAATTGGATATCGACATCATAAATATGCGATTTGAGTATTCGGATACGGATACGGTATCGGATGTTGGATATCCAGACTCGGATACGGACAGATCTCAACCCCTCTAAACGAATTCGGTTTCGAATACGGTCAGAAAATATCCGTACCGTTTTCATCCCTAACAAATAATAGTACAAGTTTGGGTTTCAAAAATTGATTAGTGAAAACAACATAGCTTTCAAATGATTACATTAATATAAGTTCCAAATACATTGCTAGCATAAGTGACATCCTTAGATAAAAGCATATAGATGAGAAGTAAATATAGAGTTACCGAGCCCATCGGTGGTTAGCCACCATCTTCAGCAGGCCAAGAACTTCACCTGTAACATGGTGAGATAAACCCTGAGTACTCGAATGTACTTAGCTAGACTTACCCATCATAAACTAGAAATAAAATGACTCCAAGGATCTTGCAAGGCTTTATAGGTGGAGGTAGCTTGACAATATTTTGCATAAAAAGTGATTAACTTAGTTATCTAATTATAATTCTGTCATCAAGTTAATTATAACTATCTATCTCTAGATTAGCAACTATCCTGTGCCAAACATGTGATATTTCATTTTAATAGCATACAATAGTAACCGTAGCCGGTGTAGTAACTCCATGTTTATCCAAACCATCATATTCCATAATCCAGTTACTATGATGTTGGTGCTAGCCAAGTTTCTCACTATCCGGGAGAGACGGCGATTCAAATCAATTTCAACCAGTTGGGAATTTATTCCTAACACAAACCTAGGTCTACCAGCCACGGTAGCCTTAGGTCACCTTTGGTATAACTCAGGTACACATTTCACGGGTTCATCCAAAGCCGCACAATTAGGGATAACCAACTGCCAGGATGTTCAGGCCCAGCCTGCCCTTGGGCTCATGTCTGGCTCCCCGCACAACCTTACTACCATCCAGAGTGCGCACTTTTACAAAACAGGGTCTGCCCTGAGTTGAGCTACTCGGCTTCGCGGTCAGAACGAGTTATCCGGCCAGCTAATTGATAGACATGCATTCAATCTTGTCAGAAGGGCCAACAACGGTATGGTCCTTAATCGACACAGACGGGGATAGATCCACACCCAAGACCTCCATATCTTATTGCTTCTCTATTGACATCCCGCCTGATCTCCATTTACATTACCCCATGGTTATTTTCTACGATAGCAAATATAGCCAACCGTGCTTCGGTATCTACCTATATCTCGCAGGTGACAGGAAATCACCTGACTTCTACCGGTCTAAGCATGGCTAAGCATATATTTATTCCTAGACCTATACAGGGTTAAAGGTATATTTCTGGACAAGGAATTTATGTGCATCAAGTGGTTCCAATCAACTCTTATAACATAATGCATCAAACATAAGGGACTCAAGTAATATTTGTAAAACATAGGAGGCTTAGAATGCTCCGGGGCTTGCCTGTGATCCAACACTAGGTCAGTGTTTGTTAGATGACGCTCGCTTGGTGAGCATCTCCTGTTCAGGCATGTACTCTAGGGGTCCTTCTATCTTTGGGATAGGTCTACCATACACCATCTTTGGGTTCAGCGCCAACATCATGGCCTTCATGTGGTTCATCTAGCGTACCTAGATGAGATGCAAAATGCAAGTGCATGAATATGAAAAATGGTAATATGAGATGCATCACATAATAGCATTCAAGGCAAACATAAGGTCATGCAAGACATAGGTACCTAGAGTTATTTAACTAAGCATCACACAACCTATTATAGAGTGATAGCAAGCATATTAGGCATGGCACACAAGTGAACTTAAGTTTAGATATTACACACATGCATCGATCAAGAACTAACCAACATGTTTAGCCAAAACAAGAGCAAGCTATAGCAATCACCTAGCACATGTAGAGAAATCTAGACAGCAGCACAACAGTCATTTGTTTTAATCATAACTAGAGACATAAGCATCCAACAAGGGTGACCCTAGATTTTCTGGAAATCTAATGAAATTTTCTACAACATTGTAATTATCACCAAAAGCTTAATCCAAAGATAACCAGGTCAAACAAGCTAATGTTTTAGATCGGCACAGAACTAGGATAGAAAAATAGTTGTACTTTCAAACATGTATAACTGGAGTTACAGACATCAAACAAGCATGAAACTTAACTTTATAGAAATATTATTAAATTATCTAAAATATGTTTATTATCATCACAAGGTGATTCCACAATTAACAAGGTCAATCAAGCACAATTGTGCACCTCTATCCAAACTTGGACAGATTCTATCATGCAACTTCACAAGCTTATAATCGGAGATTTAGACCACCAAAAGGAGTGCTCTTTAACAATTTAGAAAGCTTATGAAAATCACTATGCTTCTTATATTATCTCCAAGACATGATTCAAACTTAGCTAAGTCAAACAACACAATCATTCGGATCTGTATAGCGAGTATGCAAAATCTGACAATGAACTTGCAAAATCTATAACTCCTAAATTATCAGTCGTATGACCATGAAAATTTATCACAAGCTAGATCATGAAATTATGTATAACTTTTGTATTCACTACAACCACAGAAAACATCATTTCCACTATGAAAAATAATTGCCCAAGCAAAACTGCACATGCAGCCAAAACAGCAGTGGTACAGAAAATGATAAGAACTTCAGAGGAGCATAACTGGAGTTCTAGACTTCCAACAAACATGAACCATAACTTTTTGAAAAGCTTATAGAGTTACCTACAACTTTCTTATTATCATATTAATATGATTCTACAGCTAACAAGGTCAATTAATCCACTGAATGCATCTCTATCCAAAACATGGACAGAATCTGACATGCCACTTTAAACAGCTATAACTAGAGTTCTACATGTCCAATTAAGGTGGTTATAGACTTTTTAGAAAGCTTAGAAAATTCCAAACAACTTTTTTATAAACACCTAGAGCTAATTCTGCTATTAACAAGGCCACACATTACCAGCAAGGAAACCCTGACTGGGTGTGGGCAAAAACAGCCACAGAATTTTAAGCAACCATACCTAAAAATCTACTTAACCAACAATTATGCCATTTAGCTTTTTGAAAAGCTTAAGAAAATTGCTACAACTCATGTATTGTCATCAAGTCATGATTCATAACTTAACTGAGCCAATTAATTCAAACATGCAGGCCTATTCAGAATAGGAGCAAAACAACACAGGACATTTGTTATTTTTATAGATCCTAAACCATCAAACCTAAACTCCTAAATTTTTTACTAGACATCAACCTAACCTACATAAATCTATCTTTACAGCAAAATATTTAAACTAAAACATGCCATATTATAGATCTACTGCATAGATAATTGCACATGGATTCCAAAAAGTTCTCATTTACTATTTTACGATTTTTCTACTAATTACTATGAATTTTCAAAGTTGATCATTCAAATCTGCAAAAACAAAAGAAAAAAGGGATGTAAATCTTGCATTGGGGACCCTACAGTTAACACAAATTAATATCCATCGAAGAGGTCCTTATGAGCACTATTCAAATGAGTCATAGATGTGCATTTGGGCCCCTACTTTCCTTCGAATTTTAACCCAAGGTCCCTGGCGGGATTTTGGAGCAGAGGAAGTTGGGGCCGGCCGTGGGGTTGCTCATCAGTTGCGAAGAAGGGGCGGTGGAGCACAAGGGGCCCGCACACACCATCTGGTCGTCTCGAATGGTCGGGAGGCAGCTCGAGGTGGCCCGGCCATGCGCACAGGCGGCCGCAGCAGGCGACTGCACAACGGCGGCAGAGCTCCCGGTGACGGCGAGGCCGGGGATGGGTGGTACGGGTTCGGGGAAACCACGAGGAGGTGGTGCTACTGCTGGCTAGGAGCGAGGAAGCACGGAGGCAAGGAACAGCGATGGCGGCAAGCTTCACTGCTCGGCCATGGCGGCGGCGCACCGTTCTGCGCGCACAGCGACAACGAGAGCGAGTAGAAGAGCGAGAGGTGGCGAGCGCGAGTGAGGAGCAGAGGGCGCCGGGCGCTCGATTTACATGCACAAAGGGGGGCGAGGTGGCAAGCGAGGGCAGCACAGAGGAACCACGCGGTCGCAAGCCTCTATACATGTCGGCCACGTTCAAAAATTCCACGCTAGCTCAAAATTGTCTGAACACACGACTGAACCTCCATTTTCTCGCCTCTCTATCTCCTAAACCGTTTAGTTTTGGCACGAGAGGCAGTAACAAATGTTGTAGAGCTATAGGTAAGGTCCAATAATGCCAATATCAACATCATCTAAAACTCCACGGTTTTCAAACTATACGGCACCAAAGTACACTACACGAAAACTAAAAAGCGTTGAAAGACTTAGAAATATTTTTAAGTTTTCAAACAGCAATACAATGATCTTTGTGATCCAAATTCAAGCATGTTAGGAGCTGAACTAGCCTATGACCTAAAAATAAAAGTTGTTACACTTCTCAAGTACTACAACTTTGTTTTAGGGTGCACATCCATGCAAAGTTTCTAAAATGCAATTCAACTCCAGTCAAATATACCACATGAAATTGGTACTTCACACTATAGGTATGACTTAGAGACCAAACTAGCTTTAGTCATGAATACCAAAGTAGTTCCTAGTGACATTCTAAACATGTTAGAAGCATTCTTAAGGTTCCACAATCATTTCATACATTGGTCACATGTAAATCCTAGGTCAAACCAAGCATGTCATCACTTAGGAGCTTAATTACACTACTATAGAATGGACTTATTGTCCCGGGCAGGTAACGGCCTTTAGTCCCGGTTACCGCGCCGGGACAACGATCCCGGGACTAAAGGTGCCACCTTTAGTCCTGTGTCATCGATCCGGGACTAAAGAGGGACCTTTAGTCCCGGTTAGTGTTACCAACCGGGACTAAAGGCCCTTCAGCCGAGCAAACGTGGCCGCACCCTTTAGTCCCGGTTGGTAACCTCAACCGGGACTAAAGGTTCCTTTTCTTTTTCTTTTTTTTAATTTGTTTTCAGTTCAGTTACACGTATTTGTTTAATATATAATATGTTTTTATGTATGTATTCTACGCTGCTAATATAAATACACGCACGCATATAATTACATCTAATTCTCATCTCGAGCATTATTATATTCGAATAAAGTATGAACCTATATATATTATAGATATATATATGTATATATACAACACTTTCATAATCTTGTTCTCGAAAATAATGATATCAATAAACATTTAATTTACATCATTTATTCCTTAGGATCAAAGTAGAACTCGCTGTTGAGATTTAGCACTTTTTCTAGAAGATATCCTGCTATTGACTCTTGAACCGCTTTCAGATGGTCTTTTTGCATGATCATTTGTTTCAACCATTCAGTCTTGCATTTGAAATAAAAGGAAAAGTATTAATACATATATATATATATTCATTTAAAAATAAATAAAAAATTGATATATACGTACTCTAAGGACATCTTTAGGAGTTCTTCTTATGTGCGCAGTGATAAATTCACAAACATAGTATCCACACAAGTTATTACCTAGTTCCTACCGCAAACACCACTGTACGAGAAGAAGATTATTCTCATCATCTCACACGTAAATTGAAGTATGATATAGTAATTAAACACGTGGGAAAGTGTATATAGTACAACTTACTGGTATTTCAACTACATTAAGTGGTGCCTTGCAATCCTTGCGATGTTGCCGAATAAACTCTTTCCAAACCCTGTGCGACCAATAATGTACGATCGTTAATAAATTATGGCAAAGTCTATTCAATAATAGTTGTGCATGAGAGATCGAAATTACCCCTGGATAATGTCTATCATATCTTGGTATAGTGCCCGCTCTTTTCTCAACGAGTCAAAGATTACTAACCGACTTGAGTTTAACTCAATGACAATGAGTATCCAGTGAAACCTGCATTGGTTTATACACACACGTACATGCATATAAATTGTATTGATATTACATAAAATGTGTAGACTACATTATTATTAACACTTACTCAAAGTTGTACGGGAAAAGTATTGTTGTCTTGTCGTGCTGCTTCACGAAGAACATCATGATATTCTCCTGTGCTTCAGATACCCACCCCTCCTTGACAATAATACCGGTTTTGAATACGATATAAGGATCAATGAAGCCAACACTGGTGTCTTGTATTCTTTGGAGCTCTGACATCTGGAATCTGTATATAAATATAAGTTACATGTGAGGATAATTATATACACGTACGCATGGAAGTGAGTTTATTAAATAAAAGTAAGAATTACTTACAAACAAAAGGAGCTAATGATTGATTTGTCCAGAGCGTCCAAGTGGAATAGTTGATGCAATTCTTCGAAACTAATATGTAAGATGTCATCACCATGGAAGTAATGATGGTCTCTAAATCTAACAAAGATCCACAGCTCACCCCTACCACACGCCTGCATGTACCACTTGTTGAGCAAGTACATTTGCGTACCCAATTCATTCAGAGCCGCAGGGTTGTATAGACTTTTGCCATATTTATAAGTCTTCCAGGTATCAACTTCTAGGTTCTGGATTGGAGCTTTGCCCGTCAATTGATCCAAGGTTAAACCAGTATCTTTAAAAAAAGCAATAAGGGCTTGAACCGACACTTCTCCAGAGTTGTCTGGTCGATAGACTTCTATGTTGGAACCATATTCATTAGCAACAACAAGATTTTGCATTGGTTGTTTCTGTTGTCCGAGCTGTGGGACATCCTTCCCTGATGCTCTTTTCCTTTTCTTATCTGCATCATGTGACTTCACGAGGGAGCGGTCATAGTCTGATAGTGGAAAGGCTTACGAAGTTCAATCATCTTTTTCTTGTGAGCATCGACCTTCTGCCTCAGCACCTCTCATGGTAGGTAAAAGTACGGCTTCTCCTTAAGCTTCGATTGACTCTTGTTTTTGATATCTATAAAAAAATCTTTCACTTTTTTGTCTTCTTCAGCTGCTATTTGCTCATCAGTCTTTTCAGAAAGTATTTATTGAGAAATAACTCTTTTCTTGGGGTCTTCTTTGCCGCCGAGACCTTAGACGTCTTTGTAGTGCGTCGCTATTTAGGGGGTGGGGGCGGTGTTGGAGACCGGCATGGAGGCGATGTGGCCAGTGTTGGTGGAGACCGGCATGGAGGCATTGGAGATTGTTGTGGAGGTGGTGGGGCCGGTGTAGGAGTTGGAGATCGTTGTGGAGGCGATGGGGCCGGTGTAGGAGTTGGCGATCGCTATGGGGATGAAGTCGTCTCACCCCCTGTGACACTGTGATGAGATGGGGAATGAATGATTAGGCTAGGCTGGGGGGAGACCCTGCTACAAAAACAAGTTGTGTGTCAATTATTTTTGAAGCCAATAGAAAATTAATGGAAAATAATATTTCATTCACTTTCATTCGTACCTAGGGTGAGGTAGGGGAAGCGGTGGCGCCCCAGGAATGATGATGAAGCATTTGCGCCATTGAATAAATGTCTTCTCTGCTTCTCCTAGTGTCTTCTCCCCATCACCGCCTTCAATGTCAAGAGGAACATTGTTGTAACCTTTGAGCACTCTATCGACCGAGACGCTAGCATATCCAGGTTGAATAACTGACCCATGGATTCTTGGTGTCTTCGTTCGGTCTATTGGAGATATAACCCCGACAACCACCATGATTGATGCATTATTACCATCTACAATGTGCAGCTCACATGTTGTTAGAGGCTCAGTAATGTCATCAACAGGGAAGCGCAACCCAGCGTCGTCTTGAATAACAGGCAGCTCCATAGAAGCACAACTGCTTTTCATCTGACCAACGGGGCTAATGGTGACTCCCAGCGTTGATTGCGATTGCATTTGACTCATTGCTAGCTGCACTTGCCTCTTGATCTCCTCCTACATTCTTGCCTCAAGAGATTTTTCTCGTTCACGTGATTCAAGCAATGCTTGTCATGACTCATCAACAAATTGCTCCAAGGCACGGATTCGTTCTACCTCCTCATCCTTCTTTCTCTGGAGGCTTCTATAGGTATCCTTGTCTGCTGGGAATGCGTGTAGCCATAGAACCGCCCCATAGCCTCTTGTTCGACCACCATGTTTGGGATTCTCTAGGGCATATGTCAATTCATCCTTCTCTCTGTTGGGCTTGAAAACACCACTATCAGCTTCTTCCCTAGCACGAGCTAGTCTCTATGTTGCTCTCTCAATTTTTTGGCTGAAAATTAGCTTGCCAGTGTCTGGGTCTAGGCTTCCCCCATGAGCGTAGAACCAATTCTTCGCGCATTGAGGCCAGTTCTTCTCTATTGTTTCAAGTATGATTCCCTTGGCAGTAATCTCTGCTTCTAGGTTCTGCCACTTGGGAATAGGACTCCTATAACCACCTGATCCCATGCGATGATGGTATTACTTCTGTCGGGCATTCTGCCGATTCCTCATCACACGTTCCTCACTGTCTTGAGATGTCTTGTATTCTACGAAGGCATCCCAATGGGACTCCAACTTGACAAACGCCTTAGCATTGAAATTCAGCGTAGCATTCTTCAAGATAAACTTTTTATACAATGTCTTCTTCCAACTCTGGAATAATGTTGCCATCTTCTTCATTGTCCAATCCCTCACTAGCTCCTTCAAAGCATCATCTGCTTGTAATGTGAAATGCTGAGTGATATCTCACCAAGCTAGGTTCTTATCACGATCAGATACAAAACTAACATTAGGAGCGGATATCTTCTGCTTCCATTCATGAGCACTAACTGGGATCCTATCCCTTACAATGAACCCACATTGATTGACATATGTCTGAGCATGTGGTCCCAATGGTTTGCCGGTGTCGGTGTCAAATTCTGATATTATGAAACGGCCCTCTAATGGCTTTTTTGGCCCTCAGACTTTCCTACTTTTGTCGGTGGTTGATGTAGATCCAGAGACTAGCTACATGAGTTAGAAACACAACAATTAACAACAAATATGCGTACGCATGCATCTATAAGAGATGATAGATAATCGAATATACCTCGCTAGTATTTTCTTGCACGACAATTTGTTGATCTTCAACCATCGGCATATTCAGGATATCCTCATAATCAGCAAAGTACTGACTCGTGTCATCTACATCCACATTGGTGCCGGCATTGATAATATCCGCCATTATGTCATCACTCAAGTTATCATCCAGAGCAGCCATTTGTATCTTCAAGATAACACATAGATAGAATTACTATGGTACATAACATAAGTACATATGATAACACATATAGAATTACTAAATCCAATTAAATATAATAACACATAATATTTCATAAGGATAAACAATAATAAGGTATAGGCTTTGGAATCGAATCAAAAACACTTTCGATCCAAAAACAAGGAAATAAGTACATGTATATATATACACATAGAATGATACAATATATTTTCTCTCTCTGTCTCAACACATAGAAATAAGTGCATATGTCTATATCTCTAGATATGCATGTGATACACATAGAATGTCTCTCTAGATACAATTTTCTCTCTCTCTCAACACATGAAAATAAGTACATGTATATATACATATAGAAATAATTAAGTACATATGTATACATATAGAATCTCTCTCTAGATATAATATATATAGAGAGATAGAATATATAATTACTAAATCCAATTAAATAAATCTAACATGAAATTAGATAAACTAGTAATAGATAATACATTTTAATCTAACATATATCAAAAACTATAATAAAAACTATCTTAAAAAACTATCTAAATAAAATACTAATTATATTTTAATACATTTAATCTAATATATCAAAAACTATCTAAAAATAACTAAAAAACTAACAATAAACTACTAATTAAAATTTAAAACATTTTAATCTAACATACAAGCCGAGACTTTGTAAAAAAATCTAAAAAACATGGCCGATCGAGAGCATGCAGCAGATCAAGAGTACTCGATGGAGGCCGTACGGTGGGCGCGCAGGAAGTGTCGGCGATGGAGGGTGGGGTCGGGTGCGACGGCGGAGACGGGATGCGGCAGTTGCGGGCCGGGAGAATGGCGCGGCCGGGCGGGGGTAGACGACGGCGGCGCGGCAGAGACGAGCTCAACGACGGCGGATGGCGCGGCCGGGCGGGGCTGAGCGACGGAGGCAAGATCGAAGATGAACAGAATAGACGTTCGATATATATAGGCCGGGACTAAAGGCATTTTTGGGTGGACACCAAAATTGCCGCCCACCCTTTAGTCCCGGTTCTTGGTCTGGGCCGGGACTGAAGGCCTAAAAATTTTGGCAACCCGCCAGCTTAATTGGAAAGGCCTGGGATTTTGATTTTGTTTAATACTAGGTTAATCAAATAATTCCATAGCAACTTCAATACTTTGCAATATTTATTTTAAAAAATACTATTGATTAACTAATTATTTATTGTAAATAGGAAAATTTTGTAACCTAAAGTTTTTAATTTCTTTTATGAATATAGAATATAAATGTTACTAATACTAAGTATTTTGTTAATGTGAAAATATATTTGTAACTTAAAATTAATAAAACTAATATTATTCGATAGGAAATTTATTATCACATTATTGTAACGTCAATTTTTTATTTTGTCTCGGTTTTTGACCAAAATTGACAGGAAATTTTTGTTGAACCTATAAAAATAAATAAAATGTAGTATTTTTTGTTTTACAACTTTTTCAAATGAAAAAATGGCCTATATAAGGATTGTATATATTGATGAGCTTAACAAACTCGGTATTCAAAACTTTTCAATTTGAGACAATCTAGGGTTCCGAAAACTAGTTTGTAGGCGTCGAAATTTAAAAATCACAAATTTGAACCGTCCAAACTTTCTCAAATGGAAAGTTGACCAAAACAACAATTGTAGATCTTTTTGAGTTTAACAAACTTGGTATTCAAAACTTTTCAATTTGAAGTCATTTAGAGTTCATAATACTAGAGTCAAAGTGTTGTTTTTTCATTTGACCAAATTTGACTTGGTCAAACTTGCTCAAATGAGACACTAAATGACCTCAAATAAAAAAACTCTGAATACCAAGTTTGATCATCTCAGCAAGATCTACAATTGTTACATAGCTTATTTTCCCATTTGAGAAATTTTTATCAAACACTAGTTACAACTTCTTGAATCTCATAGACTTTCTAAAACTATGTCACACACTTGTGAAATTTGAACTACATTTTATTCAAGCTTTCTCAAATGAAAAAATGGCCTATATAAGGATTGTCTATATTGATGAGCTTAACAAACTCGGTATTCAAAACTTTTCAATTTGAGACAATCTAGGGTTCTGAAAACTAGTTTGTAGGCATCGAAATTTAAAAATCACAAATTTGAACCATCCAAACTTTCTCAAATGGAAAGTTGACCAAAACAACAATTGTAGATCTTTTTGATTTTAACAAACTTGGTATTCAAAACTTTTCAATTTGAAGTCATTTAGAGTTCATAATACTAGAGTCAAAGTGTTGTTTTTTTATTTGACCAAATTTGACTTGGTCAAACTTGCTCAAATGAGACACTAAATGACCTCAGATGAAAAAACTCTGAATACCAAGTTTGATCATCTCAGCAAGATCTACAATTGTTACATAGCTTATTTTTCCATTTGAGAAATTTTTATCAAACACTAGTCACAACTTCTTGAATCTCATATAGACTTTCTAAAACTATGTCACACAATTGTGAAATTTGAACTACATTTTGTTCAAGATTTCTCAAATGAAAAAATGGCCTATATAAGGATTGTAGATATTGACGAGCTTAACAAACTTGGTATTCAAAACTTTTCAATTCGAGACAATCTAGGGTTCCGAAAACTAGTTTGTAGGCATCGAAATTTAAAAATCACAAATTTGAACCATCCAAACTTTCTCAAATGGAAAGGTGACCAAAACAACAATTGTAGATCTTTTTGAGTTTAACAAACTTGGTCAAACTTGCTCAAATGAGACACTAAATGACCTCAGATGAAAAAACAATTGTGAAGTCATAACATATTACATAATATCCGTCTCTAAAACATAATATATTAAACATGCATCGTTGTATCATGCGGGCACAACAGTGAATTTCTTCTTGACGTATGACCCTTGGTTTTGATCTTGTCGTAACCATGGAGTGTCTTCACCATTTAACATGATGCTTGGATCTTTCTTCACTATGAAGGGTGGAATTCAGACATTTCTTTCGTAATCTTCTGACATGTCTGACTTGTCTTCAATTCCCACTATATTTATTTTCCTAGAAAGAACTATGTGGTGCTTTGGCTCATTGATCATTGAGTTGATGTCTTCGTTTTTTCCTCTCTTTGATTTTGTAGACATGTCTTTCACATAGAACACCTGACTCACATCGGCAGCAAGGACGAATGGTTCGTCTTTGTACCCAATATTGTTGAGGTCCACTGTTGTCATTCCATACTCTTTGTCGACTGTTACCCCTCCTCTGGTCAGCTTCACCCATTGGCACTGGAACAAAGGGACTTTAAAATTAGGTGTGTAGTCTAGTTCCCATATATCTTCTATGCGGCCATAATATGTTTGTATATTCCTATTTGGATCTGTGCCATCTATGCGAACACCACTATTTTGATTGGTGCTCCTTTTATCTTGGGCAACTATGTAAAATGTATTCCCATTTATCTCGTACCCTTGGTACATGAGGATATGCCATGATGGTTGCCTAGCCAATAAATACAGTTGCTCATCAATATTGTCATCAGCCTTGACATTCTTTTCGCAACCAACCACTGAAACTTTTCATGTGCTGACGCCTAATCCAAGCTTCAGTCTTCCCTGGAAACTTGGATCATAAGAACTCCTTATGTATCTCGATGTACGGATGCACCAATGATGAGTTCTGAAGAACTGTGTAGTGTGCTTTATTGAAATAATTGTCTTCCATGCTAATATATGTTTTCTTCCCTAAAGTTCCTTTACCACTGAGTCTCCCCTCGTGTCGTGATTCGGGAACGCCAATCGGGGCAAGGTCAAGAATAAAGTCAACACAGAACTCAATGACCTCCTCTATTCCATAGCCCTAGGCGATGCTTCCTTCAGGCTTAGAACAGACTTTCACATATTTCTTCAAGACTCCCATAAACCTCTCGAAGGGGAACACGTTATGTAAGAACACAGGTCCAAGAATACTAATCTCCTTCACCAAATGAACTAGGAGGTGTGTCATGATATTAAAGAAGGATGGAGGGAACACCAACTCAAAGCTGACAAGACATTGAACCACATCATTCTGTAGAGTAGCTAGTTCCCCTGGATTGATTGTCTTCTGAGAAATTGCATTGAGGAATGCACATAGCTTCATGGTGGCTAGACGTACATGTGGAGGTAGAATTCCTCTTAAAGCAATTGGAAGCAATTGCGTCATAAGCACGTGGCAGTCGTGGGACTTTAAGTTTAGGAATTTCTTATCTGGCACATTTATTATACCCTTTATATTGGAGGAGAATCCTGATGGAACCTTGATGCTACTTAGACATTCGAACATGCTGTCCCTCTCTTCTTTGCTAAGCGTGTAGCTAGCAGGACTTAAGTAATGACGTCCATCATCTGTCTTCTCTGGATGAAGGTTGTCTCGTTCTTTCATGCCCTGCAAGTCCTGGCGTGCTTCAAGTGAATCCTTTGGCTTCCCGTACACACCCATGAATCCTAACAGGTTCACACAAAGATTCTTTGTCAGGTGCGTCACGTCGATTGCGTTACGGACCTCTAGGACTTGCCAATAGGGTAGCTCCCAAAAGATGGACTTCTTCTTCCACATGGGTGCGTGCCCCTTAGCATCTTTAGGAACAAATTCGCTGCCTTGTCCCTTTCCAAATACTACTTTCACATCCTTGACCATTGCGAGTACATCTTCCCCGGTTCAGTTATGAGGCTTCTTCCGGTGGTCTGGCTTACCTTTAAAATGCTTACCTTTCTTTCTTACTTGGTGATTCAAAGGAAGGAATCGACAATGGCCAAGGTACACGACCTTTCGACATCTTTTCAAATATATACTGTCAAGGTCATCAAAACAATGTGTGCATGCATTATATCCTTTGTTTGTCTGACCTGAAAGATTACTTAAAGTAGGCCAATCATTGATTGTTACGAACAACATTGCTCGTAGGTCAAAGTGTTCTTGTTTGTACTCATCCTAGACACGTACACCTGGTTTGTTCCATAAAACTAGAAGTTCTTCAACTAATGGCTTTAGATAGACATCAATGTCGTTGCCAGGTTGCCTTGGACCTTGGATGAGGATCCGCATCATAATGAACTTTCGCTTCATGCATAACCATGGAGGAAGGTTGTAGGTACATAGAGTAACTGGCCAAGTGCTATGACTAGTGCTCTGCTCCCCAAAAGGATTCATACCATCTGTACTTAAGGCGAACCTTAAGTTTCTAGCCTCATTTGCAAACTTTGGAAGTTCCCTGTCTATCGCTCTCCACTGGGACCCATCAGCTGGGTGTCTCAGCTTATTGTCTACCTTACGGTCTTCTTTATGCCACCGCAACAACTTTGCATGGTCTTTATTTCTGAACAAACGTTTTAAGCGTGGTATTATAGGAGCATACCACATAACCTTGGCAGGGATTTTCTTTCTAGGACGTTGTTCACCCTCGACGTCACCAGGATCATCGCGCCTGATCTTATATCGCGATGCTTTACATACCGGGCATTCATCCA
This sequence comes from Miscanthus floridulus, assembly GCF_019320115.1. Classification (NCBI taxonomy): domain Eukaryota; kingdom Viridiplantae; phylum Streptophyta; class Magnoliopsida; order Poales; family Poaceae; genus Miscanthus; species Miscanthus floridulus. Next base: position 67,514,361 of record NC_089583.1, on the reverse strand, counting down.
AATTCTCGTATTCATTGCCATGGTAGAGGATGCAGTCATTAGGACATGCATGTATCTTCTGGATTTTTAATCCCAATGGGCAGACAACCTTTTTTGCTTCGTACGTAGTGGTGGACAATTCATTTGGCTTCGGAAGCATCTTCTTTATGATGTTCAATAAATTCCCTAAATGCCTTGTCGGATATACCATTCTTTGCCTTCCACTGTAGCAATTCTAGTGTTGTACCCAGCTTTTTTTGCCCCTCTTCGGGCCGTCGGGTATAGCAACTTCCTATGATCCTCAAGCATGCACTCGAACTTAACTTTCTCTTTTTCACTTTCCAATTCTTGTTGTGCATCACGAATGGCATCGCCAAGAGCATCACCGAGATCATCTTCTACCGCTACCTCTTCTTCATCTCCCCCATTGTAGTATCATCAAAGGCACCATACTGAGCAATAATGTCATCAATGTCTAAATCTTCTCCTTCACCTTCTTCCATCATGACCCCGCTTTCTCCATGCTTAGTCCAACATATATAGTTTGACATGAAACCTGACTTAAGCAAATGTGAATGAAGACTCATTAAGCTTGAATATTCCTTTAAATTCTTACATAGGGCACATGGACAGCACATGAAACCATCCCGCTTATTTGCCTCGGCCACACCTAAGAAATAGTGCAAGCCCTCAATAAAGTCTTGGGAGCGGCGATCGGTATTGTACATCCAATGGCGTGACATAATCTGTATTACATGACAAATTATGAAAACCTTGAACATAATTAAGTATTTTATTACACAACATAAATGACACACACACGGTTGATTAATTAACTAAGCCTGGCTACAACGTAAGCTCCCAACTATCACTAAACAAACTAAAACTACAATGCACTTCAGTAACATAATTATTTCATGATCGTACACAACTAAAACAGACAAATCATTCTTCTGTTGAATATCAATAAGCTTCTCCTGCTGGATCACTGACTCATCAGCAGCAGCCGCTACCTCAAGTGCACCCAAATTTTGCACGTATGTAGCATAATCTTCCTCCCAGTACCAACCATCGCATCCATTGCCCTCCCACTGAAATTAAAGCCAAAAAAATATTTAGTCAAAAATATTCAAGAAAAGCAGGTCAATTAGCCATAGTTATAAAATGCGTAAGAAACTCACATCGCGATCCGGGCACTTGTAGAAAACACGACCCTTGTTGGGTCCCTGTCTCTTGACTCGGTACACCATCACAATCTTCTGCTTACACTTGCCGCAGATAATGAGAGGGAGTTCTGGCCTCAGTCATTTCGCAACCGAACGAGAGGCCGAGGATCCGGTACTAGTTGTCATCTACTTTCTATACTTATTTTTGCAAACTAGTGTAAATTTCATATTTTCTAAAATGATATATTTAAATAAAACTAGTACGGATTTCACATGTTTCAATAAATAACCATCCGTACTAGTTGACCTTGCTTACGTGATCATCTCGGCCAGCATTTCTCCACCGGACGGCACCGTACTTGGCCTAAGGAAGAGCTCCGATTCTACGAGAAAGGGAACACGGTCTTCCACGACCGTTGCTGCTCTCCCTCGTAGAATCAAAGTTCCTCCTTGACGCCCATTACCGCTCGGCAGAGAATATGTTGACCAAGCTGAACACGGTCCGCAAGTTCAACTAGTACGGATTTTCTATAATTTTCTAACTATTTACTAAGTTTTTCATTTCATGGAAAATTTAATTCTAAAAAAAGGCATGATTTCTAAGTAGTTCATTTCATGGAAAAAATAATTCTAAGTGACCTGTTCGATATCGGCGAGCTCATGGACGTTTAGGTTGCCGAGGATAGTAACATTTGTAGATGACATTTATAGGTTTGAAGTTATCAAATATCCATCAAATTATAGCTCAAAAACATGTTTCAATAAATAACCATCCGTACTAGTTGACCTTGCTTACGTGATCAACTCGGCGAGCATTTCTCCACCAGACGGCACCGTACTTGGCCAAGAAAGAGCTCCGATTCTATGAGAAAGGGAACACGGTCTTCCACGACCGTTGCCCGCTCTCCCTCGTAGAATCAAAGCTCCTCCTTGACGTACGTTACCGCTCGATAGAGAACATGCTCGCCGACCTGAACACGGTCCGCAAGTTCAACTAGTACAGATTTTCTACAATTTTCTAACTATTTTCTAAGTTTTTCATTTCATGGAAAATTTAATTCTAAAAAATAAAAGGCATGATTTCTAAGTATTTCATTTCATGGAAAAAATAATTCTAAGTGACCTGCTCGATATCGGCGAGCTCGTGGGCGTTTAGGTTGCCGATGATAGTAACATTTGTAGATGACATTTGTAGGTCTGAAGTTATCAAATATCCATCAAATTATAGCTCAAAAACATGTTTCAATAAATAACCATCCGTACTAGTTGACCTTGCTTACGTGATCATCTCGGCGAGCATTTCTCCACCGGACGGCACCGTACTTGGCCAAGGAAGAGCTCCGATTCTACGAGAAAGGGAACACGGTCTTCCACGACCGTTGCCGCTCTCCCTCGTAGAATCAAAGCTCCTCCTTGACGTCCATTACCGCTCGGCAGAGAACATGCTCGCCGAGATGAACACGGTCCACAAGTTCAACTAGTACGGATTTTCTACAATTTTCTAACTATTTTCTAAGTTTTTCATTTCATGGAAAATTTAATTCTAAGATCACGTAAGCCACCGGGGATGAGGATGGCGCGTGCTCCAGCGAGGACGAGCGAGGCGTGATTTTGATGAACTAATTTAACTTTTGTTTATCCAAACATATATGCAAATCATCATGTGATTTTGAGCTAAAAATGACATATAAAATCATAATAAAGTCCAACATATAAAGTTACACATGCATCTACATCGCAAAATGAGATAAGCTACTGATAAAACATAAGAGGATTAAGTTTGTTACCTCCAAAATCGAAGAGCAACACCAATGGAGGGGGAGAGAGCAAGAACAACAGCAAGCTGAAGAACAGAGGCAGTGAGTTTGAATGGAATGGCTCGGGCTCGGGGAGGAAGAAATGAGCTGAATTATAGGCCGGGATGATTAGTCCCGGTTAGGGGTCCAAACCGGGACTAAAGATTAATCTTTATTTCCGGAGCATCACCCAAACCGGGACTAAAAGCTTTAGTCCCAGTTGGTAATACCAACCGGGAGTAAAGATCCCTGGCCTGCGGACGACCGTTGGGCGGGGACCTTTAGTCCCGGTTGGTATTACCAACCAGGACTAAAGGGTCCTTTAGTCCCGGGGGCAAAAAATGCTGAGGCTAATATCAAATTGGGACATCGTTCTAAAGTCTGTTCTCTAGTAGTGTTAGGTGAAGTGATCCACATGAACATTGCTCCAATAGGCATTCTAAGTGTAGCTAAGGTATTTTAGTGATCAACATCAACGACATGCACCCAATCACACATGATCATAAGCATACACACAGGGAAAACGTAAAATAACAAGTCATGTTTCACATGTTCTCATTCACCTAATAAAACAATCCGAGAAAGATTATAATTAACTTATCATTTCATGTGACTTCTTGATTCCAAACTTCACGAAACTTTTCCAATCATCCATGTGGGTGGAAAATTGATGTGAGGCACATAAAAGAAGCACCCTCAACATTACTTAGGTGTATATCTGAAAAGGGCCAATATGCAAGCAAAGGTGTGTTGCCCAAGTTTACGTTGGAGCTCACTCTTGTAGATTTGATCTTGACACATTCATCACCACTTAACATGTTATGTTTGAGCTCAAACCCATTGCTTAACGGGTGACAAGCACCTAGGGTGTTATAGAGACCACTGCCCCTCTCCCTTCTTCTCCATCTAGATCTCGTAGTTCATGTTCTAGGGTATGTTCATCATGTTCCAGTCAAGTTGTACCTGCTAGATCTATGCGTATTTGACCCTATAGTTTTAACAGTTCTTGGCATTATATAGATAAGCGAAAATTTACGAACAATTATTTAATGGGATGAGTTTTACGTGCCACTCTAATAACGCCAGTTGGACCTCTAAAGGAGAATTGGCCTATATGAAGCATTGCCCACGCGGAAAAACTCTGGCGCCTAGGCGCGTAGTACGTTAGCGTCAGACAAATCGTGTGTGTCCCATCAGAGAGATCGATTTTCAATGATCTTTTCTATGCCGTGACGGCCGTGCTGGAGAAGCTGGAGGGTGTACATCCAACTCAAAAATGACAGGAATCTCGAACATGCATGCATGGAATTGGATGGTTGTGAAGGGTTAGTTTGTTACCTCGCTAGGTTTTTCATAGGCTACGTACACTGAGCCTAGGTCTTGTTTAGATCACCTCCAAATTCTAAGTTTTTTTACTCCCTCTGCGTCACATCAATTTTTAGACGTATGCATGGAGCATTAAATGTAGGTAAAAAAAATAACTAATTGTACAGTTTGGTTGTAAATCACGAGACGAATCTTTTGAGCCTAGTTAATCCATGATCGGACAAAGTTTATCAAATACAAACGAAACGTGTTACAGTGTCTAGATTGCAAAAATTTGCAATCTAAACAAGGCCCTATCTCAACTGCATACAGTAAATATATATAATAGTACTTTTTATTCGTGTATTTTAATCGTCCAGGTCTATAGGCTCTGTTGAGCAACTGTTTGTGCATGTGGGGCTCAAATTAGCTGTATGTATCTTATCCACGAGTGGTTGGAAGCGATGGCGTGTACTATTGTATTGCAGTTTTTTTTAATAAAAAAATGAACTGCAATACTCGTTGTGATCCCCCTCATCGATCGAGGCCATCATGCTCATTGTAAGACAGATCTAAATAAACTAATTAAAGCATTGCGCACACATGCAGCTGCGCCGGGCCTGTTTGGATTGTTCCCTCGGTTTTACCAGTTTGCGGCGAGCCAAAAGTTTTGGTCACCAGAGATTTGGCAGAGGTTGCGGCCGCTGATCGAAGCTGAAGCAAACTGATCGAAGTGAACAGTGCCCGTGTGACCGGCCAGCCAGCCGCTACAGCCGAACAGGCTTTTGAATGGTCTGCAGACTCCAGGCAAGTGGATCGATATTGGCTCTGCCCGCCGGTCGCCGGAGAAACTTGCCTACGGAGTACGGAGTAGCTAGTTGCCTGCAAATGCAATGCATACCCCCGGGCAGGCCGCAGGCAACTGGTTGCCGGGACCCTCAATTTGTTTGTTTTTTTCAAAGAAGAAAAGACGGACACAGCCTTGTGGCTTTGTTTAGTTTCAAAAAGTTTTTTCAAAAAATGCTACAGTAGCCATTACATCGAATCTTGTGATACGTGCATGAAGCATTAAATATAGATAAAATAACTAATTGCACAGTTTAGTTGAAAATCACGAGACGATCATTTTGAGCCTAATTAGTCCATAATTGAATACTAATTATCAAATAAAAATAAAATGCTATAGTAGCCAAATTCTCAAATTTCATTCAACTAAACACACTTTGCATTGCATGCAGTACCGGCCAGTACTAGTGATGATTGAGCGAGCTTTAATGAATTCGATTGACCATTGAGGGCTCCTGTCTAAAAACCAGGCTGAATTGGCGTCCGTAGGTCCGGCCCCGCCCCAGGTTTTGGGTTGACGAGTTTGTCTAATCGTGTGGTCGGCGCCGCTCGATGAAGCGTTGGACTACGTACATACTACTGGCTCGGGCCGGTCTCTTTCTTTTCGAACGTGTCCGTTGCTCGCTGGGCTGGTCAGGGACAGGACTTAGGTGATATGGATTGACGCAGACCTCTGGTACGGCCACACAGGCACATATTTGTCCGTTCCCGGCTCCGGCGACCTAGCCACACGTACGGCATTCATAATTCGTTCCTAGTCAACCTGTAAAAGTGCGCGTCAAATCTTCTACCGTCTAAATTTACTCCAACAGTAACCACCATAGTTAATGGTAAATTAATTGTATATCTAAACACTACAAAGGCCCTGTTCGTTTCTCTTATAATCCGTATTTTTCAGCTTCTTTTTTTACCTGGAACAATGTTTTTCTCCTACAACAAATCAATCGAACAGTGTTTTGGCTTGTTCGCCCTCCATCCCACTCCTCCCCTCCGACCCCAGGTTGCAGCATGGTCGGCCTCTTCGACGACGTCCGCCCTCCTCCATCCCGCTCCTCCCCTCCACCACCAGTATGCAGCACTGCCAGCCTCTACCACAACATCCCAACCCTTATCCATCAATGGAAGCCGCTGCCCGCTCCTCCTGGAGGGGAGCGGTGTGGGGGGTATAGCCCCAGGTACTCACGGTAAGGGATATGGGCCGCACGGTCAGGGACGGTCCAGCCCACAAGATTCAAGACTTGCGGTGCACGGTACTGCTCGGCGTACACCGCAAGGTATCTAGAAGATCTGATCGGATACTATAGATATTGTAATCCTACCATATAACTGACTATGATACTTTCCTTGTAACACTGCCCCTCCAGAGTATATAAAGAGGGGCAAGGGTACCCTAGTTGGCATCCCTCATCTCACATCTCATCTCGTATTCTAGCAATACAAACCAATAGAGCACAGAACGTGGGGTTTTACGTCATCTTGATGGCCTGAACTTGTATAAATCTTGTGTCTTGTGTCTCTGTTATCATCTAGTTTCTGATCACGCGCACCTCTACCAAACAATCTACTATCATGGGCATACCCCTCGATGGACTGTCGAACATCTTTTGTCGACAGTTAGCGTGCTAGGTAGGGACGTGCATGCTGATCCCCTGGCGAACTAGATGGACCTTAGGATCAACATGAAGTTCTCGGCGGGTATGGCATAGTATTTGTCCATTCCCGGCTTCGACGACCCAGCCACACGACATTCATTCATTCCTAGTCTACCTGTAAAAGTGCGCGTCGAATCCAAGTAATGGCATGTTTGTTTCAGCTGGATTGGCTTATAAGCCATGGCTGAAAGTACTTGTCGGTGCAGAAAGTGACCAACTAGTGAATATTTATAGTTTTGCTGTATGTTGTGATCGGAGATGGCCTAGCACTCAATGACACACGATTTATACTGGTTCGGACAACGTGCCCTACGTCCAGTCAGGGGACGGTCGGTGACTTTATTCCTGAGCCTAGGTGCTCGAAGTTTGTAGTGGGGTTACAAATGAGAAGGAGAAATATGGGGTGTTCAAGAGGTCCGGTTGGCTTCGGTCAGAAGGGCCGAGAGTGATAGGAACTTCGCTATGAGCTAAGTGTTCAAGTGGGTGCTTGAGGTCCAAACCTGGCAGTTCTGTGGTTATGAGCTATCAATCTAAGGAACTCTGATCAATTGGGATCGGTCTCCCTTTGTTGGAGGAAGCGCACCCCCTTTTATAGATGAAGGGGATGGCTTTATAAGTGAGAGGGAAAGGGTGCCCACGCCTACCAAGCCTTATTGCCCACGCCTACCAAGCCTTGTTGCCCACACCGATGGGTACAAGATAGTGGTAGGCGCCTACAACACTGTTGCTATCACTGTAGAATGTTAGATGCACATAGGAGGTCGTGCTGCCTTTTTTAGGGATGGTGGACGTCGGTACCTGCAAATACTATTTGATGCCTAGAGTCATGTGAGGAGTCTTGCTATGTTCACCCGGTACGGTAAATCCTGGTGCCCATACCGCTATCGATGTCTAGAGACACACGGGGGGGCTTACCGTATGGGAGTTTTAGCGGCCCCTACAATACTGTAGAGGAAGATGTCGGTGCCTACAATACTGTTTGTGTTAGGGTGGCTACAGAGTACTAGTTTTGTGTAAAGTATGGTCCCTGGTATAGTGGTTTTGACTTGTGAGCATAGCCTTGCCTTGCCTTTCTCCGCACGTGTTCTGATTCCTACCGAACGGGCGTCCTTAGTCGGATGGCTCCAGTTGGCTCTGAGTGCGCCTGTCGGTGTTTTGGGTCCGCCGGATCCTCAACCAACCAGTGAAAGTGTACTGCATGCCCCCAATCCTAGACTGTGATGCAAAGAGACACAAGGTTTATACTGGTTCAGGCAATAGGTGCCCTACGTCCAGTCTGAAAGAGCGATCTTGTATTCCTTGCACCGAGGTGCTTGTAGTAGGGGTTTACAAGCTAGGCGAGAGAGGGAGCTAGTCCTAGGTCTCTGTGTGTAGTGGCGTGGGTTGCTTGTGCGTGTGCGTGTTTTCTAGAAGCGGCCCCGGTCACTCCCTTTTATAGTCGAAGGGAGGCACGGGGGCAGTACATGGATTTGCTACGTGATGTTTTGTAAGCAGAGGCGGCATGTCTGAGCCTTGTAGCTCGTCACTATGGCGGCATGGTCGGTGGAGCGGCCTTGTCCTCGGTGCACTAGAGCGACACGCCGGTCACGCCAGATCCTGTGCGACGTGGGAGCTCTTGTGACTTGGCGTAGGGTATGGTGCGTATTGTAGGCGATGTGCCGGTCGCTGTATGTTGACAATGTAGAGAGCCGAGGCCCAGTCGGTGCCAAGGCTGAACCAATGTGGGGGCTCGGTGGGCGCGAGTCCCAAGGCTATAGGGACCCCAAAGAGAATAGCCAAGGCTCGGAGGGAGCAGTTGGTCTTGTACGCTGATTCCGAGGCTACAGGGACTGGACATGACTCTCCATGCCACGCCATCCTTGGAGCAGGGGTTAGGTAGCACAATGCAGCATGGGTGTTAGCCGTGGGCATAGTGCCGAGCACAGCGGCCGGTAACCCCTACCCCGTCCTGTCTCGGACAGCATGGCATCGATGTGACACATGTCTCATCGGCCACTCCGCTGTATCGAGCCGTCGTTCGGCTGTTCTCACCGAAGTGGTTGAACGCGTTAGTTAGTCATGACGTCCTTGTCCGAGGCCTTACGCGTGGGGCCTTGAGCGAGGCGGAGAATCGGTACCTCGTCCGAGGCCTTACGTGCAGGGCCTCGAGCGAGGCAAAGAATCGATACCTCATCCGATGCCTTACGTGCGGGGTCTTGAGCGAGGTGGAGAATCATACCTTGTCTGAGGCCTTACATGTAGGGCCTCGAGCGAGGCGGAGAATCGATACCTCGTCCGAGGCCTTACGTGCGGGGTCTTGAGCAAGGCGAAGAATTGGTACCTCGTTCGAGGACTTACGTGCGGGGTCTCGAGCGAGGCGGAGAATCGGTACCTCGTCTGAGGCCTTACGTGTGGGGCCTCGAGCGAGGCAGAGGATCGGTACCTCGTTTGAGGCCTTACGGGCCATTTTGGGCCAAGTCCACTTTGGGTGAGCCCGGATATTGTTCAAGGTGGGCATGGCGGCCCAGCCGAGCCTCGGATAAGGTGGGGTTTTGCCGGTGGTTGTCTCTTAGGTTCAATTTTTATAGGGTCTAAGTGATTTTTTCAGGTTCTTGCTTAGGGGACCCCTTTTTATGGTACTCGACAGTAGCCCCTGAGCCTCGGGGAGAGTGCGAGCGCTCTCTCGAAGGTTTTGACAAGACTTGGCTCGTGGTAGCTCCTGGCAGGATCGTGTTTCGTACTCAAGGCTTCGGTGGGTGCGCGCGAGCACACCTACCGGGTGTAGCCCCCGAGGCCCTGAAGGAGTGAATTTATTCCTCCAGGGGCTTTTCTCATGTTGAGTGAGGGTTTTATCACGTTTACCGAGCCAACGAGTGCGAGTTTGAGTCGCTGGGCCTCGGCTTGTTTGTAGGAAGAGCCCCTCGAGCCTTTGCGTGGAGCAAGAGGGCGATCAGGAGTTTCCCTGTCTTTTTTGTGCGGCCCTCATGCATCCTTTTTGTTCAGAAGGAGGGGTGGAGTATGCCAGGCTACCCTCGGTGGGCGCGAGCAGTGACACCTCCGGTGAGCTGTTATCGGGTAAGTCTAAGTGGAGGCCGATGCCCCATTCGATAGGGGTCAGCAAGTGGTCTAGAGACGCACTCCAAAAGTACCAGAGGGCTTCTCTAGTGGGTCCCAAGGCCATTCGATTGGCCCCCGGGGCTCGGTGCCTCCCTGCGGTGGGATCCCATTCAGAGACCTCCCTACCCATCTCGGACACGACTTAGGGCATCCCAAGCAATTGGTTGCTTAGGCCTTGGCCATGTACGGGCTCGCCCATAGTCATCCCTGACTCTGTTTGTCCTAGGGCAGCTGTCGAGACCCTCAGGGGCCCAGCCTTCGAACCCCTAGACTGTAACAAGCTCGGTGCCTTTTATCATGTTTTGCCGAGCCCCCAAGTGCGAGTTTGGGTTGCTGGGCCTCGGCGTGTATGCAGGAAGAGCCCCCGAGCCTCTACGCAGAGCAAGAGGGCGATCAGGAGTTTCCCTATCTTTTTTGTGTGGCCCTCACGCATCCTTTTTGTTCGAAAGGAGGGGTGGAGTATGCCAGGCTACCCTTGGTGGGCGCGAGTAGTGACACCTCCGATGAGCTGTTATCGGGTAAGTCCAAGTGGAGGCCCGTGCCCCATTCGATAGGGGTTGGCAAGTGGTCTAGAGACACACTCTAAAAGTACCAGAGGGCTTCTATAGTGGGTCCTAGGGCCATTCGATTGGCCCTGGGGGCTCAGTGCCTCCCTGCGGTGGGATCCCATTCAGAGACCTCCCTACTGGTCTCGGACATGACTTAGGGTATCCTAAGCAATCGCTTGCTTGGGCCTCGGCCATGTATGGGCTCACCCATAGTCATCCCTGACTCTGTTTGTCTTGGGGCAGTTGTCGAGACCCTCGAGGGCCTAGCCTTCGAACCCCTGGACCATAACGGGCTCGGTGCCCAGTTCCTTAATCTGAAAGGAATCAGGTGGGGGATATTCCCCTCCCATCGGCTGACAATGGCGGGTGCGCCTTTTGAGGTGGTTCCTCAGGGGAGACAGAATAGTGCCTACCATCACTATGGTCGGAGGTGACGTGACGTCTACGGCTGGGACATTATTGTGCGCGCGATTAATAAGGAAGAGGTGGACGCGTGGGCGGTTTAGTCGGATCTAGATTAACTATGCTAGATTTGTGGGAAACTTCCCCTGTTTAATCACCTGTCCGTTTCGCCCCCTTCCCTCCCTCATAAATACATGACGAGCCTCGCCCCACCCCTCCTTACCTTGCATGCTTGCATTCGCTCTTTCTGCCCTCAAGCGGTTGCTAAGAACAGAGAGCACTAGGGAGAAGAAGGGAGAAAGGGGGAGGAAAGGAGAGAGAGAGAGAGAGGGATAGAGAGAGCTCACCTTACCGCCGTAGCCACGTTCTCCACCACACCTATGGCCGGCGGCACTATTATCGTCCAGGCGGATCCTTAGGGTCCGTCCGACGTGTCTGCGGCGATGTTGCAGTCGCTCGTCGATGATGGCCTCCTCCACCCGGTTACCGACCCCAACAGACCGAAGTGGATTGCTCTGGGGGGTGAGCCAGAGCCAAGGCCACGCAATGGCTACAACGTGAGCTTCGTGGCCTTCCACGAGCGTGGTCTCGGCCTACCGGTAGACCGGTTCATGCGGGCGCTCCCGCATTACTACGGCGTGGAGCTCCACAACTTCAACCCCAACTCCATCGCGCAGGTGGCCATCTTTGTCACTGTCTATGAGGGGTACCGAGGCATCGCGCCCACTAGGAGCTGTGGCTTCACTTCTTTCGGGCGGGGCTCAACACCAAGCCAATAGGCATGCCGGGTATGCGGAAGGCATTGAGGGCCGGCGGCTACACTCTCCAAGTGCGCCAAGATAGGCAGCCCTCCCACATCCTGGCCTAGCTCACGTCGTCCAACCGCCGCTGGTACAACAGCTGGTTCTACCTCCGCAATGACAATGGCGGGCTTCCCCCCCATACCGGGTGGGTTGTGGAGAGCCAGCTAGAGAGGTGGAGGTATGGCGTCCTGGTGGTCGATCAGCCAAAGCTGCAGCCACTCCTAAAGGCGCTGGAGAGTCTACGTAGCTGCGGCCTTACGACGGCCGTGGTTGTGGTGGCGTTCCACCACTAGAGGGTGCTGCCGCTGATGGCTCAGCGGCAACACCTGTTCGAGATGACACTGGCTGAGCCAATCGATGGCATCCGGTTGTCCACCATCACCCTTTCTGACGAGGAGGTTCTGCATCGGGTGAGGGAGATGGTGGAGGGGCGGCAGAGGAGCAACGAGCTAGCCCCGTTCCTGATGCGGCTATCACGGGGGTACATCTCTCTAGTAAGTCACGTGCCGCTGTGGCCCCCCGAGGCCTCCTTGCTTCTTACATTTTCCTGTTCCCTTATCTACATTTGTTGTTCCTGTAGGGGATGAGGGATGTGCGAGCCTCCCCGCCACCTATTCCTGAGGACGTAGAGCAGCGGGTGGTGAATAGGGTGCATGCCGAGGCGTACAAGGAGCGGAAGGACGCCGAGGAGGCAAGGCGCAATAGGAAGAACCTTGAGCGCGATGAGCTAGAGAAACGTCACTGGCAGTAGAGGCATGGCGGTCTCCCGGTGGAGCCGTCTCCATCACCATCGTCGATGAATTCCTCGAGTGATGACAATGAGAGCGAGGCGGGGCAGGGTACCCTGGACCATCTCCCTAATGTTAGGGGGATGGTGCTCGGGGCATCGGCGAGCGGCCCGGCGCTTCCAGGAGGAGAGGATGCCTCGAGGCTGGCGATCGCCCGCCCTGGGGCTAAGGCCGACATGCCCTAGGCATGGGCATTAGGGAAGCGCGCCATCAGCCCAGTGGGCTTGATGGTGGAGGTGGAGCAGGCGATGGAGGAGGCGACCCAACAGCCTCCGTAGAGGGTCGAGGGGGCGCTGGGGTCTAGCGAGGGCCAACCGGCGCCAACGAACATGGGGGCCGTGCCACCACCGCCACCACCACCACCGCCATTGCAGAGGATGAGGGGCATAGTGCAGAAGCTATTGTGTCCCCGTTCGAGGTAAGTGTTTTGACAGTAGAGTTTGCAACATCTCCCACTCATTCTTTGGTCGCATGCTAACTTTGTGGGTGCTTTGCCTTCAGCCAGAAGCGTCAGGCAGAGGTGCCCGCCTTGGCACCACGTAAGGTGCTCAAGGTGAGCACCAGCTCCACCACCCAATGGGTGGTGGAGGCACAGGCCGCCATATAGCGTGGCGCGGCATCGGTTAGGGCCAACCCGAAGGAGCTAGTTGCCCAAGGAGAGGCTACTGAGGCGGCCACGAAGCAGGTGGGGGAGGGGGTGCCTATGCCCTGCGAGGCTGAGGCCCTCGAGCTAGTTGAAGTCGAGGCGCCTTCAATCGCTAAGGCCATTGAGGGCGAGGCCGAGGCCTCTAGGACCTCCGAGGCTGAGGTGGTGGACGCTGGGGCTCCTCGGACCACCAAGGCCAAGGTGGCAGAGGCCGGAGCTCTTGGGACCATCGAGGCTGAGGTGGTGGAGGCTGGCTTGGGCACGGTGGAGCTGGCGGCCCAAGATGCGAAGACGGAGGCAGGGCAAGCTTCGATACCGCCCTTGGTCCAAGACCTGCCGTCGTCGCAGGAGAGCACCCGAGAGGTGGAGGTTCATTCGATCTCCTCTAGCAATACTTCCTGGGGGAAGGTGGTGGTGGACACCAAGGCGGCCAGCATCACAGAGCAGCCAGCTCCAACTTCTAGCGAGGGAAGCTCAGCCCTCGTGCGGGTACAACCCGAGCCCTGTGGGTGGGATCACCCACGTGCCTTGTGGCAGAGCCGGAATGACCCTAAGGGGGAGCCTCTGTTCGCCCTTGAGGACGCGGCCAAGGGGGGCACTAGGGCTCCTTCGAGCAATTCCACCAGCTGGCGGAGTGGTCGCTGCGGACAGCGCTGTCTGTCATGGCTGATGATCTGCCCGGTGTTGCCCAGGTGCGTGCTTTCTTTCCTTGTGATGTGTCGTCTTTTTCTCGAGTTTTCTCACAGTGCTTGATGTTTGTTCTGCCTATCTAGGAGCTTGAGGCCTGGTCCCTCGGGAAGTCGATGTTCCTCCAGCAGGAGAGGGACATCTAGGACCAGCTTCGGCGGTAGAAGGACTTGCTCGCTCATGCCAACGAGCTTCTATTGGCGCGGAGCACAGAGGTGGAGGACCTCCGCCTTCGCTGTGCTAATACGAAGGCCGAGGCGGCCACGGCTTGGGAGTAGGCCGACCCTTTGGCGGCGTGGATTAAGGAGCTAAAGGAGGAGTTGACTCGGGTGGCCGACGAGTGGGATGCCTTCCAGTCCCGGGCCGAACAAGCAGAGATCTCTGCCAAGGCCGTCGCCGGACAGCTGGGAGCGGAGCAAGGCGCGCACCTACTGATGAAAGGTGCCCTGGCAGAGGCCCTCAAGCTAGCCGAGGCCTCCCGGGTCAAGGCCTTGGCCTGGAAGGAAAAGGCCAAGGGTGAGTCCTGTTGAACCGTGCCCCTTGTTTTATTTGTTTTTCTTGCGCTCGACTCCTAACTCCCCGATGTGACGTAGAGCTAGAGAGGGAGGCTTCTAGGGCGACCGAGGCCTCTTGGGTTGAGGTCAAAAACTAGAGGGAGAAAGCCAAGGGTGAGTCCCATAGGCTTGCACCCCTGTTCAGCTTATTTTGTTTTATGCTTAACCCCATCCCGTTTGTCTTGGCACAGGGTTGGAGAAGGAGGTCACCCGGGTAGCCGAGGCCTCCGTCGCAGTGCAGGCAGTGCTCGATGCTAAGATCCGAGAGCACAACACGCTACAGAGCACCACCCATACCACCTACGAGGCCCTAGAGGTTGAAGGGGTTGAGTCAGGCAGCTCCCTCGATAGCCGCTTGATCGCGTTGAGCGTCTGAGTCTGTGAATGGCTTTGAGGGGCGCTGCATATGGGCATCAAGCGCGCCTTGGCCGTTGTCTCCTCGCACTATGCCGGCGTCGACCTCGAGGCCATTAGTGATGATTATGTCATGGCTGAGGATGACGAGAAGGCCAAGGAGGAGGTCATGAAGCTAGTGGAGGCGGCTGAGGCCCCTAGCACGGCACTGGCCAGTCTGTTTGAAGAGGAGGTGGTTCCTCCCACGTCGACCGCCGATGCTGGCGACCCTGAGTTTTGACCTAGGCCAAAGGGGTCATGTAAATAGATTAGGACTTACATTATCGTACCATAACGCTTATGGCCATCGAGGCCTTTTTAAAGTACTTATGCATATACACTTTTTAATCGTTTTTATGGTATTTCCGAGCCTCTACCCTCTGTCTCGTCTTTGAACATATCTCTTGCAAAAAACTTCCTCGGAGCCTAAGCTGCCCCTCGGGCAAAATGTGGTGAGGGAGTTGCCATAGCCCAGAGGCATAGGCCATCTCACGACTCGGCCAGCCTTTTGGCCTTGAGATAGACTTTCGGTCCTTAGGTTTTTTACAATCGATTTGCCAGAGCACGCGAGAGAGTTTGGCGTAGAAACTTTTCGAAAAACAACTAAAAATCAGTGTCTGGGACTTAGGGGGGCTCCCCACTTCTAGCCCTTGAGGGAGGCTTGGTTCTACAGAGGCAGAGTCGAGTCTCCCTTATAGCGTTATCGTAACGCCGATCCCCCATCGATGGGCTCGGGGGGTTTCTCGAAAAATTAGAACAACTACAGAATGTTTTTTTATTGTATTTTGAGAAACAATGTATACAATGCTTGGAAATTTAAGGGTAGAAGCGATGTAGCTATTCTATGTTCCAAGCATTGGTGAGGACTTCGCCCTTCTTGTTGGCTAGCTTGTAGGTCCTGAGCTTTAGCACTTGGGCAACGATGTACGGCCCTTCCCATGGTGGGGTCAGCTTATGGCGGCCTTTATTGCTCTGCCTCAGTCTCAGCACCAGGTCGCCCACCTTTAGATCTCAGCTTCGAATGCACCGGGCTTGATAGCATCATAGGGCTTGCTGGTACTTGCCCGAGTGTAGCAGTGCAATGTCTCGGGCTTCCTCTAGTTGGTCGAGGGCGTCCTCGCATGCAGTGCGGTTGGTTTGCTCGTTGTAGGCCTGTAGCCTCGGGGAACCATACTCCAAGTCAGTGGGGAGGATGGCCTCTACTCCATAGACCAAGAAGAATGGTGTGAACCTGATGGCTCAGCTCGAGGTGTTCCTCAGGCTCCAGATGACCGACGGGAGTTCGGCAAGCCATTTCTTGCCAAATTTCTTCAACCGGTTGTATATTCTTGGCTTGAGGCCTTGTAGGATCATGCCGTTGGCATGTTCTACTTGTCTGTTTGTCCTAGGGTGTCTTATGGCCGACCAAGCCACATGGATCTGGTGGTCGTCGTAGAATGTTAGGAACTTATGGCCGATGAATTGTGTCCCGTTGTTAGTGATGATGGTGTTTGGAACCCCGAACCTGTGGATGATATCTGTGAAGAATAGCACCGCTTGCTCGAATTTGATTCGAGTGATTGGACAAGCCTCGATCCACTTGGAGAACTTGTCGATTGCTACCAGCAAATGGGTATAGCCCCCGGGGGCCTTCTGTAGAGGCCCAACCATGTACAGCCCCCACATGGCGAACGTCCATGTAATGGGGATGGTCTGGAGGGCTTGGGCCAGGAGGTGCGTCTGTTGCGCATAGTACTGACATCCCTTGTAGGAGCGTACTAGCTTTGTGGCATCGGCAACCGCTGTTGGCCAGTAGAACCCTTGGCGGAAAGCGTTTCTGACGAGCATCCGAGGTGCTGCATGGTGCCCATAGGCCCCCACGTGCAAGTCCCAAAGTAGGGCTTGGCCTGCCTCGGTGGTGATGCATCATTGGAGGACGCCAGATGGGCTTTGCCTATACAACTCGTCGTTGCTAAGGATGTAAGTTTTGGCTCGTTACGCAAGCCGTCTGGCCTTGGTCCTATCTGCAGGAAGCTCTCCTCCAACGAGGCAATCAAGGAACGGGACTCGCCAGTCCATGCCCTGGTCAGCCTTAGGAGGCTTCGTGTTGATTTCCATGGCCTCAAGCTCAGTCGTAGGGGCCTTGGTGACAGAGGGTGCCTTGGGCCCTGTGGTGGGCGCGACTAGTGGGCCCTCTTCCACCGCCAAGGTGTAGTCGATGGAAGGCTTGTGGAGGTCTCTAGCGAAGATGTTCAAGGGGACCAGGGCCCATGTCGATGCCATCTTTGCTAGTTTGTTCGCGGCCTCGTTGAATTTTTGCGCAATGTGGTTGAGTTCGAGACAGTCGAACTTGTCTTCTAGGGGACGTACCAACTTGCAGTACGCCTCCATTTTTGGGTCATGGCAGTTTGACTCCTTCATCATTTGATCGATGATGAGCTGCGAGTTGCCCCGTATGTCAAGGCACCGTACTCCAAGTTCGATGGCGATCTGCAAGCCATTGACGAGGGCTTTGTACTCGGCTGCGTTGTTGGAGGCGGCGAAGTGGATCCGAATCATGTAGCGCATGTGCACTCTGAGGGGTGAGATGAAGAGCAGACCCGCACCTGCCCCGGTCTTCATCAGGGACCCGTCAAAGTACATGGTCCAGCATTCCGCCTAGACCTGAGCAGGTGGCAACTAGGTGTCAGTCCATTCAACCACAAAATCAGCCAAGACCTGGGATTTAATTGCCTTCTGAGGCATAAAAGACAGGGCTTCCCCCATGAGTTCAATGGCCCACTTGGCTATTCTACCCGAGGCCTCCCGGTTCTGGATTATCTCTCCCAGAGGGAAAGACGACACCATGGTCACCGGGTGGGACTCGAAGTAGTGGCACAGCTTGTGTCGAGCCAAGACTATGGTGTAGATCAGTTTCTAGATGTGGGGCTAGCGTGTCTTAGTCTTGGAGAGCACCTCGCTAATAAAGTAAATATGTCTTTGGATGGGTAGAGCATGCCCCTCTTCCTACCTCGCGCCCACTACGGTCGCACTGACCACTTGGGTCGTTGCGGCGACATAGAGTAAGAGGGCCTCACCCTTAGTCGGCGGCACTAGGATGAGAGGATTGGTGAGCAGTGCCTTGAGCTTGGTGAGGGCCTCTTCAGCCTCGGGGGTCCAAGAAAAGCGTTCAGATTTTCTCAAGAGGCAGTACAGAGGCAAGCCTTTTTCGCTAAGGCGCAAGATGAAGCGGCTCAGAGCCACAAAGCATCCCATAACCCTCTGCACTCCCTTGAGGTCTCGGATCGGTCCCATGTTGGTCATGACCAAGACCTTCTCTGGGTTGGCCTTGATGCCGCGCTCTGAGACTATGAATCCCAAGAGCATGCCTTAGGGGACCCCAAAGACACACTTCTCGAGGTTGAGCTTGATGCCCTTCTCTATGAGGCATTTGAAGGCTATTTCCAAGTTGCCGACGAGATCACTAGCCTTCTTGGACTTGACCATGATGTCATCCATGTAGGCCTCGATAGTCCGCCTGATGTGCTCGCCAAAGACTTGGGTCATGCACCACTGGTATGTGGCCCCTGTGTTTCTGAGGCCGAATGGCATAGTAACATAGCAGTACATTCTGAATGGGGTGATGAAAGAAGTTGTGAGCTGGTCGGATTCTTTCATCTTAATTTGATGGTAACCAGAATACGCGTCAAGGAAAGATAGGGTTTCGCATCCCGCAGTGGAGTCGATGATTTGGTCAATTCGAGGTAAGGGGAATGGAACTATTGGACATGCTTTATTCAAACCGGCGTAGTCTACACACATCCTCCACTTCCCATTTTTCTTCTTAACTAACACGAGATTAGCTAACCACTCCGGATGGAACACTTCCTTTATGAATCTGGCCGCCAAAAGCTTCTGCACCTCCTCATCGATGGCCCTATGCTTTTCCTCATCGAATCGGCGCAGGCGCTATTTCACCGGTCTGGAGCCGGCCCGGATGTCCAAGGCATGCTCGGCGACCTCCCTCGGTATGCCCGACATGTCCAAGGGACTCCACGTGAATACATCGGCATTCGCATGGAGAAAGTCGATGAGCACGGCCTCCTATTTGCTGTTGAGGGTGGCGCTGATCCTCAGCGCCTGGTTGTTGGAGCAGGTGGGGTTGACTAGGATGAGCTTGATGGCCTCTGTGGGCTCAAAAGTCTCGGCACGATGCTTGGAGTCAGGTGCCTCGCTACCAAGTCGGTTGAGGTTGACGATGAGGGTCTCAGCCTCCACGAGAGCCTCAGCGTACTCGATGCATTCGACATCACAGTCGTATGCATGCCCGTACGTGGACTCGATAGTGATGACGTCGTTGGGGCCCAACATCTTGAGCTTGAGGTAGGTGTAGTTGGGGACCTCCATGAACTTGGCGTAGCATGGCCACCCTAGGATGGCATGATAGGTCCCCTTGAACCCAACCACCTCGAAGGTGAGGACCTCCTTGCGATAGTTGGAGGTAGCACCAAAGTAGATGGGCAAGTCGATGCGCCCAAGGGGTCATGTGCGTTTCCCTGACACGATGCCGTGGAAAGGCATGGCATCACCCCAGAGCTACAACTGGTCGAGCTCTAGGAGCTCTAGGGTGTTGGCATAGAGGATGTTGAGGCCGCTGCCTTTGTCCATCAACACCTTGGTGAGCCGGGTGTTGTCGATGATCGGGTCGACGACGAGTGGGTACTGCCCGAGGTTTGGGACATAATCGGTGTGGTCATGCTAATCAAAGGTGATCGCCTCCCGAGACCAGTCGAGGTACCAAGGAGTGGCCACCTTAACCGAGAAGACCTCCTGGCGCTCCTTCATTCACTGGCACGCCATGAGGCACGCTGAAGGCCCACCAAAGATCATGAAGGCGTTGTGCATCTCGGGGAACCCGTCATCCTTGTCATCGTCCCTATCGCCGGCGCCCTTCTTCTTGGCATCATCGCCTGGGAGTCCGAGCTTGGCATAGTAACACCGGAGCATGGTGCACTCTTCAAGGGTGTGCTTCACTAGGCCCTGGTGGTAAGGGTAGGGCTTCTTAAGCATGTCATCAAAAAGCTTGGGGCCTCTGGTGGGGCCTCGGGGATTCTTGCGATCCGTGGCCATGACCAAACCAGCCTTGAGGACCTCCTGCTTCCCCTAGTAGCCCTTTTTCTTTTTCTTGGGGAGGTGGGGGGCCAAGGCCCCAGGGGCCTCATCACCCCGCTTCCCCTTTGTGTCGTTGTTAGGGAAGATGGCCCCAATAGCCTCTTCGCCCGAGGCAAAGTTGGTGGCGATGTCGAGGAGCACGACCACCATGGTCGGTACATTCTGGCCTAACTCTCAGACCAGGTCTTGGCAGGAGGTGCCAGAGAGGAACGCCTAGACAATTTCTAAGTCGCCAATGCAGGGCAACTCGGTGCATTGCTTGGAGAAGTGTCGGATGAAGTCATGGAGAGACTCGTCCGACCTCTGGCGACAACTCTTGAGGTCCCAGGAGTTCCCGAGGCGCACATATGTGCCCTGGAAATTCCCGACAAAGACCCTTACCAAGTCACGCCAGTTGTGGAGTTGCAAGGGAGGGAGGTGTTCGAGCTAGGCTTGCATCGAGTCTGACAGGAACAAGGGGAGGTTGCAGATGATGAGCAGGTCATCGTCCGTGCTGCCTAGCCAACAAGCCAGGCGGTAATCGGCTAGCCATAGCTCAGGGTTGGTCTTGCCGCTGTACTTTGCGAGGTTGGCCGGTTGCTGAAACCGAGCTAGGAAGTGAGCACCGTGGATGGCCTTGCTGAAGACTCGAGGGCCAGGTGGCTCAAGAGAAGGACTGCCTCCTCACTGTCGTAGCGACCGCCTCGGTGCGGGTGGTAGCCTCGGGTGGGTCCATCATTGTTGTGGCGCCGTCACCTTCTAACCACATCGTGGTCGCCTTGCGCCTCATGTTGGTCATCGAGGCGGTCGTGCATCGAGGGGGCCCTGTCAGCTGTCGATGTCCGAGCGGGCTCAGGACGAACCGAGGCCTCTCTATCCTACCGGGGCGGTGCTGTGGGTAGTTCTAAGGTGCCTCCGTGCCATCAAGAGGTGGAACTTTAGGCCTATTGTATCACGGCGGTCTCGAGGAGGTCTCGGAGCTCGCCGTGGACCCGTCGCCCCTCTGAGGTAGAGGGCTCGGGCATCGTTTGGAGTAGCATCGCCGCTACCACGACGTTCTGGCTAGCGCGATTGAAGATAGGGGTCACTCGTCCCCTTCGTCATTGTTGATGTGGCGATTGACATCGCGAGCCCTCTGCCGGGCTGCTCCGCCATCACCGTGAACCCGCTGCTCTCGCTCAAGAGTGTCTCGGAGCTGCTACAGAAGGAGTCGGTCTTGTTTGACCTTGGCCTAAAGCTCATGGAGCTGCTCTAGGTCCAAGCATCGAAGTTCCTCGAGGGCAAGGTTCTTGTTCTGCGCTGCCCGGGGCTCAACGCGTGGAGGTGTGACAGTGCCTGCCCCCTTGGGGGGCAGGGAGCGATTGCCTGCCCCCTCATCCTCATTGCTCATGCTTGGCATGTCGAGCTCAACGTTGAAGCACTCACGAGTGGGATCATAAGTGCCTTCGTCATTAGAGTCGGAGTAGCCAAAGCAGTAGTCGCTCACGGCCATGAAGCGGCGCATGGCTTCGGGGTCGCAAAGTCTAAAGAAGTATGCTCTGGCCCATGCCTTGTCCTCCTCTGAGGAGTCAGTGTGGGTGTGGGTCGAGGTTGTGGCGATGAGGTTGAGGGCAAAACATTGGTGGCGTTCCAAGGGCTCCGCGTGAGCGGAAGCGTAGGCAGAAGCATAAGTGGCGGCGGCATTGCCCAACCCAAAGGGGTATGGGGATGGTGTCATCACCGGGCTCCGCTCTGCCATAGGTGACTCCTTAGGAGGTGGCGGGGCAGAGCTTGATGACGGGGCGTCGCCACATGTCGCCGGTGTCTTTCCCTTGCCTAGGCTCAGGCTAGACAGGTCCCTAACTAGGGACTCTATGCCAACAGCCGGGCATAGGATACTGGTAGAGCGCGGCACATCGCCCTGAGCTTGCGCGAGGTCGGGGTGGTCCCGCCCGCGCTGCGCCTGGCGAGCACGACGAGAGCGGCGGCCTGGGCGCCGCCTACACCTAGGCTGCTAGGGCGTGATGTCGTCGTCAGTTGGTGGGACTCTGGGTGAGAGGAGTACCATATCGTACTCATGTCCTAGAGACATGAACTCTAGGCTCCCAAACCAGATCACCATGCCGAGACGTAGTGGTCACACGGGGTCTGCCATCTAGAACTTGTAAGTTGATGAAGCTGACACGCAGTAGAGCCCCTACCTGGCGTGCCAACTATCGGTGTTTTGGGTCCAGCGGATCCTCAACCAACTAGTGAAAGTGTACTGCGTGCCCCTAATCCTAGATGGTGATGCAAAGAGACACAAGGTTTATACTGGTTCAGGCAATAGGCGCCCTATGTCCAGTCTGAGAGAGCGATCTTGTATTTCTTGCACCGAGGTGCTTGTAGTAGGGGTTTACAAGCTAGGTGAGAGAGGGAGCTAGTCCCAGGTCTCTGTGTGGAGTGGCGTGGGTTGCTTGTGCGTGTGTGTGTCCATGTTTTACTTGCCCGTTTTCTAGAAGCGGCCCCGGTCACTCCCTTTTATAGTCGAAGGGAGGCACGGGGGCAGTACATGGATTTGCTACGTGACGTTTTATGAGCAGAGGTGGCATGTCCGAGCCCTGTAGCTCATCACTATGGTGGCATGGTCAGTGGAGTGGCCTTGTCCTCGGTGCACTAGAGCGACGTGTCGGTCACGCCTGATCCTGCGCGACGTGGGAGCTCTTGCGACTTGGCGCAGGGTATGGTGCGTACTACAGGCGATGTGCCGGTCGCTGTATGTTGACAACATAGAGAGCCAAGGCCCAGTCGGTACCGAGGCTAAACCATTGTGGGGGGCTCGGCGGGCGCGAGTCCTAAGGCTACAGGGACCCCAAAGCGGATAGCCGAGGCTCAGAGGGAGCAATTGGTCTTATACACTAATTCTGAGGCTACAGGGACTCGGACATGACTCACCATGCCATGCTGTCCTTGGAGCAGGGGTTAGGTAGCACAGTGCAGCATGGGTGTCAGCCATGGGCACAGTGCCAAGCACAGCGGCCAGTAACCCCTGCCCTGTCCTGTCCCAGACGGCATGGCATCAATATGACTCATGTCTCGTTGGGCACTCCGCTGTATCGAGCCGTCGTTCGGCTGATGTTGTGGGAGTGGTTGAACATGTTAGCTGGTCATGACGTCCTTGTTCGAGGCCTTACGCATGGGGCCTTGAGCGAGGTGGAGAATTGGTACCTCGTCCGAGGCCTTACGTGCGGGGCCTCGAGCGAGGCGGAGAATCGGTACCTCATTCGAGGCCTTACGTGCGGGGTCTCGAGCGAGGTGGAGAATTGATACCTCGTCCGATGCCTTACGTGCGGGGCCTTGAGCAAGGCAGAGAATCAGTACCTCATCCGAGGCCTTACGTGCGGGGTCTCGAGCGAGGCAGAGAATTGGTACCTCGTCCAAGGCCTTACGTGCGGGGTCTCGAGCGAATCGGAGAATCGGTACCTCATCTGAGGCCTTACGTGCGGGGTCTTGAGCGAGACGGAGAATCGGTACCTTGTCCAAAGCCTTACGTATGGGGCCTCGAGCAAGGCGGAGGATCAGTACCTCATCCGAGGCCTTACGAGCCATTTTGGGCTGAGTTCACTTCGGGTGGGCCTGGATATTGTTCGAGGTGGGCAGGGCGGCCCAGCCGAGCCTCGGATAAGGTGGGGTTTTGTCGGTGGTTGTCTCTTAGCTTCGATTTTTACAGGGTCTAAGCGATTTTTTTAGTTCTTGCTTAGGGGACCCCTTTTCATGGTACCTGACAGCGTTGGTCAGAGAAGAGCGGTGAGCAGGGTTCCTACGAGCCCTGGTCAGAGGGACACAGGGTCAGAGTCGGAAGTAGCGCTTTGGGCCAGGCCTTCCGATCGGAGAGGGCGTCTAGAGGCGGCTGGAGGCCAAAGCGAGTGCTCCGATCAGAGTGGTGGGCCCAAGGGGTCAACGAGCGAGCGCCGCTCCTTTTAGTCCAGACCTTCTGGTCGGCGAATGGGTCATCCTTCTGGCCTATTGTATTCAGACTCTTGGGCCGAGCCTTGGCATGGAAGTCGGTCCCTAAGGGACCCTGGGTTTATGAACCCGGCAGAAGCCCCCGAGCCCCTGGGTGATTCAGGTCGAATCATTCAGGGGGTTTTTGTCTTGCCGACAGGTGCGCGCGAGCGCACCCACAGGTGTAGCCCCTGAGCCCCCGGGCGGTTCGGGTAGAACCGTCTAGGGGTGTTGTTCTGGTGGGCGTGTGTGTGTGTGTTGTTAGTCTGAGGTGGAATTTTGTCGCCCAAGGTGTCGTTGTGCGGTCGAGGCGGGTTTTTAGTTTGCTTTGAGAGATTGGGTGAGAGGGAGCTTGTGGATCCCGGCGTCGGTGCGCACTGTGGGATCAAGCAAGGGAGTCAGTCAAATGTTTTGGATGAGATAGAGCTCACTAATCCTAGCGTCGATGCACGCCATGGGATCGGGTGGGGCAGTTAGTTTTAGATGAGACAGAGCTCACTGATCCTGGCATCGATGCGCGCCATGGGATCAGGTTAGGCAGTTAGTTTCGGATGAGACAGAGCTCACTGATCTTGGCGTCGATGCGCACTGTGGGATCAGGTGAGGCAGTTAGATTCAAACGAGATAGAGCTCACTGATCTTGGCGTCGATGCGCGCCGTGGGATCGGGTGAGGCAGTTAGTTTCGGACGAGACAGAGCTCACTGATCCTGGCATCGATGCGCGCCATGGGATCGGGTGAGGCAGTTAGTTTTGGACAAGATAGAGCTCACTAATCCTGGTGTCGATGTGCATCATGGGATCGAGCGAGGGAGTCAGTCTTGGACGAGACAGAGCTCACTGATGCTGGCGTCAATGCGCGCCGTGGGATCGAGTGAGTTGGAGTCGTGTTTTGGACAAGACAGAGCTCACTAATCCTGGCATCGATGCGTGCCATGGGATTGAGTGAGGGAGTCTGTGTTGGACGAGACAGAGCTCACTGATGCTGGCGTCGATGCGTGTTGTGGGATCGTGTAACACCTCTGGTGTTTTAAACACTAAAATATGCCATGTCATCATATGTATTGCACATCATTTTTGAGTCAGTGAAAACTTTGATATGAATTCACTAAAACAAGTTTACTTTTATGATTATATGTGTTGACTTGTATGTATGAATCAAGTTCATAACTCTAGTATTAAATTTGAATTCCAAAACCCTAATTTCCAGCATTCAAATTCTACCCTGGAAAACCTAATTCAAAATCTAAGCACACTTTGGGGTTGAGCCTAAAAGAAAAAGTGTAGAGCTTGTCAATGTGTACAAAGTTGGTTTTAGAGTTTTCAAAGTTGTTATATAAAATTTGAAGTAATTTGAAAGGGGATAAATTCTTAAAGTATCCCCTTTTGATTTCAAACTTGCATATTCAAATCTAGATAGAATTTGGGTATGGTTATTAAAGCAAAGTTGTAGAACTTTGAATTTGGAACAATTTTTATTTTTGGAGATTTTTTAGTTTCCATACAAATTTGAGAGTAATTTGAGAAATGAAGCGAATGGCAATTCGGTAAATACCTTGAACCGTGCAAGCAGGCAGACTCTCACCGTCGGTGAGCTTCTACCGGTTTCCAGGCGCGGCCGTTGCCACCTCCTACTTCATGCTAGCATGGGGAAGCTGCTTCATGTCATCTCCGTGTTCCTTGGTTGCGCTATAAAGCTGGGACGCCGTCGTCGTCCTCATCCGTTCCTTCCTCTGTTTTTCCCATCAGCGTCGCCTTGCACCGACGAGCTCACGCCAGAGCCGTAGAGCCCTCCTAGTCTTAGCCGAGCACGTCACCCTGATCGCCATCACCTAGCACCTCCAGATCATCCACTTGCCTAGCTTCTTTCCCTTTGGTTTGCCCAGCATAACTCCGTCTTCTCCAAACCCGGCAAGGCTCTGCCGAGATCAGTTCCACCGTGGACAGGGAGTTCGGGTGGGATCCTTGCTTCAGCTTTTGCTGTTTCTTGATCTTCATTCTCTCATGATGCTCATGAGCTTGATCGGTGATCGTTTGGTCAGTTGCTTTCCTCAGAACAGAACTTCACCGTGAGTTCACGCTGCCGCCATCGTCTCCAACGTCGATGACTTAGCTCCGACTTGCTGTGGCCGTTGTTCTCGAGCGCATCAGCTTCGGGGTGAGCCACTAATCGTGTCTGTGTGCTCTATTTTACTTCTACCACACCATAGCCATGGCACCGCGGGTCAATGGCGAGTTTTGCTCCACCGTGCCGCTGCGCGCGTCGCTGCTTGTGCTGTGAAGCGTTGTTGCACCGATTAAGTGCTCGGTTAAGTTCGTTAGGAGATGCTGAGTACACTGACAACCTTAGTTTCGCCAGGTGAGGTACCAAATCGTGGGGCACACATCGGCCATGCTCCACTAAGCCGCCAGCGTCGCCGGCAAGGTCGCTCTAGTGACCTAGAGCTTCAACCTGTGCCACCGGTGTGTGCGCAATGTCATGGAGGTCATGTTGGTTCGAGTCCCATCACCGAAGACCTCTCTGCTGGTGAGAATGCACCAATCAGAGGCTTGCCGTCGCGCTGCTCTCACTGACGGGTGGGACCCCCATGTCAGTGACCGTTTATTTGAAAATGAATTTTTCTATTTTGCAGAAATGATTAAATAGTGCTGTGATTTGTTTATTTTGTGTAGAATTAAATTGAACTCCAAAAATTATGAAAATTTTTGTGTCACCTCTCTGAGATGTAAACTATTTAGGAAAAATATTAAATGTTACTTTTTTAGTACATTTTGAATGTGATAAAAATTGCTCAAATTAATTAAGAAATGAGTTTTCATGATTTTTCTAGGCTTGTATAATTATTGAAAAAATATGAAAATTGTTTTTACACTTAGTTATCATGTGATGAGCCTTCACAAAAATTTTGAGCTCAATTGGAAAAAGTTGATTTATTTCATAATTTTGAATTAATTGTTAATTAATAAAAACAAATATTAACTCTTAATGACTTAGGTTTTGTTTGAATTTGGGATTGAGTGATGACCTTGGATCATAAGTGTAAAATGATCCTTGGCATTTAAAGTAAGTGTTTGAGTTTATAAAAAAAGGTTTAGTTAGTTTTCGGCGTGTAACTATACCGCGAAGGAAAGTTGTATTCAAGTTATTCACTTTTGCATCCATCGTCAAGCATCATGTTTTATATCTCGCATCATTTTAAACATGGCATTATTACTACGTGTAGTGAATGAAAGTGAGAACGTGGTAGTCAACCAAGTTGTTGAGGAAGTTAATCCACCTGTTGAGGTCGGGTTTGATATCTGTGGAACATCTCCGGAACTAGACTTTTTCGACAATCAAGGCAAGCCCCAGATGTATTTAAACCTACCTTGTGTTTTACAAATTTATATCGCTTTAGCTTTTAAATACTGCATTAAGTGATTAGGAGTTGAGTGGAAACCTAATTGATGCATTACCAACCTTGTTTTTCCATATCAACCTTGTTACCAGTTCTAATTAGGCAAGGTCTAGTTATGCTTAGCCGTGCTTAGACTGATAAAGGTCGGGTGATTACCGGTCACCTATGAGGTATAAATGGATTTTTGGATACGATTGGTTATTTATGCTATCATGAGGTATAATCATGTGGAGTAATAAATCTAGACCGGGCGGACTCGGTGTGGGAGAGCCACAAGACATGGATGTCTTGTGAGCGGGTTCTTTCCGCCTGTGTCGATTAAGAACTGTCCGTTGTTGAATTGCATGAGGTGAGACTTTGTAGTACTAGCCACATACTCCGGTAAGCCTTAACTCATCTATTCTATTACGAGAATGGCTACTCGCGCACTGGGAGTGGAGAGAAGGCGAGAGTAGCGTGTACCCACATGGTAGTGGACTGGATTGGTGGAGTACTGTATTCTCTGGTGGCGCGGACCCGTTCTTGTTTTAGAGGATCTGAGGGTAGGTTGGTATATGTAGGTCAGGGACCTGCATATGTCATGTGGTTGGGAATCCCCAGCTGGGTTATAATCAGTTTGAATCATCGTTGCTCCTCGGTTATGGAGACTCAACTCACTGTTTATCATCGTAGTTAATAAATGAAACTTGAGGAAGATTTGAGAAAGGGTTTGATATGAAGTTCATGATCTCAATACGGATCATGGCAGATTCATATATGATTTTGATGAGAGTTATATGTTGAAAGAAAGAATCTTATTAGAGAGCTTTTATGCAAAAGAACTTTGATTCTTGCTAAAGCCTTACCTTGAATCCTCGAGCCTGCATTTCCTGAGTTTTCTCTGTTTATACGTCGGTTTAGACTTGTTGAGTACTTTTGTACTCAGGGTTCTTTAACCATTGTTGTAGGTGAGTCTCATGGGCAGGTCTGCTTTGGACCGTGCTGCATGATAGTTGTCCAAATCGAAGATGTTGAGTAAATGTGTGGCCCTTGGGCAGGGCACTTTAATTGCGTGTTTTGTTTCATGTTACTTAGGCTACTCCACTACTATGGTTTGTAATAGTAATCATACTTAGTTTGTGAAACAACTGTTTTGTTACTAAGTTATTGTAAGACTTCCGCTATTTTACTCTAATGTATATTAATGAATAAACTGTTGTAATACTAGAATGACTCTATGATAGATCCTGCTCGGAAGAAATCGTGGATGAGTCGGGTTTCCCGAGGACACCCGACAGGCTTCTTAAGTTATCGGGAACATATGAATAGTCATCAGAAGTCATTGGACAATGACAGGTGCATGTGGGCCCTATAATTTAGGAGGTTCTACCACAGAATGGTATCAGAGCACCATTACAAAGTTTTTGTAGTATTGTTTTACAAAAACTTCAAAACGATTTGGGGCAAATAAATTTAATCTATTAATTTGGTCCAAATTGCTTCTAACTTATCTTAATTCATTCTCGACATTCCTTATTTGATTAAAGAGGCTTTGTATGGTGGAGTAGTAATCTTATTATGCCCTATATAATAAGAACTATTGTTTATATACTTTAGGAGCTTTGATGTTTAAGCTTTGTAAGGACGATTCATGCATCATGATTAATCCACTTGTTAATTACTTTCCCTCTTAGTTTGGGTTGAGTAGTATAAGTTCCATTCTTACTACTCTTTAGACTTTTCTCAGATTGTCTTACTGTTATTAAATCTTGTTTTCTATAGTATGGCTCGTACCAAGGTAACGCCTCGTAAGTCCGTTGGACCCAAAGGAGTTCCTCATCACCAGCTTGCCCCTAGAAGTGATGGTGCTAGTAGTAGCAGCTTTAGGCCTGATCCCTAGGCTGAGGTATAGAGGCTTTCAGCAGAATTAGCACAGGCTACTAGAGATAGGGCCTTGGATGCCATCTAGGTGGGCAAGTTATAAGATCAATTGAGGTGTCTCACTACCGCTCATAAGAACTATGAGCATATGTTAGTTCATATGGTGGAAGGAAGAAATGAAGCTTGGCATAGAGAAGATGTAGCTAGAGCCCGAGTTCATGAGTTAGAGTTTTATGTAGAAGACATAGAAGAATATTATACCAACCCGCATGAAGAAGTCCATAGGCTGAACAATCTCCTAAATCCAAATCATGAGCCTCAAGCTGATGCGATGGACCCAGGTGTCGTCATAGCAGATGATGATGAGCCTGAAGAGGAAGAAGAAGAGGATCCAGAAGAAGTAGTGGTGGTCAATGAAAGTGATGATGAAGGTAGAAATGTTTCTGGAATGGATACTGATCCCGAGGTTTGATGTGATCAAGGAGAAGAGTAGAGTTGTAATATAGTGAGTTCTAGTCAAGTTGGGTAGTCTTGCTTAAGTGTAGACTTGTGTATAAATAAGTAAACCTAATGTAATGTGTTTGTAGTAAGCTCTTTTAATATTTCAATAAATGCTTGTGAGTAAAGTTTGGTTTGTCATGAACAGATGCCTTGTACTCGGGCTTAGGATATTCCTGGTTCTTCGTAAGATGAGGGTGGTGTTCCTAATCCACCGCCAGTTCCGCCAACTTTGGCTAATGCTATTGCGGCACTGGTCCATGTGACCGTAGATAATGCTTGGTTGCTTCGGGAGTTAGCTCAAAGCAATCAAAATATGATGTAAGGGAATCGTGGTCGTAATCATCAAAGGCAGGAAGCTACGCATGTTGACTTCACGGATACACGACCACCAGTATTTACCAAGGCTGACGAACCACTTGAAGCTGATGATTGGCTTCGTACCATGGAGCAGAAGTTTGACCTCATTCCATGCACTGAGTTCCAAAAGCCTGTTTTTGCTGCCCAACAGCTTAGAGGTGCAGCAGGTGCTTGGTGGGCGAACCTTGTGGCCATGCAACCAGCTGATACTCGGTTAACTTGGGCTGAGTTATGCATTGCTTTCTATGCCCATTATATTCCAGATGGAGTTATGGCCATGAAGCTTGATGAGTTTTTTGCTTTGAAGCAAGGTGATCAAATAGTCATGCAGTATGTGGGCAAGTTTAATCACCTTTCACAGTATGCACATGAGCATGTTAACACGGATGCCAAGAAGAAGAAGAAGTGGTTCATGCATGGTCTTAGTACCAAACTTTAGACCATGATGACTACCTACACAAATGTCATGTATCATGAGACAGTTAACATTACTGTTGCTTCAGAGGAGAAATATCGGTAGCATAAGGAAATTAAGAAGAAAAAGAGCGTGCCATCTGGGTCTTATGGTGGCAATCAAAAGAGACAAAAGATAATTTATCATCCGGTGAATCACAACCATCCTCCTTATCGTCCGCCATAGTTCCAAGCCGGCAGCGACCAAATGTCCTTCCTGCTATAACTTACCCGAACTCACAACAGACAAATGTTCCTGGTGTTCGTGCTCCAACACCCCAAGGCCACAATTACCCATGTTTCAATTGTGGGAAGTCAGGTCATTTCTCTAGGGAATGTCTGTATCCTAAGCAGTATAATCCAAATTTTTAGAAGGCTCCGGGAAATCCACAATAGGGTCAAGCTCAGAACAAGAACAATAACCAAAATGCTCAGAAGGGCAAAAATGAAAAGAAGACGGGGCGGGTTTTCTGTACTCAAGCTGGGGAGATTCTAGAAGGGGAACCCGTGATGCTGGGTATGTTTCCTATTACCGATCATCCTGCAGTTATGCTTTTTGATTCTGGTGCATCTCATACATTCATCAATAGAACCTTTGTCATAAAGCATAAAATTGCAATTGGGAAAACAAAGGAGAATTTTTATATACAGTCGCCTGGGGGACGTCTGTGTACTAAGGAAATGGTGTACCAGGTACCCATAAACCTAGGTGGGCACATTTTTCCCACTACCATGATTATTTTAAAAGATCAGGATATAGATGTGATCCTAGGTATGAACTGAATGTATCAGCATAAGGCTGTTGTAGATACTTTGAATAGGACAATAAGGTTGAGTTTGCCAGATAGTAATTCTCAGCTTCTTATCCAACTTCCAATCTTAAAGAGATCAGTGGAAAAAGTTTGTGCAACTTCTATCAAAGAGATTAGAGATATCCCTGTAGTCTGTGAATTTCTAGATGTTTTTCCTAAAGATTTACCCGGTCTACCACCTGATAGAGATGTTTAGTTTGGAATAGATCTTAAGCTTGGAACAGCTCCGATCTCTAGGAGAGCTTATAGGATGCCTCCCAAGGAATTAGCTGAGTTGAAAACTCAATTGCAAGACTTAATTGATAAAGGTTTTATCCAACCTAGTTCATCACCTTGGGGATGTCCTGCTATTTTTGTGAAAAAGAAAGATGAGACCCTGAGATTGTGTGTGGACTATCGACCATTGAATGAAGTGACAATTAAAAATAAATATCCCTTACCTAGGATAGATTTGCTTTTTCATCAACTAGCTGGAGCCAAGGTTTTCTTCAAGATTGATTTGAGGTCAGGATATCATCAAATCAAAATTAAGCCTGAAGATATTCCCAAAATGACATTTACCACCAGATATGGATTATATGAATACCTGGTAATGTCTTTTGGTTTGACGAATGCCCCAGCTCACTTCATGTATCTGATGAATTCAGTGTTCATGCCTAAGCTGGACAAGTTTGTAGTGGTCTTCATTGATGACATCTTAATATATTCCAAGAACAAGAAAGAACATGCTGAACATCTCAGAGTTGTTTTGACACATCTAAGAGAACATCAATTATATGCCAAGTTTAGTAAGTGTGACTTCTGGCTAAAGGAAGTACAGTTTTTAGGACATGTCTTGTCAGCTAAAGGAGTTGCGGTAGATCCAAGCAAAGTTAAGGATATACTAGATTGGAAACCACCAACCACTATTCATTAGGTTCGAAGTTTTCTGGGAATGGCGGGTTATTACCGTCGTTTCATTCTAGATTTCTCTAGAATATCCAAGTCCATCACTAGATTATTGAAAAACCAAGCCAAGTTTGTCTGGTCACCTGACTGTGAAGAAGCTTTCCAGATTTTGAAGAGATTATTAACCACTGCACCAGTGTTAGCACAGCCAGATATCGAGAAGTCGTTCGATGTTTATTGTGATGCTTCTGGTATTGGTATTGGGTGTGTATTGATGCAAGAAGGCCGAGTCATTGCCTATGCTTCCAGACAACTTAAGCGACATGAAGAACATTATCCAACTCATGATCTGGAATTAGTAGTAGTTGTCCATGCTTTGAAGATCTAGCAACATTATCTGCTTGGTAATATTTGTCATATTTATACAGATCACAAGAGTCTAAAGTATATCTTTACTCAATCAGAATTGAACATGTGGCAAAGAAGATGGTTAGAATTGATTAAAGATTATGACTTGGAGGTGCATTACCACCCTAGTAAGGCAAATGTGGTTGCAGATGCACTCAATCGTAAGAGCCATTGCAATTACCTGACCATGAAGACAATGGATCTGAATTTATGTCATGAGATGGAGAAGTTGAAAATAGAGATAATTCAACAAGGTAGTTTGACTAATATAATTGTTGAATCAACTATTCAAGACCAAATTATTGCCACTCAGAAAGAAAACAAGGGTATAGCCCATATCAAAGAAAGAGTCAGGAAGGGAAAAGCAGCATGCTTCATAATAGATGATGCAGGTGTGTTATGGTTCAAGAATCGACTAGTGGTACCAAAGGTTTCTGAGTTGCGACAGTTGATTCTTGAAGAGGCACATGCCACTAGGTTCTCTATTCATCTAGGAAGTAATAAGATGTACCATGACTTGAAACGGAGATTTTGGTGGACTAAAATGAAGATAGAGATTGCTCGATATATAGCCAAGTGTGATACTTGTCAAAAAGTAAAAGCTATACATTTGAGGTTTGCTGGAGAGTTACAGTCATTGCCTATTCCAACTTGGAAGTGGGAGGATATTAGTATGGACTGTATCGTTGGTCTACCCAAGACATCAAAAGGTTTTGACTCAATATGGGTTATTGTAGATCGACTAACCAAGTTAGCACATTTTCTTGCAGTCAAGAGTATATATCCCACTATCCAATATGCCAAGATGTATTTAGCATGAATCATGAGCTTACATGGTGTACCAAAGACCATTGTGTCGATAGAGGTACACAGTTTGTTTCCAACTTTTGGAAACAATTGCATACTTCGATGAGTACCAAACTTCTATATAGTACCGCTTATCATCCACAGACTGATGGTCAGACTGAAAGAGTAAATCAAATACTTAAAGATATGTTAAGGTGTTGTGTCCTTAACTATTCCAATAAGTGGGATGAATATTTGCCTTTGGCTGAGTTCTCATACAACAATAGTTATCAAGAGAGCATTAAGATAGCTTTGTTTGAAGCACTCTATGGTCGTAGATGCAGAACATCGCTAAATTGGTCTAAACCTAGGGAAAGACGATTCTTTGGAGTTGACCTTGTGAAAGAAACAGAAGAGAAGGTTAGGCAGATACAAAATAATTTGAAGATAGCTCAGTCCCGACAAAAGAGTTATGCAGATAAATGAAGTTCACCATTGGGTTTAACAAGGGAGATTATGTATATCTGAAGGTATCACCAATGAAGGGAGTCAACCATTTTGGTGTTAAAGTCAAGTTAGCACCTCGGTATATTGGACCATTTCAAATTTTGGAGAGGTGTGGAAAAGTGGCATACCGCTTGAAGTTACCAGAACATCTCTCAGCTGTACACAATGTGTTCCATGTCTCCCAGTTAAAGAAATGTCTTCAAGTACCTGATCAAAATATTGATATTGAAGGAGTGGAACTTGAACCTGATTTGACCTATTTGGAATATCCTATCCGAGTTCTGGATTAGAAAGACCGTGTCACATGAAGGAGGACAATCAAGTTCTACAAGATACAATGGAATCAACAATCAGAAGAAGAGGCTACATGGGAATCCAAAGATTTCTTGCTAGAACAGTTTCCAGAGTTTCTTGCGTCGATATAGAATAATGTTAGTTGTGTTTTGTAAAGGGACCTTAGCTATTTTATGGTCAGGTTTTGAATGTATTGGCTTGACACATTTCCTTTTCCATTACTTTATCCTAGGACTTTTAAATCTCGGAACGAGATTTCTTTTAGGGGGAAAGGTTGTAACACCTCTGGTGTTTTAAACACTAAAATATGCCATGTCATCACATGTATTGCACATCATTTTTGAGTCAGTGAAAACTTTGATATGAATTCACTAAAACAAGTTTACTTTTATGATTATATGTGTTGACTTGTATGGATGAATCAAGTTCATAACTCTAGTATTAAATTTGAATTCCAAAACCCTAATTTCCAGCATTCAAATTCTACCCTGGAAAACCTAATTCAAAATCTAAGCACACTTTGGGGTTGAGCCTAAAAGAAAAAGTGTAGAGCTTGTCAATGTGTACAAAGTTGGTTTTAGAGTTTTCAAAGTTGTTATATAAAATTTGAAGTAATTTGAAAGGGGATAAATTCTTAAAGTGTCCCCTTTTGATTTCAAACTTACATTTTCAAATCTAGATAGAATTTGGGTATGGTTATTAAAGCAAAGTTGTAGAACTTTGAATTTGGAACAACTTTTATTTTTGGAGATTTTTGAGTTTCCATACAAATTTGAGAGTAATTTGAGAAATGAAGCGAATGGCAATTCGGTAAATACCTTGAACAGTGCAAGCAGGCAGACTCTCACCGTCGGTGAGCTTCTACCGGCTTCCAAGCGCGGTTGTTGCCACCTCCTGCTTCGCGCTGGCATGGGGAAGCTGCTGCATGTTGTCTCCATGTTCCTTGGCCGTGCTATAAAGCCAGGACGCCATCGTCATCCTCATCCGTTCCTTCCTCTGTTTTTCCCGTCAACGCCGCCTTGCTCTGATGAGCTCACGCTGGAGCCATAGAGCCCTCCCAGTCTTAGCCGAGCACGTCACCATGATTGCCATCACCTAGCACCTCCAGATCACCCACTTGCCTAGCTTCTTTCCCTTTGGTTCGCCCGGCGTAACTCTGTCTTCTCTAACCCCGGCAAGGCTCCGCCGAGATCAGTTCCACCGTGGACAGGGAGTTCGGGTGGGATTCTTGCTTTAACTTTTGATGTTTCTTGATCTTCATTCTCTCGTGATGCTCATGAGCTTGATCATTTATCGTTTCCAACGTGAGTTCACGTCGCCGCCATCGTCTCCAACGTCGACGACTTAGCTCCGACTCGTCGTGGCCGTCGTTCTCAAGCGCATCAGCTTCGGGGTGAGCCACTGATCGTGTCTGTGTGCTCTATTTTACTTCTACCACGCCGTAGCCATGGGACCATGGGTCACCGATGAGTTTTGCTCCGCTGTGCCGCTACGCGCGTCGCTGCTTGTGCTGTGAAGCGTTGTTGGACCAATTAAGTGCTCGGTTAAGTCTATTAGGAGATGCTGAGTACACCGACGACCTTAGTTTCGCCGGTGAGGTACCAAAATCGTCGGGCGCACGTCAGTCGTGCTCCTTTGAGTCGCCATCGTCGCCGATAAGGTCGCTCTGGTCATCGGACACCTCGCCACTGGCGAGAACACACCGGCCAGAGGCTCGCCGTCGCGCTGCTCTCACTGACGGGTGGGACCTCGATGTCAGTGACCGTTTATTTGAAAATGAATTTTTCTATTTTGCAGAACTGATTAAATAGTGTTGTGATTTGTTTATTTTGTGTAGAATTAAATAGAGCTCCAAAAATTATGAAAATTTTTATGTAACCTCTCTGAGATGTAAACTTTTTAGGAAAAATATTAAATGTTACTTTTTAGTACATTTTGAATGTGATAAAATTGCTCAAATTAGTTAAGAAATGGGTTTTCATGATTTTTCTAGGCATGTATAATTATCCAAAAATTATGAAAATTGTTTTTACACTTAGTTATCATGTGATGAGCCTTCACAAAAATTTTAAGCTTAATTGGAAAAGTTGATTTATTTCATAATTTTTAATTAATTGTTAATTAATAAAAACAAATATTAACTCTTAATGACTTAGGTTTTGTTTGAATTTGGGATTGAGTGATGACCTTGGATCATAAGCATAAAATGATCCTTGGCATTTAAAGTAAGTGTTTGAGTTTATAAAAAAAGGTTTAGTTAGTTTTCGGCTTGTAACTATACCGCGAAGGAAAGTTGTATTCAAGTTATTCACTTTTGCATCCATCGTCAAGCATCATGTTTTATATCTCGCATCATTTTAAACATGGCATTATTACTACGTGTAGTGAACGAAAGTGAGAACGTGGTAGTCAACCAAGTTGTTGAGGAAGTTAATCCACCTGTTGAGGTTCGGTTTGATATCTGTGGAACATCTCCGGAACTAGACTTTTCCGACAATCAAGGCAAGCCCCGTATGCATTTAAACCTACCTTGTGTTTTACAAATTTATATTGCTTTTGCTTTTAAATACTGCATTAAGTGATTAGGAGTTGAGTGGAAACCTAATTGATGCATTACCAACCTTAGTTTTTCCATATCAACCTTGTTACCAGTTCTAATTAGGGAAGGTCTAGTTATGCTTAGCCATGCTTAGACTGATAAAGGTCGGGTGATTACCGGCCACCTGTGAGGTATAAATGGATTTTTGGATACGATTGGTTATTTATGCTATCATGAAGTATAATCATGTGGAGTAATAAATCTAGACCGGGCGGACTCGGTGTGGGAGGGCTACAAGACATGGATATCTTGTGAGCGAGTTCTTTCTGCCTATGTCAATTAAGAACCATCCATTGTTGAATTGCATGAGGTGAGACTTTGTAGTACTAGCCACATACTCTGATAAGCCTTAACTCGGCTATTCTATTATGAGAATGGCTACTCACGCACTGGGAGTGGAGAGATGGCGAGAGTAGCGTGTACCCACGTGGCAATGGGCTAGATTGGTGGAGTACTATATTCTCGGATGGCATGGACCCGTTCTTGTTTTAGAGGATCTGAGGGTAGGTTGGTATATGTAGGTCAAGGACCTGCATATGTCGTGTGGTTGGGAATCCCCAGCTGGGTTATAATCAGTTCGAATCGTCGTTGCTCCTCGGTTATGGAGACTCAACTCACTGTTCATCATCGTAGTTAATAAATAAAACTTGAGGAAGATTTGAGAAAGGGTTTGATATGAAGTTCATGATCTCAATATGGATCATGGCAGATTCATATATGATTTTGATGAGAGTTATATGTTGAAAGAAAGAATCTTGTTAGAGAGCTTTTATGCAAAAGGACTTTGATTCTTACTAAGGCCTTAACTTGAATCCCCGAGCCTGCATTTCCTGAGTTTTCTCCGTTTATACATCGGTTTAGTCTTGTTGAGTACTTTTGTACTCAGGGTTCTTTAATCCTTGTTGCAGGTGAGTCTCATGGGCAAGTCTGCCTTGGACCATGCTGCATGACGGTTGTCCAAATCGAAGATGTCGAGTAAATGTGTGGCCCTTGGGTAGGGCACTTTA
Source organism: Miscanthus floridulus (assembly GCF_019320115.1). Lineage (NCBI taxonomy): Eukaryota > Viridiplantae > Streptophyta > Magnoliopsida > Poales > Poaceae > Miscanthus > Miscanthus floridulus. The sequence continues at coordinate 67,476,760 of NC_089583.1, read as the reverse complement.
ATTGCGTGTTTTGTTTCATGTTACTTAGGCTACTCCACTACTATGGTTTGTAATAATAATCGTACTTAGTTTGTGAAACAACTATTTTGTAACTAAATTATTGTAAGACTTTCGCTATTTTACTCTAATGTATATTAGTGAATAGACTGTTGTAATACTGCAATGACTCTGTGATGGATCCCGCTTGGAAGAAATCGTGGATGATTCGGGTTTCCCGAGGACACCCGACAGGCTTCTTAAGTTACCGGGAATATATGCATAGTCGTCAGAAGTCATTGGACAATGACAGGTGCATGTGGGCCCTATAATTTAGGAGGTTCTACCACAGATCGAGTGAGTCAGAGTCGTGTTTTGGATAAGACAAAGCTCACTGATCCTGGCGTCGATGCGTGCCATGGGATCGAGCGAGGGAGTCTGTGTTTGGACGAGACAGAGCTCGCTGATGCTGGCGTCGATGCACACCGTGGGATTGAGCGAGGGAGTCCATGTTTGGATGAGACAGAGCTCGCTGATGCTGGCGTTAATGCGCACCATGGGATCGAGCGAGTCAAAGTCATGTTTTGGATGAGCCAGAGCTCGCTGATGCTGGCGTCGATGCGCGCCATGGGATTAAGCGAGTCAGAGTCATGTTTGGATGAGACAGAGCTCACTAATGCTGGCGTCGATGCATGCCATGGGATCGAGCTTGTTGGAGTCATGTTTTGGATGAGCTAGAGCTCACAGATGCTGGCGTCGATGCGCACCATTGGATCGAGCTAGTCGGAGTCGTGTTTTGGATGAGACAGCGCTCACTAATCCTAGCGTCGATGCACGCCATGGGATTGGGCGAGTCGGAGTCATGTTTGGACGAGACAAAGCTCGTTGATGCTGGCGTCGATGTGCACCGTGGGATCAAGCGAGTGGGAGTCATGTTTTGGACGAGCCAAAGCTCACTGATGCTGGCGTCGATGCACATCGTGGGATAGAGCGAGTCAGGGTTGTGTTTTGGACGAGATAGAGCTCACTGATCTTGGCATCGATGCGCATCATGGGATCGAGTGAGGGAGTTAGTTTGGTCATGAGAGAGCTCACTGATCCTAGCATCGATGTACGCCGTGGGATGGGGTGAGGGAGTTAGTTTGGACAAACCCTGGCGTCGGTGCGTGCCGTGGTTTCTAAATAGTTAGTTTATGGGTCGGATGAGACTGAGACCATGGGTCCTGGCGTCGGTGTGCGCCGTGGGACCGAGTGGGTTGGAGTCGTGGATCCTAGCCTCGACGTAGCCTTGGTGGCTGAGGTAGTTAGTTTAGTTAGTTTTCACACGAGTTCGGAGTCACGGTCCTTGGATTTTTGGAGCATAGTCGGAAGTGAAGCTGTTACGTGAGTTCGGAGTCACAGTCCCTAGATTTTTGGAGCGCAATTGGAAGTGAAGCCGTTACGCAAGTTCGGAGTCACGGTCTAAAGATTTTTGGAGTGCAGTCAAAGCATAGTTAGTTAGTTAACGATCGGATGAGGCGGTGCTTGCGGATCCTGGCGTCGGTGCGCGCCGCGGGACTAGGCGAGTCAGAGTCATGGATCTGGCGAGTTTGAGGTCGCTATCCTTGGTGTTTGTCTTGAGCCCCCACGCCCTATTGGGCCTTCGTGGGGGTCGATGTGAGTTGTGTGTGTTACCCCATCTAGTTCCTCACAAATGGAGGGGCTGAGTTTCGTCGCTTGTCCCGATCGCTCAGGCTCGAAGACTAGATCAGTGAGTTCGCTAACGGGTGTGATCGAGCGAAATCTGGGTCCATCATTCATGATAGGGTCGACATAGCCCTCTTGTCACATTCCACTACTCCTTTACCTACAACCCAGCAGATGCCTAGGTCATTCCGAAGACCGACCTAGGTGGCCTAATGGCCTCCCCTCAATGGAGATTCTATGGGCCTAGCGAGAGGTTCAGGATCGAACAAGAAGGTTGAGATGACCCAGTCTGCCAGACCATGCAAGGGCCGCATGGTGCTCATCTATGGTTTTCTCCCCTGACTCTATTGGTTGCTCATAGTCGAATGAGGCAACCGCCGCTTTCGTGATGCAACATGGGGCGTTCTGATGCATTTCGCTGCACATGTGATGCTTAGTTCCCAAGCCCCTGGGCGGTTCAGGGCCCGAATCATCTGGGAGGCATGGGCATATGGAATGAATGCGTGTATGGATGTATGAAATGATTGTAAGGAAATAGAGGGGGTTGGTAGTGCTCACTTTGATGGCTTAAGTGACGGGGTTTGGAGAGCTTCAGTCGGAAATGTCCGACCATGTGGCAGAACCTCCTAAGTTATAGGGCCCACATGCACCTGTCACTGTCCGACGACCATTGACATTTATGCATATGTTTCCAATAACTTAAAAAGACTATCGGGTGTCCTCGGGGAACCCTGAATCATCCACGATTTCCGAGCAGGATCACGTTACAGAGTCATTGCAGTATTACACCATTTATTCAAATATCAAAACCAGAGTAAAAATAGCGGAAGTCTTACGATAACATAGCTTACAAACCAGTTGTTTCAAACCTTACAAACTAAGTTCGAGGATAATTATTACAAACCATAGTAGTAGTGGAGTGGCATAATTAACATAAACTTAACACACAATATAAACATCCTGCCCAAGGATCACACATTTACTTCTCATCGTCAGCACGAACGATAGTCATGCAGCACGATCCAAAACAGGATCTGCTCATGAGGCTCACCTGCAACAAGGGGTCAACGAACCCTGAGTACAAAAGTACTCAACAAGACTTATCCGAAATATTAACTGATAAACTCAGTAATGCAGGCTCAGGGATTCAAGGTATAGCTTTAACAATGATCAAAGTTCTTTTGCGTAAAAGCTCTTTTAACAACATTCTTAATATAGAAAACTTCTCAAGAATTATATACAAAGCTGACACTGATCCGCACTGAGATCATGAAACTTCATATCCAACACCTTCACAAGCCTTATTCAAGTTCCAGGTTATTAATTCTACGATGATGAATAGTGAGTTGAGTCTCCTTAACCGAGGAGCAACGACGATTCGAACCGATTAAACCCAGCTGGGGATTCCAGACCACACGACATATGTAGGTCCCCGACTCACATATATCAACCTACCCTCGGATCCTCTAAAACAAGAACGGGTCCTGCGCCACCCAAGAATATAGTACTCCACCATTCCAGCCCATGGCCACTGTGGGTACACACTATTCCCTGCCATCTCTCCACTCCCAGTGCGCGAGTAGCCATTCTCGTAATAGAATTTCCAAGTTCAGGCTTACCAGGAGTATGTGGTTAGTACTACAAATTCTCACCTCATACAATTCAACAACGGACGTGCCTTAATCGACACAGGCGGAAAGAACCCGCTCACAAGACCTCCATGTCTTGTGGCTCACACACACCGAGTCCGCCCTGGTCTAGATTTATTACTCCACATTCCCATATCACATGCTAACAATATTGACCAATGTCCCATTTAAAACTTGCAGGTGGCAGGGGGATCACCCGACTTTCATCGTTCTACGCATAGCTAAGCAAAACTAGGCATATACGAGTTTAAAACTAGTAATATGGTAAATATGGAATAACAAGGGTGGTAATGCACCAATTAGGCTTTTACTTAACTCCTAATCACTTCATGCAGTAATGGAAAGCAAAAGCAAAATTAATTTGTAAAACACAAGGTAGGGTTGTATGCATCCGAGGCTTGCCTTCGTTGACAGAAAAGTCCAGTTCCTGCGACGTTTCACAAGTATTCGATCCGACCTCAACAGACGGATTAACTTCTTCCACGACTTGATTAACTACCACATGTTCACCTTCGTTCACTACACGTAATAACAATGCCATGTTTAACATGATGCGGAATACGAAATATGATGCTCGATGATGGATGCAAAATTAATAATTTGAATACAACTTTCCTTCGCGGTACAGTTGCAAGTCAAACAAACTAAATCTTTTTCGTAACACATACATCAACTGCCAAGGATCATTAACAACAAATGAACCCAAGGTCATCACTCAAATCAAAATTCCAAACAAAAACCTAAATCATTAAAGGTTACTATTTGCTTTTATGAATTAATTATTTAATTCAAAATTATGAAATAAATCAACTTATTCCAATTGAGCTCAAAATTTTAGTACATGTTCATTACTTGTTAACTAAGTGGCAAAACAAATTTCATAATTTTTGGATAAATAAATAAGCCTAGAAAAATCCTGGAAATTCATTTATGAATTAACTGAGCAATTTTTATCACATTTAAAAATTACTGAAAAACATTATTTCATATTTTTCTTAAATACTATACCTCACGAAGAAGTCACTCAAAAATTTTCATAATTTTTGGAGCTCTAAATAAATCTACACAAAAATAACAAAAACAGACACTATTCATTCAAATCTAAAAATAGAAAAATCCATTTGAACGCTGAGTCACTGACATCAGGACCCCACATGTCATCACTTACCTCCCGCGTGTTGACTACGACGACGACGGCGCTGACCGGCGCAAACTCACCGACGGTGAGATCAACGGCGACGGCCAACGTACCAAAATGACCACATCATCCCGGCGCATCGACTGAAGGCACTAGCTAGACGAATTACTACGAGTTACGAGCTTGGCGTCGGCCATGGCGGACGCGGTGGCTCGGCGACTGTTACGCCGGCGACTAGGAGTACGGTAGCAGTTAATCAAAGGGCACAGGAAGCATTAGGAGCTCACCACGAACACTACAGAGCAGAAAGCAAGGCTGGAGAAGCAGCGTAGACACGGGTCGACGTGAACAGCAACGGCGGCGGAGCAAGGATCGTTGGTGACGGTGTGCCGGTGACTATAGTGGATAAAACGGCCAATCAACAGTGAAATGAGCACTATGGCATCTAGACGAAGCTAAAGGTACACCAATCAAGGACAACGGCTCACCGACGGGCTCTGGCCACGGAGATGCGCATGCGACGGTGAGGTTACCGACCGCGAGGAAGAAGGCGATGAAACTCGAGTTCCCGGTGAAGACAAGCCAAATTGGTGGGTCAGATGGATGCGCAAGGTTCAGGCGGAGCTGGGACTAGCTTATCAGCGACGGTGGAGCACGACAACGACGGCACGGGCTCGCCGGAGATGGAGCAGCGGCGATGGGAAAAACAGAGAATGAAGAAAGAAGAACGGCGGCGGCTCCAGAGCTTTATAGGGCAGCCAAGGAAGCGCAAGGAAGCCACGACAAAGCCTTCAGCGTGCCAACGCGATGCCCAGATGGCCACACGCGCGACTAGAAGCAAGCCGAAGCTCGCCGGCGGTGTAGCGCAAGCGGTGAACACTGTTCATCGAAATTACAAGTTTGCCATTCGCCAAAATTCACAAATTACTCCCAAATTTTCATAACAACTCAAAAATCTCCAAAAATAAAAGTTGTTCAAAATCAAAAGTTCTACAACTTTGCTTTTATAACCATCTCCTAATTCGGTCTAGATTTTGAAATGAACTTTTGAATTCAAATAGGGAAATTTAACGAATTACGCCTTTTTGAATTACTCAAAATTTTTCTAAACAACTTGAAAAACTCCAAAAATAAACTTTGTATAACTTGCCAAGCTCTACACTTTTGCTTTTGGGCCCAACCCCAAAATATGCTTAGATTTTGAAATGGATTTTCAGGGTAGGATTTAAATGTGGAAAAGCGGGGTTTTCTCGAAAAAAAATTCAAAATCCAAACAAACATTGAACTTGAGTCAAACAATACATTGCAACACATACCACATAAATATAAACTTGTATTAGTGTATGCATCTCAAAGTTTTCACCAAATGCCAAATGCTTTGCAATGCATATGATGACATGTCAGATTTTAATATTTAAACACCCGAGGTGTTACAATCCTTCCCCCTAAAAGAAATCTCGCCCAGAGATTCAAAGCCATAGGGTAAGTAATGGAAAAGGAAATGTGTCACGAGAACACATACAAACTCTGTCCATAAAACAGCTGAGGTCCCTTTACAAAACACAATTTGTACTACCGAACTCAACTAACATTACTCTATTCTATATTGACGCTAGGAATTCTGGAAACTTTTCTAACAAGTAGTCTTCTGATTCCCAAGTAGCTTCCTCTTTTGAATGTTGATTCCATTGTATTTTATAGAACTTGATTGTCCGTCTTCGAGTAACACGATCTTTCTGATCTAACACTCGGATAGGATATTCGGAATAAGTTAAATCCGGTTCTAGTTCCACTCCTTCAACTTCAACATTCTGTTCAGGCACTCGGAGACACTTCTTCAATTGAGAAACATGGAACACATCATGCACAGCTGTGAGATGTTCAGGTAATTGCAAGCGATATGCCACTTTTCCATACCTCTCTAAAATTTTATATGGTCCAATGTATCGAGGTGCCAACTTTCCTTTAACACCAAAACGGGTAACTCCCTTCATTGGTGATACTTTTAGATATACAAAATCTCCTTTGGTAAATACCAATGGTCTCCAGTCTTCTATCCGCATAACTCTTTTGTCGGGATTGAGCTATCTTCAAATTACTCTGTATTTGCCTAACCTTGTCTTCTGTTTCTTTCACAAGGTCAACTCCAAAGAATCTTCTTTCTCCAGGTTCAGACCAACTCAATGATGTTCTGCATCTATGACCATAGAGTGCTTCAAATGGAGCCATTCTAATGCTTTCTTGATAACTATTGTTGTATGAGAACTCGGCCAAAGGTAAGCATTCGTCCCACTTATTGGAATAGTTAAGGACACAACACCTTAACATATCTTCAAGTATTTGATTAACCCTTTCAGTCTGTCCATCAGTCTGCGGATGATAAGCTGTACTATACAGAAGTTTAGTACCCAATGAAGAATGCAATTGTTTCCAAAAGTTGGAGACAAACTGTGTACCCCTATCTGACACAATAGTCTTGGGTATTCCATGGAGACTCATGATTCTTGCTAAGTACATTTTAGCATATTGGATCGTAGGATATATTGTCTTGACTGGAAGAAAATGCGCTGACTTAGTGAGTCGATCTACAATAACCCATACTGAGTCAAATCCCTTTGATGTCTTGGGTAGACCAACTATAAAGTCCATACTTATGTTCCTCCCACTTCCAAGATGGAATAGGTAATGGTTGTAACTCACCAGCAGACCTCAAATGTATAGCTTTCACCTTTTGACAAGTATCACACTTTGCTATATATCTGGCAATCTCTATTTTCATTTTAGTCCACCAAAATCTTTGCTTCAAGTCATGGTACATCTTGTTGCTTCCCGGATGGATTGATAACCTAGTAGCATGTGCCTCATCTAGAATTGACTGCCGCAACTCAAGAACTTTTGGTACCACCAGGCGATCCTTGAACCATAACACATCTTCATTGTCAATACTAAAGCATTCCGCTTTTCCATTCTTGACTCTTTCCTTGATATGGGCTATACCCTTGTTTTCCTTCTGAGCAGCAATAACTTGCTCTCGAATAGTGGCTTCAACAATTATGTTGGTCAAACTTCCTTGTTGAATTACTTCTACATTCAACTTCTCTATTTCTTGACATAAATTCAAATCCATTGTCCTCACTGTCAGACAATTGCAATAACCTTTGCGACTGAGGGCATCTGCAACTACATTTGCTTTACCGGGGTGATAATGTACTTCCAAGTCATAATCCTTAATCAGTTCTAACCATCTTCTCTGTCGCATGTTCAACTCTGACTGAGTAAAGATATACTTTAGGCTTTTGTGGTCTGTATACATATGACACGTATTACCAAGTAGGTAATGCCGCCAAATCTTTAGAGCATGAACCACAGCTGCTAATTCCAAGTCATGTGTCGGATAATGTTCTTCATGTTGCTTAAGTTGCCTAGATGCATAGGCAATGACTCGGCCTTCTTGCATCAACACACATCCAATACCAATACCTAAAGCATCACAATAAACATCAAACAGCTTCTCGATGTCAGGTTGGGCTAACACTGGTGCAGTGGTTAACAGTCTCTTCAAAGTCTGGAAAGCCTCCTCACAATCTGATGACCAGACAAACTTGACTTGGTTCTTCAACAATTCAGTTATGGACTTTGATATTTTCAAGAAATCTAGGAATAAACTGACGGTAATACCTCGCCAAACCTAAAAAACTCTGAACTTGATGAACTGTGGTTGGCGGTTTCCAATCAAGCACATCCTTCACTTTGCTTGGATCAACTGCAACTCCTTCGGCTGACAAGACATGTCCAAGAAATTGCACTTCCTTAAGCCAAAAATCACACTTGCTGAACTTGGCATATAGTCGATGTTCTCTCAAATGGGTCAGAACAATTCTGAGATGTTCCGCATGTTCTTTCTTATTCTTGGAATATACTAAAATGTCATCAATAAACACCACTACAAACTTGTCTAGCTCAGGCATGAATACTGAGTTCATTAGATACATGAAATGAGCAGGAGCATTTGTCAAACCAAAAGACATTACCAAGTATTCATATAATCCATATCTTGTGGTAAACGCCATTTTGGGAATATTGTCAGGCTTTATCTTGATTTGGTGATATCCTGATCTCAAATCTATCTTGGAGAAAACTTTAGCTCCGGCCAATTGATCAAAAAGCAGATCTATCCGAGGTAATGGATACTTATTCTTGATGGTCACTTCATTCAATGGACGATAGTCGACACATAACCTCAAAGTCTCATCTTTCTTTTTCACAAAAATTGCCGGACATCCCCAAGGTGAAGAACTAGGTTGGATAAACCCTTTCTCAATCAATTCTTGTAACTGAGTTTTCAACTCGGCCAATTCCTTAGGTGGCATCCTATAAGCTCTCTGAGAAATCAGAGCTGTTCCAGGTTGTAACTCTATATTGAACTGTACATCCCTATCAGGTGGTAGACCGGGTAAATCTTCAGGAAACACATCCGGAAATTCACACACTACCGGAATATCTCTAATCTCTTTGATAGCAGTTGCACAAATCTTGCCCACTGATCTTCTTAGGGTTGGAAGTTGGATAAGACATTGAGAATTACTATCAGGCAAATTCACTCGTAAGGTTCTATTCAAAGCATCTATAACAGCCTTATGCTGATACATCCAATTCATTCCCAAAATTACATCTATATCCTGATCCTTAAGGATAATCATGGTAGTGGGAAAAATATGCCCACCCAGGTTTACGGGTACCTAGTATGCCATTTCCTTAGTATATAGACGTCCCCCGGGCGACTGTATAAAGAAACTTTCCTTTGTTGCCCCAATTGCAATTTCATGCTCCACGACAAATGTTCTATTGATGAATGAATGCGATGCGCCAGAATCAAAAAATATAACTGCAGGGTGATTGCAACAGGAAACATAACCATCATCACTGGCTCCCCTTCTGGAATTTCTCCAGCTTGAATATAGAACACCCGTCCTGTCTTCCTCTCATCTTTGCCCTTCTAAGCATTCTGATTGTTGTTCTTGTTTGGTGCCTGACCCTGTTGTTGATTAGCAGGGGCCTTCTGATAATTTTGATTAGCCTGCCTAGGATATGGACATTCCCTAGAGAAATGACCAGTCCTTCCACAATTGTAGCATGGATAGTTGTGACCCTGGGATGTTGGAGCATTGCCACTAGGAGCATTGGTTGATTGTGAACTCGGATAGGTTATAGCAGGACGAACATTTGACTAGTTGCCCAGCTTGGAACTGCGGCGGACGATAAGGAGGACGATTATGCTGTACTGGATGATAAATCACCCTCTGCCTCTTCTGATTTCCCCCAAAAGATCCAGACGGCACACTCTTTTTCTTTTTGAGCTCCTTATGCTGCCGATACTTTGACTCTGAAGCAATTGCAATATTTACTGCCTCATGATAAGTAACATTAGTGCAAGTGGTCATCATAGTCTGCAACTTGGTATTTAGGCCTCTCATAAACCACCTTTTCTTCTTGGCATCAGTATTGACATGTTCGGATGCATATTGGGACAGATGATTAAATCTTTCCACATACTGCATCACGCTTTGATCTCCTTGTTTCAAAGCAAGGAATTCATCTAGCTTCATAGCCATCACTCCTTCGGGAATATAATGGGCTCTGAAGGCAGTACGGAACTCAGCCCAAGTTATTGGAATGCCAGCTGGTTGCATAGCCACTAAGTTTACCCACCAAGCACTTGCTGCTCCTCTAAGTTGTTGGGCGGCAAACGTAGGTTTCTGATACTCCGTGCATGGGATAAGGTCAAATTTCTACTCCATGGTTCGAAGCCAGTCATCAGCCTCCAATGGTTCATCTGCCTTGGTGAACACCGGGAGTCTTGTGTCTGTAAAATCAACATATGTAGCCTCCTGTCGGTTATGGTGGCATCCATGGTTTCCGTACATCTGATTCTGATTACTCTGAGCCATCTCATGAAGCAAACGAGAATTTTCAGCCGTCACATTGACAAGTGCAGTTATAGCATCAGCTAAATTGGTTGGAACTGGTGGTGGATCTAGAATACCATCCTCATCTTATGAAGTTCTCGGAATAAACGAACCCCGTGTACGACGCATCTGCTCATAACAAACCAAACTTTATTCACATGCCTTTATTGAATTGTACCAAGGCTTACTCTAGACACCTTACATAGAGTTTACTAATGTACAAACAAACCCACGAGTACGAAAACAGAACTACATAACTTAGCTAGAGCTACTATTATACAACTCTACTCTTTTCCTCAATTTCTTCAAACTTCAGGCTCGGTATCCATTCCGAAATTATTACCGCCTTCATCATCACTTTCATCAATCATTACTAATTCTTCAGGATCTTCTTCTTCTTCCTCTCCCGATTCATCATCATCGGCAAGGATGACACCGGGGTCCATGGCATCTACTTGAGGCTCATGATTCGGATTTAGTAGATTGCTAAGCCTATGACCTTCCTCATGTAGATATGTATTATGTTCTTCTAAATCTTCTACATAGAATTCTAGCTCATGAGTTCTAGCTCTAGCTACATTTTCCCTGTGCCAAGCTTCATTTCTTCCTTCCACCGTACGAACTAACATACTTTCGCAGTTCCTATGCGCGGTGGTGAGCTGCCTCAATTGACCCTGTAATTCTCCTATTTGTATAACATCCAAAGCCCTATCTCTCGTAGATTGTGCTAACTCCATAGAAACCCTCAGTATCTCTGCCTGGGGATCAGGCCTAGAGCTGCTACTGCTAGCACCATCATTTCTAGGGGCAAGTTGGTGACGAGGAACTCCTTTGGGTCCGGTGGACTTACGGGGCGTCATCTTGGCACGAGCCATACTGTAGGAAGCCAATTTAATCCAAGTAAGACCATTTGATTAAGATCCAAAAAAAATAGCTAAGATGGATTACATTCCTCCAACCAGACTCACTACTTAATTCCAGACTAAGAGGTGAAGGAAGTAACGAGTGAATTATTCCTGATGCATGAATCGTTCTTACGAACAAAAACATCAAAAATTTATAATGCACATAAACAACATTTATTTTTATATAGGGCATAGTATGATTACTACTCCACCACACAAAACCTTTTTAATCAAATAGAGAATGGTAAGAAAGAAATAAGATAAGTCAGAAGCAATTTGGACTAAATTACCAAGTTAAATTTAGTCATCCAAATCATTTTGAAGTTTTTGTAAAACAATACAACAAAACCTTGTAACGATCGCTCTAATATCATTCTGTGGCAGAACCTCCTAAGTTATAGGGCCCACATGCACCTGTCACTGTCCGACGACCATTGACATTTATGCATATGTTTCCAATAACTTAAAAAGACTGTTGGGTGTCCTCGGGGAACCCCGAATCATCCACGATTTCCGAGTAGGATCACGTTACAGAGTCATTGCAGTATTACACCATTTATTCAAATATCAAAACTAGAGTAAAAACAGCGGAAGTCTTACGATAACATAGCTTACAAACCAGTTGTTTCAAACCTTACAAACTAAGTTCGAGGATAATTATTACAAACCATAGTAGTAGTGGAGTGGCATAATTAACATAAACTTAACACACAATATAAACATCCTGCCCAAGGATCACACATTTACTTCTCATCGTCAGCACGAACGATAGTCATGCAGCACGATCCAAAATAGATCTGCTCATGAGGCTCACCTGCAACAAGGGGTCAACGAACCTTGAGTACAAAAGTACTCAACAAGACTTATCCGAAATATTAACTGATAAACTTAGTAATGCAGGCTCAGGGATTCAAGGTATAGCTTTAATAATGATCAAAGTTCTTTTGCGTAAAAGCTCTTTTAACAACATTCTTAATATAGAAAACTTCTCAAGAATTATATACAAAGCTGACACGATCCACACTAAGATCATGAAACTTCATATCCAACACCTTCACAAGCCTTATTCAAGTTCCGGTTATTAATTCTACGATGATGAACAGTGAGTTGAGTCTCCTTAACCGAGGAGCAACGACGATTCGAACCGATTAAACCTAGCTGGGGATTCCAGACCACACGACATATGCAGGTCCCCGACTCACATATATCAACCTACCCTCGGATCCTCTAAAACAAGAACGGGTCCGCGCCACCCGAGAATACAGTACTCCACCATTCCAGCCCATGGCCACGTGGGTACACGCTATTCCCGCCATCTCTCCACTCCCAGTGCGCGAGTAGCCATTCTCGTAATAGAATTTCCAAGTTCAGGCTTACCAGAGTATGTGGTTAGTACTACAAATTCTCACCTCATACAATTCAACAACGGACGTGCCTTAATCGACACAGGCGAAAAGAACCCGCTCACAAGACCTCCATGTCTTGTGGCTCACACACACCGAGTCCGCCCGGTCTAGATTTATTACTTCACATTCCCATATCACATGCTAACAATATTGACCAATGTCCCATTTAAAACTTGCAGGTGGCTAGGGGGTCACCCGACTTTCATCGTTCTACGCATAGCTAAGCAAAACTAGGCATATACGAGTTTAAAACTAGTAATATGGTAAATATGGAATAACAAGGGTGGTAATGCACCAATTAGGCTTTTACTTAACTCCTAATCACTTCATGCAGTAACGGAAAGCAAAAGCGAAATTAATTTGTAAAACACAAGGTAGGGTTGTATGCATCCGGGGCTTGCCTTCGTTGACGGAAAAGTCCGGTTCCTGCGACGTTTCACAAGTATTCGATCCGACCTCAACAGACGGATTAACTTCTTCCATGACTTGATTAACTACCACGTGTTCACCTTCGTTCACTACACATAATAACAATGCCATGTTTAACATGATGCGGAATACAAAATATGATGCTCGATGATGGATGCAAAATTAATAATTTGAATACAACTTTCCTTCGCGGTACAGTTGCAAGTCAAACAAACTAAATCTTTTTCGTAACACATACGACAACTGCCAAGGATCATTAACAACAAATGACCCAAGGTCATCACTCAAATCAAAATTCCAAACAAAAACCTAAATCATTAAAGGTTACTATTCGCTTTTATGAATTAATTATTTAATTCAAAATTATGAAATAAATCAACTTATTCCAATTGAGCTCAAAATTTTATTACATGTTCATTACATGTTAACTAAGTGGCAAAACAAATTTCATAATTTTGGATAAATAAATAAGCCTAGAAAAATCCTGGAAATCCATTTATGAATTAACTGAGCAATTTTTATCACATTTAAAATTTACTGAAAAACATTATTTCATATTTTTCTTAAATACTATACCTCACAAAGAAGTCACTCAAAAATTTTCATAATTTTTGGAGCTCTAAATAAATCTACACAAAAATAACAAAAATAGACACTATTCATTCAAATCTAAAAATAGAAAAATCCATTTGAACGCTGAGTCACTGACATCGAACCCCACATGTCATCACTTACCTCCCGCGTGTTGACTACGACGACGACGGCGCTGACCGGCGCAAACTCACCGACTGGTGAGATCAACGGCGACGGCCAACGTACCAAAATGACCACATCATCCCGGCGCATCGACTGAAGGCACTAGCTAGACGAATTACTACGAGTTATGAGCTTGGCAGTCGGCCATGGCGGACGCTGGTGGCTCGGCGATGTTATGCCGGCAACAGGAGTACGGTAGTAGTTAATCAAAGGGCACAGGAAGTATTAGGAGCTCACCACGAACACTACAGAGCAGAAAGCAAGGCTGGAGAAGCAGCGTAGACGCGGGTCGACGTGAACAGCAACTGGCGGCGGAGCAAGGATCGTCGGTGACGGTGTGCCGGCGACTGCAGTGGATAAAACGGCCAATCAGCAGTGAAATGAGCACTACGGCATCTAGACGAAGCTAAAGGTACACCAATCAAGGACAACGGCTCACCGACGGGCTCTGGCCACGGAGATGCGCATGCGACGGTGAGGTTACCGACCGCGAGGAAGAAGGCGATGAAACTCGAGTTCCCAATGAAGACAAGCCAAATTGGTGGGTCAGATGGACGCGCAAGGTTCAGGCGGAGCTGGGACTAGCTTATCAGCGACGGTGGAGCACGACAACGACGGCACGGGCTCGCCGGAGATGGAGCAGCGGCGACGGGAAAAACAGAGAACGAAGAAAGAAGAACGGCGGCGGCTCCAGAGCTTTATAGGGCAGCCAAGGAAGTGCAAGGAAGCCACGACGAAGCCTTTAGCGTCCCAACGCGATGCCCAGACGGCCATGCGCGCGACTGGAAGCAAGCCGAAGCTCGCCGGCGGTGTAGCGCAAGCGGTGAACACTGTTCATCGAAATTACAAGTTTGCCATTCGCCAAAATTCACAAATTACTCCCAAATTTTCATAACAACTCAAAAATCTCCAAAAATAAAAGTTGTTCAAAATCAAAAGTTCTACAACTTTGCTTTTATAACCATCTCCTAATTCGGTCTAGATTTTGAAATGAACTTTTGAATTCAAATAGGGAAATTTAACGAATTACGCCTTTTTGAATTACTCAAATTTTTCTAAACAACTTGAAAAACTCCAAAAATAAACTTTGTATAACTTGCCAAGCTCTACACTTTTGCTTTTGGGCCCAACCCCAAAATATGCTTAGATTTTGAAATGGATTTTCAGGGTAGGATTTAAATGTGGAAAAGCGGGGTTTTCTCGAAAAAAAAAATCAAAATCCAAACAAACATTGAACTTGAGTCAAACAATACATTGCAACACATACCACATAAATATAAACTTGTATTAGTGTATGCATCTCAAAGTTTTCACCAAATGCCAAATGCTTTGCAATGCATATGATGACATGTCAGATTTTAATATTTAAACACCCGAGGTGTTACAGACCGGGACCTGGACTCATCAATCGTGGGTGAGCCCTTGTGTGAACAGTTTTTGTATTAATGAACACATGCTCACCTTGATGACCTGAGTGACGGGGTTCGAAGAGCTTCAGTTGGAAATGTCCGACCTGGACCTCGATGACCTGAGTGACGGGGTTTAGAGAGCTTTAGTCGGAAATAGTCCGACCGCGACCCGCGCTCGTCGTTCATGATGGAGTCGGCATGGCCTACATGGGGCGTCCCTTAGCTTCCTACCCGTTGTGCTTGACGAAGCCGAGGGAGCGGAATCGAGCGGATCACTTGCGGTCGCAGTAGTATTTGCGGTAGTAGAAAATGTAAAAGTTAAGTTTGTGGGGGAGCCCCGTGTAAATATTATTGTGTGTTTAATGACTACTGTCGGTTTTTGTTTTTGTGATGGAGTTGCTCCATTCGGGGGAGCTTGTTCCCCTTCGTTCCTTAGTTTTCCCTTAGCATAATTTTGTTTTTTATTTCTTTCTTTCTCGTACCTGCCCATTTGTCCCGTAGGCTGCAACCTTGTGAGCCTGAGGCGTGGCCCACGAGGCTTGGCCACTCGCAACCATAGGAAAAGGCGGGGTGCGATCAGTCAGAATGTTTTAAAGCAAAGCTACGTAAGGTAAATCAAAGGAACGAACTGCCCTTTTGTTCGGGTAGGGAGGAGTTTCTCCATATGAAAGTAAAAGAGTACTCAAAGTAAAAACAAAACAGAGGGGTAGTAGAGCCCCTTAGTGGAGCCCCTGAGCGCCCTGAGCCAAAAAGTGTTCGGGTCCGGGTGCTTTTATAGGAACGTTCGCTAAGTAAACAAAGGTAAGACTGAAACTTAGGAAAAGAAAAAAAAATGACATAGCTGTTCCAAGGTGCTCGGAGAGAGCATCATCATTGTTGTCCTTTAGTTGGTAGGCGTCCGATCGGATCACTTCATCCTTCAGTCATCTAGATCCTTGCCCGCTGCGCCCCCTTCTTCGGTTGATGCCTCTCCGCCTTTTTTCTTTCATTGGCATGCCAGTCTACCTCAGTAGGCACTTGAGGAGCTGGCAGTCCTTGTAGAGATGATTGATGGGATAGTCGTGGTTGGTGCACAGGCTCTCTATGAGCTCGTGAAAGTGGTCTGGAGGGTCTTGCTGGGGCTAAGTGCTCGCATGATCCACCGTGGCGACCAACGCAGAGTTGGTCGGTCGGCGGCAATCCTTTCTGTTCTTTTCCCCTCTGTATGGAGGGGCCCTCGTCTTGATCTTGGCGCTTGGCCTTACCTTTGCTGTGGCCTCCATTAAAGCACAGTGGGAACGGTGCTTGTTGGAGGTGTTGGACAAAGGTTCGTGGTCCTAGGCTGTTAGGGCTAGGACTCCAGTCGATGCTGCGCGTGTCTCGGTTCGGCCCGAGCTGCACGTAGACAGGTGGTCGGCACGGAGCGGTCGTCAAGTCGAGGTGAGGTGCCATTGACGGCTTCCTATGCCGCACTCTATGGTTGTTGCGGTGATAGGGTGTAGTGCCCCATCTGCTACGTCCCTGTTCCCCTGGACGGGGAGCGAGGTCGTGAGTCAGGCATCATGATACGGAGCACTCCGCTTGTTCAACAGCGGCGGTCTCCAGCAGTGCCCGGAGGTTCTGGTGGATCGCCCGTTCATGAGGGTTGTTTGGCTCGGACAGGCCACGCAGAAGTATTGCTGCTGGTGACATTGTTCTGACTGGCCCGAGCGAACTGTGGGGGATCGGTCCGACTAACTAGGGTGTTGTGCTGGACCTGGTGAGCATGACCCTGAGCGCCGTTCGCCAGTCTATGTGCATGGAGCACTGGTGTGGTCGGTGGCTGATGCGGCCACTGTCGTCGTAGATCCTCCCTGTGCTCACATGTGTGCTCGAGGGTCTCCGCATGAGGGTCCAGAGAGGTGTGAGTCCATGAGGACTCCGCTTCTATTAGGTGGGTGTCCCAGAGGATCCGCCATGGCGCACTCCCAGGACGGATGGTGGCTAGGTGCCATGTTGCCAATGCTAGAGCCATCACTCTCACCATCGTCATCCATGAGGTCGAGGAAATAGGTGGGAACATAGCTCACCATTCCCACGAATTCAGATGCGAGAGGGGGCGGCGCAGGTATCCTTCGGAGCCCCTGGGCGTATGCATCCACAGGAAGACGCGAGGCCACAGGGGAACCGGTTGTACAGCGGTTGCATTGGGGACAAGTGGGGTTTCACTGGGTAATCAGCGGAAGATAGTGAATAGTATGTAAATAACAGCGCGTATTTTACTCACAGCGGGGTTTGAGTAGAGAGTTTGCTTGGAAAGAAGCGTAGATGCCGCGTCATCGAAGTCACTGCATCCCGGAGTCGATGGAGGACGTCCCTCCGATGGGTGTCGGGTCGTGAGCCTCCTCATGGAGGTGTAGCACGCCGAGCCGGTCGGCCACAAAGTCTAGGCTTCCGAAGAGAAAGGCCTCGGATGGCTCGAAGACGGGTGGAACCCGCATCCTAGCGGGTGAGAGTGCAGGAAAACTCCAGCGAGCCGAAGCGAATCGTATCACCCTGAGCTTGCCATGGCGAGGGTGGCGGAAAAGTGGGTCATCCGATGACCAAAAAGTGTTGAACTGCACAACAGTCTGCCCCACGGTGGGCGCCAACTGTCGGTGCAGAAAGTGACCAACTAGTGAATATTTGTAGTTTTGATGTATGTTGTGATCAGAGGTGGCCTAGCACTCAATGACATAGGATTTATACTGGTTCGGGCAACGTGCCCTATGTCCAGTCGGGGTCGGTCGGTGACTTTATTCCTGAGCCCAGGTGCTCGAAGTTTGTAGTGGGGTTACAAATGAGAAGGAGAAAGATGGGGTGTGCAAGAGGTCCGGTCGGCTCCGGTCGAAAGGGCCGAGAGTGACAGGAACTTCACTATGAGCTAAGTGTTCAAGCGGATGCTTGAGGTCCGAACCTGGACGGTTCTGTGGTTGTGACCTATCGATCTAAGGAACTCTGATCAATTGGGATCGGTCTCCTTTTGTTGGAGGAAGCGCACTCCCTTTTATAGATGAAGGGGACGGCTTTACAAGTGAGAGGGAAATGGTGCGTATGCTACCGAGCCTTGTTGCCCACGCCTACCGAGCCTTGTTGCCCACACCGACGGGTACAATATAGTGGTAGGCGCCTACAACACTGTTGCTATCACTATAGAATGTCAGATGCACACGGGAGGTCGTGCTGCCTTTTTCAGGGATGGTGGATGTCGGTACCTGCAAATACTGTTTAATGCCTAGAGTCATGTGAGGACTCTCGCTATGTTCACCTGGTACGGTAAATCATGGTGCACATACCGCTATCGATGTCCAGAGACACGCGGGGCCTTACCGTATGGGAGTTTTAGCGGCCCCTATAGTACTGTAGAGGGAGATATCGGAGCCTACAATATTGTTTGTGTCAGGGTGGCTGCAGAGTACTGTTCTGTACAGGGTATGGTCCCTGATACAGTGGTGTTGACTTGTGAGCCTTGCCTTGTCTTTCTTCCGCACGTCTTCTGATTCCTACCGAACAGGCGTCCCCAGTCGGATCGCTCTAGTCGGCTCTGAGTGCGCCGGTTGGAGATGAGCGGTGGGCAGGGTTTCCTATGAGCTCCGGTCGGAAGGGCGCGGGGTCAGAGTCAGAAGTAGCGCTTTGGGCCAGGCCTTCCGATCGGAGAGGGCGTCCGGAGGCGGCTGGAGGCCGAAGCGAATGCTCCGATCGGAGTGGTGGGCCCAAGGGATCAACGAGCGGACGCCGCTCCTTTCGGTCCAGACCTTCTGGTCGGCGACTGGACCGTCCTTCCGACCTGTTGTATTTAGACTCTTGGGGACGAGCCTTGGCGTGGAAGCTGGTCCCTGAGGGACCCCGGGTTTATGAACCCGACAGTACTGCTGTCTGGATTGGCGTGAGAGAAAAATATTATTCGTTGGCTGATAAACTAAGACTTATAAGCCAGATACAGGCTGCCAATAGGCTGTAAATTTACTCCAACAGAAGCACCGTAGTTAATGATAAGCTTTTAAACTATTATATATTTAGTCCCCATTTAGCAGGAACTTCACTTCACTAGTGAAGCCTTTTTTTTCTTCAATTCCACGAACAGGCTCTATCGGTGGAGCTGAAGCCGTTTTCAGTAAACTAGCAAAACGGCTTCACCTGTCTTTCGTGCATAACATTTGCAGCTGCGTTTCTATATGTTTTTTCAAATTTAAAAATTAAAATTTTATAAATTATAAATAAAACTCGCAACCAACGGAGGAGTTACTGTAGATGAGCGGACCAGGCGCCTCGGCCGGCCGCGCCACGCCAGGCCAGGGGCCTCCACCGGCAGGGCCTTGGCTGGCCGCGCCAGGCCAGGGTTGGACGGCGGGAAGGCCTGCGCCGCCCGCACTGGGCCATTGTGGCATTGACCTTGGTCCACCCGTGCCAGGCCAGGGGGCGCCGCCGAGGTGGCCTGCTCCAGCGGCGCCAGGCCAGGGGGCGCCGCCGGCCGCGCCGAGCCAATGGCCGCCGCCAAGCCGGGGCGCGCTCCAATGGCTGCCGCTAGTCCCAGCGAGAAGAGCGGAGAAGCCACCAACAGTCGCGATTGGTTCAGAATCGCTGAAAGGATCTTCATTGACGCCCGATCTACCGGATTCCATCACTCCCTCGCCTTCATTATTCTCCCCCGCCGGAGGAGGATCCGTGGCGACGGTGTTGTTTAGCACGGGAGCGAGAAAAGTCGCGACAACGGGAAAGAGGAAAGTCACGGGCCTTTTCCTGATGGCATTCTGTGTAATTTCTGTGAGTTTTAGGGGCAGTGGACCGGCGAAATTAAATCATGTAGTACTACTGGCTCGGGTCGGTCTCTTTCGATATTTTCGAGAACGTGTCCTTTGCTGGCTGGGCTGGCCGGGGACAGGACTCAGGTCTCTTGATACGGAGGATTGACGGAGACCTCTGGTGCTTGCAAAAAAATATTAATAAGTATCTTATAACTGGATATAGAATAAGAATGTCTATTATGCTAAATAATAAACAAATGTACAAATTAGTATAAGTAATTTTTTATTATATGTATTAAATAGTAACGGATACTTATGGTTCTGTTCGGCTTACTCCATATTCGGCCTGTTTTTTTTCAGTTGGAATAGTATTTTTCTCTCACAACAATTCAGTCAGAACAGTGTTTTTCAACCAGTTTCAGCCAAGATTCAGACCAGCGAACGGGACCTATATCACCTAAAATTTTATCCCGTGCAAGAGCATGGGTTGATGGACCAGTAATACTAACATTTTTGTCTCTAAATAAAGTTCATTATAAAAATATATTTTATAATTAATCTAATGGTACTTATTTTGTATTATAAGTGTTAGTATTTTTTATAACTTTAATTAAATTTTAAATCATTTGATTCTTAAAAAACAAGGATTGCATTCATTAAGAGACCGAGGGATTACGTTGGAAGGTTTCATAAAAAATCACATGTTTATATTAATTGATTGACATCCCTATTACAAAATTAAATATAAAAAATAAATCATTAATATATATATATATATATATACATATATATATATATTGATGATTTATTTTTTATATGTTTCTCTAATATATATTGCATGGTATATATATATATATATATATATATATATATATATATAATATATATATATATATATATATATATATATATATATGTTTCTTTGTAGCTGGCTAGAGAATACCATATTTTGTGGCGAGTCTAATTGAACCGACCGACCGAACCACCCGGCGGTTCCGTGGTCCAGCCCAGACTCTCCTGGCTCGGCTCGGCGGTCCGTGGTCCATCAGCGCGCACGTCACCCTCCCAGCTCGGCTTCATATGGACTCTCTCCAGCCTACCGAGCGGTGGAGTCCCTCTGATGGCGCCCCTCCCCCTCCACCCACGGCTGCTCCATCCAGCGGCGACGACGGCCCCTGGCGGTGGTGCGGCCCGCCCAACGGCGCAACGGCCCCCCATGGCAGAGTAGCCCACCCAGCGGCGCGGCCCGCCCAACGGGGACAGTCCCCTTCAGCGGTGTCGCGGCGTCGCCTTCCTCGCTTCAGACGGCGGCGCTAGCTCCTTGACCGGCATCCATGGAGACAGGCTGCAACGGGCCAAGGTGAGTTCCTCGATCCTCCATGTGGTCCGTGGTGTCGGTCCCTATCCTCACGTGGCGGCGGATACATCCATAGAGAAAGCCAGTAGATCGAGTCCATACGGCGACGGATCTTGTACAGGACGGCAGGGATCTGGCTCGCTTCTGATTCATGGAGGTGGGGGCCGGCGGACTCATTGATTCGCAAAAAGTAAATCAGCCGTACCACCCGATCTGCGCACAAAGGAGCACCTCCAATGTTAGGGGGTGTCTGGTTTCTACAAGAAAATTTTAGTCCCTGTCTCATCGAATGTTTGGACACATGCATGAAGTATTAAATATAGACGAAAAAAATAACTAATTGCATAGATTATGGCTAATTTGCGAGACGAATTTTTTAAACCTAATTAGTTCATGATTTGACAATGTGATGCTACAGTAAATATATGCTAATAGCTAATTAATTTGGCTTAATAAATTTGTCTCGTAAATAAATATACTCTCCCTAGTATACTCTGTAGCTGGCTACAGGATATCTTATTCTGTAGCCGGGTCCTCCGACGCACCCGAGGTACGGCCACCGGACGATGCGCTGGGTTCCTGGGTTCCTCACGGACTCTTGGCTCCCGGCTCAGCCGCCCATCACACTGATGATCCCATTAAATCAGAACCATTAATAGATCAGCGACATGCATGCATCCTTGATTGGCGACGGATTTGTTTTTCTACTTACCAAAATAAGCCTCCGACCACAGTAAACGAAACGGCCACGTGCATGCATCATTGATGTTCACGTAGACCTATATGCATATATACACATCCAATAGCATTGATGTAGTTACGAGCTGGTTACGAGAATCTATGTCAGTTTGATTTACGAGAACAGTGGCCTTTTATACAAGAATATATGCCTTTGTTCCACATGTAGATCTAATAGATGTGGTGTACGAGAATTTTGTAAATGATTTACCATAATCTATTGTTACTATTATTTGTAAGTCGAACGATGATACAAAGAGTTATGAGTTACGATAACTTACTATAACAACAGGCATTATTTACTATAATATCTATTCATGTAGTCTACAACGTGCTATTGGATTTGCCGTAAATTCACTATAATATGGATGTGCTTTGACCGTAACAATGAATGTGAGGTACTACAATCTGATGCTCCCAGGAAGAACTTACTATAATGAGCAGACCAAATTGTAATTACAATAAATTCAAATGATCCGAGGTGATAGTACATCAAGATGCTACGCGGAACCACTTACTATAACATCAGGCTTATTTGCTACAATAGTGTAGTCTACAACGTGTTATCGGATTTGTCGTAGTTTCACTATAATCTGAATGAGGGTTGACCGTAATAATGAAAGTGAGGTGATATGAGTACATATTCATAGTGACGATAAGGGCAGCCATGAAGATCATTAGCAAGGCATGTGTGCTTCAGGTCCAACAGGGAGCCTCCTGATACTGAAGATTGGGTGGTAAATTCTATAGAAGAGGAGCTGTGAGTTGCTCAGATGCACAATTTCCTGCATTTGCTGTGAATGAATTTGCAAAAAGAATTTGGTTAATTGGACACGGTAATCATAGTCGGATGTAGTAATCATAAGATTAGACTATATGAATTTGAGAATTGATCTATATGATTTTAAAGAATTTTGTGCAATGAGTATATTGAAATAACATAACAGGAGCCCAAGTTGAGGTATTGGTAAAAATAATGAAATACCACTGATTTATGAGAAATAAATGTATAGTTTACAAGAATCCTGGAATTAATTATCACATTGGACAGACCCTAGTGGAATCGAAATTCTGCACATATGGATAAAATCAAACAAAGCAACACAGCCTGGTGTAAAAAGCAATATTGACATGAGTACAACATGAACTCCCAGATCCTCACAGGACCTACAACATTTAACCATTTGGAGTTACCATAAGTTAATTGAGATTACTGAAAAGATTTATATATAAGATTTACTAAAAGGAAAAATTACGATAATCCAAGGATGGACATAAGAGTAAACATACTAAAGTAGAGATGTAGGTCACGATACAATTTAGGTATTTATTTTTGTACTACACATGTAACTTGGATATAATGATTTATTATAGTAAGGAGGCACCATTAAAAAATTTGGTAAACCATACACAGTTACCATAAGTCACCCAAGATTACTGGAAGATTTACATACATCTTCTCTATTGCACATTGTCAGGTATTGGACTGGTGGCCACCACGGGATTTTAGGCAGCTTGAAAAGCATTCCGCCCTCTGAATATTTAATGCTGTTCTCATTTAGTTCTAGCATACATAACACCAAGGAATGTTATGTGGTGGACGTTGGACAAACATAAAGTCCCAACGAAGTACGTCGGGCTCATTAAGGACATGTACAGCAATGTTGTGACTAGAGTTCGAACAAGTGATGGAGACACGGATGACTTCCCGATTAGGATAGGACTACATCAAGGGTCAGCTTGAGCCCTTATTTGTTTGCTTTAGTGATGGATGAGGTCACAAGGGACATACAAGGGGACATCCCTTGGTGTATGCTTTTCGCGGATGATGTAGTGCTAGTTGATGAAAGCCGGACAGGAGTGAATCAAAAACTGGAGTTATGGCGGGAGACTTTGGAGTCCAAAGGTTTTAGAGTTAGTAGAACTAAAACTGAGTATATGAGATGTGACTTCGGCACTACTACTCGGGAGGAGGAAGATGTTAGTTTGGAAGGTCAAGTAGTGCCTAGGAAGGATACCTTTCGATATTTAGGATCAATGCTACAGAGGGACGGGGATATTGATGAAGATGTTAGCCATAGAATCAAAGCAGGGTGGATGAAGTGGCGGCAAGCGTCTGGTGTCCTATGTGACAAAAGGGTACCACAGAAGCTAAAAGGCAAGTTTTATAGGACGGCGATTAGACTTGCTATGTTGTATGGTGCAGAATGTTGGCCTACGAAAAGACGACATATTCAACAGCTAAGTGTCGCGGAAATACGTATGTTGCGTTGGATTTGCGGTCATACAAGAAGGGATCGAGTTCGGAACGATGATATACGTGAGAGATTAGGGGTAGCGCCAATTGAAGAAAAGCTTGTCCAACACCGGTTGAGATGGTTTGGACATGTGCAACGGAGACCTCCAGATGCACCGGTGCGTAGTGGAATCCTAAGTCAGGATAGTAACGTGAAGAGAGGCAGAGGAAGACCGAAGTTGACTTGGGTAGAGGCAATAAAAGGAGACTTGAAAGGATGGAATATACCCAAAGACTTAGCCTTAGATAGGAGTGCTTGGAAGACAGCTATTCACGTGCCTGAACCTTGATTGCTTCTGTTGGGTTTCAACTCTAGCCTACCCCAATTTGTTTGGGACTTAAAGGCTTTGTTGTTGTTGTTGTTGTTGTATACATATTAGCTCTTTCTTCCATATGTACGTAACCCTTGTGAAAATCTGAAGCAGATGCAAATATGCATCACTTGCCTTGACCATAAGACCCCCAGGATACATCATCGAGATGGAGTGTTGATTATATGCATATATATAAGACTTACTGTATAGAAGGAAAATTACAATAATTGGATGATGGCTCTAAGGAGTAAAATTACATAAGTCATCCAAGATTACTGGAAGGCTTGTGTGCACTCTACAATACTATAGGTAAAATATAACCACAAAATTACCCTACTACAATGACAGATTTACAGGATTATAAGATACAGAAAAATAATACATATGAAACAAGGGCATACCAATTTGCTTATTAGATCACAGAACCAAGGCAGGCCACAGTGACCACTGAGTAGCTAATCTGAAACGATTTGGGTAAACTGATATTCAATCCAATAGACACACAAAATTGATTAGCTATTGGATTGAAACACGTACAAATTGATTTAATAAGTCCATAGATGGGGGATTAGCTACAGACCAATCAAATTGATTTAAATCACAGAAGAGGGGAGTGTAGGTCATGATGCTTTTCGGTGGTAGATCTGGAAAGCTAAAAGATTCATGCTGTTCATCAGACATACAAGAAGCTAATACACGAAACCATATCCAAAAGCGAAGTTACAACCCGTGGGGAAAAAGCACCGAATCAGAGACTAACATTGGAGGTGCTCCTTTGTGCGCAGATCGGGTGGTACGGCTGATTTACTTTTTGCGAATCAATGAGTCCGCCGGCCCCCACCTCCATGAATCAGAAGCGAGCCAGATCCCTGCCGTCCTGTACAAGATCCGTCGCCGTATGGACTCGATCTACTGGCTTTCTCTATGGATGTATCCGCCGCCACGTGAGGATAGGGACCGACACCACGGACCACATGGAGGATCGAGGAACTCACCTTGGCCCGTTGCAGCTGTCTCCATGGATGCCGGTCAAGGAGCTAGCGCCGCCGTCTGAAGCGAGGAAGGCGACGCCGCGACACCGCTGAAGGGGACTGTCCCCGTTGGGCGGGCCGCGCCGCTGGGTGGGCTACTCTGCCATGGGGGGCCGTTGTCGCCGTTGGGCGGGCCGCACCACCGCCAGGGGCCGTCGTCGCCGCTGGATGGGAGCAGCCGCGGGTGGAGGGGGAGGGGCGCCATCAGAGGGACTCCACCGCTCGGTAGGCTGGAGAGAGTCCATATGAAGCCGAGCTGGGAGGGTGACGTTGCGCGCTGATGGACCACGGAACCGCCGAGCCGAGCCAGGAGAGTGGGGATGGGGCAGGACCACGGAACCGCCGAGCCGAGCCAGGAGAGTCTGGGCTGGACCACGGAACCGGCGGGTGGTTCGGTCGGTCGGTTCAATTGGACTCGGCCACAAAATATGGTATTCTCTAGCCAGCTACAAAGAAACATTTCTATATATATATATATATATATATATATATATATATATATATATATAGAACTACTATTCTGTAGCTGGCTATAGAATAACTTATTCTGTAGCCACTTTGAGTTATGATAATTACTATGTTAATTTACGAGATTATAGTAACTCCTTACTAAGTGGTTTAATATAACGTTATGGTAAATATCCCCATGTGTTATAGTAACCCAACTATCGTAAATATGTATTGACATTATGGTAAATTAGTATATAAAATTATAGTAAATGGAGGTGGCTACAGAATAACTTATTTTGTAGCCGGCTACTGAATAGCCTCTCCCTATATATATATATATATATATGATGAGGCTAAAATGCACCTGGATGCATTATGTGAAGCGAGTGCACCCGACACGGGTGCGCGAGCTGCGAGACGTACGGGACTCCAACTGTCTCGAGAACCCCCTAAAAGGAAACCATCATTTTCCTCTTCAGACTCCAAATTCAAATTGAGCCTCTAAATTTTCGCCACTTCCCTTGATTCGCCCTAGATAACAGAGCCACGTCGCTGCCAAATCCCGCCCACTTACTTCCCTCGCCGCTGTCGTAGCTACCCCAAGTTGCGCTGCGCCCATGGCCCCACCGTCGCTACCCGACTTGAATCGCCACTTCCAGCAGAGCAGATGGATCAGTAGTTGGTGATTGTTGTCGCGAGTGGTGGAGATCCAATCGCATCATCTCTGGCGCCAGGCTACATCTGCGGGCGCAACTCCTTCGGTTCCGCCGACGAGCAGGCCCATCGCGAGAGCGGACATCCCCCGCGGATCGGGTGATGCCTTGCATCACACGACTAATCTAATGCCACCCACATCGATACCTCCTGGAGCACTAATCACTCCTGATCCTAGTTAGAGATTCCACCCGGTGAGCATCTCTTCTGATTGCAACTACGATTTCCACCCCCGATTCCCTAGGATCGCATGATTTTTTATTTGGCGGCGCTATTATCTATGATTAGAATAAACCGATGTGCCTGATGTATGTTGCAACTTCGGATGTGTTGATTGCAACTTCATATGAGAATTGCAACATTAATTGTAGTATGATTGCAACTGATGGTTAGGGACTAATTGCAACTCTATCTGTGACGTACATGCATGCAACTAGTGGATGCACTGTGATTGCAATTCTATCTGTCATTACAATAAACTACTGTGCCTAATGTATGTTGCAACTTCAGATGTGTTGATTCCAACTTCACATGAGAATTGCAACATTAGTTGTACTTTGATTGCAACTACTGGCTAAAATCAATTGCAACTCTATCTGTGACGTACTTGCATGTAACTACTGGTAATTGCAACTTCAAATGAGAATTGAAACATTATTTATAGTTTTATTGCAACTAGTGGATGTACTGTGATTGCAACTCTATCTGAGAGGGCAACTAGGGGTTGTACTGTGATTGCATCTAATGATGAGAATTGCAACATTATTTATCTGTGATTGCAACATTTGGATTTTTCACATGAAGGATTGCAACATGAGTTCTGGTTTGATTGCAACTAGATGTGATACTATAATTGCAACTCTATCTATTTTTGGTTATGCACCAGAATTCATTTGTATTTAGCACCGCGTATTTTCTACAAGACTGGCTGGGTTCAGTGTGAGGGTGAAGAGAACTAGCAAGGAGACTGCAGACTGGGTTTGCAACCGAGAGGGGTTTCTAAAAACAGATAAAGAGAATAACGAACCATAGATTGAAAAGACATCAAAGAGAGTCAGCTGCCCTGCATATGCTAAGGTAAAGCAAGATAAGAAAGCCAACCAATGGTACTTCGACCATGTTGAGGAAGCACACAACCACAAGTTGCACCCGTCGCCCAGGATGGTTAGGTACATGCATATTCACAAACAAAGGGACGCAGCGCTGGATGATCTATTTGCTATCATGGCAAGGAATGGGGTAGCGCACTAGGCTGCGATGAATGTCATGTCTGAGCTATATGGTGGCCAGTCAAAACTAGCCGTTCACAAAGAAAGATGTGATAAACATGTATGCCCATGTGTGCTAAGTCCAGAAAAAAATTCCAAAAGAAAAAAAAGTATGCTCATAGCTGCAAAAAGATAATTTACTAATTTCTTTTTATGTTCCAGGAATGCTGAGCAAGCAAGGGAGGAAAGGGATGCTGATCTAGAGAAACTTTTTTAGTTTTTTTAGAATGCAAGACAAGCAATGAGTACTTTTACTTTGACGTGGATGTTGATCTGAAAAGAAAGGTTCTCAGGAGCATATTCTGGAGCCACAGCTAGTCAAAGAGCTGAATGCAAGGACTTTAGTGATGTGATCACCTTTGACACGACCCACAAAACAAAAAGAAAAAACATGCCGCTAGCCATGTTTGTGGGGGCCAATAACAACCTAAAGAATGTGAGTTTTGGGCAAGCTCTGCTTCAGGACGAAACAACTGAATCATTCAAATGGATGTTTGAAACTTTCAAGAACTGCATGGGGGGCACCACCCTATGTGATCCTGACAGGTATAACTTTTACTCCAATTGCACATATAATGTATTCCTGGTTTGTAAACTTGATAATTGAACAAATGCAATAAATTGGATTCTCCTGTTGCAAACTATATGTTGTATGGGTTGCAACCCTATTGTATTGTTGTTGGTGTTTTGGACCGGCAGGCCCTCAACCAACTAGTGAAAATGTACTGCATGCCCCTAATCCTGGATGGTGATGCAAAGAGACACAAGGTTTATACTGGTTCGAGCAATAGATGCCCTATGTCCAGTCTAAGAGATCGATCTTGTATTCCTTGCACCGAAATGCTCGTAGTAGGGGGTTACAAGCAGGGCGAGAGAGGGAGTTAGTCCTAGGTCTCGGCGTGGAACGGTGCGAATTACTTGAGATGTTGATCTCAGGCAGCGAGGGAGCGTGTGTGTTACAGAGCGTCGCTTGCGCGAGTGAGTGAGTCTGTGTTCGTGTTCATGTTCTTCTATCTCCTCCGCCCCTAGAAACAGCCCAGTCCCTCCCTTTTATAGTTGAAGGGGGGACAGGGGTGATACATGCGTTCGCTACGCGGCGTCCTGTGGGCGAAGGTGGCATTTTCAAACCTTGTAGCTTGTCACTATGGTGGCATGGTCGACGGAGCGGTCCTTGTCCTTGATGCACTGGGGCGACGCACCGGTCACACCCGATCCTGTGCGACGTGGGAGCTCCAGTGATAGCTTGACGCAGGGCATGGCGGGCAACGTGCCGGTCGCTGTGTGTTGACCACGTAAAGAGCCGAGGCTCAGTTGGTGCCGAGGCCAAGCCATCGTGGGGGGCTCGACGGGCATGAATCCCGAGGTTGCCGAGACCCTAAAGTGGATTGTCGAGGCTTGGAGGGAGCAGTTGGGCCTGTACACTGATTCTGAGGCTATAGTGACCCGGACTTGACTCCCCACGTCATGTTATTCCTAGAGCAGGGGTTAGGTAGCATAGTGTAGTGCGGACGCCGGTTGTGGGCACAGTACCGAGCACAGCGGCTGGTAACCCCTGCCCTGTTGTGGGGGTATTAACCCCTATACCCTTATGGCTAAGCTTGGGTCGGCCCGGATCGATGGGTCTAGTCCACCCGAAAGACGACGTGTGGCCCAGCCAACCTGATTGGAGTCCCGCACAAGGAGTCAAGGCGGATTTGGCGATCAGGCAGGATCCTGGTCGGTTAGAATAGGAATCCTTATCCGGCCACATATGGCAATTGTAACCGACTAGGATTAGTTTCCAGATCTGTAACCCTGCCCTCGGACTATATAAGGCGGGCAGGGGATCCCTCTAAAAAATATCTCTCATTGACATACAGTAATACAAATCAGACGCAGGACGTAGGTGTTACGCCTTCTTGGCGGCCGAACCTGGATAAAACCTCGTGTCTGTCTTGCATCACCATCTTGTTTGTGGCTTGCACATCTGTCTGCCGACAATCTACTATCTTGGGCATACCCCTAGGTAGACTGCCGACCATATTTTGTCGATAGTGGCGCGCCAGGTAGGGGGTGTGCGTACTGCTCTCCAAGCAAACAAGATGGTCATCGTCTCCGCCTCCATGGCTACACCGAATGGCCTCAAGTTCACCGTCGGCCAGATCACCTGGACCACCGGCTCCGACGACTTCATCGCCATGACCACGGAGGAGGCATGGATTCAGTCTATGCCGACCACTGCTTCACCTGCACAGCTACGGCTCCGACCACGATGGGTACGGCTCCGACCACGATGGATCTGGCTCTGACCACAGTACATCTGGCTCCGACCACGCCTGCATCATCTTCAGCCACGCCGACAACTCGTCGTCCGCTTCCCCGCTACAAAGTGAAGCAGATTGACAACACCGACCTGCTCGACTCCATCGATCGAATCTACCCGACCAGCTCGGACCAGTCGTCCTGCATGACTTGGTACAGATCTCGTGGTCATATCTACTCCTGAAGGGCGCTTCGCTCATCGCCGGCCGGCCTCCGTGACGGGTCTCCGGCTCTCCGAGTATGAAGCCTCGACGGAGAACCACCAAGTCCAGCCCTACGGCCTGCGAAACGCTACCTCCAGCTACGCGTATAACCTACAACGCTGCTTGGATCTGTGTTTTATGCACCGACCTCGGCCGAAGCCGCGCGACTTCATCAACATGATCCGGACTGAAGATTATCAAGAAGGATCCGTCCACATAGTCCAAGAGGGCGACTCTAGCTCATCATCTGGCATCGCATCTAAAGCATCTGTACACACCGAGCTTCAGCATCACGAAGACGACGGTGCCAAGTACGATCTGGATCTGCCAGACCACGCCCCAGGGTTTTCACAATTCCCGTCTTTCCTGCCAAGACGAGGGGATTTGATCCATGTTGTCAGCAATGACGAACCGCCAGCGGTTGGCAAAACAGAACAAGAAAGGACCACGCGTGAAGCACGCAATATTGACCGGTTTAATCGCCGACAAATCGAAGCCAAAGCAGACCAGGAGGCGCGACGCATAAGGGTCCAGCCACGCGACCTCAATGATGCTTTCGATAGGGTGGGGGACAAACAGGTCTTCAGGACTCCAAGTGCCAACGTAGCCGTCGCCATGGCGATAATGCAACGGCTACCCAACACCTCGAAAACCTAAGCAGTTCGCGATGAAATACAAGCCTATCTGATGGCTGCCATGGCCCAGACCGTAGAAATTGTAAATCAAGTCCAGGCTCCATCCGTCTCAGTCGAGTCAAGCCACAGCCGCCAGCTCCCAAGTCGCTCACAACCACTCAACCCACATGGCTCGCGCAACAACGACCCATCAGACAACCATCAAGGCAGAAACGGTGGCCATGATGGTGGTCAGGATGACAACCACCGTCGGGAGGACAACCGTCGTGATGTCCTGGGACGATAATCACCGAGACAACCACTGGCAATCGCTGCGATAACCGTGGTCCCAGGGCTAATCCAGATGGCAATCGAGTTTGCCGCGATGGCAATAACGATCTCTACCATTACCTCGGTGGACGCGATCTGTGCGCTCACATCAATTAGAGAGCCGACAATCGAGCATCCTACGAAAGCTATCGCCGTATGGAGTATGACACTACCCACGGTCCGCCGGGTTTGAAGCAGTTTACTCCATACCTTCACCAAGTCATATGGCCCAAGAATTTTAAGCTCGAGAAACTTCAAAAGTACGACGACAAAGAAAACCCTGAATTATGGGTCATGCTCTACGAAACCGCATGCAGATCAGCCATGGCTGACGAGCACGTCATGTCTAACTACTTCCCAGTCGCTGTTGGCCATGCAGGTCACCAATGGCTGGTCAGCTTGCCGGTGAACTACTTTGATTCTTGGCAGGAGCTTAAGCAAACCTTCATCGACAATTTCATCGCTACTTGTGAACAACAGGGCAACAAGTACGATCTGCAACGGATCCAAGATCAGAAAGATGAGCCACTGCGCGAGTACGTCCGGTGTTTCTCAGAGATGCGTATCAAGGTCCCATCAATCTCCGACAACAAGGCAATTGAGGCTTTCATCACTAGCCTCCGCTTCCACGACGCCCTAAGAGACAAGCTCCTCCGGAAGAGAACTGAATCGGTCACAGTGCTCCTATCCACCACCAAGAAATATGCGAACGTCGATGACGCCAAGAAGATAATTATTGAAGAAGCAACAAGGGTTCCACGCTCCGACCACCCCCACACCACGACGACTACCGCGGCAACCATGGTCAGAATGATAGTTTTGACCGCCGCAACCAGCGCAACGACTCCCGCGACCACCACGACCAACGTAATCAGCGGCGTAACCGCATGTGACGATTATAGGAGCAAGCGTGCTCGGGAAGACGACTGACGAGGTCAATATCGTTAAAAAGGGTGGTGGACAGTCAGTAATTACGAAGACGACTACGCCAAAGCATTGAAGGGGCCCTGCCAGCTCCATCCTAAGTCAAACCATACCATGGAGAATTGCCGTGTTCTCAAGTCTATCTATACGCGTCAACAGGCTCCACATACATTCGACAAGCCTAACGATGTAGGGGAACAGCGCAACGAGGATAACGACGATGATGATGCAGACCCTCGTCACAAGTATGTCAAGCCAACCGATCATGTGCACACTATCATCGGAGGCAAAGTGTCCATCGAGACCAAGCAGGAACGCAAGCACTCGCCCATGCTTGCATGAACGTGGCCAACAGCCGATAACCTCCTCATCGATCCGCGGCTCCCTCCGTGGTCTCACCATGAAATCTCTTTCAGCAGGAAGGACCAATGGGCCGCAATACCAGAGCTAGGACAGTTTTCCCCTAGTCCTCGATCCTTGTATCAACAAGGTCTAGTTCGACAGAGTACTGATCGACAGCGGTAGCTCCATTGATATACTGTACAAGAATAGTCTACCCACCCTGAAGATAGCTCAAGCGGATCTTAAGCCATACGAGGCACAGTTCTAGGGTGTTCTCCCCGGACAGAGCTCTACACCTCTTAGGCAGATCACGCTACCTGTGCAGTTTGGGACCCCGGACCACTTCCGCACCGACTACATCAACTTTGTGGTCGCTGACTTCGACGGCACCTACCATGCTATTCTTGGTTGACCGTCGCTCACCAAGTTCATGGCCATACCTCATTACAGGTATCTGGTGCTCAAGAAGCCTACCGAGAAAGGAGTCCTAACCCTCCGAGGTAATGTGTACGCCACTTACACCTGCGAAGACGATAGTTTCAAAATAGCAGAGGCCCACGACCTCTCTATTCGCATGGCCGAGACCATGCTCGATGCTAAGAAGACCTCAGCCGACCACCTAGAGATCCTAGAGCTCGAGGCTCCACGCAAGAACATCAAGTCAAAGGAGCACAAGGTGATCTAGCTGGTCAACGGTGAACCCCAGCAAAATAGGCCCTTATCGGGGCCAACCTGGATCTCAAATAGGAAGACGCGCTCGTCGGGTTCTTGAGGAGCAACGTGGATGTGTTCGCATGGAAACCTACCGACATGCCCGGTGTACCTTGGAACTTGATCGAGAACTCCTTGAATGTCAACAGCAAGGCCAAACCTATCAAGCAGAAGCTACGATGTTTCACTCGCGACAAAAAGGAGGCAATTAGGGTAGAAGTTACATGGCTTTTGGCAGCCGGATTTATCAAAGAAGTGTATCATCTGGAGTGGTTAGCCAACCCGGTTCTTGTACGCAAAAAGAATAATGAATGGAGAATATGCATTGATTACATTGATCTCAACAAACACTGCCCTAAGGACCCCTTCGGCTTACCTCACATAGATGAGGTCGTAGATTCAACCGCCGGTTGCGAGCTCCTTTCCTTTCTCGATTGCTACTCTGGTTATCACCAGATCGCTCTTAAAAAGGACTGACCAGATCAAGACGTCTTTCATCACGCCTTTCGGCGCCTACTGCTACATGACTATGTTCGTTTAGGCTCAAGAACGCCGGGGCTACATACCAACGCGCCATTCAGGCCTGCCTCGCAGACTGAGATAAAAGACGACCTTGTAGAGGCCTATGTGGATGATGTAGTTGTCAAAACCAAGGAAGCACATACCCTTGTTGACAACCTAAAACGCACCTTTGCAGCCCTCAACACATTCTAATGGAAGTTAAACCCAAAGAAGTGCATCTTTGGTGTTCCTTCTGGTATATTGCTAGGCAACGTCGTTAGTTACGACGGCATACGCCCTAATCCGGAGAAAGTCAAAGTTGTCTTAGACATGAAACCCCCTGAAAAGGTGAAGGATGTCCTAGAAGCTTACCGGATGCATGGCTGCTCTCAGCCGTTTCATATCAAGATTAGGAGAAAAAGGGCTACCATTTTTCAAACTGCTCAAAGCATCCGAGAAGTTTGAGTGGTTGGAGGAAGCAGACGCTGCCTTCACGCAGCTAAAATAATACCTTACATCACCTCCTGGTCCTCACTGCTCCCAGAGAAGACGAAACTCTCCTACTTTACATTGCGGCAACCAATCGGGTGGTCTCCACTACCATGGTGGTCGAGCGCGACGAGTCGGGCCACGCCTATAAGGTACAGCGGCCAATTTATTTCATCAGTGAGGTACTCAACGAATCCAAGACCAGGTACCCACATGGATTCAGAAACTGCTCTACGACATACTGATAACATCCCAAAAGTTGAGACATTACTTCGATGGATATCGTGTGGTGGTCATGACCGAGTTCCCTTTGGGGGACATCATTTGCAATAAGGATGCAAACGAGCGCATCGTCAAATGGGCAATGGAGCTATGCCCCTTCTCCTTGGAATTTGCAAGCCATACTACAATCAAGTCTCAGGCACTCGTCGATTTCATCGTCGAGTGGACAGATTTAAGCACTCCTGCCTCTCCAGGATCTGATGAATATTGGATGATGTACTTCGACGACTCTCTCAACATTGACGGTGTGGGAGCAGGAGTTCTTTTCGTGTCACCATCCAAGGAGCAGCTTCGGTACGTCCTCAGGATTTATTTCTCGGCATCTAATAACTGCCGCTGAATATGAAGCATGCCTGCATGGTTTACGCATTACGGTTGAGCTTGGGGTTAAATGTCTCTATGTCTACGGAGACTCGGCTCTGGTCATCAACCAACTCAACAAGGACTGGGACACGACCAGTGAAAAGATGGACTGCATACTGCAAGTCGATAAGAAAGCTGGAAGGCAGGTTCTATGGCATCGAGTACATACACGTGGTCCAGGACAAGAACCAAGCAGTAGATGCGCTGTCAAAGTTAGGATCATCCCAAGCCAAAATCCCACATGGCGTATTCGTCCAAGACCTGCTCACGCCTTCCATCGAAGAGGAAGATTCCACGGTCGACAAAGCTCCAGACCAGTAATTGATGGCTACGGTTCCGGTGCCGAGCACAACTGAGCTGCCTCCGACCACTCATGAGCCAGAACTAGGAGAACACCTTTCATCAAGTACTTAACAGATGGCAGCTGGTTATACTGATTGGATAGAAAACAAGCGCCTGATGCAGTCGCAGTAAGCAGTATCTGCTCGTCGATGGCAAGTTATGGCTGCAAAAACGCAAAGGAGGACATCTTGATGAAGTGTATAACCCTGGGAGGAAGGCGAACATCTCCTGGACCAAATCCACTCTAGCTCCTACGGACAACCACGCGACCTCAAGAACACTGGTCGGTAAGGCTTTCCGGGCAGGGTTCTATTGGCCATCAGCAGTAGCCGACGCAGAGAAGCTAGTCCACCACTGTGAAGGTTGTCAGTTCTTCGCCAAGAGAATCCACGTACCAGCACATGAGATCTAGATGATTCCAGCCTCTTAGCCCTTCGCATGCTAGGGACTGGATATGATCAAGCCTTTCAAACCCTGCCCCCCGGGAAATTTACATGCGTCTTCGTGCTGATTGACAAATTTTCTAAGTGGATAGAATACATGCCTTTGGTACAGGCATCCTCATAGAAGGCTGTCACGTTCCTCGACCAGGTCATCCATCGTTTTGGCGTACCCAACAGCATCATCACCGATCTGGGTACTCAGTTCACCGGGAACGCTTTTTGGGACTTCTGTGATGAAAGGAGCATAGTAGTAAAATACGTCTCGGTGGCGCACCCTAGAGCTAATGGACAAGTCGAGCGGGCAAATGGCATGATCTTGGATGCATTAAAGAAGAGGATGTATAGAGAAAACGACAAAGCTCCCAGATGATGGCTCAAAGAGTTACCAGCCGTGGTCTGGAGCCTCAGAACTCAGCCCAGTCGTAACACCGGCGTCTCACCATACTTTATGGTTTACTGGCGCTGAGGTAGTCCTCCCACCAGATATAGCTTTCAGATCAGCACGGGTAGAGAACTTCAATGAAGACAAGGTCAATGAAGTACAGGAGCTAGAAGTGAACAGCGCAGAAGAGAAAAGGCTCGATTCTTGTGTACATACGGCCAAATACCTTGTTGTTTTGCGTAGGTACTACAACAAGAACGTTAAAGAATGGTTCTTCATGGTCGGGGATTTGGTCCTGAAGTGAAGACAAACCAGGCTGGTGTCCACAAACTCACAACCCCATGGGAGGGACCCTTCATGATCAAGGAAGTCACATGACCCACGTCTTACAGGTTAGCTCACCTGGACGGTACGGACATACCAAACTCATGGCACATCGACAAGCTTAGACGTTTCTATGCTTAACTACTAAGATATGTACTCCTCTTGTACTTGCGATTTACTTCAATAAAGCAATTATGATTTCTCCGACCACTCTAATGTGTCACTTCGAATTTTATGGTTATTCTAACTTAGCTAGTAAAAGCTGACCACCACTCCTTCTACGGTTTTCGGAGCAGGACCTATCTCCGGTTCTTCCCAACGCGTGCATGGGATCCGCTCTCTATGTTATGGGTGATCGGCAGGCCCCCCTTGGTTTGACTCGTCCGCGTCTATGTGTGCACAGGTCACCGTACCTCACACTCTGACCACACGGCAAACTAGGGCTGCACAAACTTTTCGAGATGATGCGTCGAGCAAAATGGTACAACTAAATAGAACGTTAACATGTTCTCACTTAGTTACACCAAGAAAAAGTTTCAAGCTTAAATACGTTTTATACAAAGCAAACAAGCTTATAATGATATACAGTTACGTTATTACAAGCTTGCCTAAAGAGGCTCAAGTTTACAATAACACAACTATATCCTCCTTCTATAGCTCTAAGCCTATTACATTGGCTGGTCGGGGCACGTGGCACTTACTGCTCGCCGCTTCCGATATCCTACTCGAGTCTCGGGGACTCTTGTGCTAGTCGAGCTAAAGGGGATGGCCCTGCCGGTGCCTAGCTGGTCGAGACCGCAGGCTTCGTTGGTTGGCTTGCAACTGACGACGTTTCCAGCTGACTTGTCGATGGCGTCCCCTGTACAGGTGCTGTCCCACCTCCACACAGGTTAATGTCGCCAATTATCTTTGACGACAAGTCCAGCTGGGCCGTCTGAAGCTCCTCTACCTTGTCTGGGTCTACCTCCTTTGGGTACCCAGCCTCCAGGCGCTTGAGATCGATCAAGGGGTAGTGGGCATGCACCATGCTTAGTACATGGGCACCCATGTACTCACCCGCCTCCTTCACGAACTCTTGGAACCATCCCCACGCTTGTCTGCATCTCTCGACCAGTCCGAGCTGGGGCATCCTTGGCTCTTCCTCTGTGAGCGTCGGGTCAATAAGGTCGAGGATGGGCACAATGCCAGTTGCCACTTCTTGGCATCGGTTCTTCCACGTGTCCCGCTCCTTGGTGGCCTCGAGGCATCATGCTTTCTAGTCGTCATGCTCTTTGATCATGGCCTCTTGGTGCCTCTTGGCATTGACTTTCAAAACTGAACACCGTACAAGACATCAAATGTAATGACACGACAAGACAAGGTGGGCAACAGAATGAGAAAGGTGGTCTGGAATACTTACTTTTCAGTTCCTCCTTCATTTTGGTTGTGCGGTCCTAGAGTTCAGACTGGTCGCGCACCAGTTTCTCGTTGTCCTCCTTTAGGCGACCACATTATGTGGTCACGCGGCTATTCTCCCCTTGGAGGCGGGTCACTTCAGCTTCTAAACCTGCATTAAAGCTGTTACTGCCAACAATGCAACAACACAAGTCCTGCACTTGCTATGATAAGATTAAAACTTACTTGTTTTCTCCCACTCTTTGTTATTGAGCTAGCCAACCAAGTTTTGGTTCTGTGCCTCTTGCTCTGTCCTCTCCTGGTCGGTGGCTTTAAGTTGGCGGTGCAAGCGTTCCACCTCGGCCATCAGTTCTTTGTTATTTGCCGTGATTCCCTCAATCTGGTCGAAGCACCTCTTTCGGTACTTCACGGTCTTCATCAAGTCCTGCATATAAACAAGCTTAGTCAGACAGATCGACTACATAACAGGGTCAAGTGGTTAAGCCAAACATACCTGGACTTCTGTCACCAGACGCTTTGCTGCCTGTTCGACTCTTAGGGTCTCCTCGACCTCTGGGATTTCTTCGTGCATAACCCACTCGTCGTTCCACCAGCTCGACACATATACATGTTGTCGCTTATCTTGGGGATGGCCCAGGACCTCTTCTACTTCATCCTCTATAGCCTCCTGTTCAGGGGGCAGCGCTGGTCTGGAATCTACAGTCTCCGCGACCACCATGGCTTTCCCATGAGCCGTTGCATCGGCAAGAGTGCTCTGTGCCACCTCCGGCTACTGCTCCTCGGCTTGGTTTGATTCCCTTGGCGCCAAGGTATCCACCTCAGCAGGGTTAGTGCTCGAAACATTTGTACTTAGCTCAGCTATCTTCTTGATGAGCTGCTCAGGGGCTATCGTCGGGCCGCTCGCCTGCTGAGGTTCCGGCGGAGTTTCATCTATAGGTTTCTCTATGGCTGGCTGCTGGGTAATTTCTTCTGCCATTGTTGGCGAAGTCGTGCCGCACCCGGCTAGCTGGTCGGGGTTTTCGGTGGACGCCGACCTGATGCACCACGGAAAAGTTCAGAAGATAATAATATTCAATACAAATTACAAGCTTACATCAAAGTCATAGATACTTACAGCTTTGAAGCATGGAATGATGTGGTGAAGGAGCATCTCCTCGATCGCCCCTGCTCCGCGTGCTCGGCGGGTTCCACCGAGTCTTTCCCGATTACTAGTACTGGCGCCGGGGTTTGATGCTCGACACTTCCCTCGCCTGTCCTCTATGTTGCAGTGGTCGGTGATGCGATCACTGCTGGCACAGAGGAGCCACCCTACTCCATCGATCCCATTTGTCTCCTCCTCTTTCAGGGGATGAACCGGAAGATGTCCGCATCCTCTGCTTCGTCGTCTGAGAGGGGGAAGATGGCTTGGCGTCATTTGTTGGCAGCCAGACGCTTGCCAGCAGCTCTGGTCAATGCATCCTCCACAACCTCAAGTGCCACCCAGTGGACATCGTCGGTCCTGGTGTTGATGCGACTTCCTGTCTCATCAGCCGCTCTGCTGTGTCGAGCCGTCGTCCGGCTAATGTCGCGGGAGTGGTTAGTCGCATTAATGGGACGTGACGCTCTATCGGGGAGATTGGTCGAGGCAGAGGCAACGACGTTATTGCTGAGCTAGCCTCGAGCAAGATGGAGAATCGGTATCTCGCCCGGGGCTTTACACATGGGGCCTCGAGCAAGACAGAGAATCGGTTCCCCGTCCGAGGCCTTTCGTGCGAGGCCTCGAGTAAGGCGGAAAATCGGTAGACCGTCCGAGGCCTTTCGTGCGAGGCCTCGAGCAAGGCGGAGAGTCGGTGGCCTCAGACAAGGCCGGGGGTTAGCCAATAGTTTGTCTCTTGGCTTTGATTTTGATGGGGTCTAAGCGATTTTCTTGGTTTTTGCTTAGGGGACCCTGTTTTATGGTACCCGACAATTGCTGGTTCATTTTGGAAACTGCTGTTTGATAGATATGTTTGTATATATCTTGTTTTTGTGCCTGACACAGATGAGGATGCAGCAATGAGAGAAGCGATAAGGACAGTGTTCGACAAATCGCAACATAGAAACTGCAGATGGCATATCACAAGGGCATAGGAATACGAGCTTGACAAACTGTACATACAACATAAAGATAAAAACCTAAAGGAGAGGCTGGAATCTCTGATAAATTATCCACTAGGGCCTAAGAGTTTGAGGAGTGGAACAAGCTAGTACATGAGTGTGAGAAAGCTAATAACCCAGCAATAAATGCACTCTAGGAAAAGAGGAAGAGCTGTATTGCAACATACTTCAAGGGGATGTACTGCGGCAGAATGACATCCACGCAGAGATCAAAAAGCCAGAACATGGTACTGAAGGATGGTTATGTTAACAACACTACAACCCTGCACACATTTGTGAAGAGGGTGCTTGACTTGCTTCAGCACATAGACCACATGGTGGCTGGTGAGACGCACTACTCATAGGTATGTTATTTTTAGAAAAATAACAAATCATTCCTGCTGCTGGTTGCAACTTGATCACAAAAAGAATTTTGTGCAGGCTGAGGTCGTCTGAGCTTGCAAATCAAGGTTTGATGAGCAGCTCAGCAGGGTGTACACAAGAGCTGTGTACCAGGAATACAAAAGGGAATATGCTAACAGCACAACATTTCTCATAGAACCTAATCCTGATCCAAAAGTTAGGAATGGTTATTTGGTGAGGCATGAGAAGGGCGTAGGGGAGCTTCTGCTGGGTGCAACATGCATTTAAAGTGGTGGCTGACAAGGAAGCAGGAGTGTATGAATGCGAATGCAAGCAGTGGGAGCACACAGGTAAACTGGTTGCAACCTTGATACCTATCTAGTTGCACATCAAATGTACCTGGGTGTTTCTGTGTATTAAACAAAATATACTAGAAAAATGTAGGGCTATTCTACATGCACATCATAAGGGCATTCACCCACCTACAGGTGTAGAGCATACCAGAAAGGTACATTTTTAAATGATACACGCATGATGCAAGATCTCTGGTTCCATGGGACAGACATGATGTTGTGCAGGTTGGGCCGTGAGGAGACATAGAGCAGTCGTGGATGTCAAAACTGCTACCCAAGTTAATGAGGCTGGGTAGAGCAGGGAGCAAAATAGATCGAGCTTACGCTGAAACTATGAGACATCTAGATAGGATCACTCCTGGAATTGAGATTCTCCAATCCACAGAAGTTGATTCTTCTATGCATCCAACCAATTCGATAGGGGCGGAAAGTGGGGAGTTGCAAGTGTTGGTACAATCCAGAATGTTGATGCTGCGGCATCAACGCTGGATTGTAGTGCAGCTATTGTGGAGACAAATGAAAATTAGGCTAAGATCAACCTTGATCCAACCTCTACAAACTTCCTTGCTGGTATATCATTGGTTGAGCCACCAGTGTCATGCAGAAAAGGTAGAAAATCTGGCAAGGAAAGTCAATGTGCTGAAAAGATAAAGGGAACTAATAATCCTTATAGCACTTACACAAGGAGTTATGGGAAAAAAGTGTGCCACACATGCAATGTTACTAGACACTAGAGCACAACATGCCCACTGAAACGACCCCACTTTCCACAAAGGGAAATCCACAGCGTCAAAGTGTAATAAGATCGTTGTAGATCATATTACCCAAATTCCAGTCAAATATCACATCCATACAACGATAATATCAGAGTACAAGTAGTGCGGAATTACATAATTTATTACATCGCCGCATTGGTGGGATCAAAAGTAGCATTCATTCAGAACAGCTTGAAGATAAGATCGCCAAACTCGAGCGTAGGCATGAACCCCTCATCCGTCAAACTCCTCGGAGCTATACTCCTCAGCAGAACCTGTGTGCCAAAATTTATCAGTGCGATTTGTACTGGCCACTCCCAACCATATGAGCATTGCTTTGTGAAAATTGGATGCAAGTTGGGTATAAGCAAAATGAACCTATAAGGCTGGGGTTTCCTATGCATTTAGCATATCAGTAAACAATAATATTTTGTCAAGTTTTAACACCATTCCCACACACATTCCACTCCATTCCCTTTTTCAAGCCAGGTTTCTATCCTGGGATCGACATACCACCATCTCCATACCATCACCATACCATACCATACCATACCATACCATACCATCGCTCAGTCGACAGGCCAACTCCCTCTCGGCACTGTCTCAAGGCCCGTAGCCCCTGGCTACGTCCAACACTCTCTCACAGGGGAAGAAGAGAAGGACTCATCTCACTATCTAGTTTAAGCGAATCCCAAGAAAGGTCCATAGCCAACAAGTCGGCACATGTATCGATCGATCAACCATACACTCTGCAGAGGTTTTACATAACCACAAGATCTGCCTTCCTCGCTGACCGTCGTCAACTAGGCTGATTCCGGCCGCTTGCTAGCCTAGGATAATGCCACTCTACCATTCAGCCCTAGTTCACCCCAAGTCAAGTCTGGGGTGGCTGAAACTGTGAGTCATGAGCCAGGTCCACAAGGTCTCCATGAAGTCTCGGAAGGGTGTGGGGGGAAATCCTCCGCGCCCCGTACCTCCTTACACTGTCCGCTATCAACCTAGCAGTAGTGGCAATATCCTACCAAGTAGTCCAGCCGTCCCGCACCATATAGGGCGAGTGGTACATAAGGCTTCCTGGTGAATCTGAGTACTAGTAAGTCCTTAGGGATGACCAAGCCAGAATGTCTCCATCGGGGTTTCCATTTACCGTGCCACCACAGCACCTCCATCCCAGGCTCCACCCGTCACAGGTTCACACCCAGGTCCACCTCATATACCATCTACCCACCACAAGTATCCATTTCCAGGGGTGCCCAGGTAGCATCCCTTAGCAAGACTTGCCCCAGGCTCGTCGTATACTCCAACTTGGTCGACACAACCCTCACCCTCCACACACCCAAGTCACACATGCAGCACTCTCCCCATAGTCCAGGTAACACCAGTTTCCACCACGCATGTAGTATAAGCGTAGTAGAAGTATAAGTAATGAAATATATAGCAGTAAGCGTGTGTCTAGCCTAATAGCTGGGTGTGCAGGGGTAAGGTTGCGTCAAGGTAAAGGCTTTCAAGCAAGCATACTACCAAGCAAGTCCTAGCATAGTATAATTGTAGCAGTAAAGTAAAGCGATAGCAGTTCTAAGTTAGCCATGCATAATAGGTGCTACGAGATTGGGTGGGATGTGGCACCTTCAGTGTAGTCGTCTCCGTTCTCCTCACGGTACTCATGGTCCTCGTCCGTCAGGTTCTCCTCCGAGTCTGCATCGTTTGCATTATAGTCGCGTTAGCGACGTCTATAGAATAGCACAAAGAAGCAATGAAAATTCAAAAGAGCCAAATGCACTCAAACATGGGTTCATTGCATAGAGCTTAATTTTAGATGAATTTTGGTCCTAGTTTCGTATTTTTCTGAGGTTGTATGAGTTAGTTATGAATTTCTAAAGTTTAAATCTATTTCTGAAATTACAAAAAGGCTTAAGTAATCCTGGGCTGACACGTGTCATGCTGTGGTTGGTCCACGTGGCTTGCTGTCGTCAGCATGACGTCAGCATGATGTCATCGTCTCAGTTCCAAGCTAACAGGTGGGTCCAGGGCCTCTTGGGTCGCAGACATGTGGGTCCCTTGTGACGTCATCATGACGTCAGCATCTGACGTGTGGGTCCAGCGTGTCTGTGCTGCTGACATGTGGGGCCTGGTCAACGATCAACATTGACCAGTCAACGCTCAATACGGGCCGGGTCTGAACTGGGCTGGTTGGGCTTCGGGTTGAGCCGGTCTGGGCCGGGCCGGGCCAAACACGTGGCACGCTGTGACGCTGCCATGTCACGGCCGTGGGCTCTTATTGGGCTTCGTCCACAGCACGGCTCACACCGTGTGGCTCACGGTGGACCAGCGCTCCTAGTCCATGGTCCTAAGGTTGGGTCCATGGTAGACCGAGTCCATCGTCATTTCTCCTCGGCTCGGCTCATGTGCACCGGGTGTAGGGCTGCGCTACTCACCTTGCCCCTTTTCCTCTGTTTCTTCCACGGCGCGCTCTTGCCGGCAACGTGCTCACCGACGAGCTCCCACAATGGCTCAGGCCTCCAATTGAGGTGGGGAAAAGCCTCCCTGTGCCATGGCGACTGCAATGGTGGAGTCCGAGCGACGGATGGTGCATCCTAAGTCACTGGTCACAGCGAACAGCGGCTCAAGCACAACCGGCGTGCAGGAATGGCATGGGTGCAGCGGCATTGGCCGGCTCTGTGGTGCGCATGGGAATCACAATGCACCAACGGGCATGTTGGGTAGGTCGAGGGGTCCTCCAGGGCCTCCGGTGGCTTTGGCCACGGCGGACGGCCTTCCGATCATGTCGGCGGCGTCGGTGTGGTGGCTATGGCCTTGGAGGGCATCACAGTGGGGCGTGTAGGCTCCTACGGATCCGTGTGGACACGGTGAGGGCGTCCAGAGCTTAGGGCAGGACTTCTGGTTTCTAAGTGGCCGGTGGGATCTTCCCGGTGGCCACGACGACATGGTGTCGACGGTGAGGCGTGCGGGTCACTGCGGGCTCCTGTGGGGTGGTCACGGCGTGCGCGTGATTTACCCGTGGCTTCAGCGAACAGAACGGGCAAATCAAAGAGGCGCCAGGCGCTCCCGGCGGTACTGGCCACGGCGGTCGGTGCTCAGACCGGTGGTCAGGTGCTCGGACTGGTGGTCGGGTGCTTGGACCGGTGGTCGGGTGCTCGGACCGGTGGTCGAGTGCTCGGATCGGTGGTCGAGTGCTCAGACCGGTGGTCAGGTGCTTGGACCGG
The DNA here is from genome assembly GCF_019320115.1 of Miscanthus floridulus. NCBI lineage: Eukaryota > Viridiplantae > Streptophyta > Magnoliopsida > Poales > Poaceae > Miscanthus > Miscanthus floridulus. The sequence goes on along the minus strand of NC_089583.1, from coordinate 67,431,774 downwards.
TGGTTGGGTACTCGGACTGGTGGTCGAGTGCTCGGACCGGTGGTTGGGTGCTCGGACTGGTGGCTGCGTCATGGCGGCGGCATTGCGAGCGCGACATGCGTGCTCGGCTACGACGCCCGGGGAACCTGGAGAGGCCTACAGCGTCCAAGGGCTCAGGGATGGTCACGGTCAATGTGAGTGTGCTGTGCTGGTGTGCCTAGAGGCCGAGGATGGCCTTGGCCTATGTGCTCATGGTATGGAGCGCCATGGCCGGAGTAGCAAGGTCCAGTGGCGAGCAGGGAATGAACCGGGGCTCACCGTAGGTGTTGTGGAAGAAAGCATGGCGGTGCAGTGTCGAGTTGCGGCCGTGTAGCTCTGGAAGCAGTGCTGTGCAGTACCGATCTGTGATCGTGATAACGACGACAGTGTTGCCCTCAGCTCCGGTGACTTCGACAGCGTGCGGGGGCTCTGATCCTCCTCTCACAATCTCCTTCTCGGCCCTCTACTCTCGATGTGGTGCGGCTGCTAGGCCACCAAGCGACGGCGGAGGCTAAGGGAGAAGCTAGGGCGCTGGGTGCGAGTGGTGTGCGGGCTGGCTTTATAGCCGAGCACCATGCCTCCCAGGGCGGATGGCATCATGCGGTGGAGGCAGATGCATCGCATCAGACGGTGGTGCGGGGTTGCATGGGCACGGCGCAAGGGGGACAGGGTCATGCCCCGAGCGTGATCCCCCCTGGCCTGCCCCTGCCACAGCTATCGGGCACCGGTCGCGTAGGCGGTTGAGGCGTGGGTGAGGAAGACGACACTGTAGACGAGGGGTGCGGCTGACATGCGGGGTCCAGTGGCCAGTGGCTGCGAGCGAGGCAGACGGGTGTGCGGGCGTGGGCGACGCGCTAGGCTGGCTGGGCCACGAAGCCGAGCAGCCTAGGCTACGAGGCCTTCTTCCTCCTTTCCTTTTTCTATTTTTTCATTTCGTCTCTTTTGTTTGAATTCGAATTTGGCTCTAAAATTTGAATTCCAAATTGGTGCACCTAATTTATTGGAGTTGTTAAGCATATCATAACTCAAATGGAAATCCAAATCACATTCAATGTATGCAACACTTATTTGTTAGAATTTAAATAAATGCAATTAACTAATGACATGCCATGCTTATGTGTTAACTTGGGTTGGGGTTAGACCTAATGCATTTCTTAGGTTGGGTTACTATACATGACACTCATCATCACATGGAAGTTTTTAAGAAAAATTTTGTAGTTGGTATTTTCAGTGTGTGGATTTTTGGGTTGTTATAGTCCTACCCCCTTAATAGAATCTCGTCCTCGAGATTAAAGCGTAACGTACTCTTCGAAGAGGTAAGGATATCATAGCCGGAGGTCAGACTCTTTTTCCCATGTTGCTTCTCTCTCTGTGTGATTGCTCCATTGGATTTTGCACATAGGGATAGTCTTGCTATGGGTCTCTTTGGTATCTCTGTCTAGAATTTTGATAGGATGTTCTTTATACTCAAGTGTATCTTGAATGTCAAGTGTATCAGTTGGAACTACTTCATCAGGCACTCTCAAACACTTGCGTAGCTGTGAGACATGGAATATGGAGTGTACACCCATCAATTCCACGGGTAGCTCAAGTTTGTAGGCGAGCTTTCCAATCCTCTTGCAAATCTTGTATGGGCCAACAAATATTGGGGCAAGCTTTCCTTTCACATGGAATTTGACAGTTCCATGTAGCGGGGATACCTTGAGATAGACAAAGTCTCCCACATTGAACTCAAGTTCTCTTCTCCTTTTGTCGGCATAGCTCTTGTATCGACTTTGAGCAATTTTCAAATTCTCCTTCACTTGTGCAACTCCTTCTTCTGCATCTTGAATCTTAGCGGAGTCAAAGAATGATCTTTCTCCCGGTTGGGACTACATCAAAGGTGTCTTACGAGGTCTGCCATATAGAGCTTCAAATGGTGACATCTTGATACTAGCTTGGTAGCTGTTGTTGTAAGAGAACTCTGCATAAGGTAGGCATTTCTCCCAATCAGAGCCATAATTTAGTACACTAGTGTGAAGCATGTCTTCTAAGATCTGATTTACTCGTTCTGTCTGTCCATCTGTCTGTGGGTGATAAGTGGTAGTGAAATCAAGTTTGGTTCCAATAGACTTGTGCAGAGCTTCCCAGAATCGGGACACAAACTGAGGACCACGATCAGATACAATGCTAGAGGGAGCTCCATGTAGTCTGAGAATATGCTCAACATATAGATCCGCTAATTTTTTGGCATTGGTCTTGGTCTTTACTGGTACAAAGTGAGCAATCTTGGTCAAACGATCAACAATCACCCAGATGGAATCATTGCCTTTCTGTGAACGGGGCAATCCAACTATGAAATCCATGGATATGTTCTCCCATTTCCACTCGGGTACGTCAAGAGGCTTTAGCAATCCTGCAGGCCTTTGATGTTCAGCCTTGACTCTGTTGCAGGTGTCACAACGTGCCACAAGTCCTGCAATGTCTATCTTCATGCCTTTCCACCAGAAGTGTTTCTTTAGGTCTTGGTACATCTTTGACCCTCCAGGGTGAATACAGTATTTGGAATCGTGAGCTTCCGACAGAATCTCCCCTCGTAGTACTGGGTCAGATGGAACACAGATTCTATTCTTGAACCAGATTGTTCCTTGTTCATCTTCCTGGTGGTTGGTCTTGTAGCCTAGTTTCATCAGACCACGGAGATACTCAATCTCTTCACAACTTTTCTGAGCTTGACGGATGCGATCTGTGAGATCATACTGTATGCGGAGCTCATTCAACAAGTCATGTGGTAGTATCTCAAGTTGGAAATCATCAATCTCTTCTTTGAGCTCAGGTGGTACGGATTCAGTGATCAAGGTGTGACAACTCTTGCGACTAAGAGCATCTGTGACTACATTAGCTTTTCTCAGATGATAGTGAATTTCTAGGTCATAGTCCTTGATCAACTCAAGCCATCGGCGTTGCCTCATATTCAAATCTTCTTGAGTGAAAAAGTACTTCAAGCTCTTGTGATCGGTGTAGATGTCACACTTGTTGCCTATCAAGTAGTGTCTCCAGATCTTCAAGGCATGCACAACTGCTGCTAATTCCAGATCATGGGTTGGGTAACGGTTCTCGTGTTCTTTCAACTGTCGAGAAGCATAAGTTATCACTCTTCCATCTTGCATCAACACACAACCGAGTCCTTGATGAGATGCATCATAATAGACCACGAAATCTTTGCTGATATCAGGCAATGATAGCACAGGAGTTGTGGTAAGCTTCAGTTTTAGTTCCTGGAAGCTTTGCTCACATGCGGGCGTCCATTCAAACTCCTTAGTCTTTTTCAGAAGATTGGTCATTGGACGGGCTATCTTGGAGAAGTTTTCGATGAATCGGCGATAATATCCAGCCAATCCCAAGAAACTTCTGAATTCTGTCACATTGCAGGGTTGATCCCATTCTTTCACAGCTTCAATCTTGGCTGGATCAACTGCGACACCCTCAGCTGATAGTACGTGGCCTAAGAAGGCAACTTCCTATAGCCAAAACTCACATTTACTGAACTTTGCATATAGCTGATGTTGGGCTAGTTTCTCAAGAACGGTTCTCAGATGATGTTCATGTTCTTCAGTGGTGGTTGAGTAGACAAGGATGTCATCAATGAATACCACCATGAACTTATCCAGTTCATCCATGAAAACTTTATTCATCATGTTCATGAAGTATGCGGGAGCATTCGTGAGTCTAAAGGACACCACAGTGAACTCAAACTGACCATACCTAGTCACAAAAGCTGTCTTCGGGATGTTACTCTCTCGAATCTTCATCTGATGATAGCCAGATCTGAGGTCAATCTTGGAGAAATACTTGGCACCTCGAAGCTGATCAAGCAGATCATCAATCCTTGGTAGGGGGTACTTGTTCTTGATGCTGACTGCGTTCAAGTTCTGGTAATCAATGCACATTCTCATCGAGCCATCCTTCTTCTTAACAAATAGAACCATGGGGATCCCTAGGGTGAAGCACTGGGTCTGATATATCCCTTTGAGATCAGCTCATCAAGCTATTTCTTGAGCTCAGTCAGTTCATCAACTGACATACGATAGGGTCTCTTGGCAATGGGTCCTGTTCCCGGCAAAAGATCAATGATGAACTCTACATCATGGATCTGGTGGCATTCCTGGCAATTTCTTCAGGGAATACATCGGGATAGTCTCTAACCGCAGGCATCTCATGAACTGTCTTCTCCTCTTTCTGTGATTCTGAACTCGCTTTAAGGGCACACAAGATTGAGGTGGACTTTCTGGACTGGGGTTCACATCTAATGATTTGGCCTGATGGGTGGGTCACTTGGACATATCTAGGTGAACATGATATGATACCTTGGTGAATGGTTAACCAATCCATACCTAAGATGACATCAAGGTTGGTGGAAGGTAATAGGGTTAGGTCAGCTTTAAAGATAAGACCCTCAATGGTAAGACTCACTCCCTTACAGATGTGGGTGCATTTTAGGTCTCCTAAAGGTGAGCTAGTGATGATAGGATCTTCACGTGGGGTTACAGATAGGTCATGATCTCGTGCAAACTTGGATGATATGTAAGAGCAAGTGGCTCCAGAGTTAAATAGAACTGATGCAGTATTGCCATTAACTAAAAACATACCGTACACAATGTCAGGGGCAGCTCGTGCTTCCTCGGCGTCCAGATGGTTGAGACGTCCACGAGTAGCTAATCCCTTGAAATGAGACTTCTGTGTAGCTGAGTTCTGAGGGCACTCAGCGGCTTTGTGACCTGGTTGGCCACAAGCAAAGCAGGTGAAAGGCAGTACCACCTGTAGGGGTTGGGGCGGGTGCCTTCCAGTTTCCAGTGCTTGGTGCGGAGCAGTTCTATGCTGGGCGTTCATTCGCTGTGCGGGGACGGTTGAAACGGTCCTGACTGTTGCAGTCTTGAGCATAACAGTCCCGGGTGTAACGGTCCTGAGCAGGGAGGGAGTATTTGGTGGTGTAGCCTCCACTTCCCCTACTCGATCTAGGGTTGTCATCCCTGTTATGGTGAGAGCATTCCCTGGATGGTGCACCTCTGCGGAACCTCTTACGATCACGACCACGGAGAGACTCCTCGGGCTTGCGTTTCCTATCCCTGTACTCTTCTCCAGCTTTAGCACAGTCCTTCTCAATCTGGATGCAACAATCCACCAGAGCATGCAATGTGTTGCTCTCAATACCACCAAACTTCAGCTTGATGTGTGGGTTAAGTCCCTTATGGTAATAGTACAGCTTCTCCTTCTCAGAGTTCACAACATAAGAAGGTGCATAGCGCAGAAGGTTGGTGAAACGAGTAGTGTACTTAGTCACCCTGTCCTTTCCCATCTTGATGTTGTGGAACTCCTTAGCTTTGGCCTCCATGATACCCTTGGGAATGTGATACTCAGTGAATGCTTCAGCGAACTCATCCCACGAGATGTGGGCAGGGTCCTCATGGGAATCACTAAAACTATCCCACCAGGCACGTGCTGCACCTATGAGCTGGTGTGCGACTGCACCAACACACTCACTGTCGGTGAAAGTAGTGAGGTCAAGCTTCTTCTCCATCTCCTTGAGCCAGTCATCGGCTACAAGTGGGTCAGGGTCGGTGCCATCATAGGTAGGTGGCCTTAGCTTTAGGAATCCTTCTAGCTTCCTTTGGAAGTCATACTGCTGACCTCCCTGGCGATGGTTTGCTCCTTCAATAAGAGCTGCAAGAAGCTGGGTCTATTGTGCCATCACTTCTGCCAGGTTCGGTGGTGGTGGTGGTGGAATGTTCTCCTCAGGCGGTGGAGTATTCTCTAGGTGGAAGGGTATCCCTCCGCAGTCCACGGCCACTGGCCATGACCACTGGTTGTTGCCACCACAGTTCCCCATTGGGTTCAACTGGTTCAGGGGTGGGCGCACGTCCTCGATTCATTAGGCGATTAGAACGGCGGTTCGGCATCTGCAACGTGGATCATAGAAAGTTTAGTGCTTGTGCCATAAGTGCTTATAATTCAATATGATTACATGATTTTGACGATTTAAAGAAAAACATTTATGCTATCCAACACTCATTACAAAGAAGCAATAACATTCATAAAGATGCAATAAGATCCGAAACATTCATTACATGGTTTTTTTTATTACATAGCATCACCTCCAGTAGCTACACTTGAAGATGTGCGAGAAACGTACTACGTATAGTGTCTCATAATACATCTCATAAGTGGTACAACATGGGGTACAACTCATGGAAGCTATTGACATGACTCATGACCACGCAGGGTCATTCTACTCTAACTCGTACACCGCAGTCAGAATACGACTGTTCTCGATCTTGATCTCCTCGTCTGACTTGTGAAGTCAGGGACACGTACTTCAAGGCCTCGGTGAGCTCCTTAGTAGGCTTGGCTCCCGGTAAGGTAGGGCAGGCGTCTAGGTTGAGGCGAGTCGGGGCTAACTCAAACTCCTCTATCCTAGGCTTCGTCTTGCTACGAACCTCCTTGGGTAGTTGATCCCACATACCCTTCATCTCCCTGAGGCGCTTCCTGTTAGACTTCTGCCAAGCCTGCCATGTCCTCTCATACTTGTCCTGTAGGTACTCGGTCTACCTGAGTGCCTCGATCAGGTGACCCTGGTTGCGAACGGCCTTCTTCCTAAACTCCTCTAGCTCCTGAGTCAGGGTCTTGTTCAAAGATTGGATCTTCAGCATATCAATCCCCTTGGATCTCTCTCTGTCTCCTCTGCGGTTGAACTCAGCCTTCTTATCGTCCAACTCACTCTGCAACTCTAAGACCTTGTTGTCGAGGTAGCAATTCCTATTGCCTAGGTCGGCTGCTTTGTCCTATAAGTTAGCGACCTTGGCTCTATGGTCCTCCTCATGATGGTTGAGCTCGTCCTGTAGCTTGGCAACTGTCTCCAGTAGACTAGCTCACTCCTGTGCTCCCTGCGAGTCTCGCTCCTGGTACTCCCACCGGAGGGCCTGGTCCTGACATCTCCTCTGCTCCAGCTGGGTCACATACCTGTCCTGCTCTAGTAGGTGGATAGCTGAGACACGAAGGCATCTATCCTCTTTGGCAAGGATAACTCTGCCTGCTGCAAAACTCTGCTCACTGGGGGTAAGGCTGAGGTTGAGGGCCTGGGGAAGTAAACGGAACTCTATCATCTTCAGGTGCTCGTAGTGGTCCCTCATCACTCAGCGAAGTGCCTTGTGTGAGATAGCTCATAGTCCCTCCTCGACTGTGTCTTCTATAGTCAACTCGGTGAAAGCTAGGACAGAAGGTACGGTAGTGCTAGCTGGGAACTCCACTGAGGTGACAATCGGTCCTTCGATTCCTCCTTCCTTAGCTGGCTTCCCAGTGCAGGTGACCTTGACAAGCTCGTCGGGGACACCTAACGTGATGAGAACTCGGCAGAGGGTCTGTGAAAAACCCCCGAGCTCACGTAGGTCAAAGGTAAGCTTGGCGTGGTCAAGAGGTAGCGGTCCTAGTGGCGGCCAGTCGACGTTCATTGCCATCTACATGTTTCAAGGGGACAGGTGTTAGCAGGTCAATAATAGATAAGCCTTGCATGAAAGTAAATGCACGGTCGGTATATAATCGAAAGAAGGGCTATTTACGTCCTATTCTATCGTCCATTTCTAAGGGTTTCGTCCTAAGGTCAAGTATGGCTCTGATACCAACTGAAACAACCCCAATTTCCACGAAGGGAAATCCACAGCGTCGAAGTGTAATAAGATCGTTGTAGATCATATTACCCAAATTCCAGTCGAATATCACATCCATACAACGATAACATCAGAGTACAAGTAGTGCGGAATTACATAATTTATTACATGTATCGATCGATCAACCATACACTCTGCAGAAGTTTTACATAACCACAAGATCCGCCTTCCTCACTGACCATCATCAACTAGGCTGATTCCAGCCACTTGCTAGCCTAGGATAATGCCACTCTACCATTCAGCCCTAGTTCACCCCAAGTCAAGTCTGGGGTGGCTAAAACTGTGAATCATGAGCCGGGTCCACAAGGTCTCCATGAAGTCTTGAAAGGGTGTGGGGGGAAATCCTCCGTGCCCCGTACCTCCTTACACTGTTCGCTATCAACCTAGCAGTAGTGGCAATATCCTACCAAGTAGTCTAGCCGTCTCGCACCATATAGGGCGAGTGGTACGTAAGGCTTCCTGGTGAATCTGAGTACTAGTAAGTCCTTAGGGATGACCAAGCTAGAATGTCTCCATCGGGGTTTCCATTTACCATGCCACCATAGCACCTCCATCCCGGGCTCCACCCGTCACAGGTTCACACCCAGGTCCACCTCATATACCATCTACCCACCACAGGTATCCATTTCCAGGGGTGCCCTAGGTAGCATCCCTTAGCAAGACTTGCCCCAGGCTCGTTATATACTCCAACTTGGTCGACACAACCCTCACCCTCCACACACCCAAGTCACACAAGCAGCACTCTCCCCATAGTCCAGGTAACACCAGTTTCCACCACGCACATAGTATAAGCATAGTAGAAGTATAAGTAATGAAATATATAGCAGTAAGCATGTGTCTAGCCTAATAGCTGGGTGTGCAGAGGTAAGGTTGCGTCAAGGTAAAGGCTTTCAAGCAAGCATACTACCAAGCAAGTCCTAGCATAGTATAATTGTAGCAGTAAAGTAAAGTGATAGCAGTTCTAAGTTAGCCATGCATAATAGGTGCTACGAGATTGGGTGGGATGTGGCACCTTTAGTGTAGTCATCTCCGTTCTCCTCACGGTACTCATGGTCCTTGTCCGTCAGGTTCTCCTCCGAGTCTGCATCGTTTGCATTATAGTCGCGTTAGCGACGTCTATAGAATAGCACAAAGAAGCAATGAAAATTCAAAAGAGCCAAATGCACTCAAACATGGGTTCATTGCATAGAGCTTGATTTTAGATGAATTTTGATCCTGGTTTTGTATTTTTCCAAGGTCGTATGAGTTAGTTATGAATTTCCGAAGTTTAAATCTATTTCTGAAATTACAAAAAGGCTGAAGTAATCCTGGGCTGACATGTGTCATGCTGTGGTTGGTCCACGTGGCTTGCTGTCATCAACATGACGTCAGCATGGCGTCATTGTCTCGGTTTTGAGCTGACAGGTGGGTCCAGGGGCTCTTGGGTCGTAGACATGTGGGTCCCTTGTGATGTCATCATGACATCAGCATCTAACGTGTGGGTCCAGCATGTCTGTGCTGCTGACATGTGGGGCTAGGTCAACGATCAATGTTGACCAGTCAACGCTCAATACGGGCTGGGTCTGAACTGGGCCGGTTGGGCTTTGGGTTGAGCCGGTCTGGGCCGGGCCGGGCCGAACACGTGGCACGCTGTGACGCTGCCACGTCACGGCCGTGGGCTCTTATTGGGCTTCGTCCACAGCACGGCTCACACCATGTGGCTCACGGTGGACCAGCGCTCCTGGTCCATGGTCCTAAGGCTAGGTCCATGGTGGACCGAGTCCATCGTCATTTCTCCTCGACTCGGCTCATGTGCACCAGGTGCAAGGCTGCGCTGCTCACCTTGCCCCTTTTCCTTTGTTTCTTCCACGGCGCGCTCCTGTCGGTGACGTACTCACTGGCAAGCTCCCGCAACGGCTTAGGCCTCTAATTGAGGTGGGGAAAAGCCTCCCTGTGCCCTGGCGACTGCAATGGTGGAGTCTAGGCGATGGATGGTGCATCCTAAGTCACTGGTCACGGTGAACGGTGGCTCGAGCACAACCGGCATGCGGGAATGGCGCGGGTGCAGTGGCATTGGCCAGCTCTGTGGTGCGCATGGGTGTCACAATGCACCAGCGGGCATGTTGGGTAGGTCGAGGGGTCCTCCAGGGCCTCCGGTGGCTTTGGCCATGGCGGACGGCCTTCCGATCATGTCGGCGGCGTCGGTGTGGTGGCTATGGCCTTGGAGGGCATCACAGTGGGGCGTGTAGGCTCCTACGAATCCGTGTGGACACGGCAAGGGCGTCCAGAGCTTAGGGCAGGACTTCCGGTTTCTAGGTGGCCGGTGGGATCTTCCCGGTGGCCACGGCGACATGGTGTCGATGGCGAGGCGTGCGGGTCACTGCGGGCTCCTACAGGGTGGTCACGGCGTGCGTGTGATTTACCCGTGGCTTCAGCGAACGGAACGGGCGAATCAAAGAGGCGCCAGGCAGTACTGGCCACGGCGGTCGGTGCTCAGACCGGTGGTCGGGTGCTCGGACTGGTGGTCGGGTGCTCAGACCAGTGGTCGGGTACTCGGACTGGTGGTCGAGTGCTTGGACCGGTGGTCGGGTGCTCAGACTGGTGGCTGCGTCATGGCGGCGGCATTGCGAGCGCGGCATGCGTGCTCGGCTACGACGCTCGAGGAACCTGGAGAGGCCTACAGCGTCCAAGGGCTCGGGGATGGTCACGGTCAATGTGAGTGTGCTGTGCTGGTGTGCCTAGAGGCCAGGGATGGCCTTGGCCTACGCACTCATGGTATGGAGCGCCATGGCCGAAGTAGCAAGGTCCAGTGGCGAGCAGGGAATGAACCGGGGCTCACCGTAGGTGTTGTGGAAGAAAGGATGGCGGTGCAGTGTCGAGTTGCGGCCGTGTAGCTCCGGAAGCAGTGCTGTGCAGTACCGATCCGTGATCGTGATAACGACGACGACGTTGCCCTCGGATCTGGCGACTTCGGCAGCGTGCGGGGGCTTCGATCCTCCTCTCACGATCTCCTTCTCGGCCCTCTACTCTCGATGTGGTGCGGTTGCTGGGCCACCAAGCGGCGGCGGAGGCTGAGGGAGAAGCTAGGGCGCTGGGTGCGAGTGGCGTGCGGGCTGGCTTTATAGCCGAGCGCCATGCCTCCTAGGGTGGATGGCATCGTGCGGTGGAGGCGGATGCATCACATCAGACGGTGGTGCAGGGTTGCATGGGCGTGGCGCAAGGGGGACAGGGTCATGCCCCGGGCGTGACCCCCCCTGGCCCACCCCTGCCACAGCTATCGGGCACCGATCGCATAGGCGGTTGAGGCGTGGGTGAGGAAGATGACACTGTAGACGGGGGGTGTGGTTGACATGCGGGGTCCAGCGGCCAATGGCTGCGAGTGAGGTAGACGGGTGCACGGGCGTGGGCGACGCGCTGGGCTGGCTGGGCCGCGAAGACGAGCAGCCTGGGCTATGAGGCCTTCTTCCTCCTTTCCTTTTTCTGTTTTTTCATTTCGTCTCTTTTGTTTGAATTCGAATTTGGCTCTAAAATTTGAATTCCAAATTGGTGCACCTAATTTATTGGAGTTGTTAAGCATATCATAACTCAAATGGAAATCCAAATCACATTCAATGTATGCAACACTTATTTGTTAGAATTTAAATAAACGCAATTAACTAATGACATGCCATGCTTATGTGTTAACTTGGGTTGGGGTTAGACCTAATGCATTTCTTAGGTAGGGTTACTATACATGACACTCATCATCACATGGAAGTTTTTAAGAAAAAATTTGTAGTTGGTATTTTCAGTGTGTGGATTTTTGGGTTGTTACACCCGCTAAACCCAAACAGTAGCAGAGCAGCAGAGAACAGAAAAAAGAGGGGTGCGAAAACACAAGGTGGGACTCCGAGAAAGAGAGGTCGGCCAAAAACATAGAGGGAAAAGAATGAAGAACAAGAAGGGGACCATAGTGAGGACAGTGATGGCAACGACTATGAATCTGAATAAATCTCCACGTGTACTTAAAATCGTGTAGCTACATGTTCCCCCATAAATAATGTTATTATGTTTTTTGTTTTCTTTCCAGTAACAAAAAAGTTGCAACTGAATCTGAATGAATCTGCGTGTACTACAACCTATAAATTGCAACTCTGGTTGTCATACCAATGGCAAAACTCCAAGCCATGACTATTATAATGTGTGCAAAAATGATGAGTTTAGATGTCCTCGGATTGCAACTCAGACCGTTAGCCGATTACAACTTACGTCATAAAACAGTTGCATTCCTAGTTGGGTAGGCCATTTGCAACTACCCTGGACCGCTGCTTGTAGCTCCGTTTATATACCAGTTGCAACTCAACCCTTGAACCGTTTGTATACCACTTGCGAATTGAGTGATATGACAGTTGCATTCCGGTTAGGTACGCCAGTTGCAAAACTGCTAGTTGTAGACCCGTCAACCGATTACAACTTCTGTCATGCGCAAACCACAACCATAGTGGTGGCTAGTTGCGCCTACAGTGATAGCTGAATTAAAACTGTGATGGACGTCTGGTTGCACATGCGTTTGCATACCAATTGCAACTCAGACAATCAACCGATTGCAACTTTAGTCATACACAAATTGCAACTCTACTGGTACCAGACATGACTCGTTTGATAGCTGAGATGGAATACGATTCGCTACGCCAGTTGAAAATGCCCTGGTACCAGACGTGATTACATAGTTCCCTGCCCCCCAAAAGTGCACAGCACCAAAGTGTGTATACACAACGGCCTACATTAGAGCGCTAATATACACAACTAACATTCTACACAGATTTCTAACAGTTTTCAGCAACAACTATGATTCTGCACAACTTGACTTCCACCAGCCACATATGCACCATGTTAAAAACAAACGAATAGAAAATGTTCTACTGACTACTACCACTGTCCCATTCAATCCGTTGTCCCCCAACTCTAAATATATCAAGCGAGGCAAGAAGATCAACTTGATTGAGGGGATGGAACATTAGGTAGTGCATCAGCTCGCACCTGTAAATCGTCCCCTTGAACTACAAGACCAAACAAAAAAAAGAATAGAGGAATTTGAAAAAGTTAATACACATGTCAGGTAACAAAACAAGCTAAAAAAAGATGCGAAAATAAAAACAGATAAAAAAGTGGTAGAAATGAAGCTCACCGGGTTGATTTCCTTAGTTAGCTTCTCCCCATCATAGTACTCCATGTACTTCTAGATAAAGAACATACAATCGTTGAGGAGTGCCTGCTTAGTTGCATTAATAAAAGGTCTCTTCCATCTGTGAACTCGAGGAAGTTTTCGGTTCGAGACCTTCTAGAATGCAGCATCGATGATGGGGATCTTGGCAAAAACAGCCTCGTAGCGATCAAGTTTGTCAGTGTTGTTCAAGTAGTCGTTTGAATCAAGCACATCTATGTGCTGGTGCAACATGTTGAAGCAGTAGACAAAATAGTGAATTCCATCCCTGATTGGAACAAATATCTACAAAAATATAACCAGAGTAATTATCCAATAAAACTGCGCACACAACAACAAACAAAAAGTTTAGAAAATGCCAGTTGCATATCTTGGCATACAATAATTGCTACTGGCAGTGATGCTAGATTGCTAGTGTACTTGAACAAAAAAAGTAGAGAGTGTAGGAGACTGCTAACCAGTTTTGCCTTGGACATATCATAGTGTTGCAGCTGAGATTCAAGAGTTCTCCACACTTTAATAAACTCAGCCGTCTTAGATGAATCATCATTCAAAATTCTTGGACACTATGAAACAGTAAACTGAAAAAAAAGAATGAAAAAATAATTTAAGCGATCAGAGGGCTATGTTTTGCTAGAAAAAATATATAATATTATACGAATGGATGAAAACCAATGTATCAAAATAACTCACAAAGAAAGTAGTGGTGAGGAACACCCTGTAGCCGATAGAATCCACTTTGTGAACAATATCATCGTGTCTTAAGCAGTGGACCAAAAAGTCGACCACCATAATCTCTCCTTGTGCTTCATCAGCAAAGTTGGAAAGCAGGTCCTCACCAATAAGGGTACAGAAAAGAGCAAACCCGATCAAGACAGTACTGCAAAAAAACAAAGGAAGAAAAAAATCATACAGTGCAAATCAATTAAGGGACAACACATTTGAAAAAAATCATACAAAACACTAGGGCATACGGTGCCATACAGACAATAATTGCAACATACAGGGTATTACATTTGCAACATACAAGCTATTACATTTGCAACTGATGATGATGCAATTGGAAACACACAGACAATTGCAACACAGATTGCAAAACATACAGAGAGTTACAATTGCAACTAAAGCAGGCAGTATAGTACTACAAGAATAAAACTAGAAATCAAATTAGGAACAACAAATTAGAAAACAAATCATACAAAAATTGCAATCATACAGTCCATCATAGAAATTGCAACATACAGGGCATTAAGTTTGCAACTACTTAGGGGCTCCAGTACAATAACAAAATGCAACATAAAAGGGCATTACATTTGAAACATATATGTGACTAAATCTGCAAACTAATGATGGTAGAATACAAAAAATAAATTACTAAAGAGAAATAGAGTGCACGAGCATACCGTTTCAATTCATCATCAGCGGCAATCTTCTTCCTCAATGCAATCACCTTGGCAAGAGGTACGTCAAGCCTGCTTTTCGGATAATGAAAGGGGATAGATATTTCCTCGGCTTCAACAAAAGCCTATCACCAAGGTGCTAGAAAATTAACCTTTGAACCTAGCCAAAGTCTACCAACCCTTCGGATTCTTCTTCCTACGAGAGTCTTACTGGTGGTGTCAAGTTGCTAATCTCGTCTTCAGACTCTGTAGGGAACTGAATCTGTGAAGCAGATGAGCTAGAGCATGCCTCCTCAGGAATAGTAGCGTGCAATATAGCAAGCTCAACATCGGCCTCGTTGCGGAGCCTATCCAGATCTTCCTCATACTTCTTGCGCTTGGTAGCATATTGTTTTCCAGCTTGAGTAGCCAACATCTTACTGATCCTCTTCGTTGCAGCTTCCTGAGCCTTCACAATGTCTTTATTCAAAGCATATTGATTGTGATTTAACTGTTTATCCATTTCAACTTGAAGCTTCATCAACTCTTTGTCTCCCTTCTTGCTCTAACCATACCTGCTTCTTCTGGTCATCAATCTCTGCCTTCTTCCCAACAGCAGCCTGCTTCTTCTCCATCTTTTTAGCTTCAACATCCTTAGACATCCGTGAAGACCTTCATGTGTATGTAATTGAAGGCTTAGCAGCTGAAGGTGGAACCTCATGCACCAGTCGGGACATCTAGATTTTCTAGTACACCACCTTCCTGTGGACCAACATGGGGAGGAGCATCGCCTGTGAGGCTAGCTACATAATCTACATTGCCTTCTTTTCCGCATGTATCTGTATCAGGCACAACTGGTTGCTCATCAGCTGAGGCACTTCTTGGCGGTCTTGCATTGAAACATCTATTTCAGGGTTTGTGCACGAGGGGTGTTGTTCACCTTCAGCGTGTCCTGAAGCAGATGCTTCACCACACTTCGACCGAAGTCTCTTCGGTCCTAAAAAACAACCCTTCTTGCCCTTCTTCATCCTCTTCAAGTTCGCTGCAAACTTCTGAGCACGGACATCATCCAAAAGTTTCTTGATGTCGACATAACACTCATGATGGGCTTTACCCATAAGCTCGTTAGCGCTCCTTGTTAGATCATGAGCCTTCCTCATCATTGATTGAGCCTCTGCAGCACTAGCATCGGAACTCTTCAAAATTTTCTCAACCTGGCTCTTCTTGCTTGTTCCAACTAAATTGAATAGCTCCTGGCCAAAACTTGAGAAGAAACTCGGATAGTTGAACAAAACATTTTCGCCCATCGTGCTACTAGAAGGAGCAGAAGGTCCAGTAGCGGCTGCAGCAGCAAATGGGGCAAAGAAGGGTGCAGGCTCAGGGGCAGGTGCAGTGGTAGGTGCCATGATGGGTACGGGTACGACAGCAGGTGGAGGAGTGTAGCACGTGCTTGATAGACTCCTCAACTGAAGACAATAAAAAACACACAGAGGCACAACGGAGCGTGAGTGAAAAAAAAACAGACTACAACTAGTAAAAAGGCAAAGCAAGTTGCAACATGCAAAGCCAAGCAGTTGCAAAACAAATATTTACATGTGAAAAATAGAAATGACCTAGAGGTTGCCAAACTCGACTGACTCCACCAGCTACATCTCCCCTGCGATCCAACGCTACTAATTTCTCAATCAACATATTATCGAACAAAGAACAACAAGGTAACATTGCCTGATCTATGTTCAAATTGTGTTGGAGGCGATCAAGATATAACATCTGCAATTATAATTAAAAACAAACAAAAAAGTAAGCATCCCAATTACAACTCTAAAAAAAGATGCACTAGAAAAATGCTAAGTTTGGGATAGGGATAGTTGCAAAGCTATAAAACAAAAACTAGTTGCAATGATTCCATATAACCAGCAAACCTCAAAACAAAAGAAAAAAATTGAAACAATAAAAAGAAAAGGCCAGTTGCAACTATAACTCTGTACCAGTTGCAATGATAAATGTAACCCAATTTCATGAATGGTGATAGGAGGGAAAAAAGAGAATGATTAGATAACTCACGACAAGGAAGATTCCACAACCATTGATGGGTGCGATTTTCCCCTTCAGAAAAGATTCATGCCTATACAGCCGAGCAGCATGCCGAAGGTCGTCAACAACTGCTTTGCACCAGTTAATTCCACTGATGCAGTGAACATCCGCAGTCCAGATGATATCATCAAGCCTAATGTAGTTGTCGGTGTTCGCAAAAAGTAACATGCAGAATGCATGCATCAACCAACACCTGACTGTCACATCTCCCTGGAGAGTACGAAACTGGATCTTCTCCTTAATCACCTTGGGAAGTATTTTATTGCCCGTTACACCATGTACCTGAAGACTCAAACTATTGCGCACCTCCCGTGCTTCTACCATATCCATGTTTGAGGGGTCATTTCCTACTCTATTCAGTATGAACATACACCAGACGCCGTGCTCATTGATTTTAATAACTTTGCCCATGCCGAGCTCTAGAGACAGACTCTGGATTGAATTTATCCATGAGCCATATAAGCAGCATCCTGGGCAATGAAGTGGGCTTAAACTCCAACAAGCCCGCCAAAACCCATTGCACATAATTTGTCTTTAATTTCATCAGGTGTTGCTTTAACAAGATCAACAAATTTTCCAGGAGAGCAACGAAGCGCCACTGCCCTATCCCTCTTAACAGGATCAATATTTGTTATCTGCAGGTTGTGCAAAAAACAAAAACAAAAAACAAATATGATTGCAATACTAAACAAATATAAAATATTCAAACAGAAAATAATAATAAAAAGTACATCAATTTTTTTTACCTCAGCAGCATCTACTGCCTAAGATATGGTGGAGCTGCTCTCCCCACGACGCCTCTTTCTATTGGCATGGGGATTAGGCGATGGGATTGTTGCGACTGGACTTGGCTCAAAATCATCATCAAGATCATGACACTAACAAGGGGTTGTGCAGGATCAGGAAAGATTGTCATCACTTGGATGGGGCTGTGAAGGAACAGGAAGCATCAGATTTCTCCTACTATGTTGCGTCTTCAAATGAGGGGACGACCACTGATGCACCATCCTAAGCGCTATTATATATAAAAAAGGTTAGTGTCTGCTTTAAAAAAAAGATGATAGGGAGTGCAATGAAATAACAATTGCATGCACAGGTTGCAAACAATAAAACTAGATACAGGACTAAAAACTAGAGATTCACTAAAGCAACATACTGCATAAATAAAAAGCTCCAGCACATCAAACAGTAACTAGAAACTACAAATTGCAACATACAGGGGTATTACATTTGCAAGTAACCAGGCAGTCCAGTACTATCATACAAATTGCAACATACAGAGCATTAAGTTTGCAACTAAAAAAGGAGCTCTAGAACCATGAAAAAATGGTAACATACAGGATATTACAATGGCTGAAGGGACCGTGATGCCTAAGAGGGGGGGTGAATTAGGCAACTTAAAAATTCTAACTCTAAACTATGGCCTCTTTTTCTAACCCTAGCAAAACATATGCAATAGATAAACTATCTATATGTCCAACTATGGTTTTGCTAGTGTGTTGCTATCTCTACCTCAAACATAGTAAAATAATCAATGTAAATGCGGAAGCTAAAGAGCAAGGTAGAGATATGTAAACTCCCATCGACTGACTCTGGTATTTTTACCTAAGGTATCGAGAAGCGCGCAAGCTTCCCCCTAGTCCTCGTTGGAGCCCCTCGCAAGAATCCCTCACAAGGGCCAAGCTCCCTGGTCAGGGTAACTCCATGGATAGCCTCAGGCCTTCCCCACACGCAAGTGGGTCTCCGACGTGCCTTCCGGCAAGCCTCTCCCGGATGCTCCCCGCCGTCTTCACTATCAAGCTTCCAGCCAAAACACCGCGGGCCTTGTTCCCTTCGGTACACGGTGGCAGCCACACCACAAACACGGTTGGTGTGATCTCACAAGACTTCAAGCCCCTTCGATGTACAACAATGGTGCTCGCAAGCTCCGAGTGGTAAGAGGTATGCAAACCTCACTAAACACTAGGCCTAAACCTAGAGCAAGCGCATAAGCGGTGACCTAAGCACTTCACAAAGCACCTACGCTAATCACCTGATGAATCACTAAGCACTATGCAAGTGGAGATCACTAAAATGGTGTATCAACACCCTTGCTATGTTTCCTTAGCTCCACACTCCTCAAATAGTCGGTTGGAGGTTGTATTTATTAGCCCCACTGAGAAAGTAGCCGTTGGGGTCGAATTCCCGCAAAATTGCTACTGACCGGACGCTGAATTGTCCTGACCGGACGCATCTGGTCGTCCTGACCGTTGAGCCGGCAATATACTGATCGGACGCTGGCCAGCGTCCGGTCGCCTACCACCGGACGCGTCTGGTCGCCAGCCACCAGACGCGTCCAGTCACAGATTTGCCGCTTTGGAACCTTACTGTACTCAATCGGACGCTGCTTCCCTACGTCCGGTCGGTTTCGCCGCCCGTGTCCAATCGTCCCAACTGCAGAGCCACCGGTCCAGCATTCAGTTGTCCCGACTGCTGAGCCACCGGTCCAGCATTCGGTCGTCCCGACTGCCGAGCCACTAGCGTCCGGTCGCCTCTATGAGCTTGTTTCTTCGCGATCTTGCGTATGGCTTGGTTCCAATCTTCATGCTTGGACTTTGCTTGATCTCTTGGGTGTTCTCTTGTGCTCCTAAGGTCTTGCTTGAGGTGTTGATCATCAGATCATCACTGTCGCCTTCGTCCAAGTTATGTCTTGCACCCTATTGAACTACAAAACAAACACTTGCAAATTCATTAGTCCAATTTGGTTGTGTTGGTCATCAAACGCCAAAATCCTAAAGTAAATGGGCCTAGTGTCCATTTTCCTTACAATCTCCCCCTTTTGGTGATTGATGCCAACACGACCAAAGCAAGCAAATAATAAGAATTTGGAAGTTAAAAACTACCTACTTGCTAGGATGCAATGCAAAGGGCATGTTTATTTGATACTTAAAGATACCAATTGAAATCAAATATGATATTAAGGGATACCAATTGAAGTCAATTGTAAGATACCAATTAAAACTAAATGAAAGCTTATCTTGCCCTTGCAAAAATCCCCATGTGGCATTATGGATTCCTACAAATTTTACCATTACTTAGACTAATCCATAATCCACT
Source organism: Miscanthus floridulus (assembly GCF_019320115.1). Classification (NCBI taxonomy): domain Eukaryota; kingdom Viridiplantae; phylum Streptophyta; class Magnoliopsida; order Poales; family Poaceae; genus Miscanthus; species Miscanthus floridulus. Next base: position 67,412,305 of record NC_089583.1, on the reverse strand, counting down.
TTCCTCCCTTTTCTCGGACCATTACCACTTATAGACATCAACTTGATGCTTGTCTTTGGTCCTTCAAATTCTCCCCCTTTGGCATCAAACACTGAAAAGGAAGACATTAGTAGCACAAGGGAGGGTCAAATTTCGTGATCCTTTGTATAGAGTGAAATGGATCACAAAATTTGACTCTCACATTATATAGACTAAGCTTCCCCTAAATATATGCATACATATGGTAGAAAGCAAAGCATATGCATAATTAGCAATTTATTGTACAAGGGAGTTTAATCTATATAATGCATGGAGAAAGCATATAAATATGAAATGAGATCAACATGATGATGCTAATTGAAGAATGATGCTTAACTCCTGAGGACTCCAATTTCCTTACAATAAGACTACTACACATGTGATAGGTTTGAAAAAATGATAACATTTGAAAAAGTGTTAGTCTTAAAGCATCCAATTTGTAGAATTAAGCTCCCCCTAAATTTGTGCACACAAGTGTTGAATACTTGTAAAATTTGTGCACATTGATTTAAGTATCAAAATACCATTTGAAAGATGACTTCTCATGAATGTGAGAATCATTTTCAAAAATGATATTCGGGAGAGATTATCTACAATTTGGACTTTGGCACATATTAGATGAATAATTGTAAAACAAGCTGTGTGCCGTGCTTTTAAATAATTTTAAACCATGTAGGTTTGCTCCAAGGGTTGATAATGAAACCGAGCAAGCCTACCATATGATATACCTATCGAATGCATGACAAAAGATTTAAGCATGTAAATGCAAACATAGGCATGAAAGATAACTAGATGCTTTAAGAGTATATCAATTGTAAAACAATGCCAATTGAAATGAATACTAAATGAAAGTAATGACATCTAGTTACCTAACATGGGAAGGGGAATTTGGGTCCATAGTATTCACTAACCCACTTGGCAATGACTTTGTCCATCATGATGCACCCCATGAAATGCACCCATACTTTGCCAAGTCTCCAAATTCCCCAAAGTCCGATGGACTTCTCACTTCCCTTTCGGGATCCAAACCTTCTTGGTGCTCTTCATGTTGGAAATGATTTCCTTTGGCACCCAAAAGCGTTTGACCCTATTGTTGGCTTGCTTGTTCACCTTGATGGCCACCACCTTATCATTTTTTTTCTTCTTCAAGAGATAAGGTGTGGAGGCCTTCTTGTCCACCTTGTTGGTGTAGGTGTTGGAGAGCTTGCTTGTTTGCTTTTTCTCCTTCTTCTTTGCTCCTCCCCCATTCTTCACCTTGCACTCATAGGACTTGTGACCTTCCTTATGGCACACGTAACAAACCACGGTTTGTCCTTCATCAAGCTTCTTCACTCCCTTGACGATGTTATCTTGATGAAGTTGGGTTTGCTTCGCCTTGCCTTTCACTTGAGTCAAGTCCTTGGTGAGGCGAGCTACTTCTTGCTTGAGTTGCTCATTCTCCTTTGCAACCTCTTGTGTGCATGTATCTACAACAACTTTCTCAACACAAACTAGGCTGCACAAAGGTGAGTCTAAACATAAATCATTGCAAGAAGTAGAGGCATCCTTTTTAGACATGTTAAAGATAGAACTTTTCTTTTTAGATGCCTTGGTAGGGGTTGTGCTAATGGCTTCAAGATTAGCAACTTTATTAGTTAGCTCATCACAATGTTTGCACATGGTTTCCATTTTAGCAAGCAAACTATTATATGCTTCTTGTGAGCTAACTAACTTTTTTTTTAATTTTTCATTTTTCTTTTCAAGTTGCTCATCATTGATTGTGCATGCATTTGTTGTTGCACTAGCCTTAAGTTTCTCAATTTTAGTAGATAGTTCAATATTTGGATTAGCAAAGTTCTCATATTGTTCAAGCAAGGTTTTGTATGCTTTTTATGAACTATCTATCTTTTCTTTTAAACTTTTGAGCTTCTTTTATTGACTAGTGCAAGCTTTAGCAAATTTAAGATTTTCTTGTACAAGTTCATGATAAGAAGGCATATCATCATCACTATCACTCTCACTAGAGGAAGAGCTTTCGTTACCTCATGCCATAAGGAACACACGAGAGGAGCTTGATGATGAGTGCTTGCGGCCTCGCCTCTTGTGATGGGGTTCTTCTTCACTTGAAGAATCATCCCATGATCTTATCGATGTGAGGGTTTGGTTCTTGCATGCCTTATTCTTTGTCTTGGGTGTGGGCTTGTTTGGACAAACTTCCACAAAGTGCCCCAACTCGCCGCATCCATAGCATCCTCTCTTTCTTTGCTCATTTCTTTGATTGGTGAAAATGAAATCTTGAATTTGGATGGGCACACCCTTGACATTGAGCCTTTGGATCATCTTATCCACCTTGTTGATCACTTTGATTGATTCTTCATCAAGATCGGAGGTGGAGGAGGAAGATTGATCATCACTTGAATCTTCATCATCGTCCTCATCTTCTTCTTCATCTTCACTTGAGGAACTTGAGCTTGAGCTTGTCTCAACTTGCTTGCCCTTCATCTTCTTTTTCTCGCTACAAGCAAGAGCTTTGCCTTTGCTTGATGAAGAAGCTTCTTCTTGACCCATCTTACGTGACATTTCAAATGCCACTAACTTGCCAATGGCTATGCCGGAGGTCATGTTGCTCAAGTCCTCCATGTTGTGAAGGATGGTGATGATGCTAGCATATTTCTTTTGTGGTAGCACGGAGATGATCTTCCTCACGATGTCCGCATCATCTAGCATTAATAATCCTATAGAATGGAGCTCATTGATAATTAGATTCAAACGAGAATACATATCACGAACAAACTCATCATCATTCATAGTAAAGGAATCATAGTTTTGCTTTGTTAGACAATGTTTTTGCTCATGGACATTGCTTGTGCCGTCATGGAGCTCTTGGAGTTTTAACCAAATTTCATGTGCTGTATTTAAAGTGAATACTTGGTTAAAAACATCCATACTAAGTGATTCAAACAAGCAATTTTTTGCTCTAACATTGAAGTGCATTTCTTTTTCATCACTCTTTGTGGGGTTTTCGGGATTCTTGATGGGTTTCATCTCGTCATGAGTGACTCTCCATACACCCAAATCAACCGCCTCAAGGTGGCAAGCCATTCTAGCATTATAGTATGGGAAGTTAGTGCCGTCAAAGTGCGGAGGCCTAGAGGTATCCATCCCAACCGCTCTAAATAGCGTCGGCTCAACGACGGTTAAGCCAAAGGTCCAAATTGAGCCAACCGGCTCTGATACCAATTGAAGGGACCGTGACGCCTAAGAGGGGGGGTGAATTAGCTAACTTAAAAATTCTAACTCTAAACTATGGCCTCTTTTTCTAACCCTAGCAAAACCTATGCAATAGATAAACTATCTATATGTGCAACTATGGTTTTGCTAGTGTGTTGCTATCTCTACCGCAAATGTAGTAAAATAATCAATATAAATGCGGAAGCTAAAGAGCAAGGTAGAGATATACAAACTCCCATCGATGACTTCGGTATTTTTACTAAGGTATCGAGAAGCGCGCAAGCTTCCCCCTAGTCCTCGTTGGAGCCCCTCGCAAGGAATCCCTCGCAAGGGCCAAGCTCCTGGTCGGGTAACTCCGTGGATAGCCTCGGGCCTTCCCCACACGCAAGTGGGTCTCTGACGTGCCTTTCGGCAAGCCTCTCCCAGGATGCTCCCCGCCGTCTTCACTATCAAGCTTCCGGCTGAAACGCCGCGGGCCTTGTTCCCTCCGTTACACAGTGGTGGCCACACCACAAACGCGGTTGGTGTGATCTCGCAAGACTTCAAGCCCCTCCGATGTACAACAATGGTGCTCGCAAGCACCGAGTGGTAAGAGGTATGCAAACCTCACTAAACACTAGGCCTAAACCTAGAGCAAGCGCATAAGCGGTGACCTAAGCACTTCGCAAAGCACCTACGCTAATCACCTGATGAATCACTAAGCACTATGCAAGTGGAGATCACAAAAATAGTGTATCAACACCCTTGGTATGTTTCCTCAGCTCCACACTCCTCAAATAGGCCGGTTGGGGTTGTATTTATAAGCCCCACTGAGAAAGTAGCCGTTGGGGTCAAATTCCCGTGAAACTGCTACTGACCGGACGCTGAATCGTCCTGACCGAACGCGTTCGGTCAGTCGCGACCGTTGAGCCGGCAACATACTGATCGAACGCTGGCCAGTGTCTGGTCGTAGATTTGCCGCTCTGGAACCTTACTGTACTCGATCGGACGCTGCTTCCCTGCGTCCGGTCGGTTTCGTCGCCCGCATCCGATCGTCCCGACTGCAGAGCCACCGGTCCAGTGTTCGGTTGTCCCGACTACCGAGCCACCGGTCCAGCGTCCGGTCGTCCCGACTGCCGAGCCACCAGCGTCTGGTCCAGTGTCCAGTCGCCTCTGCGAGCTCATTTCTTCGCGATCTTACATACGGCTTGGTTCCAATCTTCATGCTTAGGACTTTGCTTGATCTCTTGGGTCTTCTCTTGTGCTCCTAAGGTCTTGCTTGAGGTGTTGATCATCGGATCATCACGTCGCCTTCGTCCAAGTTACGTCTTGCACCCTATTGAACTACAAAACAAACACTTGCAAATTCATTAGTCCAATTTGGTTGTGTTGGTCATCAAACACCAAATCCAAAGTAAATGGGCCTAGGGTCCATTTTCCTTATAATGGCAAACATACATGGAATTACATTTGCAAACTAACGACAACAGAATTGCAACGTACAAAAGAATTGCAATACAAATTGCAACATAAATGGTATTACATTTGCAACTAAGCAAGCAGCTAGTAGCAAGAGAAATAAAACTAGAAAATCAATTTAGGAACAACACATTGGGGAAAAATCATACAAAAAAAAACACTACACCACACAGTGCCATCATACAAATTGCAAACATACAGTACCCATCATACAATTACCAACGAACAGACCATTAAGATTGACAATAAAAAGGAGGGATCCAGTACCGTTAGACTAAAACTAAAGACTAATTTACGAACATCCGCATAAAATGGAACAACAAATTCGCTACCTATTCAAAACCCTAGGTACCGATTGGGCGGAATGATGCGCACAGGATGAGGGAGAATAAGGGGAATACCTTGAGGAAGATGATCGAAACGTCGACAACGGCGAAACTCACGATGACGGTGCTTGCTCAGGATGCTAGTTCCGTGCCAACAATGGCCCAGTTACACGAACCGTGGGGTCGAAGGAAGGGGAACCACGACCGCGAGAGCCTCCTCCGGGTGGACCTTCGAACAACAACGACGACAAGTTTCTCCGACAATGAGGAGCAAGTGCGCGGCGGAAATCCGAAAACCGCTTGCGGCGAAGCGGTGGAGAAAAACAGAAGAAGAGAGAAAAAACGGAGCAACAGAGAGAAGACGAAGAGAAGAACTGACGGAAAAAAGGAACTATTGTGGGAGTTGGTGGGGGCCCATCAAGACATGCGAATTAAATTTTAGGTGCAAATGGGTCGGGGAAAACATCGCGAACGGGAACGGGAGCGGAAGCGCGTGGGACGAAAGGCTGATTAATTGGGCGGTTCGACGGCTCGGCCTGGCCCAGGCGCGCCGGTTGGCCTGGGCACCCAGGTGCAAAATAGCAAAACAGTATATATATATATATATGCCAAGTAAACTTAAATATTTTGCACATAATTTTTTTAAAGATTATTAACTCTCATCAAGAAATAATCAGCCTGTTCGGGAGGCCGTAAACGATCGTGGATTATTTACTGCTGGCTGGTTTGGTGTGAGAGAAAAACACTGTTCCCGGCTGGAAATTTACGATCGTTTACGAGCAAGCGAACAGGCTGAATGTTGCTAACAAATACATAGAAATTTATAAATGTTTAAGGTTACGTAGAAATGACGTGTAAATAAATATAAATCCACCATTATTATGCCTAATCTAAAAAACACATATTTCTATGCTTATTACTAAACCATAAAATAATCTATATTATTAGCAATGAAAGATTAGAAGATGAAATTGCTAACCTTTAAAAGATTGAAGATGAAGCCAGCGGTCGAGAGCAAGAACTTGCTCCCCCAAGCAAGAACACGGATGAACACACGCGCACAAGTAGAGACCAAAGATTTGACATATGTCTCGGCTGGGGGACGGTGTAAGCAGGTATATATAGGTGAGGACCTTTAGTCCCGGTTGGTGGAATCTACCGGGACTGAAGGATCAACCTTTAGTCCCGATTAGAGTCAAAACCCGGGATAAAAAGCCAGTGGAACATTTGGTCCTGGTTAGTGGTTCCAACCGTGATTAAAAGGCAACTTTTAGCCTCGGTTTGAACCACATACCAGGACTCAAGGTCCCTACTACAAAAGTCTACTGCACTAGGGATTCTAATCCCGGTGAACTAATTCTTTTATTAGTCCCGGGTCAATCCTAACTGGGACTAAACGCATAAAACCGAAAGTCCGTTCTATACTATTGTATGAATCCAAATCCAAATCCAAATCCAAATAGATATTTAGGTTCTATGAATCTTAATCCTATTCCTATCCTACTCTCTATACAGAATGAACCGTTTCTTCAAACCGTCTTTTTTTCTTCCTAATATACAATACCTCTTTTCGTCGGTCTCCCTATGGCCGCGTAAGTCCAGTTTTGTTTGTGTACGTGGTGAGAGCCCGGATTTGAGTCTAGGCGTGACTCCAGTTTGTATTCGGCTTTGGTTTGCGTGTTTGGAAATTTTTGGCTAGTTTTGTTAGTGTACGTGGTGAGAGTCCGGATTTAAGTCCAAATGTGAGTTCAGTTTGTACATATAATAACAGCCCTTGCGCTTGGTCGGCACGCGGCCTCGATGTGGCACGCTCGCCTTGCCTCGTAGTCTTCGATGTAGAGTCCTGCACGACCAATCTGAATCAGGAGCGCTTGGCAATTGTTTTTTTTTACTGTCTCAACCTTCGAGTACAAACTGTAGTATTTGAACTCACGCACTCACACCACACGTACACACACATCTCCTAGTGCGCGAGTTAGATCTATAACCTATATAGATGTCTAAGATAACATTCATGCGAGACAACTAGAATTATTATGGGGACCTGCCCCGGTGAGAAACGGAGACGATCCCACGAATCGAACTCGCGTCGGGTGGTTCGCACGCCAGCGAACAAACCGTCCGAGCTAGCGCTCGGTCTCCCGCTTGGCACTTGTTAATTGATGAGGGAACTACAAGAACGATGGCGATCAAGAAAGGGGCTTACCGGGCTAACAAGCTCACGGTGTAGAGGACGAGGACGCGCTGCCCGCCGCGCCTTGCGTTTGAGGCGTGCGCCCATGCCGGCGAGGACTTGGCGACAATTTTGGGCATGCATGGGCCAGCCGAGCGGAGCCAAGATGAGCACCTCAGAGGGTCTAGTCAATAAAGATTTCAAATAAATATCAAAGATTAATGATGAAATCATATTTTTCTACCGTAAATACAAATCAAAATCACTCTCACAGGGCTGCAGCCCCCTAGCCCCCGTGGATCCGCCAGCCGACGGTGTGCAGAGGATGTGGCCGTCCGCGACGCAGGCCGTACAAGGTCCACGTTTCTCCCGTGTGCTCGACGTTCCCATGCTGAAGAACGGCGTGCAGCGCACCGCGCACCGCGCACAGCCCCCTCCCCTCGCGGCAGCGAGCAGGAGCTGGCTGCGGTGCTGAGCTGCGACCAGCTCGACCGCTGCGGCGTCTGCACGTTGTAAATGGGGACGAAAAATGTCATCGTGATGGGACCAAATTCTCTCTTCGAGTGTATCACACGTGATCTCTAGATTAGTAACCGCGCTCGGCTGCCGGCTCCGAAGGAGTAGACCGTATAAGAGAAAAAGGAAACGTGCATGGACCACAGTTTCATGATAAGCGGTTCGCGTCGCCCCGCTCCATCCACCCGGGTAGTCCCGTCCATGCCCCGCTCGTTTCCGGCACAAACTCCCACCCGGTAACCCTTTCTGCCCAAAAGTTTGACGTGTTCTTTCTGCCCACAAGTTTGCCGTGCCTTGCAGACCAGGTGGGAATTTAGTATCATTGTGTAGATAATCAGTGGCGGACCCAGGATTTGAAACCAGGGTAGTCCTAGTCAAAAAAAATTATGTGTAACACGACAAAATTCAAAGAAAAAATTCGGTAAAATAGACTATAAATTAACCGCGGAGACGTTAAATCCGTATCTATATGTATCAGCAAGTTTGAAGCAGCAGAATTTGTGGAAACATATACAGACAGCACTAAGGATGGGTATGGGATGCACCAGCGCCGGTCCTGAGTTTTCACAGCCTGGAGCGAAACTGGCAAGCAGGGCCTCTCAACATAAATAATACTTAGTAGATTTTTTACTTAGTAGATTGGTAAGCTTGTTAGAGTTTGGCTTAAGATGAACTAAGGGCTTGTTTAGTTTGCAAAATTTTTGGCGAAATGGTACTGTAGCACTTTCGTTGTTATTTGACAATTAGTGTCCAATCATAGTCTAATTAGGCTTAAAAGATTCGTCTCGTGAATTTCGTCTAAACTGTGTAATTAGTTTTATTTTTTATTTATATTTAATGCTTCATGCATGCGTCCAAAGATTCGATGTGACGAAAAATCTTAAAAATTTTGCAAAATGAAGTGGAACTAAACGGTACCTAAAAACAACTTACAACGGAGCAAAAACCTGCAACTTAATGCCTTAATGACGAGGAAACGCTCAATGAATCACATAAACATCCTCATAAGATTAGGTTTGCTGTGGCCTTTGGCTGTGCCAACGTTGATCTTGCAATAAACACTAGAAATGACTCATGGATCCCAAATCTCAGTTCTAAAGATTTTAAGATTAAAAGATAGATTATAGTGCAGTAGGGCAAGTCGGCAACCAGCACGTATCTACTAGTACAAGCAATATCCGAGTATTGATGGACGGTGCTACGACGTCCTCTGCCCAACTATATAAAATACGTATACAGGACATATACCTGCTAGGCTGCTAATGGGCCCCTTGGCGTCAGGGGCCTGGAGCGTGTGCCCCGCTCGCCCTGCCCCTAGGGCCGGGCCTGGGATGCACACAAACTACACTGGTGGTTCAATCATAGGCTAACTGATACGGTCTAGCATACGCTAAAAAAAAGACACGGTCTAGCATCCTTATAAAAAAAACACGGTCTAACAATCAGAAGAGCACACCAGGGACAGACTAACATCGATTCTTCTTCATCAGGCTCAACTCTTCTTCCTTTCATGGCCTTTTGGTATTGGGGATTTGACTGATGGAGCAGCAGCAGCTGGGGGCCGATCCAAATCCAAGCTCTGCATCTCAGAAAAAAAAACATGAAAAACACTAGGATTTACTGAAACTCATCAGGCAGACAGGCAGACAGGCAGTGCGTGTGCTTCCAGGACAGACAGAGGCCACCTGGGGACGGGCGGACGGCCGCTGCGCCGGCCGGCGTAGCCAGATGCGGAGCTGCCTGCTGTGCTGGCCGGCGTTGGCGCGCCACGGCCCGCACGCCGGACTACCGGGACTGGGATGTGCCGATGTGGGATCTAGCGGAGCCGCGGAGGCAGAGCGGAGTGGCGGGCGCGGGCCGGCGGGGTGGGGCTGCCGGCTGCCGGCTACCGGCCAGGCGGAGCCACAGGGGAGGGGAGCTGGGGAGGCCGGTGGGGTGGGGTGGCCAGCCGTCAGGAAGGGCCGCTCGCTGCCTCACTCGCGCAGAGTCGCAGACAGAGAGCCAGGAGAGTGCGCAGTCACGCTCGCGCAGACGGGGAGACGGGAGAGATGAGTAACGGGCCAAATTTTCATGGCCTGCACTGCTGCGCAGAGTACTAAAACAAATTTGGGCCCAATTCTAGGGTAGTCCTAGGCCTACCTGAACTATCCGCTGGGCCTGCCACTGTAGATAATGATGTTAGTGTCTTTTTATGTGTAGAAGTGAAGAGAAGAGAAGATAGATATTTACCCTATATATAACAAAACATTAAAGAACAAAAATTTCTTCTTCGGTTGCTTCTAGAAACTTACATCAGATTCATCCTCTGCATGTAATAACATGTCAACAAACCTATGGTCTGATTGGTTGGCTACCCATTTTTGTCCAACCAAAATTATGGTAAGCAAAAACTTAGGCTTACCAAAATCAAGGCTATCAAAGTTATGGTAAAAAAACATATGTATGCATTTGGTTGGCTGCCAAAATCAAGGCTTGCCAATTTTCTCTTTTATATGTAGTTTAAGAACTTTCTAGAGACTTGCCAAAAGTTTGGCTATAAATGTTGGTGTGTCCAATTCTTTGGCAATGACCAATTGATGGGTACAAATTTTGGCATGTCATGGTTAATTTTGGCATGTCATGATTTTGGCTGAGTAAGAATTGGAAGCAACCAATCAGGCCCTTAATCCAAATCCAATTTGACAAGCCTACCCTACCCTTATGTCCTTTGTGTTCCGTATGTGGCCCAAACTCACTGATTCGTGCTCGTATGAGTTAAAATCACTGTTCATCTAAACGGTCGTTTAGCCCGTTTAAACACCGTGTAAACGCTACACGGTGTTACGCCATTTTCGTTTAATCATCCGTTTAGCATGTTTAATTCACCGTTTAGCCTGTTTAATGGACTGTTTAGCTCGAATAATGGCTAAACGATAGGTAACCGACGGTTTACCGTTTAGCGTTTAGGAAAACATTGGTTAAAACAACTCATGTCCAACAAAAGTATGAATACGACATCGATTTCCGTTGCAACGTACGAGCATATTTGCTAGTAAAGTATTAAGTTTCATCTGTCCCTAGCGTGCGATGAATTAGAGTGGTGTTCCTCTCGAGCATTTCTTGGAACAACTTTGGCTGTGTCTGGATCAAGGGGCTAAATTTTAGTCGTGTCACATCGGACGTTCGGTAGGACTAAACATGAGTTAATTATAAAACTAATTGTACAAAAGTAAACTAATTAGCGAGACGAATCTATTAAGCATAATTAATCTATAATTAGCAAATGTTTTACTTTAACACCAAATTGTCAATCATGGGCTAATTAGACTTAATAGATTCATCTCGCAAATTAAACTGAATCTGTGTAATTAGTTTTATAATTAGACTACGTTTAATACCCTTAATTAATATTAAAAATTTAATGTGATATGACTAAACTTTTGGCAGCTGGATCATCGGCGTGGAGGTTAGCAAGGACGTTGGGATAGCCGCATACTAGTGATTTTCCAGGTGACGATGTCCTAGGACTGCGAGCTGCCTATGCTGGCGGTATGTATGCGCTCTGCAACTAAAACTAGGTCGGCTTCGCGGGCCGGGCCGCACGCCACCAGCCCACCACTCCACAGCACGCGCAGCGCAGCGCAGGCAATGAGCCCAACCAGCAGAGAGCCCGCAGTCTCGTGTACTGGGCCCACGTCCGAATGTAAACGCCAACAGCAACGGCAAGTCGGCAACCTCCTCCCGCCACGACGCCGGGGGTGTTAGCTAGAATTAGACAAAGATAGTAACAGTATCTGTTGGGTTCTATTTGGGCCTGGCCCAATTTTTGTATTCAATTAAATAAAATATATCCTTAGGCGTTTCTCAAACTAAGAAATATATCCTTAGACATATACTAGATGCTAGGTGTAGTATAAAGTTTTAATCATATATGAGAATCTGACTAAAGGTGGCTCAACTTAAACAAATGAGTGTTTTTTGTGCACCTATTGTGATATATTGAGAGGGGAGAAAGGCTTGCCGTACGCGCACGGTACGAGTGAGACCGCACTGGCCCGCTAGATATGGCGAATTGATTTTGGTTGATGGCTAGAATTGTAAGGGTTACAGTTGCGGTTACTAATAACTCACGTGGTTATAGCCACAGTAGTTGAGCCTTCATGACGTCTAGGATTATATCCTCTACTCTCGGTCTTCCACCCACCGCATCTATAAGAGGGGTGTTAAGTTTGCCTTCACTACGTGAAAAACGGTTTGTAGCAATATGATAAAATTTTTGTAGGGGCAGCTGGTGATGAAGCCGCCCCTACAGTGGTATGCTCGGGAGCCCAGAGAACAGCCGCCCTTACAAATGAAACAGCAGGGGCAGCTGGTGATACGAGCCGCCCCTACAAATGAGTCTGATTTGTAGGGGTGGCTCACTCACCAGCCGCCTCCAGTATTATGATTTATAGAGGCGGTTCAATCACCAGCCGCCTCTATGAAACGTTGTACGTACAAAAGGCCGCAGACTCCTTTCTCCTCCTCGGCTCGCTCACTCGCACGGTCGCACCCCCGCCTCCACCTGCTCGCTCCCTCCCTCCCCCCCACACCGCGACGCCCTCCTCACCTCCACTGTGGCAGTGCGGAGCCTCGGCCGAGGCAGCGCACGGGTGCTGGCTGGTGGCCGGCGGCAGATCCGGCCTCCTCCTCACCTCCCCCGCCCTCCTCCTCGCCTTCCCTGCGTAGATCCGGCCTCCTCCTCACCTCCTCCGCCCTCCTCCTTGCCTGCACTGCGGCGGCGCGGAGCCCCGGCCGATGCAGCGCACGAGTGCTGGCTGGTGGCCGACTGGTAGATCCAGCCACGGCGGGCCTAGATCCGGTCCTCACCCCCACGCAGCGAACAGAGGCTCAGAGAGGGGCCCGCCCAGAGCGACGGGATGCAGACGAGGCCGGAGGACGCCATGGAGGAGGTGGAGGCCGAGGCGGCGCCCAAGGCGGCGCCGGGGCCGGAGCTAGGGTTGCTCGTGGCGCGGACGGCGGCTGACACCCGAACCCTCCGATCCTTTCCCCATGCTGCACTGGCTCTGTGGCCGAATCGCTTATTGGTCTCTGTGGAATCAGAGGCGATGCGGTGGAAGCTTGACTCCTCCGTCTACAAGCGCGTGCCGTCCAGGGAAACCGCCGCCATGGAACCCGACGTCGAGACGCCAAGTTCGTACCCTGCTCGGTTTTCTCCGTTCCTCTTACCACTGGTTAATTTATTGTGAGATTTGAATCTCATTTCCTTTTCCCATTTCCGTTTCCGTTTCCATTTCCATTTCCGCAGTGAGAATGACGGACAGAGGCAGCGGCGGTGGCGGCGCGGGGCCGTCGTGGCGCATGTCCTTGCCGCATGTCTGTGTCGCCACGCTCACCTCGTTCCTCTTTGGATACCACTCCGGGTGCGTGCCCTTCCGCCCACGTTTTCAGCACTTCTGATGGCTCTGTTGCCCTCATCTGAAACTCGTGCTCATTTGGTGCCGTGATGGTGAATGACGCAGGGTGGTGAACGAGCCCTTGGAGAGCATCTCCGCTGACCTTGGCTTCGCCGGCAACACGCTTGCTGAAGGTATGTGGGCATTTCTTCAGTTAGTGGTTTTGGTCAGTTTATTTACTTGTCATACTCAAGTTGTGCTTGCGCTTCTGTTGGGTGCAGGGCTCGTGGTGAGTATCTGCTTTGGAGGAGCTTTTGTTGGGTGCCTCTTCAGCTAGCGGCTCCATCGCCGACGGGATTGGGCGACGCCGTGCGTTCCAGCTCAGTGCACTGCCTATGATCATTGGTGCTGCCATAAGGTTACATCATGTGCCACTTGATTTGTCTTTCTCTTTCACTAGATCCTGTCTCTGATTGGTTTAATGTTGTATTTAGTTGCCACTTGCTCGCATTCATTATTCTTTGGTTGAGTCAGTGGAAGTTGTCTATTTTATTTTTGTCAAACAATTAAGTACTACTACTTGGACCTTGGGTGTACCATCTGGTGACTGCGTTGCTGGTGAATTGGTCTCTTGGACTAGTGTCCTGCTGACTGGTTGCCTGTCTATTGTTGCTTCTGTAGAATTGCTGAAAATTTGAATTGTGGGTCAAATATCTACCTCTTTTTTTTACAGGCACTGCTTTGAACTCTATGAAGATAGTAACATCTTTCATTAGCTCATACCTCTTTTTACAAAGGTATTTGTTCTATTAGAGTCTGTTTGATATAGCTCTTAGAACTGTTTCTAGGCTTAATTTACAATCTCTTCTAAGCATCTTTTTAATTAAAAAATGATTCTATGCTCCACTCTTATATGATATGGCCTACTTAGATATGCTATTTGCTTCCTGCCTGATTATCGTGCTCTGAGAACTTATATATTCTCTGTAGGAAATTTGAAGTCATCTTTGATGTTGATCATTTTATAAGTTATTTGAGGGATGATGTACGGATCATCTGGGATATCATTGACTGATTCATAGAGAAGAATGAGCTCTTTGTCGGTATAAAGTAGGTGTTTTTTTACTCTGTTTTAGTTACCTGAAGCTTTCATAAAATGCTACTTTCTATCACCAGAAATAGTTCTTTTGTGATTCAGCTGCTATTATCTCAATAGGGTGGGAAAATTCAAAGAACCTTCATGCCGCTACAGATAACATAAATCTCACCTGCCCATGCATTCTTAGCTATATTATAGTCTACAACAGATTGAACAATAAAGGCAACGAGCAGGTTCCATACTGACCATTTTTTTTCCAAATTAATGAACTATTTCCATTTAGATTACTCAAGATGCCATTGCTGCCTTTGTTCAGGTCTCAATCACTTTGCATCGGTCGTTGCAGGCACGATGCTAACCCATACACATGCTTTATAAAACAATACAATGGGATACGTCGACATCCTTACCATTCTCACTCTTGGAGCTTGATTTAGTTATTATACTAATTAGTTATTTTTTCACTGATGTAGATTGGCAGTATGCAGACGAGTGGACGAGAAGTTCAGCATGGCTGTCATCGATGCAAGTCTAATGCAATGGCTAAAGATCAGCATAGCTGTCATCAGCCAAATAGATGTTGCGGTCGCTGTGCAGACGAGTGGACGAGAAGATTGGTTTTCACATTACTTTTCATATACCTATGTGCAGTCTCATAGTTTAAATGAACAGCAAGCACCATAGTTTGCAACGTGTATTATCATGAAAGATTTGTTATAATCTAGTATAAATAAATATGTATTGTCATTGAGTTTCAGTACGATCGCAGAAGATAAGTCATGATGGAGTTGTGCATGAAAAATATATGTTCTGATTGAATTTTAAAAAAAAATTGACGGAAAAATATATTGTAGGACGGTTACTACTGTAGCCACCCCTACAAATCGATTTGTAGAGGCGGCTTTGTAGAGGCGGCTGGTAACACCAACCGTCTCTACAAATCGATTTGTAGGGGCGGTCTAGGAACCGCTCCTACAAATATATGATTTGTAGAGACGGTATGGTAGAAACGGCTGGTTGAGCCGTCTCTACAAACGATCTTCAGCCATCCCTACAAATGTACTGTAGCAGTGCTTCGGCCTTGCGTACGAATACACATCCAGCACCACCGTGCTGCTATACAACTTTCCAGTCCTATCTCGTACGCGCACAGCCGGAACCGTCGTCACATCTGCTCGAGTGTGTAAGGGCGCGCGGTCATGTTTTTTTGGAATACAACTCCACGTGACTGCTCACTTCTGCCCGACGCTCTCTATTCCTGTCTGTCGGACCCGGCAATCTAGTTCACGTCCAAAACGTCTACATCCCGGTGATGATATGATCTAGTACATGGTTTCATCTCTTCACCGCGTGAACTGTTGATCGGATACATCAAACAACAACCCAGTGGCGGATCTAGGAACCAGGCTGGGGCGCTGCAGCCCGGATCCAGCTCATAAAACTCTCTCTATATATCTATGTTGTAACCAGTGTAAATTAGTAATCATTACTATAGATCAGCTCAAGTCAACTTAGATCAATATACGTTGGACCAGCCCTGGCCTTGCCCATGGAACAACTCACTATGTCGACTAATGGGAACGACACAGCTAGTGCCTTCGGCACTAGTCTCATCTCGAGGTATACTTTTGCAACTGATGTTGCTTTGTTTCTTGGTCATATGATCAGTATAGGTCATGTTCATACTTTCTACTAATAAATTTCACGTGCACATATTTGTTAAAATATCTTTATATTTTATAGATTAAATTATGCCAAAATATCCAACGGTACCTAGGAGTTGTACGTTAAAATATAAATAACATAGGCAATTTTAATTAGTTGTGTTCTATGTAGGTCCTAAAACTTACTTATGAACCTTTCTATGCTTATGTATTATTTTAAATTACTAACACGTGGAAACGAATTGATGACAAAAATTATTTGATCACTTTCCTCACCGGTCACCACCATGGTTAGTTGCGATTCCTGGTTGTTATCACCTTCAACCTATTTAATGCTATCTCTTACCACCGCATCGCTAATTCGTCATATCAACACTCAATGATATATTTAGACTAAGGGATAAAAATGTAGGTCTCAATTTTATTTTCGGTGAAGCATATAGTTTTGAATTTGCAAGTGAAGTTTCGCACGAGCTTATCAGTACTCCCTCCATCCAACGGTCTAAATCCTATTAGCCTTTGGCACCGTGACCAAGAGGCATCAAAGCATCGCCGATTCTCATTTAGGATTTGTTTGGCTGCACACAAATTCACCCCAATCCATGTGGCTTGGAAGGGATTGAGATGAAATTTAGTTTAAGTTCCACCTCAATCCCTCTCAAACCATGTGGATTGGGGTGAATTCGTGTGCAGCCAAACAAGCCACTAATGAACTGTGCTCCTCTTAATGTCCTGGCGTCCGATTCATTTCCCAAGTAATCACATGCTCACTTCGGAGAAAAGTAAAGTTACCAGACCTACGAGGGCAGCTCCAACGGGACTTTTAAGCTAGTTCTAAGTTTTTTTTCTATATTTTAATAGAAGATAGAAAAAAACTAGCTCTTCATCAAAGAACTAAGCTCTTACACATATTTTAAGGTTACGTGAAATGTCATGTGGAGCTATCTATATTAAAAACTATGTGCTAAATGTTAACACTTTTGGAGAAGTTGTCTTAGAGCTAGTAACTAACTGTGACTATTACGATTTACGAGTGCCCTAATCAGGGGCTCACATAAGGCCCGCAGGTGGAAGGAGATAATAGATTGAACGGAAGGATAACGATGCATTCAATCGAACTGTTCCTCAAGGAGGCACGAGAGTGCAGGATACAAAGCAGAAACGAGAGAGCGGTGCTTAGACGATTTAGGTGCTGTTTGGTTCCTGCAACGGTAAAGCAAATGGAAATGAAATTAGTTCATTTCATTCCCTCACGGCTTTAATTCCATTCCTTCTACGTTACAATTCTATAACCAAACAACACCTTAGACTTATGAAAAGCAAATTTTGCTAAGACAATCTAGACTGTTGGGCGGAGGGAGTAATTTCTGCTGTAATGACATCGGTCAGAGCGTTGGAAACCAGCAAGAAGGTGTTGCAGGCAGACTATGCCAATCGCCCTTTCCCTTCACTCTTACACTTGATTGCTGGGTTGTACACCGTCCCTAAATAAATTAATTCCTGAACTTATTTTGAGTCAAACTTTTTAAATCCAACTAAACTTATAGAAAAGAGCACAAAGGTATGTATACGGCCGTGAATTTATAGAAATATATACTCTAACAGTTAGTTAAAGTGCTGGCGTCATCATACATGCATGAAGCAACGGGCGTCTAAATAAAAACGAATGGACAGGCTAGCACCCGGGGACGTCCAAATGCCAGTCCCGTCTGGACGCCCGCGCGCATGCTGCTTTAGGGGGTGTTTGGTTCTTTAGGCGCTCCTAAAATTTATGTCACATCAAATGTTTAGAGGCTAATAAGGAGTATTAAATATAAATTAATTACAAAACTAATTATATAGATGGAGGCTAATTTCCGAGACGAATTTTTTAAGTCTAATTAATCTATCATTAGCACATGTTTACTGTAGCACCATGTTGTCAAATCATGGACTAATTAGGCTTAAAAAATTCATCTCGTAAATTAGTCGCAAGTTATGTAATTAGTTTCGTAATTAGTCTATATTTAATACTCCATGCATGTGTCTAAACATTTGATGTGACAGGAATTTTAGGACCCCTTAGTCTGACCGCGTGATGCTATAAGGGCTTGCCCAACACGCCGACCTTCAACACGCATGATGCTATGTGCTACAGAGACTGCTGCAGAGCAACGTTGGCCTCGTCTGACAAAAAGCCAGGGACAACACCGAGGCTCTCGCAAGCGTTGAAGCGCAAGAGTGATTCCTTGTGACGTGCGTACTCTGCAGCACATGCTAAAGCAGAGAGTATGTGGTCCCAATACAACAGAATATATTAATGAATAATTGAAGTTTGAGGCTGCTCTTGCAATGCTTGCGTTGGAAGATTAACTGCCTTGCTATGCTGCTCCTGCTCCATCCATGTGGCGTTACTTTTACCTGAAACCACTACGGAACGTTCGCCTCCATTGGCCCTGCCCTAATTAGCCTGCCCCGGCTCCGCACATCCGTGCCCGTGCCTACTGCGCGCTTCGCTTGGGTTCTGTGTGCTGCGCGCCCCTGCTTGTCCATGTGAGGACCAACCCATGTCTGTGCGGCCGCATGCTGCTTCGCGCTTAGCTTCCCTTCCCTTCCGTGCTGCGCCTCGTGCCCTTGCATGAAGGTGAGAGACCGTGTCCCGCATGCTGTTGCATGCTTGGCTTCTCTTCCGTGCTGTGCGCCCATGCCCGTGCATGCAGGTATTGACCACTCACGCCCACTTCGTTTCCCGCGCACATGGGGACCGCCTTCGCATGGGCCTGCCCTAATAAAAACACTTACAACATGAAGCACTTACTGCAACATCAGTCTGAAAATAGTTGAAACATTTGAAATATACATTTACAATATACTCCCTCCATATCACAAATAGAGGACGTTTAGGATATGAGTACGATTACCAAGGGGCGATTAATTAGGGATTAGTTTTCCTGTCTTGCCCTTATTAAATACAGCAGATGGTGCTACCTGTATAGCAATCCATCGTAGCTCGGTTGACCAAGGCTCCACGGCCTGAGACCGGAGGTCCACGGTTCGACCCCTGACGGCCATGGTAGTTTTTGTTGCCACGATTTTTGCATGGTTTTGCATGACCTTGCATGGCGCTGTGCTGGGTGGGGCGTTCGCGGCGTGGTTTGGCCGTACACCGCGCCGCCGTCCACCGCGCCGGGCTCCATGGCGAAGCACGCTGAGGGAGATGGCGAGCGTGCGTGCTCCGCGGCGAGTCGTGCACGCTGACCCTAAACCCTAGCCAGCGGACTCCGCGCGCGGCGAGCGAGCTGTGGACGGCGACTCGCGAATAATTAAGGACGCGAGCCGAGGAGTGCCGAGGGAGGTGAGCGGGGCGATCAGACGGGCGGCGCGCGTGGGAGTCAAGTCAAGGAGACGCGATCGAGGCACGCGCGTGGACGAGGGAGGCGAGCGGACGGGCGGATGGGCGGCGCGCGTGGCCCAAGGGCAATCGCGTCCAAAACCAAGTTCCAGCGCGTGGACGTCTTCTTTTGCCGCAAACCCACTCGGCTCCAGAACGTCCTCTATTTGTGATACGGCGGGAGTATATATATAGCCACTGAAACATAGACAACATAGGTCTGAAACAGCTGAAATATTTGAAACATACACTTGCAACATACATGTATAGCTATTCCAACATATGCAACATCCAGATGAAACACTCTGCATGCGCTTGCTTCCCTGCGCCTGCTAATGAAAACACTTGCAACATGAAGTACTTGCTGCAACACACGTCTGAAATTGGTGAAACATTTGAAACATATGTGTATAGCCATTGCAACATATGTAACATCCAGATAAAACACTTACAACATACGTCTGAAACAGCTGAAAACATTTAAAACATCCGTGCCCGTGCCTACTGCGCGCTTCACTTTGGTTCTGTGTGTTGCGCGCCCCTACCTATCCTTGCAGGTGAGGACCACCCATGCTTGTGCCGCCGCATGCTGCTTCGCGCTTAGCTTCCCTTCCGTGCTACGCGTCGTGCCCTTGCATGAAGGTGAGAGACCGTGTCCCGCATGCTGTTGCATGCTTCGCTTCCCTTCCGTGCTGTGTGCCCATGCTCGTGCATGCAGGTATTGACCACCCACGCCTACTTCGTTTCCCGCGCACGTGGGGACTGCCTTCGCATGCGCCCGCTTTCCACGTGCGCTAATGAAAACACTTGCAATATGAAACACTTACTACAACATCAGTCTGAAAACAATTGAAACATTTGAAACATACGTTTGCAATATATGTATATAGCCACTGAAACATAGGCAACATAGGTCTGAAACAACTGAAACATTTGAAGCATACACTTGCAACATACATGTATAGCTATTCCAACATATGCAACATCCAGATGAAACACTCTGCATGCGCTCGCTTCCCGCGCCTGCTAATGAAAACACTTGCAACATGAAGCACTTGCTGCAACACACGTCTGAAATAGGTGAAACATTTGAAACATATGTGTATAGCTATTGCAACATATATAACATCCTAGATAAAACACTTGCAGCATATATCTGAAACAGTTGAAATATTTAAAACATACACTTACAACATATGCAACATCCGCATAAAAAGAATTATAACATACCTATGAAACATCGAAAACACTTGAAGCAGATCCATGCAACAACGCTTTCAAGTGCAACATCTATATGTTGTACCCACCTTCTGCTTGACGAGGGGGATTTTGATGAGAGCAACGGTCGGCGACCTCCTTCTAGTGGCGTCCGGGGGCATGACGTCAAACCGAAGGAAGGCGCACCAGGCCTGGCTGAAGGACGCGTGTGGTGCTGCATCGTCTTGCTCTGCCGTAGTCCTCCACCATCACCCTCTGGGCCTCCTCCTCGCCGGATCCGTCCAAATCGAGTGGCTTGTAGCCGCTATCTGCCATATCAACACGCACTAGAAGGAGTGTGCGGGCATGGCTATCTCGGCCAACACACGCCACAACCAGCAGTGCGTGCCCTTCGGTGTCGACAGAATATCGTCGGTAGTCCTCCGAGGGGTATCCCACGAAGGTAGATTGATCAGGCAGAGATGCGTGTAATCGAGAACAAGAAGGCAACAGAGACACGCGATTTAGATAGGTTTAGGCTGTCAGTATGACGTAATACCCTACTCCTGTGGTCTATTGGATTATATTAGCTATCGCATGATATTGCGCGTGTTTGGAGAGGGTCCCTGTTCGCCTTATATAGTCCGGGGGCAGGGTTATAAATCAGGTTAGATCTAGGAAATAACCAAAAAGTAATAACAAATTACTAGGAATCATGAGATCATACGTATCCTAACAGATCTCGTGGTATCTTTAGGATATCTTCCCAGTGTCTTGCGGGACGTGCCGAGCAGCGCCGTGCCCTTGCAAGGCTTCGTCTTGTGGGCTAGGCCACCCCTAGGGATGCAGCCCATGTGGTCTATCCGTGGGTATCCGAGGTCGTACCCTCCACAGCTAGTCTCCGAGCGCCTTGTATCCGTTGTGCAACGCCGTCTTGAGCTTGTCCGAGCAAGGTGCGAACAAAGCCGAGCAGTCCAACTCATGGTCCGACCACCGTGATGAGTTGTCGAGCAGTTGTGAACCATCGTTCGAAGTAGCTATGAACCTGTCGCCGAGCAGTGTGAACCATCGTCGAGCAGCGTATCCCAAGTTAGGCTTGCCATAAGGATGTAAGGAGCTCAAGTTCAAAATCAAAAATTTCCTCACAGTGGACCAAGTGTGCCCACTTAGAGTCCGACCACGAGAAAGAAAGATAGTCTTCTTTAGCTTCGGGAGGCGCGAAGTCTTCCATATTAAAGCAAACACACTCACCACGTGAGGTGAAGTGTGCCCACTTAGTCCCCGAGCCTGATAGTAGGTGACATAGTCATGTGGTGCCTAGGGTCCAAAGTAAAGAAAAGCACAAGACTAGCTGAGCAGGCAGCCAGTCCCTGGGTGTAACCCTAAAATGAGAAAAGCACATTCACCGCAAGGTGAAGTATGCCCACTTAGTCCCCGAGCCTAACAATAGGTGACGTGGTCATGTGGTGCCATGGTCAGAATCAGTCAACAGAAGAAAGTCCCTAGTGCGATGAGGAACCAAGTCATATTGGTGACGCAGTCCCTGAGCCACAAGTGGAAATCTTGGAGAAAACAAATCACGGAGAAAAAACAAGAGTAACGGCTGTACAGTAGTAATTACTGAGCCGTAACAGATGGCGGAGAAGTCAACTGAATATTCGGGGAGCAGTAACAACTTGCGGCGATAAATGGGCGATACGGGTTGCAGTTGCGTGAAAGCCCAGGTAACGGCCCACCACGCTGTTTCAGGAGAATGCAGAGAGGCGCAAATCATGGAGTGGTTTCCCAAAAATCCTCAAATGCGAAAGGTGGGGGAAGTGCTTTATAACTGCGCCACCGCACCCCGCGCTCCCACCTTTGCCACTTTAGTCGTTTCATCTTCCTCCTTAGCCCTCGCACTTCCAAATTCACATGCGCTTCTGCCACCAATCCCAAACTAGATCTGAGAGATGGTGCCGTAGAAGGGAGCTAGAAACCCGAAGAGGGCGGGCGCCAGAGTCAACCGTGATGATGAGTGGGTGCCATCATGCACGGGGGAGGCGGAGCTCAATAGGATGGTGGAGGTGGGCCTTCTTCCTGACCACGTCACCACCGGATGGCGGACGACCTTCAGTGAGCCCTACCTAATGCCTCATACCGATGAAGCTATAGTATTTGAGGATTACTTCTGGCACGGGTTAGGATTTCCTATTCATCCTATCGGGTTCATAAACCCGAGGTCCCTCGGGGACCGGCTTCCACGCCAAGGCTCAACCCAAGAGTCTAAAAAACAACAGGGCAAAGGGACGGCCCAGCAGCCAACCGAAAGGTCTGGCCCAAGAAGAGCGACACCCGCTCGTTAACTTCTTCGGCCCATCTATCCGACTGGAGCACTCGCTCTAGGCTCCAGCCGCCTCTGAATGGCCTCTCCGATCGGAAGGCCTGCCCCGAGCCCTACTTCTGACTCCGACCCCATGTCTCTCTGACCGGGGTACGTAAGAACACTGCTTCCAACTTTAACCCCACGTCTCTGACCAAAGACGTCATAGGAAGCCTATTTACCGCTCTTCTCCAACTAGCACGGCTAGGGCCGACTAGGGCCATCCGACCGGGGACGCCCGCTCAGAAGGAACCAGGGGCGAACAGAGAAAGCAGCGCACAAAGTCAAACCACGATACTGGGACCATACCCTGAACGCCTGCGGGAGCAGTGCTTCACAAACATCCTAACATAAATAGTATTGTAGGCGCTGACATTTATGTCTACAGTATTGTAGGCGCCATTGAGCTCCCATATGGCAAAAAGTCCCCCATGCCTCTGGGCATCAATAGTGGGCGCCAGGGTTCACCATACCTGGTACTCGTGGTAAGGGCTCCTCACATAACAATAGTATTTTGTAGGTACCGACATCCACCCTTCCTGAAGAAGCCAACGCAACCTCTCATGTGCACCTGACATTCTACAGTGACATCAACAGTATTATGGGCGCCTACCATCATCGCTACCCTCATCGGCGTGGGTAACAAGGCATAGAAACATCCGTACTCTCTCCCTCTCACCTGTAAAGCCATCCCCTTTATCTATAAAAGGGGATGCGCTCCCTCCAACGAGGGGAGGTCAACTTCTTCAAGTTTAGACTCACTAGATCGATAGCTCACAACCCCTCAAGCACACGCTTGGACTTCTAGCTCATAGAGGAGTTCTGGTCGCCCTCAGCCCTTTCGGTCGGACCTGACCGGGCCTCTTGAACACCCCTCCTTTCTCCCTCTCGTTTGTAACCCCACTGCAAACTTTGAGCACCTGGGCTCAGGAATAAAGTCACCGACCGACCCCGACTGGACGTAGGGCACGTTGCCCGAACTAGTATAAATCCTATGTCATTGAGTGCTAGGCCATCTTCGATCACAACGTACAACAAAACTACAAATATGCACTAGTTGGTCACTTTCTGCACCGACACATCCTTTCTTGAGGGGTCTGCTGGAGTTCTAGAGAGTCAGTCTGTGCAACCTCCACCCAAACACCATCTTGCACATCTCAATTTTCATTCATTTCTATGATGTGTATCTCAGGATTCTTCCCCACTTCAACCTCTTTCATCACCTGTTCTGGCTGAAGAAGAAGGGCGGCGGCAGTTCCAAGGTGTTCAGCGGCGTGTATCTTCAACTTCCTGATGGAGTGGCGGGCAAATACCTCACTGTACCACTGAACACGTCGCTGAAGGGGTGGAACACTAGGTGGATCTACATGAAGTAGAGCCACCCTGCCATCTGCTGTGATGCCGACCACATCCTGGAGAGCTAGAAAAGCTAGTCAGAGAGGCCAAGCAGTGCCGATATGGATCAGGTGAGGGAGCTCCTCAGCCTGATAAAGGGCATAAAGACGAACGGTGGACTAGGTGGCGGTGAGCTTCATAGTGCGCCGCGTCCAACCCTGCAAGGAGAGGGCCCACACGGGCTTTGACTTCAAGGGGGACACCGATGGCACCCGGGAGAGGATGGAGATGCTATAGAGGGACGACATGCTAGAGCAAGTCATAGAGCTATTCGCTCTATTTGCCTTGTTCAGCGTGTTAGGGCAGACGAGCAGTGAACTGATTCACTTATGGAAAGATCCATTTGTAGGAACGAGCATGTACTTCTTGGGCGTGCCAAGGGGCGATTGGCCACAGGTGGTAGACGCCTGGCCACCAGCTTAGCCTAAGGAAGGTGCTATCAGCGCCTTGTTAGAGTCCAGAGGCACGGACACTGGCTGAACAGAGAGTCCTCCCCTAGTGTCAGAGAAAGTCTAAGGGAAGAGGGCAGTGGTAGATGAGCCAGCCCAGAAGAAGAGAAAGACAATGGGTGCCGCTCTCTGCAAGCCGGGCGACATCTCGTTTGGTGGTGACCGAACCACTCGGACATAGAGTGTGGCATTGTCCGAGTGGTCAGATGATGACGGGGCTCCAATAGCTCCTCCAAGCACTAAAGCGCCTCCATGCAACACATGCACGGAGGAGCGATCAAAGGGAGGGGAGGGAGTCCCCGAGCAGCAGATGAAGGGAGTCCCTGAGCAGCAGGCGAGGGGAGTCCCAGAGTAGAAGGCGAAGGAGAGGCTGATGGTGGAGACCGTGAGACCACCACCCCAGGGCACGGGAGTCGACCCCTAGGGCCATGCCTGGGGGCTCAGGTAGACAGCGCTAGTTCAGAAAAGTGTATCGGCAGGCCAACACATAAGTATCCTTGCCTTGGAGTTATTTTGCTATCAGATCCTTATCACGGTGGCGATTGACTGAGCTAATCTAATGCAGAGCGAGGCGTACAAAGGAGTTGAATCCATTCGTCCTAGATCGGCGAGCAACCGAAGGTTGGTCCCGGCATGGAGGCAATGTCGGCAGATCCCATCCTAGAGTCCTTGGGCGCTTCGGCAGCCTATGGAGGAGTCAACCGCCACTATTGGTGGACTTTGCAGTGGCGAACGGTTGGCGCCGACGGTGGACGGGTCGGCGGTGATGCCCTGAAGCAACGATAGAAGCTGCCAAGGCTTCAGAGGCAGATGATAGAGTAGCCAACGCCATGCCAAAGTCCTGAAGCAGAGAAGCCTACGGTGCCAGAGGAGCCGTCGGCACTCCCTAAGGTGTCGGAGAGCATGGTCAGACACACTGTGCGGCCACCGAGCCCCCTGGTGGTGCCGCCAGCTACTGGAGGAGGAGGATGAGGTGGAAGAGATCGAACATGAGGAATCATGACCCCAAGCTATTCGAATCCTCTACAAGCAGGGGTGACATAGTGGTGGTCATTGAGGAGGAGGACACCACCAGGGAACTCAGGAGGTTGGAGTCCACCTTGTCGACAGCGATGAAGCAGATCAAGGTTAGCATTGCGTCATCACTGTTCATCTTTAACGTTGGAGATTGGAGTTCTTCATAGTCTTGGTGCTTTTGTAGGGGATAGCTTGGACTACCGAATAATGGTGCCAGCTGATCAAGAGGATGGAGCCCCTCACCGAAGAAAACTGCAAAGTTGAAGGAGGCGATGAAGCTTATGGAGAAAAACGTCCAGAGGGCCTAGCAGCGAGCGGGATCTTGCCAAGTCTCAAGCGTGGGATCTAGAATACCAAAAGGGGGCTCTGTCCGAGCAGGTACCGACCATGTTTGAGTAGTTGCAGGGCAGGTCTGAGCAGCTAACCACCGTCTCCGAGCAACTGACAAGTGTTTCTGAGC
Organism: Miscanthus floridulus; assembly: GCF_019320115.1. NCBI lineage: Eukaryota > Viridiplantae > Streptophyta > Magnoliopsida > Poales > Poaceae > Miscanthus > Miscanthus floridulus. The sequence continues at coordinate 67,386,219 of NC_089583.1, read as the reverse complement.
CACTGGAGCAAAAGTTCGAACAACTCAGAAATGTCTCCGAGCAGAGAAAAGGTATGGTGTATCAGTGATTTTGCTTTGCATTATTGAACAGTCATATTGTTGCTGATGACTGTTGTGCTTGTAGAGCAAGATGTGAAGCTCGGCCAGCTGTGCTAAACCGTCGGGCAACTCCAAGAGGAGAAGAAAGCGAATGGGTGAGCAGAGAAGCTGGCCGAGGAGTTGAAAGGTGAGTACTTCATGGTCGGAGTTACTGCTGGAGTAATTTCTTTTGTTTGATGGATCCTTGTGATGCCTGTAGACTATCGTCGGAGGACCAAGGCTCAGTTCGATGTGCTAGAGTAGGAGGCCAAAACCCAGAGGAACAAGCTCGATGTCGTAGTTGCCGGAGTCAAGCCGTTGCTCGACTACGTCGACCTGGAGGTGGCTCCTTAGCCTGACGGCAGGACGCTACGTCCAAACACCATCATCGATAGGTGCAAGGCGGCGTGGGAGAACTTCAAAAGCTTCAACCACGACGCCACCATCACTGCCATTACACACGCCCTAGCAGTGGTCCAGTCCCACTACCCAGCCATTGACCTTCAAGCGATAGGGGCTAGATTCACCAGAGGGATGGGCACGTTGGAGCATCAGTAGCTGGAAGATGAAGTGGTAGACGCGGCGAAGAAACTAGCTGGCGACGTCGACCTGTTCGGTGGGATGGATGGCGATGGTGAAGCGCAATGATCTGCTCGAAGAATATTCTATAATAACTGGAGAGGGTAGTTAAAATGCGCAAGGGCGCAGACAAACATTTATGTATATGTATAAATGTTGTAAAGTGACATGTGCACGATTATGCAATTTGCCAGTATTTCGGTGAAAAAATCATTGTAGTGTTAACCCTAATGCAATTATACGTAGTATAAGTAGTGTCCAAGCAGTTAGTTCGTTACTAAACTCTTGGCCTTTGCTAGCCCATAGTCCATAACGTCGAGCATGGAGCCCATGCACGTGTAGGAGGAATAGGCGTGACCAAGGAACCGTAGCTGACCACCCATAAAGCAGAGCGCAGAGCCTATAGCACATGTAGGAAGAGATCAGGAGACTGGGTCTTCTCCAAAGAACACAGAGCAGAACATGCTGCTCGGCGGTTGGCGAAAAATCTTGGAGATATATGTAGTATAAGTAGCGTCCAAGCAATTGGTTCTTTATTGGACTCTTGGCCTTGGCTGGCCCATAGTCCATAACAGTCGAGCGCGGAGCCCGTGCACTGTGTAGGAGGAACAGGCGTGACCAAGGAACCACAGCCAACCACCCATAATGCAGAGCGCGGAGCTCATAGCACATGAAGGGAGAGATCGGAGACTGGGTCTTCTCCATAGAGTGCAGAACGGAACGTGTGTTGCTCAGCGGTTGGTGAAATATCTTAGAGATATAGAGAAACATGGCAGAGCGTTTATGGAGATCACGTATTGGAGTTTGTTAAGTAGTAGCTTAGAGCTGGCGACCGCAAATGGAGATTAAACTGTAATGGAGAAATAATGGAGACAAATTATAGTGACCAAAACTTCATTCATTATAGAGTGGAGAGTACATATCTGGAGCATTTTAAGGATAGAAACATATAAGTTGCTCGATGTGCCATGAATTGGGGATATCGATTCCGTCCAAGTCGCATAGCCGGTAGGACCCTGGTCGAGTAACCTCTTTGACCACGTAAGGCCCTTCCCAGGGGGAGGAGAGCTTGTGCATTCCTTCAGCTTTCTATTTTCTACGGAGAATGAGGTCGCCAATAGCAAATGAATGACCTTTGATGTTGCGGTTGTAGTATCTCCGCAAGCCTTCTAGATATTTGGCTGTGCAGACGCAGGTGATCAGACGTTCTTCTTTAGTCCTATCAATGTCCTCTGTCCTAACAGCTGCGGCTTGCTCTTCATTATAATGTTCCACCCTAGGTGCTCGGAAGGCAATGTCCGCTGGTAGTATGACTTCGGAGGATTAGACCAAGAAATATGGGGACACACCGGTGCTGCGACTAGCTTGAGTGCGCAGTCCCTAGACCATAACTTGTAGCTCTTTGAGCCATCTGCCCGGATGCTTTTCCTCTTTTTGATATAGCCTCTTCTTGAGTGCATCCAGAATCATGCCATTCGCCCGTTCAACCTGGCCGTTGGATCTCGGATGGGCGACAGAGACGTATTTGACGGTGATGCATCGATCTTCACAGAAGTCCCAAAAATGATGACTAGTAAATGTAGTTCCGAGGTCAGTGATAATGCTATTCGGGAGACTAAATCTATGGATGATAACTTCAAATAGCTCGACTGCCTTCTTTGCAGTAGCTGAAACAAGCGGTTTGTATTTAATCCACTTGGAGAACTTGTCGATGGCGACATACACGTACCGGAAACCACCTGTCGCTGGCTTAAAAGGCCCGATCATGTCCAGTCCCCAGCATGCAAAAGGCTAGGAAGCTCGGATAGTCTGTAGTTCTTGTGCCGGCACATGGATTTGCTTGGCAAAAAATTGACATCCTTCACAACATCGGACGAGGTCTTCTGCATCGGAGATGGCCGTGGGCCAGTAAAAACTAGCTCAGAAAGCTTTGCTGACCAGGTTTCTCGAGGCTACGTGGTTGCTATAGGAACCAAAGTGAATTTCGAGAAGTAGTTTCACTCCCTCTTCTTAGGTGATGCATTTCTACAGTATCTCTTCCTCGACACTTTTCCTCATCAATTTCCCAGTCCACCAGTACATAATGCTTGCTTCAATGGATTAGGCATTTGGTTTTAGTCTTGTCGGTGGGTACGTCGGCGCTGGTGTGGTACTTGATGAACTGTTCCCTCCAGTCGGTGGCCGGCGAAGGTACTATAAGTACCAGCTGCTCGGCGGGGAGAATTTCTTGAACTTCCTTCTCTTCCTTAATAGACAACGTAAAGAGGTCTTGAATGAAGACCCCGGTGGAATCGTGGCGCGAGAAGAGCCTATCTTAGATAGGTGGTCGGTGAGCTGATTTTGATCTCGTACCACATGGTGGTACTCGATACCGAAGAACATCCCTTCGAGTTTCCTAATTTTGGCGCAATATACGTGCATCTTCTCACTAGAGCAGGGCTAGTCTTTGTTGAGCTGGTTGATGACCAGCACGGAGTCTCCGTATACCATGAGGCGTTTGACGCTGAGCTCAACGGCTATACAGAGTTCGTGGAGACACGCTTCATATTCGACGGCATTGTTGGAGGCCAGGAAAATATATTCAGAGAATGTATCAGAGCTTATCCTTGGTTGGCGTAATAAACATAATGCCCGCACCAACACCGTTGATGTTGAGGGCACCATCAAAGTACATCACCCAGTACTTGGGGCACATAGCAGGGATGGGCTCTTGGATCTCGGTCCACTCGGCAATGAAGTCAGCGAGCGCCTGTGACTTAATAGTAGGCCTGCTTCTAAATTCAATGGAGTAAGTGTCGAGCTCAACAACCCACTTGATGATGCGGCCATTGGCCTATTTTATTGTGGAGAATGTCCCCCAGAGGGAACTCAATGACCACGGCGATCTTGTAATACTCGAAGTAATGGTGGAGCTTGCGTGACATGATCAGAATAGCGTATAACAGTTTTTGAACTCGAGGATAACATGTTTTGGGCTCATTAAGGACCTCGCTGATGAAGTAGACCAGACGTTGCACCATGTAGGCGTGTCTGGCCTCCTCATGTTCGATGATGATAGCTGTGCAAATGATGCGTGAAGTGGCGGTGACGTAGATCAGTAGAGTTTCGTCTGGTCAAGGTGCCGCCATGATCAGAGGCTTCATTAAAAACAACTTGAGCTGCTCAAAAGCTGTATTTGCCTCCATCAACCAGGAGAAGTGCTCGGAGGCCTTGAGGAGTTTGAAGAACGGTAGTCCCTTTTTGTCAAGGCATGATATAAAGTGGCTGAGAGCCGCCATGCAACCTATAAGCTTCTATATATCCTTTATGGAGTTTCTGCTTGATCGGTTTGGCGGTTGGCGAGACATTCAAGAAGTGCTTGATCTTTTCCCATGGTACTCCAGCATGTCTATAGATTTCCAAGCAAACACATTGGCGTTGGCATGTAGGAAGGAGATGAGTGCGCTTTCCTATTTGGGGTCGAGGTGAGCCCCCAATCTTCACGGTCTTGGAGGGGTCATCGAGGCTGAGGCAGACCTCCATGGTTTCTTTGGACTTGGCAGTTGGCAGAGGCACGTGGAGGCTCCAGCGCTGGGATCTCCAGGTCATCGGCGGGCACCATCTTGGCGTTGGTGACCACGTTGGCCATCTGGATGGAGAGGTCGGTGGCTTCGGCGAGATCGAGACTCTCTGTCTCGCAGGAGTAGGCGATGGAGAGGTTGGCCCACAGGGCCAGGACTCCTGCAGGTGAAGGCATCTTTAGCACCAGGTAGGCATAGTGCGGTATGGCCATGAACTCGGCTAGAGTTGGCCGACCAAGTATGGCGTGGTAGGCGGTGTTGAAGTCGGCGACATAGAAGTTGATGTGCTCGACGCGGTAGTTGCTAGCCTTGCCGAACTGTACTGGCAGGGTGATCTCTCCAAGCGGTTTGGATGCCCTGCCAGGTACCATGCCCTAGAAGGAGGAGTCAGAGGGTGTGAGATCTCCTATCTCGAGGCCTAGCTCCTTTAGGGCTTCGGTGAAGAGGAGGGTCGGAGCGCTCCCACCGTCGATGAGCACTTTTCTGAAAAGCACTTTCTGAGCGGTTGCATAAAGGACAAGGGGGAACCACCTTGTGTAAGGGATGTCTGCCCACTGGTTGGCCCTACTGAAGGTGACGGGGACCTCAGATCAGGGGCGATAGCTGGGGTTGGCGATGGCGTCCTCCGCGTTGACGGCGAGCACCCGACGGGTGGTAAGCTTCTAATCTCTTTTGCTCTTGGCAGAGGTAAGGCCCCCAAAGATGGTGGCGACCACCTTGTTGTGATCCTAGAAGGCATTGTTGTTGCCCCCAGGTGGTCGGCGGCCTACGGCTCCGTCGTTATTGTTGTCGTCCGGCTTTTTGGCCTGGAACTCCTTAGCCAAGCCAAGGCAGTCCTTCATCTTATGCTTGGCATTTTTTATGGAGAGGGCACGGGCCTTTGAGGATCTCCTTGTACTATTCATCATAGTCGCGCTTGGCGCGAGGTTCATCAACGGCGGCGATAATGTGGTCTGGTCGGCGATGGCGATATTGACTAGATTTGGACCCTTCTGGCCGATCGCGGCCACTGTCCCGATGGTGACTGCAGTCATCATAATAGCGGTCATTGTGGCATCAGTCGTCGGGACACTAGTCGCTGCGGTGAGTGGGGTGGTGAGTGTCCGCATCCTCGTTGAAGCGTACTTTGGCCTCTTCGGTGTCGGTGTACTGATTGACGGTCATAATCATCTCACCAAGCCCCATTGGCGGCTTGCGATTAAACTTGGAGTGGACGTCGCTGTGATGGAGACCTCGGACGAAGGCGGTGATGACCTCAACTTCCGTGATGTTAGGAATAGAATTCATCATCTCAGAAAAGCATCTGATGTAGCTACGGAGGAGCTCGGACGGCTTCTGGTAGATGCAGTTCAGATCATGCTTAGTGCCCCGCCGAGTACACGTAGCCATGTAGTTGTCAGTGAAGACCTTCTTCAGCTCTTCCTAGGATCCAATGGAGTCCGGGGCGAGGCTTGTGAACCAGTTCATCGTGGTTGGCATGAGCATGACGGAAAGATAGTTCGCCATGACGCTGGTATCTCCCCTAGCGATGCGCACCGTGTGGGGGTCATCCATCCCTCATAGGGTTCGACCCCAGTGATTTTGAAACCACGGGGGCACTGGAGTGTTCGGAGTGCCCTCGTGAATGCTGGGGGCCCTTCGGGATAGTCGCCGTCGTGATCTGCGGCGTTGCCAACGTTGAGTGGCTAGAGGGCTGAGTCTGGATTTCTGTACTCTTGCTCGTATTCTTGACGGTGGCATACTTCTTCTTCATGGCGACCAAAACAACGCTCGTTGATATGTCATCGCGTGTCTCAAAGATTGTTGAGGTGCGCTCGGATGTCATGGTTGACCTCCTAGTCATTTTGGCGAGGGTGTTCGATGTGTTTGCCCCTAGCTCCCCCCTAAAGAGGTTGTCCATCGTTGCGGTGCTGGTCGGTGAAACAACTTTGGCTGGGGCGGCGATTAGATCTTGGCGCAGCTGATCGGTGAATTGAGCTCGTGGAGTATGAAGGTCTCTGGTCCTGGTGGATCTCGTTGACCTGACAGTGCGCCGCTTTAAGCATGGCGGCGACCCTGGCGACCTCCAGTGTCTGCGGGAGCCAGGCAAGCTCAGTTGGCGGCTACGGCCAAGTTGGCGCTTGGGGTCTTTATAAACGTCGTGGCCGTCAACACGGACAAATTCATCGTTGAGGTTGCGTTGGAGTTGGCGTGGCCTTCCTTGCGAGTCGAGCTGAGCCTCGGCTAGCACAAGGGTAGCCTCGTTTGCTCGGCGCTGAGCACGGTTGACGTTCCTGTTGACACAGGCGGCGCAGTCCTCCTCGGTTTCCCCTTCCCATGGGGGGCTGTCGATGCTGACGTTGAAGATTGCACCTCCACGGAAGGGAGGGAAGGGAGGTTGCTCGACGGTGGTTTCGGTGATAGTCTCCGTAGAGCCCGGGGACTCGGAGTCTAAATTCTCCTCCAGGATGGTTTGGAGGGATGCTCTGGGGCGTCGGCCGACGTGTAGCATGTTGACAGCCGGCGGGAGCTGGTCGGCGGGAGGATGGACATCTCCAACCTGGTCAGCGAACTTGCCCCTTAGGGCATCTTGGTAGGTAGCGGCGATATTGGTGAGCCCAAAGGGTAGAGCCATAACCCTTGGAGTTTCCTCTGATGGATCTGAATCGGAGGGTGGTCGGCGCTGAACTAGGGTGGTCAGAGCTGATTCCGCGATGGAGAGGCAATCGATGAGCTTCTGGCCAACCTGATCGATGGATGTGATCAGATTGTCATTGTTGATTTACCTCCTCTGGTAGCGGAGAAGCAGGGTGGCGAATTGTGGACGAAGACGACCTTGTAAGCGGTTCCGAGATCGGATCTGCTGTCGCGGGTGCTGGGGTGTTCGGTGCAGTATTGATCTGCACCGGCTCGATGGGCTCTCCTACTCTATCAGTGCTGATGATCCACGAGATCGATCCGACCATGAAGATCTGGCCGGGCTGTGGGTGGGACGAAGAACCTATAAAACGTACCATCTTATTTGACATGGAAACAACATGCACACCCCTACCTGACGCGCCAACTGTCGACACAATATCATCGACAGTCATCTGAGGGGCATCCCACGAAGGTAGATTGATCGACATAGATGCGTGTAATCGAGAACAAGAAGGCAATAGAGACACACGAGTTAGACAGGTTCAGGCCGTCAGTATGACGTAATACCCTACTCCTGTGGTCTGTTGGATTGTATTGGCTATCGTATAATATTGCGCGTGTATGGAGGGGGTCTCTGCCCGGCTTATATAGTCCGAGGGCAGGGTTACAAGTCGGTTAGATCTAGGAGATAACCTGAAAAGTATAATAAATTACATGAATCATGGGAATATACATATCCTAACAGATCTCGTAGTATCTCCAGGATATCTTCCCGGTGTCTTGCGAGACGCACCGAGCAGCGCCGTGCCCCGCAAGGCTTCGTCTCGTGGGCTGGGCCACCCCTGGGGGCACAGCCCATGTGATCTGCCGTGGGTATCCGGGATCATACCTCCACATTGGAAGAGGGTGCGCGGCGTTGCCTCCAGCCCAAGCGTACAGGAAGGGAGGGGGGAGCAGCAGTGACACCGGTGGGTGAGGAGAAGCGGCGGCGGCGTGCTGCGGAGCAGAGTAGGTGGGTGAACAGTGCCGCGACCGCTGCGAGCGAAGATGAAAGCAGCCGCGAGTGGGGAAAGGTCGCGAGTGGGAAATGCGTTGCTTGTTGGGTCCAATCGATGTGCAAGCCCAGGAACGAGATCGTCCGGACAGACGGACATCTGAATCGTATCATTATCAGAAAAACGAAAACTGATCATGGCTCATGAGTTATCTATCTCGCTACGCAATTTGACAGAAAGAAATTAATTAAGCAGTAGAGAGAAAACAAGAACACTCAGCAGCCAGTCAGCCGGAAGCGTTTCATGCGTGCGTTTGACATGACGCGCGGGCGCGCGCACATCATCCAACGACTAACAGTGGTGGTCAAAGGAGACTTTGCTAGCGTGCAAACGCTCAGCTCGTCGAGGGAGACGATCACCTTCGTCGTCGTTTGTGTGGTGTGCGGTCGTTAATGAGCAGGTCAGGTCAAGACACGAATGCAGTTGCAGGCAGCATAGAGCCTGATGAGAAATTAAAAGGCGTGTATATATCACGAGAAGTCGTTACGGATCAAGAGTCCAGATCGAGACGCCGCCAGCGATACGATGCTCTGCATGCAATGCAACGGCCGCCACGCCCGTGTCCCCTTCACATGTGATCTGTGTCACACGCACGTGAACGTCTTCATGAGCTTTGCCATATACTGTACGTATTTCTTTTTTTAAAATATTATTATGCATGCCATTGAGGTATAGCCTCTGGCAGAGACACTTCTTATCCATTATTAGTAGAAATTTAGTAATGATGTGTCATTTTAGAAGTCTTGTTCTAGTCCGTAATTATGTGACAGGCATATCTAGGTAGACGGGTCATCGACGACGACATGGACGCTTAACATACGAGGAGATCGAGTGGCACGCCATCTTTTTTTTTTTAAGAACTGGAGGGGCAAAAAGCTCCTACAGAATTGCATTAAAAATAAGAACTACAAAAAGAAGTTACAAAGCGATTGTTAGACAGTATTTTTTTTGGCCATGCATCAGTCCCCCTGCACCTCTAACATAAATAAGCCCTACGTCTCTTTTATATATATATAAAATAAGCCCTGAGTGCTGCATCAGGATGACGAATTCCATCATTTTCGTATGTCAGGTCAACTGAATGTTTATTTTGGTTGCACTCTGTCATGTGACAGTTGAGTTATTGTTTGTCCTCTACCACTAGCCGCCTCACCGCTGTCACTGCCCGATCTGTTACATTTCAAAGGGACACTTTTCATGATTCCCCGGTTAATGGGCAGCTGTGAGCTGTGTGTGATTTAGTATGCCAAGTGCATGCCATCTTGGACGCGCGACGAAACAGCAGCCAGAGAAAAAAAAATCAAAATACTAGCTAGTATAAGCTGCAGGTGGTTTGGCCTTATGCCATTATCCATGATAGAGGCGGGCTACCGAGAGATGCTACGTTCGGTGCCATCGGACAGCGATTCCCTCTAACGTAACCTGGGGAGTGGGCAACTGAGTGGAGTGGGTATCAAATCAGTGATTCCAATGATTTAGAAGCTTTTGCTCCCATACAAGGCTACAAGCATAATCTTCCATCGCTGCAAGTGGAACTCCATGATCATAGGATAGGACCAACAAAAACCAAGGATTTCCTTATACATCTACATCAACGAAATGGTTTCTATAAAATTACGAATGAAACTTGTCTTGATAGTGCATTTGTATGAGCTTATAGAGGCTAATATATTTTCTCTAAAAAATTGGTTACAATTAATGAAGTTTGACTTAATACAAAGTTAAATTTTAAATACTTAAGAAATATAGAGCCTCTTTGGCATGGATCCTACCGGCTCCAGCTCCTACCCGTAAAATCACTGCTAAGACTATACACTGAGCTAGTTTTCTCTCTCTCTCCCTCTCATAGAGCTAGTAGGGGCTAGTGAAGCCAAACATTTTAGCTTCACTGGCTCCTACCGGTTCTGTGAGAGGGAGAGGGAGGAGAGACAAAACTAGCTCTAATGAACAGTGTTCAACAGTGATTTTGCAGTTGGGAGTTGGAGCTTGTAGAATCCATAACAAAGTGGTCAATAGTACTCCCAGCTAGGTTTTACCAAGTGCTCCAACTTTAGCCCACATTAGCTGAATTTTATGGACTAGTTGGCTAACAACTTTTGCAGCTTTAGCTAAGTTTTAGCCCATCCATTAGTATTCTTGTTTGGATTATCAAGGGCTAAAGTTTAGCAACTTAGTTGTTAGCCCAAGAGATCCAAACATGCCATGTGCTAACCGTAAAACGAAGAAGCCATTTTTTGAAGAAAAAAAATCAAAAGAGTTACAGAAGTGTCAAGTTCATTAATTTTAACCTATTTTAAATTCAATACGTACAGCTTGGCTTACATGGCAGAAAATTCGTGGACCATATGCGCCTACTAGAAAAGAGATTATAATATGTTCATGGATGGCTTCACAATGTTTTTTTAAAAGATACAACACAGTTGACGCAGAAACAATTAACAAAGTCACCACAGGTACATACTTTGTTGTTAAGAAAAACACGTTACCGACTACAAAATAAATAATGCTATTTCTTCTTACAATAAATCTAAAATATAAGAACACGTGTTGATCTATGATTAAGGCCCTGTTTGATACCTATGATTATATAATCAAATTTTGATGATGGGTTACTATAATTAGAACCCCTGATTACCAAAATCCTAGAATCCAGGTGAGACCAGCTTTGAGGGGATTATGGATGCTGAAAGTCTAATAAGGCCCTGTTTGGATACCTCTGCGATTATCATCATCACATTATATAATCAGATTTTAATCGAAACAGTATTGATTATATGATAGATTTATTATAATCAAACCTCTTGATTACCATAATTCCATAATCAAGGTGAGACTAGGACGTTATAGGGGATTATTTGTGCTGAAAGTCCAACTTGCCCCTAAGTCCCTAACCAATTGTCCAACTTTCCAAATTAATAGTGGATGGAACTTTCACGAAGAATATTATATTTAAGGAGGTTCTAACGTCATAGGCAAGGTAACAGAATATTACTAACACATACAATGCATTTTTTATTTAATTAAATATTGCACAAATAGTATCTCACTAACGCCGATGTCAGTGCCATGGACGCGGCGATCGCTCGAACACCGGCATCGACCGACACAATGCCAGCGAGCGTCATAATGGACATACACAAGATCGGGAGGAACAACAAGGTATGGACAGACCCTGACGAATTCCGTCCGGAGCAGTTCCTCGCGTGTGGCGCGGCAGACGCTACTGGCGCTCCCGTACGAAATAGTCATCGAGATCGTCGGGCTTGTCACCGCGACCTCGCTACACCCAATGGAGGACCTCTGTAGCCTCCGTGGCATGTACGTGTCCGCAGTCCACCCACGCATGAGTCGCATTACTTACACATTTAATTTGTCTACCTGTACCGTGCGTGTCTTTGCAGTTGCCAGAACATGCGCACGACGTGCATGGAGCGCGTCGTGAGGAGCCACGTAGCGCTACAGCGGGAGGAATCCATGAGGTGGTAAGACCCCAACCGCTACCTCGCCCTCGTCGACAAACTGGCCGCCGCCGACAACCCGGAGGCCTGCTTCGTGCTCGGTCTCAGGCTCGTCTTCACGTAGGGCCGCACGGACCCCGTCGGCACTGCTTGCCTCAGATAGGCGGCCGCCGCTGACCACAAGGTGGTGGCCTACATGCTCGGTGTCCTCCTCTATGGGGACAACGAGGCCGAGCACTACATCAGGAAGGTGGAGGGCGAGGACGTCGCCCACGGGTGCAAGCCAGAGGCTAGCAGGACCAACCGGGAGTGCGTGAGGTGCCTCGAGCAAGCTGTTGACGTGGTTCGAGAGGTGTTATGGAGGGTGGACGGAACGATGTACCCGGTGCTGGTGCCGGTGCCGTTGCCGGAGGTTGGTTGCAAGGGCAGCGGCTGCGGCATGGCAAAAGGATGGACCGGCGGCTAGCGCTGTCTTTTGTAGCGACGGCTACATGATTAGGCATGAGTACTCCGAGTTCTTGTCGCGAGTCTCATCATTCCTGAACTAAAACATCTTCTAATCCTCTGGTTTTGCTGTAGGACTCAATCACTGGATTATTGGCTAGAGAATAATAAAATGATCATTTATGTTCCATGTGTTTTTGAGTCATATTCCTTGTTAGATTTACATTTCAAGAAAAATGTCGTGTAACACGTTTATATTTACACGAATATTATATTTAAGTTTTTATATATGGCCACTTGTGCATAGCGCTCATCCGAACGCTTGATGGCAACTACGTGTGAGATTAATCTCTATCTCTACTATATTATACATATAATACAACACAACTAAAAAGCATTGAGAGTTTTCAGTTCACCCGGCGATCTTCACCGCGTGCCTGCGATCTGCATCCGGATTCTGGAAGGGCGGAAGCTGTTGTGGACTATGGTTCTGCCTTGCAGCGGCAGCAGCCAGGTAGCTAGCAGCAACCAGCAGGCAAGCAGCGCATGTGCATCACGATCACGGACTGCAGTGGTCGGCTACGTTGAGGCCTCAACTCAGGCCCCTCTTCGTCGACTCTCAGTTGGTGACCAGTGACCAAGCTGTTGGAGGTAGTAAGGCACAAGTCCCCTCGAAGATCCATGCACAAGGTAAAGATTCCGTTTTCTTCTCTAATTTAGAATGAATCACAAACTTGATCGATGAATTTGGAGGGAAACACTACATGTTTAATGCACTTTATAAGCAAATTTATTTGGCCATGCTACTATGCTACTTTGTTTAGTATTGTGATACAATTATAGAAATAATCTTTTTTTACATTTTGTTGTTTGTAAATTGTAATGTGGACGAAGAAGGGTGCTAGCACTAGCATATTTGCATCGTGGGAGAAAGCTAGCACTTGCATTGCATTGCAAAAAAAAATTTACATGGAATCACGGCAAAATAGAAAGTAGAAAATTATTGTGCTATCCATATATGCATTGCATGTTTGCATGCACCAGCATACATGGCAACGAGCCTCTCCCGGCTCCCTGCGCCTTGCTCCAAGGAAAGAGAATTAACACAGAAGAAAGAGAATTAAGACAAAAGGAAAGAGAGAGACTGCTATCAATCCCCTGCTATAAATCATGTGGCCTCACCATAGCGCCCACCCTCGCCAGCTGAGCTCGCCATCGCTCGCACCGACCTCTGCCCTCGTGCCCTCCCTCGCGCACCGGCTGTGCTTCGCCATAGCACGTCGCCATCATCGTCGCCTGCCACCATCGCCTTCGCTATCTTGCTGTGCCCTCGAGGAGGACTGCGGACTGGCATGAGGAGCTTCCAACATCTTCTGTCTTTCACAAACGTCCACCCTGTTAGTGAATCCCTTCCTGCCCTGATGCGTTTATTTATTTGTTATTGCCTCCCGTGCTTATGTGATCTAAAATCATGCCTCTTTAAAAGTCTTGGATAGATACAGTGCAGAGGCTATGTGATGCGTGTTGGGATCTCTAGCTAATGGAAGGCTTAGCTCCTTTTAGTTAAAATTTATTCCATGTTTCATATACCTTAATTATTTAAAAAATAATAATATGTACATCTTTTAGGTCTTGATGGATAGTTCAGATGCAAAGGTTTCGAAGGAAAATGGAGGCCCCTTAGAAGATATTGTACAAACAAAAAATTCCAATGAGCCTATGGATGATTCTAGATGGTTGCAAGAAAGCATGAGTACATAAGTTATCCACGAAGCTCTACCAGTTGACCTAGGGCTTTAACACGGCCCATGATGAAAAGGCCCTATCAACTTCTGGGGTACATCCGAAAGAAGAAAAAGGACTTTTAGAAATCATAATCGTATAAAATAAACCCAAAAAATCTATGTCTTCACCGGTTGCCCTAGAAGGTATTGATATTTTCTCTTTGATGGATTAACCTAGAAAAACTGCTAACTATTGTTGTATACTTTAATTTAATCCTCTTTTTCATATTATATTTATACTGATACTGATAGAGCCATAATTGAATCTGTCAAAAAAAATTCCATCTTCACCTAGGAATAACGAGCTTGTGCTCATAGATGATATGGTATCGAGAAACCACATGGATTGTCTTTTTTCAGCCATATGAATACTTGTCTGATGAGGTAACAGATGCAAGTCATAATACTCAATCAAACATTGCCAACTTCAATGCCCTTTCTCTCTAATGGCGAAATGTACGCAGGTCATAGATGCTTATATTAAACTGCTGAAGGCCCAGGAGGGTTTAAAAAAGACGCCAGGAGGTACAGTCTATCTTGAAACTGCATGCTTAGTTGCAATCATGAAGCAGGATGGAGAAAAGGATGAGATCATGGAAGCTAATTACCCTAACCGTTGCACTTCACATCATCCTAATTTAGTTCAAAGGGTGCTAGCTTACTTGAAGCATGACATTGTAGCAATTTTTTTAAATGATCTACTGGTCTTTCATTATCAATTTTTATGCCTGCCAAAATGTTTATTATTTGATTTGATAGGTGTTTCTTCCAATAAATATTACAAATACACATTGGTAGCCTTGCTGTTATAAACACCGACAAACGTGTGCTAGACTCTTTGGGCTGAGATGTTCGGACGTGCTAACCTCAATAAAATTGTGGGTATTTCCTAACATAAGCTATTTATACATATTTTATATTTTAGAAATGTTGATTGATTCGTTCTTCTATAAACAAATAGCAAGATGGATTACGGAAATAGATAGATTTCATATTGGAGGAGACAAGCCCGAAAGAGCACAAATGACTAGATGTTGAGGTTGATACCTGGCCTGGTTAGGGAGATTTTCTGTGGCAAATTATTACAATAGATGAGGTACGTTAGAAATAATGGCATGTCATATAAGTTAAATTTTATGTGTCTTTCCCTTTTGATCTAATGTGAGCCTTGAACCTCTATTAATGTGGTATGTAGTTTTTCATGCGGTTTATTCTTAATAAACTTTATTGAGTATTGGACTGGGAACGATTTGTCAGACGAGTTCAATCAGGTAAACTATGTGTCTTACCACAAGTTATGAGTGTGCACTAGCTGTGGGTTTTTAATTAATAATTAATTAGGTTCATACTATCGTGCAGGATGATATGAAAGAATTTAGATTGAAGCTTGCGGCGATCTTGCTATCGTCAGAGTTAAACAGACAAAAGGGTGCTCCATATCTTGATAGGGATGAAAATATTGGAAGCCCAAGCGACTGTGCCATAATAGAGAATCCAAAGATGGCTGATCAAGTGTCCACGAAAAAGAGAAAACATTATGAGGCCGAATGCTTAGTGGTTCAAATGGGTACCCCTCAACACATACAAACTCTAAATAAATCCCCACAAGTCCATGCCAACCAAGACCCTGATGAGTTTTGGGTATTTGAGGCCATGAAAGACATGCCAATGAACAAGGAAAAGATGACTGAGTTACTGTGTGATTACATCATGGCAATTTAGGATGAAGCGACGTTGAAGTAAGCTACATGCTTATTTTAATTACTTTATTTACTAATAATAGTGTGCTATCTTATATGACGAAAATCATCATCTGTGTCTAATGTTTTGCAGGAAGTCTTAGGTTAAAGGTTTTCATCCCTCCATGATTGCCCTAAGTGTCAAGGACCTACAAGAGTTGTTAATGAACAATCGAGACATATCTGAGAACTGTTTCAACTTAGGTGTCCGTTTTCAGGCAGCTCGAGAGTACAATACAATGAAAAAATACAATAGTATTATGAAGCATCACATGGACCTGAGATTCTATGTAAGCAAGTTATACTAATCCCGACTCTCGATATCCTTCTCTTCCAGAAAATGTGCGCTTTAACAAAAATACTAGAATACCATAAAAAATATACTAAGAAAGAAATGGTTGCTGCGATTGGTGTATGTGAGGATATGGAATACAACTTAGCACAATGCAGATACGTAAGTCGCTTGCTCCTACTTTTATTACTTGTTTCTTATATACTATTCTAAATGCTATCATATTTGCAGTTTCTTTTGCCATGACTGCATGTTCGAAAATATATGCTTTATGTTTTTTATCAGAAGGAGAAGATGCTTATCATAATTGATCCTAGATCTATTGAAGACTGGTGTAAAGACACACCAACGCTGATGTATGCAGGTACATTCTTGGATTTACCTTGCAGTACATGGACATAGTGAATGTACATATTCCTGGATGAAATGAGGATGTCTTCAAATGGAAATTCAAACGGGAAGGAAACATTGCAAAGGACATAGATGGGTAACTAACTCAGAGTCACTATGGCTTGCAATAATAATACCTATAATTTAACTATTTCTATATATCGCTGATTGTGAATCTTGCCACAGACATTTAAGTGGATATCTTATTCTATAGTATATGTCTACGTGGAATAGACCAAAAGCCACACATATTTATACGGTGAGTATAATACTTTGTTTTAAGTTTATGTGGAAGATTTTCAAGAGACGCAGTATTACCCATACGACAGGCACTAATATTGACACATATACTCGAGCCTGTGTACAGGATGGCATGGCGATGCGGCAGAACTTATTCGTGGATTTATTGGCGCACGAAAGAAATGGATATCGGAGATCTTCCTGCTGATATAAAACATTATCTTAGGCGCATCACGGAAAGGTCTATAAAGTAGAGTTTGTAAGCATGTGACGCCGCGCTCTCCGTGATTGTTAATTTCATAAACTTTGCTTTTTGCATTAACTATAACTTTAACGTTGATATTAAATTTTTACAGTATTGTTATCTTATCATGCGATCCGTGTGTTTTTGTATAAATTGTTGGCTATCCCGTAGCAACGCACAGACACGCTACCTAGTTATAAAGGATAAGACAGGGAATTTCTCGCTTTAACCAACCATAGTCAATCACTCTAGGTACACAAACACTTTGACTATTTTTATCCATAATTCTGATTATAATAATCTCATGTATAATCTAGATTATAATAATCTAGTTGCGATCCAAACAGGCCCTCCCTTCACCCCCTCCCCTTGATTGTCCAACTTGCCAAACTAAAGCACAAGACAAAAATTTCTTACTTTAACCAACCATAATATAGGAAACCCAAATACTCTGATTATTATAATTCATAAATGTTGGTGGATACACTCCACCACAAGCAACCCCAATGAGCTCAAATATGCTTAGTTCGCCTCAAATAGGAAAATAAGGCATCACTTTATGTTGACAAAAAATTAAATGAAATAAGAAACTCATTTCAGCTACGTTAGTCTATATAGGTACAACTTCTTTTATTAATGAAAAGATACAACTCTATTTAGGTCCTGTTTGGCATGGTTCAAATGGTTTGTGAATCCTAAAATAATAGCATCATCGGTCCCTAGTTTATTTTGAGATGAGATAAAAACGGCTCCTTGCTAGAGCACACTAAATGTAACCTCTCACGGACTTGAAACACGCTGCATACATATGTTGGAAACAATCTAGGTATGCTGTCATGAACGTGCGTGGATTTAAGAACGAGAACTTACATGCTAAGAAAAAAGATCACGGTCACGTAGGTGGATTTGGGAGAGACGATCATGATTTGGAAATGAGACTTACATGCATCACAAAAAAGAATCACGACATCTGTGGCTAATCAAATTATGTCATATCAAAAATCACAAAATGAAAAGATTTACCCCATCCAATAGATCACACGTGCATCAATTATATTAAAAAAATTATATCCAAACTTTCCTTATGTATCCTACTTTAAAAATTTTAAAATTAAAGAAATATATATCGCATATTACCTCCTAGTAAGTAATAAATGATTTTAAACATTCAAATTTAATTAAATAAATGGTTCATAGTTATTTGGGAATACCAATGAAAATCTCTAAGGCGAGAATATATTATTACCGGAGTCCCTATGGAATACTTCTTTTTCTTTCGCCAAAGTTTGTCGTCATTATCTGAATGTGACGTTAGTAGATGGGACGCTAGGTCATCATATCAACTTGATACAGGCCATCATGGATCAAATCAACCAGTAGAGAGTGATGACGACTGTCATTTGCACACACCAAACTGGGTGAATTCAGAAAAGAACTACGGTTATAAACAAAGGCCAACACAGACGAACTAATATTATACACTTCTCCTATATTAGGTGCCTAAATTTTAAGATGATTTCAAGCCACGTTCATATACTATCAATTAGTGTAAGTAAATTGTTACTTTTGTGATTTGTTATTTGTCTCTGTGTCATAATATATCAACCTTTTGTCCTTGCCTGACTATAGAAATAATTATAAATTGTTAAATTGTCTTTGTGCCAACACATATCAGATTTTGTCAGCTTTTTAGTTTTGTCTAACAGGTTTTTTATTCTCGGAACCAAAAATTACAGATTGTGTCATAACATATCAACGAACTAACACTGCAAATAAAGAGTCTGTTCGGCTGGGCTAAAATGGTTGGTTGGGCTGCTTTTGGCTGGGCTGATCAGCCCAGCCGTTCGGCAGCCCAAGTCCAACCGAACGGCTGGAGGTAAAAGCCAACCTAACGGCCGCGTTATCCTCCCTCCCTCACTCCATCTCCTGCGCCCCCCACGTCTAGGGTTTCTGCCACGCGGGCCGCCGCGGGTGTGAGCTCCGCTTCTCCGTGCCTGCCCCGACACCGTCGAAAGCCTCACGTTTGTCGAACTAGAGCGCTACATCCCCCCTTCACCCCGCCGATGTCGACGCCCGTCCGCCAGCAACAAGGTACCCCCAGATCCGAGTTCACCTCCCTCCATCCCCACCTGTTCTGACGCCACCGTCGTCCCTGCCTTCTGGATCCGCCGCCGCCACCGTCCACCCCCCTCTAGATCTGACCCCCACGTGCTCCTATTGCAGGTGAGCCCGATCACTGCCAACGGATCCGCCTCTCAGTTCGCCAAAATCACCTGCCTTCTCGCCGGATCCGCCACACTGGCAGCATCGTCCACTTGGTCTTGCTCCTCTTCTGAAGGTAGGCACTACATCCACCATTCAAAACGCGCGAAGCCTTTTGGCAAGGCACGTTCCCATCTCTTATGCCCTAACTTCCCTGTTTATTACTCTTACATGTGCTGCACTTTTTCTTGTATGTTGCATACATCATACCATACATTTTGCACATGGCAACAGATGTCCACTGATCGTGCTAACTGGGATGACGCCGCCTTGAGGACCTTTCTGGAATTAGTCATAGAACAGAAAAAAAAAACTATTGCACTGGAATCAACGAGGCCTAACAACCGTCGGGTGGTCAAATCTGTATCCAGCATTCGAAAAGGAAATGAAGTTGGGTTATGACAAGAAACAGCTACAGAACAAGTTGAATGACCTGAAGCGGACATATTTCGCTTGGCGCGACCTTCAAACCTACATTGGCCTAGGCCGTGACCCGAATACAGGAGGCATCGCAGTTGACCCCTCGTTTTTTGAGGGTGGCAACAGGGTACTACCTTCCACCTATTTTCTTTCTAACCCGCTGACTACCAATTACTAGGGATGGTCCCATTCTATTTGTCCTAACATGTGGAACAATGACACACGTGCAAGAAAATAGCCATTCGGCTGCGCAGCGGACCAAAGTTCCCAAATGCCTTGACCTACTGGTCACTCTTTGGGGACACACCCCACATGAAAGGGGTGCGTTGCTCGCTTCTGGTGAACATCATCGCGATAGGACACCGAGTACTTCTAGCAATGAAACTCAACACGACATGTCCCAGGAGCCCATAGGTACACATAGTGTCGGCTAGTCCTCCAAGAGATCCACTAGAGAATATTCTATCAACAGCCCTCCCTGTAAGAAGACTATTTCCATTGACGACTGCCTTAACGACCTGACCCAGATCATTAAAGACCATACGCAGCAGAAGGCCGGGTCAAGCAAGCACGACGAGGAGATGGCCAAAGTAAAGCAAATTTTGAAACAAGATGGTTTGCCCGAGTTTGATCCTACGTCTCCTCATGCTTTATTTGTTTTCAAGAACACAATGGACCGTAGGAACTTTCTGAGCACAATGTTTTCCTAAAACGGTAAACAATCTTTACATGGTCGCCCTTCGTTTAGCGTTTAGGCTTGTTACACGGTGTTCAAACGAAGTTAAACGGTCAAAATAGTTTTGCATTTTTTAAAAAATACATATAATTATATATGTGCATATAAAAAATCAAGTATTCTAGCATTTATACATATTTATCCAAGTAAAAATCAATTATTTTGGTATGTATATATATTTATGCATGTGAAAAGAACCAAATATAGATATTTATGCATGTAACATATCAAGTGTACACATTTATAAATATAGTAAACTTAAGTATACAAATTTATCCATACAAAATTGAATTAGATTTACCTCGTGTTCACCTAAATAGCCATTTAAACAGCTGTTTAGCCCGTTTAATATTGTTTATCTCCATTCCGTTTAGGCCGTTTAGACCGTTTTTTGACCGTTTAAACGGTCAACCATTTAATTTTCGTTTATCCCCTAAATAAAACTGTTTACCACTGTTTACCGTTTAGTGGCCGTTTAATCGGTCGTTTAGATGAACTATGTCTGAGCATGGAAATGAAAGAGGGTCGCATGAACTTGATTGAGGCCTGCTGGGAGGTTCTGAGAGCCAGATCGAAGTAGTCATTATCCCAACCAACGTTCCTTCTACGGCAGTCTATCTAGTTTTATGTTCGAACTGTGCATGTTGAGGATGTATGTTTTCCCTATGTTCATTTCATTTGAAGTTGTCATTGTAATGTTCCCTGGACACTATTTGGTTAAGTTACATCGATGTGTTGTGGCATGTGGCCTGAACTTTGTGTGCTCATTGTTTTTCCCTAATCGAAATAAATTGTGTTCTGTGATGTACATATCTTGGTTGTAGGTTGACCTACATTTCCTAACAAGACAAGGCTCTATTAATTGGTGTTCTAGGTTACCTTAAAATCTCGCTTATTGTGACTTATCACACTGAGCATCATTTTATCTCTGTTGTGTGCACTCTCTAATGTAGGCACCAGAGCTGTTTATGACAGCTCCAGGTCTTGCTATTCCAAAGGCTATATCAAATGCAGCTCTTCAAACTTCATAGATTGATTATTATGAAATAAATGAGGCTTTCTCTGTAAGTTCTTGGTCTTCCAGTTTCAATAGTATTTACAGCTGAAGCACAACTCTAGACTTAATTGTACTTATGGATATTGCCAGGTTGTTGCTCTAGCTAATCAGAGGCTTCTTGGTATCCCTTTTGTGAGTCACTGATTTTTACTTGTATATACAATTCAGCAGTCAATATTTCTATTTGTCTCTGCATGATCTAATAAATATCTCTGTACATTCAGGGAAAGCTAAACTTAAGTGGTGGTGCTGTTTCTCTGGGTCATCCTATCGGCTACAATGGTGCACTGGATTATAGTCACTCTTCTTGGGGTATGCTTCTGACCCATGTATGATTATGATTTACTGTTTGACTACAAAATCTGTCTTGGTGCATGATATATCATCCTCTTTTTATCAGCAGTAGCTATTTCCAGGCTGATAATACCAGACGAACAGCCCCCAAGTTTCTGTTGGGTTCTTGATCTTTTTTATTTGTAATAGTTTCTATGGATTGTTTTCGTTGCTGTGAAATTTTTAGCATGTACTACTTAACTGATGAATTAAATGTTGTGCTACTTTCACCTCGTAAAGTTAGATTTGACTCGATTACACAGGATGTTTGGTGTCAATATTTGTGTTATCTTCTATCATGCTTTGGAACACATACACCCTATCCTGTATCTGAGATGGCCTTTCATTTGCTTCGCTCTACTACTCAGAACACACCTTGTGCAACATGTGGTGATGGTTCAGGAAATTTTACCCGTTGTTAGTGCAAGCAGTACCCAAGGTATTCGTAGGTCCCTTTCTTCTTACTGAATTTTGTGCTTGTATTCTGCACAGGCGATTTAATTATTTCATTAGTGCTTGTTTGCGGTTTGGTTGCCAAATTTCTCGAAGATATCCTCTTGATCAGTTGTGATTTGTGTTTATGCTTGGATATGAGAATGGTGATTTTTTTTTCTATTTTGGTTCATTCCAGACAGGAAGAAATCCGTCTTGGCGCATGATATACCATCCTCTTTCTTATCACATTTGCATCCCACCCATCTATGTCATCCCACCCATCTTAGTACTAATTCATGCTCTTGCAGATGAGCAGCTCTGAAGGCTCCTACATCAGCGACAACTCCAGCGAAGGAACACAAATTTACAACGTTGCGGCTGCTGCTGTCCTCGTTGCAAGGTTAAAAGCAGCAGTGGCCAATGCGGCTCCAGTGGTGAACCCTGCCCTCCCCTTCCCAAAGATGAGCGAGCGATAGTGGATGCAACTAAATCTGCAAAACAAACAAAAGTGCAAAGAAAACTTGCATATGTCTCCTGATGCTTTCCTGCATTTGCACAACATTTTACTTGAGTATGGATTGAAGGGTACACAACAGACAGGATCCATAGAAACTTTAGGATTATATGTGTGGACTTGTGCTCACAACGGGGCAGCTAGAAGGAGCAGGGATAGATTTGAACGGTCTTTAGATACAGTTAGTAGGAAGGTTAGTCATGTGGTCGAGGTTATTTGTAGATGGGCAGACAGTATTCTAGTTCCAACTGATAGAAGTTATGTTGGAGTGCACGCTTAGTTTTTAACATACGCACCATTTTTTCGTATGGGTGCATTGGGCGTTGGATGGCACTCATATTAAAGTTTCGGTGAACAAGGAGGCTAAACTTGACTACATAAACATGAAAGGAGATGTAACAATTAATGTTTGTGCCATTGTGGACATGGATATGCGCTTCATGTTTGTCGGGGCCGGGATGGCGGGGTCAGTGCATGACATGGCCGTACTAAGAGAATGTTGGCGGCAACCAACCTTCCCGCATTCCACCACAAGGTTAGTGATTAGTGCCATGCAATAGTTGAACCATCTTTGTACTTGCTTTTGAAGATAACGAAAATAAATTGTGGAAATGATGCATGTGTTGCAGGACGCTACTATTTGGTGGACACTGGATATGCGCTGGAGACTGGCTACATGGCTCCATTCAAAAATACAAGGTACCATCTGGACGATTTTAGGGGTATAGACATGGACACATTATCTCGACAGGAGAAATTTAACTTCACTCATTCGAGCCTCCGTAATGTCGTCGAAAGGATATTTGGGGGTTCTCAAAGGCCGTTGGCACATATTGCATGGGGTACCGTTCTGCCATAGGCAAAAGCAAAAGATGATTATTATGTCATGCTTTGCAATGCACAAATTTTTACGGAATCGTGAGATTGGAGTTGGTTCGTCTACATACCCACCGTTGGAATTGGGTTCAGATCAATGCTAATTGCACTATGTCCGCTGTCAGGGAGTACATATCTGTGGCTCTCTGGGAACAATGATGCAGCAAAGGTGATTAAAATTAAGATGCCAAGTACTTCAATTAAAGATAGCCGTCCCATGTATGTGTGCATGCACGGTGTGACTGTGTTCTACTAGTGTAGGCGAGGCCGTGTGGTGGAGAGAACTAATTTGCAATGGTGGATAGCATGAAGATCCAAACATGGCCGGGGAAGTGACTGTTGCATGGGAGTTGTCATGTTTGTAAAGAAGTTGTCATGTTTGTAAAGAAGTGTAATTTGAACTGTTGTATGTGACTGTATTCGTAATGGCTTGTAGGGACCTGTTATGTATACTGAACTGCTAGTTGATTAGCTTTTAATGGACGGTTAGTAGCCCCTAACAAACTGTTATTTCAGCTGCTGTATTGAATTATGTTGCACTGTAATTTGAATGGCTTGTGGTTTGGCGCCATCGGTTGAATGGATGTGGTGTTGGCACTATTTTTTTTGAAATGAGCAAATGGCATTACATGGCTGATGTTTCGGCTGCTGGCTGGATGGAGCTGGTTGGTTGGTTGGCTGGTTTTTCCCGTACCAGCTGGTTTTCAGCGGCAGCCCTTTCCAGGCTGATAATACCAGCCGAACAGCCTGAAAAGTTGTATACGGGTTTGTATAGCCCGTGAGGCGTCGCGTCGTCAGGCCGGACGTCATCAACCGCATGTCGATCGAGCGAGCACGCCCCAGACCCAGACCCAGACCCACACCTGGCCACCGAGCTCTGTCGTCGATCAACGTTGTGGTTGTGGGGGGCGTCCCTTTCATTCTCCTCGCGGCGCCCCGCAGCGCAATATAGACCGACGCGAGCGCAGCAGTCCTGGACGAGGGCCGAACGATCGGTTCGGTTCCGTTCCCGTAGTGGGGCCGAAGAGCTAGGAGGAACCTCTCCAAGGTCCCCTCTTCTCTTCTCTTCTTGTCGTCGGCGGCGGCGGGATGGACGACGCCGGGGAGATACACGCGCTGGGGAGCCTGCGGCGGGACGGATCGGTGTGGTCGGCCGCCAGCAACGTCTTCTCCTCGCTGTCGGACGCCGGCAGCTGGGGGCGGCGGCAGCCGACGACGAGGAGGCCCTGCGGTGGGCGGCGCTCGAGAAGCTGCCCACCTACGACCGCGCGCGGACGGCCGTGCTCGCCATGCCCGAGGGGGAACTCCGCCAGGTGAACGTGCAGAAGCTCGATCCGCAGGAGCGCCACGCGCTGCTGCAGCGCCTCGCCTTGGGTCGGCGACGACCACCAGCGCTTCCTCTCCAAGTTCAAGGGCCGCGTCGACCGGTAATGTAAGGAGAGACCGCACTGTGCGCCTCAATCGTTGCTGGTTTCCGGCTTGCCGTGTGTGCCGCCATCTTCTTCTTCCGCAGTAGTGTCAGCTTGCCTTTTCCGCCACCATGCATGTGCCATATAGGATCGGAAACCAATAATTAGTCAAAAACAAATGCTAAACTATTTCCGTCTTTGTGAAAAGTTTATTAGCCTGCAAACAAACAAACAGAGATGAGATGTGATGATTTCCTTCTGTTTCTTGTTCTATACGGTGCAGAGTGGGGATTGAGCTGCCCAAGATCGAAGTGCGGTACCAGAACCTGAACGTCGAGGCAGAGGCGTATGTCGGCAGCAGGGGCCTGCCCACCATCTTCAACACATACGCCAATGTGCTCGAGGTATGTTCCACACCGAAAGGTCCCCTCTATCTCTTTTGGACTTGAGTAATTTCTTCTGTTGTACATGGAATAAAACAATTTAGTTCGCTTGAACTTATCAACCTAGCTTATCAACCATAGAAAATGATTTTTCTCTCACAATAAATCAGCTTCAGCCGGCTTATCGACCGCAGAAACCATCAGCCGAACAGCTAGTAATTCAGAGACATTAATCATCGCTAGACGACAGGCAAGCAGCGTTAAGAATTGACCATGTTTAGGGATTTGGGCACATGTATATTTATATCCATATATATAAGTCAAAAAAGATGGTAGGACGCATGTCACATCAAACAAAGTCAGCTCGTTTGGATAACTGGATGCCTCTGATGTCGTCTGTCCACTAACATATTCTCTGTCCATGCGGTCCTATCGCCCACGCTAATGATTCAGTGTTTTTAGTATCGGCTCTCGCGAGTAATCACAGAACTACACAGTTTGGCTAAGCAGCCACGAAACTGAGTTTCAGGTCAACATTCTAATTTGACTAGCTCTGTACTTGTACTCCTTAAATGTTTTTATTCTATTCTTTATCAGTAGGGGCTGCTGCCCCTCCTGTTCTCTCTCTCTCAAAAAAAAAAAAAACATGCTAATTTGACTTATCATTCTTTTTTCTCCTTTTCTTTTTTTCCTCCTTTTAACTCAAGAAATATTCATGGAGCAATGTGATCAAATCCTAGCATGTAGTTTCAACCTTGGAATATCCTGTTTCAGTCACTGCACGCTTAACATTACAAAGTCGATCTGCAGTTGCAGAGTACCATTGCATCTCGTATACCTGAATGCAAGCATACATTGTTCTAAACTTGTAATATCCTCTTTAATGTGAACTGACATGTTGGTAACCACGTCAAACAGGGCATAGCAAATGCGCTTCACATAACACCAAGTAGGAAACAGAAAATATCGATCCTTCACAATGTCAGCGGTATTGTCAAGCCGCACAGGTAATTTCCCAATCCCAACATATTCTAAACCCCTGAATTTGTCTCCTTAGGGCATTTGTATTTACCTTATTCCTTATGTTTTCAGAATGACACTGCTTTTGGGTCCTCCTGGCGCGGGGAAAACCTCACTGCTGCTGGCCTTAGCTGGAACACTCCCTTCAAGTCTTGAGGTACTTGCTTCGTTCTTGCATGGTCCTTTGTAAAGGATGAATACTTGAATAGACTTTGTGAGTACTATACTAATATGATGATATATTGTAATCAAAGGTAGCAGGGAATATAACTTACAATGGGCATACAATGGACGAGTTTGAGGCCCGGAGATCAGCTGCTTATGTTAGCCAACATGATCTACACATGGGAGAATTGACTGTCCGTGAGACGGTCAATTTCTCTGCAAGATGTCAAGGAAGTGGTCATCGCTATGGTAAAACCAAGGAAAGAAATAGACAATTCAAAACTCCTCTCAGTAGCATATAATATGGCATTGAATTATTAACATTCTATAAAAAAATGTTCAGACTTGCTAGTGGAATTGTCAAGGAGAGAAAAGGACGCAGGAATCATACCAGATAAAGAAACTGATACCTACATGAAGGTTTGAGCAAATCATACATCAGCTTTTAGTCGGCTCCAGTTGTTCTTTTTCACCTGCTGACATTACAATTACAAGTTTGATGCATCAACCTTTTGATTATGTAGGCTGCTGCTACAGGAGAGCAAAAGGCTGATGTGGTCACAAATCACATACTAAAGGTGCACCCTACTAAAGTGCAACAAATTTATCTCCCATGTTCTTAATGGTTTCAGAAGATTAAAAACGTAATATATCGCTAATACTTATTTTACATCCGATAAATTCCAGGTCTTGGGGTTGGATATCTGTGCTGACACAATCGTTGGAAACAATATGTTGAGAGGCATATCTGGAGGCCAAAAAAAGCGAGTAACTACAGGTAATGAACCTTGAGAATTAAGTATCAGATTCTCAGGTATTATTTCTCTATGATTTAACTCATCCACGCTTGAAATTGTCCCTGCAGCTGAGATGCTTGTCACCCCAGGACGAGCCCTTTTCATGGATGAGATATCAACCGGACTTGACAGCTCAACAACCTTCCAGATTGTGAACTCTATCCGGCAAACCATTCACATTGTTGGCGGAACAGCAGTTATTGCTTTGCTACAACCTGCACCTGAGACATATGAATTATTTGATGATATAATTCTCCTCTCAGATGGTCAGGTTGTCTACAATGGTCCTCGTGAATATGTTCTTGAGTTCTTTGAGTCAGTTGGCTTCAAATGCCCGCAGCGGAAAGGTGCAGCCGACTTCCTGCAGGAAGTAAGTTTTGTACTTTCATTACAGTTCCGTATCAAGCTTTTTCTAGCAGGGTATTTAATTAAAAAGAAAAGATCTCGAAATACCTAACGAAGTACACATTTCAGAAATATGTAATGCTAGGATCATATTATTCAGTAGTGCTGATCTTTTTTTGGGCTATAATAGTGCACAAGTTTGACGGGCAATAATTGAAATGTGATAGGTTACATCAAAGAAAGATCAGAGACAATACTGGAAACATGGGGATGACACCTACAGGTACGTCCCCGTGAAGGAGTTTGCAGAAGCATTTCAATCTTTCCATGTTGGTGAGGCTATACGAAATGAGTTGGCAGTCCCATTCGACAAGAGTGCGAGCCATCCTGCTGCTCTGAAAACATCAAAATATGGCGCCAGTGTGAAAGAGCTACTTAAAGCAAATATTGATAGAGAGATATTGCTAATGAAAAGAAATTCCTTTGTATACATATTCAAGGCAGTTCAGGTGATTCTCAAGAACCAGAGCTTTTCAGATTCAAATTATGTCAGCCACACCTTCGAAACTTAAATGACAACTCTTTTTTTGTTTACTACCTATTGTTCAGCTAACACTCATGGCACTCATTACGATGACCGTCTTTCTCCGAACCAATATGCATCATGACTCAGTAACAGATGGAAGGATATACATGGGTGCCCTTTTCTTTGGGATCCTGATGGTCATGTTCAATGGACTGGCAGAAGTTGGCCTAACTATTGCAAAGCTCCCAGTTTTCTTCAAGCAAAGGGATCTTCTCTTCTACCCTGCATGGACGTACTCCTTGCCATCATGGATCATTAAGACTCCCCTCTCATTGCTCAATGTAACAATTTGGGTCTTCATAACATACTATGTTATTGGATTTGATCCCAACGTAGAGAGGTAAGGAAACCACAATTTCTATCCCAGAGCAGCATGTTTATGAACGTATTGCAGAACCTGATCAAATTTGATAAACCTGCTGCAGACTTTTTAGACAGTTCCTGCTCCTCTTACTAATGAACGAGGCATCATCAGGATTGTTCCGTTTCATTGCTGGGCTTGCAAGGCATCAGGTTGTTGCAAGCACCCTTGGTTCATTTGGTATTCTGATATGCATGCTTTTGGGTGGATTCCTCCTGGCAAGAGGTATATGCAAAAGCAACTAACTCAAAATATAGTGTTTAAATGTAAACATAGCTTGAACTTCCTAACTTCAGCTATTATTCATCTGATATGGCAGTGGTACTTATACAAGAATTCTTGAATTAAACTACTTTGATTTAACAGAGAATGTGAAGAAATGGTGGATTTGGGGGTACTGGATATCACCCTTGATGTATGCACAAAACGCCATATCAGTAAATGAATTCCTGGGTAGCAGCTGGAATAAGGTAAAAATATTTTTTCAGAAAGGTATAACCTTCAAGTATAGTTAACGAATAATGACTAAAGCTTATTGATACTCTTATATGCAGCAAGTAATCCCCGGTTCAGCAGAACCACTAGGAAAACTAGTTCTAGAATCTCGTGGACTTTTTCCTGAGGCCAAATGGTACTGGATTGGTGTGGGTGCCTTGCTGGGATATGTGCTGCTATTCAATATACTCTACACTATCTGCCTCACATTCCTCAAACGTGAGTAAATGGTATTCTGCATCTACAAGGACATTAAAAATACATACTGCAAACAATCAAATTCAAACCTTACAAATTACGCTCCCTGCAGCATTTGACAGCAATCAACCAACAATTTCTGAGGAGACGTTAAAGATAAAACAAGCAAATCTAACTGGTGAAGTTTTAGAAGCATCATCGAGAGGATGGGTTGCCAGCACTACAGTAACAGCTAAAAGTAATTATAGTTTTACCTTCATTAATTAATATTACATAAGAATATATTGATGTGCCTGATAACCTTGCATATGTGATATGCTATCAGGTACTTTGGATGAGAGCAATGATGAAGCAGCTTCCAACCATGCAACAGTAAATTCTAGTCCAGTCAACAAAGGAATGGTCCTTCCTTTTGTGCCTCTCTCCATCACTTTTGAAGATATAAGATACAGTGTGGACATGCCAGAGGTATTCACTTTTTAAGGAAATTTTTAATTTTTTATCAAACATGTGTGAGAGCTGCACATCATTATATTAAGAAAAAAAGGAGTCAAAGGGCCGGTTTTAGAGAAGTACAAATATTCTTGCAGATTCTTGTATAGCATTCATTTATAATATTCTTTTCATAACATCTAAGTGCAAAGCATTCATTTATAATAGTTTATTTATATCCGTTAAAACATGTAGGCAATCAGAGCACAAGGTGTCACAGAGACCCGGTTGGAACTACTGAAGGGTATAAGTGGTTCATTTAGGCCAGGAGTACTTACTGCTCTTATGGGTGTCAGTGGTGCTGGCAAGACAACACTGATGGATGTGTTGGCTGGGAGGAAGACCAGTGGATACATTGAGGGCAACATTACCATATCAGGTTACCCGAAGAAACAAGAAACTTTTGCTCGTGTGTCAGGATACTGTGAGCAAAATGACATCCATTCACCAAATGTTACCGTCTATGAATCCCTTGCATTCTCTGCATGGCTCAGATTACCTGCTGATGTTGATTCATCAACAAGAAAGGTTTGCCAAAGAACAAAGTCATCACTTTGTTTAACAAAATATAGTATACATGCATGCATTAGCAATAGATGAAAATCTTGACAAAACTATATTTTGAGTTCACAGCCAAGTTTTTGTTCAGAAAGAAAATATCACAGCCAAGTTGATAAAAAATGTTATGTGATAATATAGATGGAAATTTTGAACAACCCAGAATTTAAGTTCATAGAAACATTTCAGATAGACATGATCGAACATGCTGGTCATTTTACAGTATAAGTAATAACTTTTTTAGTCAGTGTCTCACTATGTCCTATGACACATAAAATCTGACTTTCTCTGTGCAGATGTTTATTGATGAGGTTATGGAGCTTGTGGAGCTTTTACCCGTAAAAGATGCATTGGTGGGATTGCCTGGTGTGAGTGGACTATCAACAGAGCAAAGGAAGAGGCTAACAATAGCTGTTGAGCTTGTTGCTAATCCTTCTATAATTTTCATGGATGAACCGACATCTGGACTTGATGCTCGAGCAGCAGCTATTGTCATGAGGGCAATAAGGAATACTGTGGACACAGGAAGAACGGTTGTTTGTACCATTCACCAACCAAGTATAGATATCTTTGAATCTTTTGATGAGGTGAAGAAAACCATACAAAACATAGTTTCTTATTTTAGAATGCAGAAGCAGAGAGTGAACCAACACTTTCGCTATTTGCATTATAGTTTCCAGAACTTTAACACCTAATGGCCCTGTGCACAACTGCAGCTCTTCCTTATGAAACGTGGAGGTGAAGAGATTTATGTAGGTCCACTAGGACTGCACTCATGTGAACTGATCAAATATTTTGAGGTGAGGAAAGAGCAACTTAACTATTGTATATTTCCACGAATTACAGTTTCGCACTGACCTGACACATTATCTAACTGGGCATTCCTTGATTCTACCAAGGGTATCGAAGGTGTCAACAAGATAAAAGATGGCTACAACCCCTCGACATGGATGCTGGAAGTGACTAGTACAATGCAAGAACAGATAACTGGTATTAACTTCAGTGAAGTATACAAGAATTCAGAATTATACAGGTATGTGCATGTGTGTTATGGTTCATAGTTTATAATTATCTAATCGAGTTGTAAGAAGTACAGACCTATCTAACTTTGATTCAGGCTCCGAAATCTCAGATTTTGAGAATAGGAAAGAAATTGTAAATGGCTTCATTATTTTTAAACAGTAGTAGTATTTGAGAGTGCAGATCCTTAAACTGCAAAGCACAAGGCCTTTTCCAAGAGTATGGATTTTATCCTCTAGGAGGGGCATATACTGACACCGCTAAGGGTTTAGGGTACCGGGTCCATCTGCCCTGCAGCGGAATATTCCTGTTTTCCCTATTTTCAAACAATATGTGCATACATAATCTGAAACCATATACATCTCCTTTCAAAAGGTCAAAATACTAATATGTAACTCTATTTTGGAATTGATATTTCAATAAAAGATAATACACTGTCAAACAATGTCTCAGTCAACACACTATTTTTGTAACTTTGTTTTATTTCAGGAGGAATAAAACTTTGATAAAGGAGCTAAGCACGCCCCCAGAAGGTTCAAGTGACCTATCCTTTCCAACCGAATACTCGCAGACTTTCCTCACACAGTGTTTCGCTTGCCTGTGGAAGCAAAGTATGTCATATTGGAGAAACCCTCCATATACTGCTGTCAAATACTTCTACACAACAGTGATTGCCCTGTTGTTTGGAACAATGTTCTGGGGTGTAGGCAGAAAAAGGTAATGATAATAAACAAAAATGAATTAGAAAAAATGTAAATGTCAAATCTCAAGGGCACCCCTGGTCCCCATTCACCACAAACTTGCAGTTCACTGGAGATATTATTTCTACTCTTGCAGGGATAGTCAACAGGACTTGTTCAATGCCATGGGTTCCATGTATGCCTCGGTTATTTTCATGGGAGTACAGAATTCTGGTTCAATTCAGCCAGTTGTATCAGTTGAGCGAACAGTCTTTTACAGGGAAAGGGCGGCTCATATGTACTCGCCATTGCCATATGCCTTGGGACAGGTAAAGTTTACTGGCATTCACTACATCTAACAATCGCTTCAAATGAATGTGAAAAAAATTAGTGAGTAAAACAGAGATAGCACATTAAGTTTGGTTGTAACAAATCCTAATCAGATTCAAGAATGTGTAAGCTACTCTATTCCTTCCATAAAAGGGTGGTACAGACAGTAAAATCCCTTCAAATCCAAGTACAACATGAGAAATAGAATGGGAGACAGAACAAACAGTTGTTCTAACTTGTACCTCCATTTGCAGGTTGTAATTGAACTTCCATACATCTTTGTTCAGTCCTTAATATATGGTGTACTGGTGTATGCTATGATTGGGTTTGAATGGACCGCTGCCAAGTTCTTTTGGTACCTGTTCTTCATGTATTTCACTCTAGCATACTACACATTTTACGGGATGATGGTGGTGGGCCTGACTCCGAACTACAATGTCTCCTCTGTTGCTTCCACCGCATTTTATGCCATTTGGAACCTTTTCTCGGGATTTTTAATACCAAGACCTGTAAGTATAGTAATTCTTTCAGAGGTCTAGTAGTTTCGCTTCTCACCAATCTGTGCTCCTACTTTTTGTTATATATGCTAATTCATCTGTGCTCAAAATGGCAACTTGCCCCTACAGAGAATTCCAGTTTGGTGGAGATGGTTCTACTGGATTTGCCCAATTGCATGGACACTCAACGGACTGGTCACTTCACAATTTGGAGATGTAACCTGAGACGTTCAGTAACGGTGGGATGCGTATATCTGACTTTGTCGAAGACTACTTTGGGTACCATCACGACTTGCTGTGGGTGGTTGCCGTGGTGGTGGTCGCATTTCCTGTGCTCTTTGCCTTGCTTTTCGGGCTCTCGCTTAAGATATTCAACTTCCAGAAGAGGTAAACGGTGAGACAGCTTGATTAATCCCAAGGCTCAAGTAGTGCAGGCGTTGCGGAAGAAGGATTGCACTGTATGTAAATAGCGTATTCATTAGCCAGAGCTTGTCAAGCTCGAGTCGAATTGTATAGTTGATAGAGGATATTGAACCTGTTGGTGCAAAATTAGCCGATAATGCCCAATTCCTACGATGTTATAACAAGTTCAGCTTTTTGCCAATTTTGTACACGTTAAGTTTGACACACTGGCTGTTCGCTGCAACAATGCTCTGAAAAGGTGGATGCGTTTCCTCACAAAAAAAGAAAAAGAAAAAGGGCGACCCAAATAGATCTAAACTGTGTTGCTCAAGTTATAACACAGGTAGTTCGGATGATTAGATATCCAGAGGTCCATCCGTTGAAATAAGCAATGCAACCAAAAGGGTATACTATTTCAGAACGGGACTTTACTAACGACAAGCTGGTGGGTATCGAGGGAAGACGAAGAAAAGATGCGGGGCGAGTGTGGCGGAGGAAACCTCACCGCACCCGGAAGCAAGGGGGTGATCCATCCACGCAATGGAGCCTCGCCGGCGAGCCGTTGGACGAAATGCTCGTGAGGCGTAGAGACGAGAGAGCGTCGGGCCGGCGAGCCTCTTGGGCACGGGCCATAACTCGCTGAATTGTTTAATGGGCCTGAGCACGGAGAAGTTCAAAGAGGCCTGAACACCTTTTGTTTAATGTGCGGACGCGGGAGACCACAACTCCCCAAGCGCCATGGGCCGCAGCCTGCATGTGGACGGGCCAGGTACGATAGGATGTGGGCCTTACATTGCGGCATTGGCGCGCAGAGCCAGAGTTTATATTATAATATTGTACTAACATATCTAGTATATTATATATACACCTGAAAAAAATAACTACTGTCATCGTCGTGTGCGCTAATTAATCGCCCTGCCTGCGGAATCCGTGTCGAGTGCAACTGCGGAGTCCGCGTAAGAATAGGATGCAGCTAGTACGGGCTCAGGTGTCACCTGTGTAACTGCAAACTCCAATCAAAATCCGAACAAAGGTCCCAAACGAGACAGCGAGGAGCAACAGGTCGACGAAGACGACGGCGGCACCCCCACCGCGTCCATCCCCAACCCGCGGTCATTCCGGGATCATCATACCGCCGCGTAGTCTCTGCTGTTAAGGCGCTACAGAGGTATGGCTATGGCCATACGTACGTCCTTCATGGCAACACAAAGGTCTCGATGGACTCCATGGCTGCCCTACGGCCACGGAAAAGCAGGAAGCAGCTCCAGTAGTCGCGCATAGTTCTTCACTTGCCTTTTCTCTCCTCGAGTCTCGATTTACTTGGGAACAACAAATCATACCATGGAGTTTGACTTTGCCTCTTGCGTGCTTGTTGCAGAGTGAGGACGACGAAAGCCTCGGAGGCAGCGGCGGACGGCGGTGCCTGTCTGTGGACGTGTGGCCGTAATCAATCGCATCGAATAAATGGATAGATATGTAAGTGGGCTGTCGATCAGGGCAGAGGCCTGCCTAAGAAGTGCTAGCAGACCAACCCAAGTGTGTGTGTATATATATATGTCAAAAACAGAAATTATTATTTAGTATAAAATAATAAACACCGGTACGGTACATCGGTATGTCTGGTACCGAAATGTGTCGTTCCAAATGCAAAATCGAAATGACCTCCGAAACGGAATTGATAAGTATCTGCAAGACCCGGGAGTGCCGTCTTGTCTCTCCACCCAGACTGCGTTGCGTCCTGCACTATTTCTGCTTTTGCAACGCTGGTTTCTGAAAAAAAATCAGAAAAGAGGATGATGTGGGGTGTAGAAGAGCAAAAAAATAGAAAAGGCCTAAATGGATATAAAAATAGTTTGTAGCATCAAATGCAATATCGTTTATTATAATTTTATTGTTTTTTCTGAAAAAGACCAAAACAACTTAAACTTGTAAAATGCAAAATAATTAAACACATTAGTATAAATTAAAAAGTGATAATAAAGATTAAAACGTGCTTTACATTTTTTGTGTAATTAGATTTTTTGATTTCTTAATATGTATATCTAAGCCGCAAGAGAAAATACGTCGCCTTAAGTGTCATCAAAATTCGTAAACCCCATGCAACGCACGAGCGTATATCTAGTCATATAGTTTATTTATTGATTCTCAAAAAATATATATAGTTTATTTATTATAAATAAATGATTATATTCTGGGAACTGCTTAATCTCTAGCACCAGATCTGGCCTCTTTTATGCACATGCAAAACAACAGGAAAACTCAAGAACAAATGGAAAAATTGATTAAGATCACTATTGCCGACACCGGGAACAAGCTAACTGCCGTTAGGGTTAAGGCCTCTCAGGGCAAGTACCTCTGCATAGGGATAGCCGCGGGTCAGATAAGATACGGGTATCAACTCTAGCTTTTTTCCCGTCCGTGAGCATGCTCACGGGTAGAATTTAGTAACCGCGCCTGATACTTGATAGGTACCCATTGAATATATTCAAGAGATCAAACAATAAAATAATCACAATGATATGAAATAAATTCATAGTTAAACTGCATGTAAATATGTCAATGTCACTTATATATAGAGTTTGCTAGAACAATATACGGTAACTCATAAGCCATAATAAATCATAGATTCACAGTTCGGTCCTTAATGCTCGTACAAATAACATAACACAACTTACATAAGAACCGAAGCAACAAGTTAATAGCTCACACACTACTACAGAAACGTTTTTTTTAGGGGCGGCTGGTGAGCCTTTGTAGAGACGGCCCATGCCATCTCTACAAATCATGTATTTGAAGGGGCGGTTCCCAGACCGCTCCTACAAATCGATTTATAGGGACGGCTGATAACACCAGCCGCCCAACAAATTGATTTGTAAGGGCGGTTCAATCTAGAACCGTCCCTATGGTATATTTTGTAGCAAAAAAAAAAAATTTAAATTAACAATTCAAATTCGACCCGAATATATATATATATATAATTCAAATCTGACCACAAACACAAGAGCATTATATAATTCAAATCGTAGTCTATATGCTTGTATCACCTACTGCCCATTATGCAACAAAGGTCTAACATCTCAGATTGCAACTATCACTACCGGACTCCTTGAGTTTGCCGAGTGCCCGAAACACTCGGCAAAAGACATAAAACACTCGGCAAATGGTTCGCCGAGTGTAACACTCGGCGAACAGCATTTGCCAAAAACAGTGACGGCAAAGCCAACTTTGCCGAGTGTCTTTTATCGGGCACTCGGCAAAGCCTTTGCCGAGTGCCCGACACTCGGCAAAGTTGAAACCGAAAAAACCCCGAAAAAATGGGAATTTTTACCAAAAAAAAATGGAATTTTTTTATCGATGGAGGCCCCCACCGGCCAGCGCCCACCCATCTCCGACATTTTTCGCATGAATTTCATGGCTACGCGGCCGACGCAATTTGAATCCGAGACCTCCCGTTGTGCACGTACCTCCTCTACCACTATACCACACTCTCACTTGTGTCTGGATTCCGTTTTAGTTCCCAATATATTATACTAAACCGAGTGTAAATTGCTTGTTTGAGGCCCTAAATGAATTCAAATAAAAAAGTTGTAAACTACAAAGTTTCATAACTTTTCGAGATCTACACTTTTAGTTTAGGAAGTTTTTCCATCTGAGGTCGTTTACAAAATTTGAATTTTAAAATTTTAAAATTCAAACACAGTTTTGCATGACAAGATGTTTTCAAATCAAAAAGTTGTCAACTACAATGTTTCATAACTTTTCGAGATCTACAGAGTTTATTTTGGTTGTTTTTTCATCCGAGGTCGTTTGAAAAGTTCGAATTTTAAAATTTTGAAATTCAAACGCAGTTTTGCATGACAAGATGTTTTCAAATCAAAAAGTTGCCAATTACAAAGTTTCATAACTTTTCGAGATCTACAAAGTTTATTTTGGTTATTTGGTCATCTGTTCATCCGACATGGTCATTCTAACATTGTTCATAAATCTTATATATCTCTCTTGTAGTTTCATAAACTACAAGAGAGATATGTTAGATTTGTGAACAAATTTATTTTCACTTTGTCGTATGAAGAAAAGACCAAAACAAACATTGTACATCTTGATGAGTTATATAACTTTGTAGTTGAAAACTTTTTCATTTGAATTAATTTACTGCTTCAAAATGTGCTTTGAAATTTTCTTTGCCGAGTGTCAGAAAAATAACACTCGGCAAAGAGCCTCTTTGCCGAGTGTAAAAAAAACACTCGGCAAAGGCGTCTTTGCCAAGTGCCCAAAAAACAACACTCGGCAAACCACCTGGCACTCGGCAAAGAGCCGGTGTCCGGTAGTGTATGTATAGAACTATGCATAAAAATACTTTCCGCTCATCCAAGCAGTGATCGCATCCAGGTGACCACCACCATCCCCTTTTTCTGCTATTTATTTACTTTCCTGCTCATCTGCACAAGCAAGACAACAAGGGAAATGATTATTTTCAATACTTGCTAATTGGAAGAGTGAAAAGATACTCAAAACCGAACTGAACTGAACTGCTGCTGCTATATAGCTTCACATATATGAGCTGAAACACATGCATATATTTTTAATGGGCAAGAGCAAACAAGGATCAGTACATAGATTAACTTAAAACTTGCAAAAGTACTGCTCATATGCTAGTGACCAATTGAGATCAATACAGTACATATATGCATGCACACCGAGACATCACATGAGCTAGCTAAAAAGGCTTGTGAATGAACAAGGACAAGACCTTGCTCATTTGAGTAAATAAGCACTTAAGACAAGGCATGCAATAATTATTTAACTAGTGATCATTGTGTCATGGAAATGACAATGCATACAAATAAGTTCATGCACTGCAGTTCCTCTCACTCGATCTACAGCAGGCAAATCTGAAACCAGAGCCAAGCTTTGCACCGACGTGCTGCAAAATTCAGACAACACAATGACTAATGCTGAATGGAGCTGCAAAAGAACAGAGCTTGCATGTACTGAATACCTGGACTACCTGGCTGCAATTGTCAGCCTGCTGTTAGCAACAAGGCAAGGCAAGTGATATATGTGTTTCTGCTCATATATGTGTTTTAGCTCATATAAATGCAACAAGGCAAGTGAACTCATATGAAAGGGGTGCATAACTGCAAGAGTGGCATTGACAGAACAAATTTGAGAGGCACGTTTTGCCAATTCCAATATTTCAACAAATTGATGGCATCTACAGTGAAAAGACGCATAAGAATTCCCAGGTAAATCTACTAACCAGTGTCATATAGTAAAATTAGGAGGCAGTATTAACCTACAGCTATAGCTCGTTCCCTGAAAACTAGAAAAAAAATCACCGGAGAGATCAATTCACCAGGACACATGGGGGCTGAATAGTACAGAATTCATGACTAAGGCACTAAGCTGTGTGGATTTTCCAGTGCCAGTTACAGCTTACAGGCTAAAAGTCAGTCGGATCAAGGAAATCTACCACATCCAACGAATCCACTAAAAATCATCTACAGCGGGGGAAAAGGACAAACCAGCATCAAGTAACCAACATATCAATCTGCAAAGTAAAAACCAGCCACCAAATAGAAGCCTCAGCCTCCAGCATTACAAGAAAACAACTAAATATGATAAATCTATAAAATCACCTAAGAATATGGCAACTGAACTAACAGAAAGTACAGACATCCTTTTGCTCACAAGAACTTCTAATACTGTAAGAATATCATACGGCATTGAACCAATTTTCATGAATTTGCATTCAACCAATGATTAATTTTAGAAGTAATCCATTTGCTGGTCAGGGTTTCAGTGTTAGGGTTATTCACAGCCATGGCAGGAAGCTAATGTCAGGGTTTCAGTGTTAGGATCGTAACACAAAGATGAGGCAATCATAATTTGACTGGTGCACTAAAATAATAAAATGAAATTTTTAGTGATAAAATGAGGAAAGCCTATGCAGGATATTGGTAGTTAGAATGTAAGGCGGTGGATGTAATCCTAAAATGAAGCATGTCAAACTGAAGAATGTGTTATAGTGCATCTCATCATCAGTTTTACGAGGATGTGAACATAGATCCCCTGCAGACAAGAAAATAGGAACATATTTGAGAGGGAGTGTACGGAAAATGGACCCTAGGCCTATTTACTTTGGATTTTGGTGTATGATGACCAACACAACCAAATTGGACTAATGAATTTGTAAGTGTTTGTTTTATAGTTCAATAGGGTGCAAGACGTGACTTGGACGAAGGCGACGTGAGATCATGAAGAAACGAGGTCACAGAAGTGACCGGACGCTAGAGGAAAGTGACTAGAAGCTCCGATCAGTGGCTTGGCAATAGCAGGCGTCAGCAGAAGTGACCGGACGTTGGCGGCAAATCGACCGGACGC
The DNA here is from genome assembly GCF_019320115.1 of Miscanthus floridulus. Taxonomy (NCBI): domain Eukaryota; kingdom Viridiplantae; phylum Streptophyta; class Magnoliopsida; order Poales; family Poaceae; genus Miscanthus; species Miscanthus floridulus. The sequence goes on along the minus strand of NC_089583.1, from coordinate 67,346,982 downwards.
AGGACAGCAGTGTCTGATCGAGTACAGAGAGGTTCCAGAGCGGCGAACTTGCGACCGGACACGTCTGGTGGCAAGTGACCGGACGCTGGCAGTGTCCGATCAGTTGTTCATGGCTCCAACGGTCAGGACGACTGGACACGTCTGATCAGGACGACTCCAGCGTCCGGTCAGTAGCAGAAAAGCGGGATTTCGTCCCCAACGACTATTTTCTCAGTGGGGTTTATAAATACAACCTCCAACCGGCCATTTGGTGTGCGTGGAGCTAAGGAAACATACCAAGTGTGTTGATACACCATTTTAGTGATCTCCACTTGCATAGTGCTTAGTGTTTCATTAGACGATTAGCGTAGGTACTTTGCGAAGTGCTTAGGTTGATTAGACCACCGCTTATGTGATTGCTCTAGGTTTAGGCCTAGTGTTTAGTGAGGTTTGCATATCTCTTACCACTCGGTGCTTGCGAGCACCATTGTTGTACATCAGAGGGGCTTGTAGTCTTGCGAGATCACACCAACCGTGTTTGTGGTGTGGCCGCCACCATGTACCAGAGGGAACAAGGCCCATGGCGTTTCGGTCGAAAGCTTGATAGTGAAGACGGCGGGGAGCATCCGGGAGAGGCTTGTCGGAAGGCACATCGGAGACCCACTTGCGCATGGGGAAGGCCCGAGGCTATCTACGGAGTTACCTGACCAGGAGCTTGGCCCTTGCGAGGGATTCCTTGCGAGGGGCTCCAACGAGGACTAGGGGAAGCTTGCGTGCTTCTCGATACCTCGGTAAAAATACCGGTGTCATCGACGGGAGTTTACATATCTCTACCTTGCTCTTTAGCTTCCGTATTTACATTGATTATATTACTCCTTTTGCGGTAGAGATAGCAACACACTAGCAAAACCGTAGTTGCACATTTAGATAGTTTACCTTTTGCATAGGTTTTTGCTAGGGTTAGAAAAAGAGGCCATAGTTTAGAGTTAGAATTTTAAGTTGCCTAATTCAACCCCCCCTCTTAGGTGTCACGGTCCACTTCAATTGGTATCAGAGCCGGTTGGCTCAATTTGGACCTTTGGCTTAACCACCGTTGAGCCGACGCTATTTAGAGTGGTTGGGATGGATACCTCTAGGCCTCTGTACTTTGACGGCACTAACTTTCCCTTATTATAGGGCTAGAATGGCTTGCTACCTTGAGGCGATTGACTTGGAAGTTTGGAGAGTCACTCGTGATGGGATGAAACCCATTAAGAATCCCGATAAACCCACGAAGAGTGATGAAAAAGAAATTCATTTCAATGCTAGAGCGAAAAATTGCTTGTTTGAATCTTTTAGCATGGATGTGTTTAACCAAGTATTCACCTTAAATACGGCAAATGAAATATGGTTAAAACTCCAAGAGCTCCATGACAGCACAAGTAATGTCCGTGAGCAAAAACATTGTCTTGCTAAACAAAATTATGATTCCTTCGAAATGAATGATGATGAGCTTATTCGTGATATGTATTCTCGTTTAAATCTAATTATCAATGAGCTCCATTCTACAGGATTAACAAAGCTAGATGATGCGGACATCGTGAGGAAGATCATCTCCGTGCTACCACAAAAGAAATATGCAAGCATCATCACCATCCTTCACAACATGGAGGACTTGAGCACCATGACCCCGACCATAGTCATTGGCAAGATAGTGGCATTTGAAATGTCATGGAAGATGGGTCAAGAAGAAGCTTCTTCATCAAGCAAAGGCAAAGCTCTTGCATGTGACAAGAAGAAGATGAAGAGCAAGCAAGTTGAGACAAGCTCAAGCTCAAGCGCCTCAAGTGAAGAAGAAGAAGAAGAAGAAGATGAGGATAATGATGATGAAGAAGATCCAAGTGATGATGATCAATCTTCCTCCTCCACCTCCGACCTTGATGAAGAATCAATCAAACTAATCAACAAGGTGGAGAAGATGATCCGAAAGCTCAATGTTAAGGGTGTGCCCATCCAAATCCAAGATCTCATTTTCACCAATCAAAGAAATGAGCAAAGAAAGAGAGGATGCTATGGATGCGGCGAGTTGGGGCACTTTGTTGAAGTTTGTCCAAACAAGCGCACACCCAAGACAAAGAAGAAGGTGTGCAAGAACCAAGCCCTCACATCAATAAGATCATGGGATGATTCTTCAAGTGAAGATGAACATCATCACAAGAGGCGAGGGCGCAAGCACTCATCATCAAGCTCTTCTTGTGTGTGCCTTATGGCACGAGGTAACGAAAGCTCATCCTCTAGTGAGAGTGATAGTGATGATGCAATACCTTCTTATGAAAAAATTGTGCAACAAAACCTTAATTATGCTAAAGTTTGCACTAGTCAACAAAAGAAACCCGGGAAAATAAAAGAAAAGCTAGATAGTTCACAAGAAGCATACAAAACTTTGCTTGAACAATATGGGAATTTTGCTAATCTTAATGTTCAACTATCTACTAAAATTGAGCAACTTGATATAGTGTTTGGATGCATTTTATGGGGTGCATTATGATGGACAAAATCATTGCCAAGTGGGTTAGTGAATACTATGAATCCAAATTCCCCTTTCCATGTTAGGTAACTAGATTCAATTTACTTCAATTGGTATTAGATTTAAATTTTTCTACAATTGGAATCTTTTAGCATCTAGTTACTCCTCATGCCTAGGTTTGCATTTGCATTCTTATATATTTGGTCATGCATACACTAGGTATTTCATATGGTAGGCTTGCTCGGTTTCATTCTTATTCCTTGGAGCAATCTTACATGGTTTAAAATTGTTTAGGAGCATGACACATAGCTTGTCCTTCAATTGTTCATCTAATATGTGACAAAGTCCAAATTGTAGATAATTTCTCCTGAATATCACCCTCAAAAGTGACCCTCACATTCATGTGATGTCATCTTTCAAGTGGTGTTTTTGATTCTAAAATCAATGTGCATGTTTCCTACAAGTATTCCATACTTGTGTGCACAAATTTAGGGGAGGATACTCTACAAGTTGGATGCTTTGAGACTAACACCTTTTCAAGCTTATCATGTGTGTAGTAGTCTCATTGCAAGGAAAATGGAGTCCCCAGAGTTAAGCATCATACTTCAAATATCCACCACCGATTGCAAGTGGTAGAAATCAAAATTGATTTCTACATGTGGTATTTCTAAACCAATATCATCATGTTGATTTCATTTCGATATTTATATGCTTTCTCCATGCATTATATAGATTAAATTCCCTTGTGCAATACTTTACCAATTATGCATATGCTTTGCCTTCTATCATATGTATGCATATTTTTAGGGGGAGCTTAGTCTATATAATGTGAGAGTCAAATTTTGTGATCTATTTCACTCTACACACAAAGGATCACAAAGTTTAACCCTCCCTTGTGCTACTAATGTCTTCCTTTTTGGTGTTTGATTCCAAAGGGGGAGAATTTAGAGGACCAAAAGCAAGCATTAATTTGTAGTAATGGTCCAAGAAAGGGAGGATAGTGGATTATGGATTAGCCTATGTAATGGGGAGAATTTATAGGAAGCAAGGCTTAAATCCATAATACCACATGGGGACATTTGCAAGGCAAGATAAGTTTTTATGTAGTCTTACAAGTAGTATCTTTTAGCATCATATAATCTTGCCTCTTGCATTGCATCCTAGCAAGTAGTTAGTTTTCAAATTTCAAAATTCTATTATTTACTTACTTTGGTCGTGTTGTCATCAATCATCAAAAAGGGGGAGATTGTAAGGAAAATGGACCCTAGGCCCATTTACTTTGGATTTTGGTGTTTGATGACCAACACAACCAAATTAGACTAATAAATTTGCAAGTGTTTGTTTTGTAGTTCAATAGGGTGCAAGACATGACTTGGACGAAGGCGACATGATGATGAAAGCTCTAGTTTGGTTTTGGTGAATTGATGAAACCCTAAGTGCTAACCTAGTTTATCAAGTGATCATGAGATAGGTAGCACATTCCAAGTGGTGAAGCAAATGAAGATCATGACATGATGATGGTGATGCCATGGTGATGATCAAGTGCTTGGACTTAAAAAGAAGAAGGTGAAAAAAAGGCTCAAGGCAAAGGTATAAATAGTAGGAGCTATTTTGTTTTGGTGATCAATACACTTAGAGAGTGTGATCACATTTAGGTTTGATAGCCGTACTATTAAGAGGGGTGAAACTCATATCAAAATATGGTTATCAAAGTGCCACTAGATGCTCTAACTCATTGCATATGCATTTAAGATCTAGTGGAGTGCTAACACCCTTGAAAATGTTTGTTAAAATATGCTAACACATGTGCACAAGGTGATACACTTGGTGGTTGGCACATTTGAGCAAGGGTTAGGAACTTCACTGGTGGAGTGTCCGCCCGTAGAGTGCGGACAGTCTAACAGTGCCACTGGCACCCTAGACAGAAAAGATGAAGGTCACTATAAGTGACCGGACACTGGTCTCTGAAGGACCGGTGTGTCCAGTTAGTAGCAGCAGAAGAAGAGCAGCATCGGTCGTCGACCGAACGCTGGCGCTGAAACGACCAGACGATGGCTGGCTGTGTTCGGTCACACTAACATGGTCATGCATAGGGGAGTCACCATGTGACCAGACACTGGGTGAGTCCGGTCAAGCATGACCAGACAAGTCCGGTCGTGAAAAATCATCTCTGGATGCTTACTAGAAATGACCAGACGCTGGGGTACAACGTCCGGTCACTTTGAGCTACAGTGTTCGGTCAACTATTGACCGTTGAGATCGGGCAAATAGTACTCAAAGAGAGAGGACATGTGGCGTGTATCACGTGACCGGATGCTGAGGGCCAGCGTCCGGTCGATTCGACCAGAGCGTCCAGTCACCTCGAGTTGTGCCCAGTGAAGGGGTACAACGGCTCTATTTCGTGGGGGCTTCTATTTAAGCCCCATAGCTGGCTCAAGCTTACTCTCTTGGCCATTTACATTGATATAGCAACCTTGTGAGCTTAGCCAAAACCCTCCCACTCATCTCCATCATAGATTCAACATCTTTGTGAGATTGGGAGAGAATCCAAGTGCATTGCTTGAGTGTTTGCATCTAGAGGCACTTGGTGTTCGTGTTTTGCTACGTGATTCGCTTATTACTCTTGGTGGTTGCCGCCACCTAGATGGCTTGGAGCAGCGAGGATCGTCGAGCGGAGGGTGGTGATTGTCTCCGGCTCCGATCGTGGTGATTGTGAGGGGTTCTTGACCTTTCCTTGGCGTAGAGCCAAAAGGTACTCTAGTGGATTCCTCATGGCTTGTGTGATCCTCATCTTGTGTTGGTTATGCGGCACCCTATAGAGGGTTTGGCGTGTGAAGCCAATTAGCGTGTGAACCTCCAAGTGAGTGAATCGCCACAACGAGGAGTAGCTTGCCGGCTAGCAAGTGAACCTCGGTAAAAATCAGTGTGTTCATCATTTGATTCCGAGGTGATTGGTCTTCATTGGTATTCATTCTTGTGATTGATTGGCTCCTTCCTCGACACGGCGGTATAAACAAAATGCTCACTATCTTTACTTTACCGCAAACTAGTTGTCAAGCTCTTTAGTGTAGCTAGTTGTGAGAGCTTGTTAGTTTGGTTAGTGTAGCTCTTTAGTTAGCCTTTGAGAGCACATTAACTTAGTGTAGTGTCATAGCTTTTGTGTGGATAGAAACTATATAAACTAGAATTGTGGTAGGTGGCTTGCTATTTTAGTAGGCTAGCGCAACACTTGCTTCACCTCATAATTATCTAACCAGTTTGTTAGGTGTTGTTGTAGAAATTTTTAATAGGCTATTCACCCCCTCTAGCCATTAGGACCTTTCAAGTGTATCAGAGTCGAGGCCACCATGATTTGAGGCTTAACAACCTTCGGTGTAAAAATGGCTCAAATAAACAACACAAAGAAGTCACCCCAATTTGATGGCACAAATTATCCATATTGGAAATCAAAGATGACCACACATATCAAGTCAGTAAATAGAAAAGTGTGGAAGGTGGTAGAAACCAAAATTGAGATTGGTGATCCGAAGAATCCCACCATGGCCAAAGAAGTGCTTCTCCAAAACAATGACATTGCTCTAAGTGCCATTCATGATGCAATTGATGAGAGAACATTTGAGCAAATTAAGAATATTGAGATGGCCCATGAGGCTTGGAAGAAGTTGGAAGAATCATTTGAAGGCTCTCAAGCCGTGAAGGGTGCAAAGGCATATATTCTCAAAGAGAAGTTTGCAAGCTTCAAGATGAAGGAGGATGAGAGTGTGCCGAAGATGTTCCATAGGCTTCAAGTGCTTGTCAATGATCTCAAAGCACTTGGAGAAGAGGTGAAGGACAAGGACTTTTCCCACAAGTTCTTGAGATGTTTACCTTCAAGATTTGGTACATTGGTCACTATTCTAGTGAGAAGTGGTTTGGACACCATGACACCAAACCAAGTGTTGGGAGATATAATGACCGATGATACGTATAGAGATGATGATGAGAAGGAAGAAAAGAAGAAGAAAGATGAGAAGAAAGATGAGAAGAAGAAGAGTGTGGCATTCAAGGCCACATCATCCAAGGGCAAGGCTAAGCAAGAAACATCAAGTGAAGATGCTGGCTCATGGGATGATGATGATGATGAGAAGATGTCTCTCTTCATCAAGAAATTTGGCAAGTTCATGATGAAGAAAGGTTACCATGCTAGAAGAAAGAAATCTTCATCCAAGAACAAGGAAGAGTCAAGAAGGTGCTTCAAATGTGGAAGCAAAGATCATCTTGTTGCTCAATGTCCATACAATAGCGACAATGATGATGACAACAAGAAGAACAAGAAGAAGGACAGGAAGGAAAAGAAAGAGAAGAAGGACAAGATGACCTTCAAGAAGAAGAAGGGTGGTTCATATGTGGTCACTTGGGATAGTGATGCCTCCTCAAGTGATGATGATGATAGTGATGATGACAAGACCACCAAGAAGAAGGCCCTTGCATGCATTGCTATCAATGAGAAGCCTTCTCTCTTCGACACTCCATGCTTCATGGCTAAGGCCACTAAGGTACAAACTTGTGATAATGATAGAAGTGATGATGAACATGATAATGAAAATGATAGTGATAGTGATGATGATGAACCTACTAAAGATGAATTATTTGACATGCTAGAAGATGCCAAAGAACACTTTGACATTAAGAGAAGGGAATACAAGAGCTTGAATAAGGAGGTAAAAGCCCTTAAACAAGCCCTTGATGAGCTCAAAGCAACTCATGAGAGGCTAGAGGAAGCCCATGAGAAGCTTGGCAAGGCTCACAAAAAGCCTGAAAATGCTCATTCCTCTTTGTGTCGACACATAATTTCGTCTCGTGCCAAGGACACACGCAGCAAGTCAAAAGGGTCCGCTCGATGGAGCAGATCCGCCTAGCTTCAGCGCAGGGGTGGTCGATCCTGCACAATCCTTTCGAGGCATGCCTGTCAATTTGACCCTATAATTGATAAGGAGAGAAAGTTCATCAGTAATTAAGGGCAGAACTTGCTGGTGTTGCCAGACAATCCTGAATGTACGGCTGTGAGAGCCGATATGAAAGGAAATCGGCTAAATAGCTAATTCCAGTATATTCATGAGAATAAGTCAATTAGAGCTCATGGGGTCGTGTGAAGAGAATTGGTTATCATTCAGGATAAACAACATTTAAATAAATATTAATCAATGGCAATAAGATATCAATGATGATCGGTCCATACTGAGCCAATGATTACTGAGTAACCGAACTCCTTTTTATATAAAGAAACAATTCAACATTAATTAATCATTTAATAAAGATAAATCTAATGAACATGTTAGATCTCATCTATCGCCATGACCAGTGGGGCATGAGATAGAATCATGCAGGCCGTAGAAACAACAATAGACTCGACGACCCTAACTCATTACTAATATCAGTGGGGGCATGAGGCAGAATCATGCAGGTCATAATACAATAACAAGATCATGGGGCTAACACATCTTTCAACTTATCTCTACTTCAACAATCTCATGATGTGAACTGTTGATGAAAGCATTCGATATCGGCTAAACAGCTGATTCAGGCATAGCGCACAGTTAAGGTCATGTCTTCTCAGGAACGGGTCTATCAACCAACGATCCCCACTCCACGGTGCCAATAGTGGGGTGAGAGGCAGAATCGCACTAGGCCATGATGATGGGCCATGAAACGGTTCTCGCTAACCAATAGATCTACTCAAGATCGAACATGCCTTAACCGCACGCTATGCACGATTAAGATTGACGTAAAACAGCCGATAAAAACATAACTCATCGCTTAAGATGTAGATTAAATCAGTTTTAGATTAGCATACTGATGAGTTAAATAAGATATAAGGCTGATCCAAATCAATCTCAATCGGGCAGAGTGATATTGCTGTAATTAGATAAGCAATGAAAGCAATAAGCAATATCGGTAACTTAATGAATCTAACAAAGACTGCCACTCTAAGATAGAGCCGATAACTTGACCTTGATCCAATTCAAGCAGTGGGGTGTGAGGCAGAATCACACAGGCCATACTTGAATTAGGCAAGAGTCGATAACTAGCTTATACCAGAGCCGCAGTGGGGGTCGACCGGATTGATGTAGCCATATGAACAGAGGTATAAACCATGACGGTACTTACAACAAGCAGTGGAGGTCGACCGGATCGATGCAGTCGTACTTGCCGAAGAACTTGCCGAGATCTACTCTACTCCTACTCCTAAGGGGTTGTCGGAGCCGAAAAAAGTAATTAACTTGTATTTGATTGATTGATTTATTTCTTACAATAACCGTGGTTTGGTATTTATACCCGGAGCCTAAACACGAGTCCTACTCGAGCATGATTTGTTACAACCTTTGGCATAAAATGAAAATATTCCTAATTTAAGATAACTTGGACTCTAATTTTTTTCCTTTTTGTATAGTCCAACATGTAATTTCCTGGTGCCAATCGTAGTTCATCATTGCTGTCTGCTGACATCACCCTAATATATCCGATTCTAGAGTTGTATTTGAATCGGCTGACATCAATCTTTCTTGACTTGGCACAACCTTGAAAGCCTATGAGTTCTCGCATTCTTTCTCCCAAATTTTGGTGTAAACACATGCCCCCAATTTTGGGATAAAATGGTTTTATCCCAAAATTCTGACTCACTGGTTTACCGTGCCGCAACCGTCCTTATCCGAGAAATACGCATAACTCCTGACTTTTCGGCCTGAGCCTCACATAACATCAATAGTGCCTCTTTCGATGCACTTAGCCTTTTTATTTTCCCCTCTTTTCTGGAGCCAACTTCAATAGCCGACGCCGCCGTTACCGGGGACCCAAACCCTAGCAAAGCTGTCGTTCTGTCAAACCAGTTTATTCGAGCTATCTTTGTTAGATCTAAACTTGCTCCAGCTGTGATGGCGACCCATCATCATGTTCCTAAGGTATGTTTCTAGTTTCCGTTCTCTAGGTGTCGGCCATTACCCCGTATTTCTGCTCCTTTTGAATTTATTTTATCCGATTTCTAGGAAATGAAGAACGAGATCTTGACTCCATCGGCTGTTGTCCCTAATGCTTACTTCCTCAGGCTGATGGGAGACCCTGATCCATCTAATTTTATCTACCAAGAAACCCACCAGATCCCTTTTAAAAGGTTCATAGCGGACTTGTCTTCTTGGAACAAAACTCCCTTCAAAAACTGGCCTAAAGCACCTAAGGGATGGAGAGACTGGTTTTGTAGGGTATCTGCAAAAAAGGGTGGAGATTGAGAGCTTTATGATCTGAACCAGTGTCTGACACTTTCATTGTCCAAAATGGAGAGGAACGATTCACTCCTGATCTCTGCTTCTTATTTTTGGTCTAATGCTCTAAATGCTTTTATTTTTGGCCATGGCCCGATGACCATTACCCTAGCCGATGTATACATGTTGACCGGCCTTAGAACTACTAGATCAATGCAACCTTATGAGTACTTGAGTGCTGGTTCCAACTGATTGGCCAAGATAGTAGACTGTACCGGATGGGCGAGTTACATTCTGAATCATGTTGAGGATGGATCATCTGTTAGTGAACGAGAGTACGTGGCCTTTCTGAATATGTGGTTGGAGAAATTTATCTATTGTGGGTCATCTTATGGCTTGACTTATAATTACAAACTTATGGCAGAACACCTGGCATTAGGTAAGGATATCCCTCTTGGAAAATATCTGTTGGGAGTTGCTTATCATCTGATATACCAAGTGGCTACTCAACTACTGAAGAATGAACCTGTTGACAGAATATGCTCGGCAGTCCACCGAGGGGTATCCCACTGATGGTAGATTTGTCAGTGGGGGTGCACGTAATCAGGAACTAGGATGGTGACACAAGGCACTGGAGATAGCGATTTAGATAGGTTCGGGCCATCTGATCGACGTAATACCCTATGTCCTATGTCTTTGGTGTATTGTATTGATCTGGATGACCAAGTAGCTTGATGTAGCCTATCCACTAGGGGACCCCTATCTCTCCTTATATACTCTCGAGGAGGTAGGGTTACAAGGTAAGTATCCTATTTGGTACTATACAATGTCTTGCGGTGCACGCCGAGCAGCGCCGTGCACGCCTTGATCTTGTGGGCTGGGCCACCTCTAATGGTGCGGCCCATGTCTTGGGGGCCATACCCCCACAGCTAGTCCCCAAGCCTGACAGTAGGTGACATAGTCACATGGTGCCAGGGTCATAAAGTAGAAGACCAGCCGAGCAGGCAGCCAGTCCCTGAGCGTAGCCTCGAGATGAGAACAAGCACATTCACCACAAGGTGAAGTGAGCCCACTTAGTCCTCGAGCCTACTGGAAGATGAAGAATGAATCTTGTAGTAGGGTCAAAGAAGTCTAAAAGCTTGATGACATCATCTGACTTGCACATATGAAGACCCTAGACGTGCTGCCCAAGATCAGCACCCTGAACCGAACAGCATGGAGTAGCTTGATAGCACACCGACAAGACATAGCAAGATCCAAGCACCGAGGAGTCCTTGACGTAGCTGGCGATGTCCAACCACCTAGGGAGTTCCCGGCGTAGCTAGCGATGACTGAGAACCGAGGAGCGAGGAGTCCCCGGCATAGGCGGCGATGACCGAGCACCAAGGAGCGAGGAGTCCCTGACGTAGGCGGTGATGACCGAGCACTGAGGAGCGAGGAGTCCCTGGCATCGCTGGCGATGACCGAGCACCGAGGAGTCCCCGGTGTAGGCAGCGATGACCGAGCACCGAGGAGCGAGGAGTCCTCGGCGTAGGCGGCGATGACCGAGCACCGAGGAGCGAGGAGTCCCCAGCATCGCTGGCGATGACCGAGCACTAAGGAGTCCCCGGTGTAGGTGGGATTGACCAAGCAGCGAGGAGCGAGGAGTCCCTGGCGAAGCTGGCGATTACTGAGCACCGAGGAGCAAGGAGTCTCCGGTGTTGCTGGCGATGACCAAGCACCGAGGAGTGAGGAGTCCCAGATGTCACTAGCGATGTCCGAGCATCGAGGAGCGAGGAGTCCCCAGCGTCACTAGCGATGACCGAGCATCGAGGAGCGAGAAGTCCTCGGCATCGCTAGCGATGTTCGAGCACCGAGGAGCGAGGAGTCCCTAGCGTAGGCGGTGAGGTCTGAGCACCGAGGAGTCCCCAGTGTAGGTGGCGATGTCCGAGCACCGAGGAGTGACCGATGTAGGCGGCGAGGTCCGAGCACCGAGGAGTGCCCGGCGTAGGCGGCGAGGTCTGAGCACCGACGTAGCTGACGACGTTCGTGCAATGAAGTGTGCCCACTTAGTCCTCGAGCACGAAGAATCCGAGGGCTGAGGAGTAACCGACATCGCTAGTGATGACCGAGCACTGAGGAGCAAGAAGTTCTCGGCGTCGCTAGCGATGTCCGAGCACCAAGGAGTGAGGAGTCCCCGGCGTAGGATGCGAGGTCTGAGCATCGAGGAGTGCCCGGCGTAGGCGGCGAGGTCTTAGCATCAACGTAGCTGACAACGTCCGTGCGGTGAAGTGTGCCCACTTAGTCCTCGAGCATGAAGAATCCGAGGGCCGAGGAGTAACCGGCGTCACTAGCGATGAAGCACGAGCGACAAACAGTCTAGTTGACTAGTCAGCGGCGAAGTGAACATTGAGTAGAAATGACCGGCAAATAGTCTGATCAACTAGTCAGCGACGGAGTCATTGAACCAAGTGGTCCGACTAGTTGATTGGTGGAGAAGTCCGAGCACCAGGTGGTCCAATCACCTGGACGATGATCCTGCAATACAAACATGTAGAATGGATAGTACATGATGTAGAAATAAATGAACTATAGAGAAAAATAAGCAATGGTGATAAAACGGCGTATGCAGTTCGGTGATCAGTTGGCGTGGAAATATATTTATGTTTAATATAAACCGCCCAAATAGTTAGTGTGTAGCTGAGTCTCTAGCCCTAGCTAGCCCATAGTCCATAACGTCGAGCACGGAGCCCATGCACATGTAGGAGGAACAGGCATGACCAAGGAGCCGCTGCCGACCACCCATAACGCAGAGCGCGGAGCCCGTAGCATGTGTAGGGAGGAGCCGGAGACAGGGCCGTCTCTGGAGGTGTCCGAGCATCAATAGGACTATTCAGGGGTTTAGAAAATCGTTCGGAGAGCAAACATGGAGAAAACAGTTCAAAGAAACATTATGGCAATATATGGAGATTGGAGAATATTTAGAAAAATATTAAAGCGTGACTTAGCTTTAGACCGAGCGTCTGGTCGGTGTTGATGGTGAGCACCTAGTGGGCAGTGAGTTGTCGGTGAAGACAACCTCAGAGGTGGTTATGAGATCGGGTCTACTATCATGAGGGCTGGTGTAGCCAGCAAGGAATCGTCGTCGTGGTCCGGCATGGATCTCCATGAGATTGATGACGAGAATGTATTGTTGATTTGAGGTCCATCTGGCTCACCATGGATCAAGCGCACACCCCTACCTGGCGTGCCAACCGTCGATAGAATATGCTCGGCAGTCCACCGAGGGGTATCCCACGATGGTAGATTTGTCGGTGGGGGTGCGTGTAATCAGGAACCGGATGGTGACACTAAGGCGCAGAGACAGCGATTTAGACAGGTTTGGGCCGTCTGATTGATGTAATACCCTACATCCTGTGTCTTTGGTGTATTGTATCGATCTAGACGACCAAGTAGCTTGATGTAGCCTATCCACTAGGGGACCCCTACCTCTCCTTATATACTCTGGAGGAGGTAGGGTTACAAGGTAAGTATCCTATTTGGTACTATACAATGTCTTGCGGTGCACGCCGAGCAGCACCGTGCATGCCTTGATCTTGTGGGCTAGGCCACCTCTGATGGTGCGGCCCATGTCTTAGGGGCCATACCCCCACAGAACCAGTACAGACTATCAGCGGCCCTTGGTGGATGATATAATTGTGGCTCAATCTGTACATGCATAAGTCGGTAAGGCCTGATCTTAGAGATCTGAGTTTTCCCTCCTCCAATTTTGATGAGGAATACAGAGGCGAAGAAGGAAGAACCCGACAGTGTATGAATTATGGTGAGGCTGCATCGGCCATAACCATTGACTTCGATGTTGGCCACTTCTTCAAAAAGCTTTACATAGGGTTTGATGTAGCCATCATGACTTGGCTACCTTACAAGGAGGAGGATGAACTAATCTTTCCATTCAAGTTCTGATTTGAGTCCGGCTGCTCGAACAAGATCGCGGCCATGATCTTTAATACCTTTATCAAGCCCTATGTTCTTCCAGCCGAATTTCATCATCATCGTGGCAAAATGGTCAAAGGCTCCTCCACACCAAGCAATCCTCCGACCTATGAGTTCTACAACCCTTCTTTTGTGGCCTGTCAGTTCAGCCTTGACCAACTTCCCCCCCCCCCCGCCTGTTCTTTGAGAACATCTTGAAGCTGAGGGAAGATGTCAGCGACGTGCTAGAAGGTTCCAGAATCTTTCAATTGGGGTCAGACCTTCCTTCTTTTTCCTTGCACGACTGGGTCATAGCTTGTTTCTCTTCCAACCTCTTCGACACCTAGTGGCAAGAATGGCATTCCCATCTTTTCTGTGGGCCAGTCCACCCTCTGTGTATAGCTCTAGACGAGGAATTTACTTCTAGTAGTGAGGTAATCTTTTATTTCCCTTTTCAGATAGACTAGTTGGCGAATCCTTTTGCCAATCATTCTGATTGATCCTTTTAGGACGTCAAATTCGACCCTCCAAGCCTAGACAAGAGAGGGCGTCCCATAGATTACCAACCCTCATGCCCATTTTCAAGGATGGGATCAGCCGCACCTTCCTTGAAGAGGTTGATGAGAACCCTTGCTGCTCCCACAATTGTGACACGTCACCCTCCAAAGTGCACGGCATCTCTAGGGGTAACTCAGAAGGCTACTACTGGGAAGAGACTGCGTAGAATGAGACCATCAGCTATTCAGGTAATCAATTCACCTTTTCCTCGGATTGGTGTTTAACTTTCTAATCTTGTTCCTTCATAGTTATTGAGCATTGCGTCACAGTCTACTTTGGGCGCCGGATTGCTATCCTAGGCATTTGATTCAGCCCCAACTGAACCTTCATCGGCTGATCCATGAATGGAGCCGATCTCGGCTGAAATAACCGATACTCCCATAAGGACAAAAAATGTAAGTTCCATCTTTGAAATTTACTAGAGCATCCTTCTTGATTTCTTGATTCATTGTTATCCCCACCTCTTATTTGGCTATTCATTATTCTAGACATGTTTTGATGAAACATTCATGCAAGAACAGGAATCTGGTAGTTCACCTATTGGCAATGATCCAATTGACATTGGGAATAATCCTATGGTCGGTGTTCAGACTGCCGATCCCCCAATCCGACACACACCTGATGGTAAGGAAACTATACGTCTTTTCCATCGTGATGATCGTGAACTGAAAATTTCCCCTGTCATTGCAGATGCCAATGCTAGAAGTTTAGAGCTGACTTAGCTGGATGTTATTGGAGCCTCATTAGCTACCCCTTCCCCTCCAACAAAGGCCGCTATAGAGAAGGCGCCATATCTTCTTTGTTGTTCACTTTGCGATAAATTGAGCCAAACCTTCTAACCAAGTTTTCTCTTGTGCACATGCATCCAATCTTCCAGTCCAGAGCCATTCTCTCAATTTTGAGGAATATATTGATGAGGATGAAATCAAATCGTCAGCTACTTCTCCTAGTGAAGCCCTATCGAAAGAGGCCAGAAAGCGGCTAAGACATATATTGCCAATGCTCAAGAAGGACATAGCCGATCTGATCCAAGACACCGACTTGATGTAGAGAGTCTTCTTGGCTATAAAGGGTGATCCATATCCAACCCTCTCTAGAGTCTTGTTATATTTGTTTTCTTTTGAAGATCAAGCTCTGAAGGTGAAAAAGATTCAGAGAAACCTATCCAACCATGAAGCTTTGATGGCATAGGATAGCTCCAACAAGCAAGAGGCTAAAGAGTTGATGCGACTAATTGATGATTTAAAAATTCCTCCTCTAGGACTGATCCGGAGCTTTCATAGCTAGAAATCAAACGTGCTGAACTTGAGAAGGAACTAGAAAGCATGAAAGCTGCTATTGACCGTCGCAAGTTTACTCTGGCCTAAATCCCCGATGCCATCAAACAGAAGAAACAGAAATTGCTGGCCAAAGTAAAAAGAAGCAGAGCCATTTGTAGCAGTCTTGAGAACACTCCTAGAATAGCCGAAGAGTACGAGCAAAAGATTGCAGAAGCCGATGTCGTCTAGCTAGAACTATTGAAAACTATCCAGGATGTCTTGAACTTGTAATTCATAAGTTAATGCATGTATGACCATACTTTCCTGTTGTCTCGTTGTATCTTTGTTTTGACTAAAGAGCCAATTTAAAACAACCGATCTCAGACTTCTGATCTTAATCCAGTTGAGTCTGAAAACACGGCTTCTATTAAGAGAATCCTTCGATTTCCCTCCTTCAGCCGTTTGGTACCTTTGCGTATGACTGCTTTTTCTTTTGTCTTTGTTCTATAGGTGATACATATTGTATCAGCTTTTACTGTTTTTAAGATCTTTATTACTAGAGGCGATACCCTTATGGTACCGACTACTAGAGCTGAGAATGAATTGGCTATCAAATGTTGCCCGGGTGTCAGGATAACGTACCATAGAAACTTTCACATCAAAAGTCAAACGAGCAATCAACCCAGGTCGAACATCCTGTTAAGTGAAACATGACTTCTTCAAATCCATTAACTCTGAATTCGCCACCTTATCTAAAATTCATACATCGGCCCAAACCTCATAACTAATACTTGTTTTCCTTTATTCCAATGGCCGATATGAAGCCGTAACCTTTTTTACTAAAATAAACTCTTAGAGCTGATCGCTTGCATCGGCTGTTGGCTTTCATTGCCGATCTTAATGAAGCCTCCTTCCCATGACTTGCTAGAAAAACACTCAAAATCTCCTAGTTCCCAAAAGACTAGATTGGCTGTTGCGATGCTTATGGACTCATCAGCACGAACTAGTTCGACATCATCTCCATGCCATTGAATCAAACACTAATGCATGGTCGACGGTATGCAGTAATTCACATGAATCCAATCATGACCGAGGAGTAAACTATATGATCCTTTCCCATCAATGACAAAGAACGTGGTGAGCAGAGTTTTACTCCCGATTGTTAGTTCAACGTTTATTGCCCTCGGGTCTTGGATGTATTTCCTCCGAAGTCTCTAAGCATCATGTCGGTCTCAAGCAAATCTCCTAGTCACTTGCCAAGCTTACGGAAAGTGGTGTATGGCATAAGATTGATAGAAGCACCTCCGTCCACCAAAATCTTGTTCATCGGCTTCCCATCAACAAAACCTTTCATATATAAAGCCTTTAAGTACCGATGCTTGACTAGCTTATCAAATATTGCTTGCTGCACAACTGTTAACTTGGCAACCATCTCTTCATACTCTGACTCGTCGAAGTCTGAATAAACTTCCTAATCTGCTAGAGCTCTGAATTCTGATGGTAACAGAAAAGCCATTTGGATATTAGCCGATGGTTGCCTCTTATTAGCTATCTGCTTGGTACGCCATACTTGAGTTTTATCGGGTGCCTAAGCCTATTCCATCTCTCTATTCCTTAGGTGCTGCACCCTCCTCTTTTGGCTTCTCGTCAAATCTCCTAGGCACCACTGGCCTTCCTGCCACGTGTATCTTCTTTTAGTGCCTTCCTCTTCATGATCAACCTAGTCCTGTCCAATGACTCTTTTTCCCAATTGATCATGAACACTTTCATTTTTAAGCGCCGATCCATGTTGTTATGATGATATGCATCTTGAGCATGGATAGACCGGTGGTTTGTTCGAGATTGCCTATACTCCCGATATTGATTGCTATATTCTAGACAGTCATGTCTGGTAGGCAACTTCAAACCTTCATTCCAGCAATGCCTAAAGAAGGGACAATTCCAATGTAATTTAGCTTGTTCCCTTTCATACCTCTCTTCTTCTAATTAATGCTGGTATGCTTGATCTTTTAACCAACATTGATAATCCTTTTCCCTCTGCCGCTGCCATTTATTCAATAGAATCTGAGATGTGACCCATGGCTTTGACGTCTCTGCTTTCAACATCTTCCTCTACTTGTATCGGCTCTTTTGTTCGGCACAACGTCTTCTAATCTCTCTGTACTCATCAGCCAATATTTGCATTTTGGAATCGACTGTCCCAGCTTCTCTCGACTTGGTCGATGTTAGGACCTTGGTTTTTCCTTTGAACAGCCCAGTATCAACCATGTTCTGATCTCCTAGGAAAGGATTATCATTGACTTTTATCTTCTGAGGTGTATCGAATTTGAGCCTCCCTTGCTGAATAGCTCTCTGTATATGCTGCCTGAAGATTCTGCATTCATTAGTGGAATGAGAAGTAGCATTATGGAATTTGCAGAACTTCTTGTTCTTCAACTGATCAGGGGGCAACATGACATGACAATCGGGCAACTTGATCTGCCCCTTCTCAAACAAGAAATCGAAGAGCTTGTCCGATTTGGTAACATCAAAGTCATAACTCTCCTCAACTCCTCTTCCCTAAGGATTTGGCACCATCACTGTCTTCTTGCCCCAATTCCATTTAGCTTGCAGCAACTCCTCTTCTTCATCTTCATAGCCATCTTCAATTGAGTATGGATCATAAGCTTCGGCTACTGTGGTGCTCTTTTGGAATCGGGCATCTCTACGCATACTCTGAAATTGGCTATTGAGCGCTGCAACCCATTGAGTCAATTGCCCTAAGTTGTCAAACTCTTGTCCTAGCAGCTTTTCTTTCCACATTGGCAGCATTTCTTGGACAGCTAAAGATGCTAGCTGATCATCGGCCAAGCTTAATGAGAAGCACAAATTCCTAGTCTCTCAGAATCTCTAAAGAAACTCAGTGCCTGATTCATTAGTCCTCTATCTCATGGTTGTCAAATCGGTTATCTTCTTTTCTCTAGTTCTAGTGTAAAAATATGTATGAAACTTCTCTAGGTCAGCCCAGTTGGCAATGGAGTTGACTGGTAGTGATGAGAACCAAGTGAAGGCTGGCCCTGACAGGGACAAGGAGAAGAAATGAACTCGTTGGGCATCCTCAACTGACACTTCGCCCAATTGTGTAAGATACTAACTGACATGTTCTATTGTGCTTGTACCATCTTGACTAGTGAACTTGGTGAATTCTAGGAGCCTATAATTTGTAGGAAGGGCGACCAAATCATACCATTCTGGATATGGGCGTTTGTACAAAAAAGTCATTCCTTTTGGCTTTAGACCAAACTGATTCTTCATCATCTCAGTCACCTTGAGCAGCAACTCGTCAGCTTGTGGATTTGGATTTCTCAGTACTTGCTGACCCGTCTGTGGATTGAAATCCCACGTGCCTTGATATCCTAGATTTGATATCATGTAGAGGGTGTTATAATCCGTGCCATAGTGATAGCCTTGTGGAATCTCAATCTGTTGGGTCCTTTGCTGGCTTGCTGCTTAAAGTCTCTGATTATAGACATAAGGATCTATATCTCTACGGATCCTTTGAATTGATGGCGCTATCTTTTGAACCGACAACGGTATGTGGCCTGATGTGCCAAAATTGCTCATCTGGTTTTGACTTTGCCCCACCAGCTACTGTACATGCTGTACTGATGGTCCAGGATTATACTGTATCTAATTTGGAGCAGTACCCAGAGTTTGTTCAGATGAACCTTGAAGTGTTTGGATGCCACCATTACCAGTTGGTGCTGCTTCTTAATGACTGGTACCGACTTGATTAGTCCCTTGGGTCGATAGATCTGGAATATTATAACAAGTTGATCCAACCTAACCAACTCGAATTCCATGAATCGCCTCTTTCATGGCGTTGTGAAATGCATCAATGAAAGCTTCATTGCGGCTTGATATGGCATCACAAACAGACTTGTCTATGGCTTTCGTAAAGAAATGCCTATCTTTAGCTTCGACCATATCTGTCTGTCCATGTAGTAGAACTCTTGGTAGTAGAAATTTCTGAATAATTGTGCTGTCACGTGTTTTGGTGTAGGACAACAAACACTTATTCTGAAATTCTTCCGTAGCTTTGTTGATGGTATCTTTATCTTCATCAGGCAGGTCTTCATAATGTACCATAAGGATGTTGTCTTTGTTGTGAACCACCATGACGATTGTGGTGCCCACTGGGCATGCCAGAAACATGTGTCGACATAGAATTTCATCCCGTGCCAACACATGCAGCAAGCCAGAAGGGTCCGCTCGATGGAGCAGATCCACCTAGCTTCAGCACAGGGGTGGTCGATCCTATGTACTCCTCCTGAGGCGTGCCAGTCAATTTGACCCTGCAATTGATAAGGAGAGAAAGTTCATCAGTAATTAAGGGTGGAACTTGCCTGGTGTTGCCAGACAGCCCTGAATGTATGGCTGTGAGAGCCGATATGAAAGGAAATCGGCTAAATAGCCAATTCCAGTATATTCATGAGAATAAGTCAGTTAGTGAAGCGACCTAATTTCCGCGATGGGAAATCCACAGAGTCGAAGTGTAATAAGACCGTTGTAGATCATATTACCCAAATTTCCAGTTGAATACCACATCCATACAATGATAATATCAGAGTACAAATAGTGAGAATTACATAATTTATTATATCGCCGCATTGGCGGAATCAAAAGTAACATTCATTTAGAATAGCTTGAAGATAAGATCGCCAAACTCGAGCATAGGCATGAACCCCTCAACTATCAAACTCCTCGGAGCTATACTCCTCAGTAGAACCTGTGTGTCAAAATTTATCAGTACGATTTGTACTGGCCACTCCCACCCTATGAGCATTGCTTTGTGGAAATTGGATGCAAGTTGGATATATTCAAAAGGAACCTATAAGGCTGGGGTTTCCTATGTTTTAGCATATCAAGTATATAATAATAGTTGGTCAAGTTTTAACACCATTCCCACACACATACCACCCCATTCCCTTTCTAGAGCCATGTTTCGATCCAGGGATCGATATACCACCATCTCCACACCATCACCATACCATTGCTTAGTAGACAGGCCAACTCCCTCTTGGCACTGTCTCAAGGCCCGTAGCCCCTGGCTACAACCGACACTCTCTCATGGGGGAAGAAGAGAAGGACTCATCTCGCTATCTAGTTTAAGCGAAACCTAGGAAAGGTCCATAGCCGACAAGTCGGCACATGTATCGATCGATCAACCATACACTCTGTAGAGGTTTTATATAACCACAAGATCCGCCTTCCTCGCTGACCGTCATCAACTAGGCTGATTCTGGCCGCTTGCTAGCCTAGGATAATGCCACTCTACCATTCAGCCCTAGGTACACCCCAAGTCTAGTCTAGGGTGGCTAAAACTATGAGTCATAAGCGAGGTCCACAAGGTCTTCATGAAGTCTTGGAAGGGTGTGGGGGAAATCCTCTGTGCCCCGTACCTCCTTACACTATCCGCTATCAACCTAGCAGTAGTGGCAATATCCTACCAAGTAGTCCGACCGTCCCGCACCATATAGGGCGAGTGGTACGTAAGGCTTCCCGGTGAATCTGAGTACTAGTAAGTCCTTAGGGATGACCAAGCTAGAATGTCTCTATCAGGGTTTCCATTTACCGTGCCACCATAGCACCTCCACCCCGGGCTCCTCCCATCACAGGTTCACACCCAAGACCACCTCATATACCATTTACCCACCACAGGTATCCATTCCAGGGGTGCCCTGGTAGCACCCCATGGGAAGACTTGCCCCAGGCTCATCGTATACTCCAACTTGGTCGACACAACCCTCACCCTCCACACACCCAAGTCACACACGTAGCACTCTCCCCATCGCCCAGATAACACCACTTATTAACGTAGTATAAGCATAGTAGAAGTACAAGCAAATGAAATATAGCAGTAAGCGTGTGTCTAGCCTAATAGCAGGGTATGCAGGGGTAAGGTTGCGTCAAGGTAGAGGCCATCAAGTAAGCATACTACCATGCAAGTCCTATCATAGTATGATTATAATAGTAAAATAAAGCAATAACAGTTCTATATTAGCCATGCGTAATAGGTGCTACGAGATTGGGTGGGATGTAGGCACCTTTAGTGTAGTCGTCTCCGTTCTCCTCACGGTACTCACGATCCTCGTTCAGTCTGGTTCTCCTTCGATTCTGCAACGATCAGTATTGTAGTCGTGTTAGCGATGTCTATAGAATAATACAAAGAAGCAATGAAAATTCAAAAGAGCCAAATGCACTCAAACATGGGTTCATTGCGTAAAGCTCAATTTTAGATGAAATTTGGTCCTAGTTTCATATTTTTCTAAGGTCGTATGAATTAGTTATGAATTTCTGAAGGTTAAATCATTTCTGAAAATGGAAAAAGGCTGAATTAATCCTGGGCTGACACGTGTCACGCTGTGACTTGTCCACGTGGCATGCTGATGTTAGCGTGACATCAGCATGACGTCACCAACTCGGCTCTGAGCTGACAAGTGGGGTCCTGCTGACGTCAGCATGACGTCATCAACGTCATCGTTCCGATAGGTGGGGCCAGGGTCTCTTGGGTCACTGACCTGTGGGTCCGATCAGAGTCAACATCCAGTCAACGGTCAACAGGTCAGGGTCACTAACGCGTGGGGCCAGGGCTGCTGACGTCAGTAGCTATCGTCATCATGACGTCAGCATGACGTCACCTCGGCTGTGTTGTTACTGATAGGTGGGACTCGCGTGACGTCGTCATGACGTCACTTACCGACATGTGGGTCCCGAGTCTCTGTGACGCTGACATGTGGGGCCAGGTCAACCATCAATGTTGACCGGTCAACTGGTCAACTAGGTTGGGCCTCAACCGGGCTTTGGTGGGCCTAGGACTGGGCTGGATTTGGGTCGGGTCGGCTTAGACACGTGGCATGCTGTGGCGCTGCCACAGTCGTAGCCAAGGGCCCCCACTAGGCTTGGTTCACAGGCATGGTCCACGGTGGACGCATGCGCCGGTCTACGGTGAACCGCGTCTCCTTCCGGTGAACCAGCATCCACCCTCCTTCTCTTCTCTCTGTGGTCTACGTGTACCGGGTGCAGGCACGTGCGGCCAACGAGGGGAGCCCTCTGCTTCCATCCCCGGCGTGCTCCCACCGGTGGTGTGCTCACCAGCGTGATCCTATGGCGGCGCTGGCGTTCAATTAAGGTGGGGAAAAGCTTCTCTAGGCCATGGCGAACATGATGGTGGGGTCTGGGTGGCGGCCGGGGCTTTCCTAGGGTGTTGGCCATGGTGGTCGGTGGCTTGGTCATGGCGGTGCTCACCGGTGGGGCAACTAGGGGCTACTCCAAGGGTCTTGGTGCCCCGTTCCCGTTCAGACTGCTAGCGGGCAACCGGGACAAGTGACGACGATGACCAAAAGACTGTGGTAGAGTCCGCGCGCGGTGATGGTGCACGGTGGAGCTCTGGCCGAGGTCCGGTGCTCGTGGCCAGGACGTTGTGGCCGGCTAATGGGGTCTTGGTCTACGTGGCTGCCCTCCGAGCGTCCTGGTGGTGCTACAGCTGCATCCTAGTTTGGTGAGGCAGCCAGGTGTGCAAGTGGTGGCCTGCGCCATGATGGCGGCGTCAGGAGCATGGTGTGCGCGTGCTCTGCTATGGTGTCCAGGGGCTAGGAGGGGTCTTAGCAGCGAGGGGCTCACCATTGGTGTCGAAGGTGAAAGGATGGCGGTGTAGTGGAGGGTCATGGCCGTGAAGACGGAGGCAGTGTAGTGCCGACCCGTGACCGTGATGAAGACGACGGCGTCGTCTTCGGCTCCAATGACTTCGGCAGCACGCGGGTGGCTCCATTCCTCCTCTCCTGATCTCCTTCTTAGCCCTCTTCTTTCGGTGCCGGTGTGGGCTGCTGGGCCACCAAGCGGCGGCAGGTGGCTAAGGGAGAGGCTATGGCTCCGGGGTCTTTTATAGCCGAGCTCCATGCCTCCAATGGTGATCGGCATCAGTGCGGTGGGAAGGCGCACGACGCATCCGACGGTGGCGTGAGGTTGCATGAGCATGACGCGAGGGGGAACAAGGCCATGCCCCGAGCGTGACCCCCTAGCCCGCTCCTGCCATCACTGTCGGCCTCCGGTCACGCGGGTGGTTGAGGCGTGGGCGCGAAGAAGATGAATAGGAAGGCTGACAGGTGGGGCCCAGGCAAGCAGTGAGAGCAGCTCAGCGTCGCGCGCACGTGTTGCAAGGCTGGGCTAGCATGCTGGGCCTGCACGAGCTGGCGTGCTGGTGCGTTGGCTGGCGTGGTCAGGCCAGGCCTGCTTGCGGCTGCATGTGGGCTAGCAAAGCCTAGGTGAGCGAGTTGGGCTGGCTGGGGAAAGAAGCAGGCTAGGCCGACCGGTCACTTGGGCTGCGAGGCCGGCTCCACCCTTTCCTCTTCTTTTTATTTTTCTTTTCTTCTCCTTTGTTTGAATTCAAATTTGGTTTTGGAATTTGAATTCAAAATTGGTGTACCCTATTCATGGGAGTTTTAGATATGAGGCCCACAACATTCTTTTATATATATATTAGGAATTTATTTTAGCTATTTTGTATAACAAAAATAAGTGTAGTTTTGTTATACAGAAATGGAAATGGTTTTCTCTTTAAACATTTATTCTTTGGTTTGAGTAATATTTACTTTATGGTTTATTTCTTTAAGGGAGTTGTTAGGCATTACATAAAGCAAATGAAAATCTAAATCACCATGTGAGTTAATAATGTATGCTATGCTTCATTTGTCAGTATTTAAATAAACATGATTAACACATTTGTCAGTTAATAATGGCATGCTTACGTGTTGACTTGGGTTGGGGTTAGACCTAATGCATCTCTTAGGTTGGGTTTCTATACATGACACTCATCAACACATGGGAGTTTTTAAGAAAAATTTTGTAGTTGGTATTTTTGGTGTATGGATTTTTGGGGTTGTTATAGTTAGAGCTCATGGGGTCGTGTGAAGAGAATCGGTTATCATTCAGGATAAACATCATTTAAACAAATATTAATCAATGGCAATAAGATATCAATGATGATCGGTCCATACTGAGCCAATGATTACGAGTAACTGAACTCATTTTTATATAAAGAAATAATTCAACATCACTTAATCATTTAATAAAGATAAATATAATGAACATGTTAGATCTCATCTATCGCCATGACCAGTGGGGCATGAGGCAGAATCATGTAGGCCGTAGAAACAACAATAGACTCGACGACCCTAACTCATTACTAATATTAGTGGGGCATGAGGTAGAATCATGCAGGCCGTAATACAATAACAAGATCATGGGGCTAACACATCTTTCAACTTATCTCTACTTCAACGATCTCATGATGTGAACTATTCATGAAAGCATTCGATATCGGCTAAACAGCCGATTCAAGGCATAGTGCACAGTTAAGGTCATGTCTTCTTAGGAATGGGTCTATCAACCAACGATCCCCACTCCACGATGCCAACAGTGGGGTGAGAGGCAGAATCCCACAGGCCATGATGATGGGCCATGAAACGGTTCTCGCTAACCGATAGATCTACTCAAGATCGAACATGCCTTAACCGCACGCTATGCACGATTAAGATTGACACAAAACAGCCGATAAAAACATAACTCATCACTTAAGATGTAGATTAAATCAGTTTTAGATTAGCAAACAATGAGTTAAACAAGATATAAGGCCAATCCAGATTAATCTCAATCAGGTAGAGTGATATTGTTGTAATTAGATAAGCAATGAAAGCAGTAAGCAATATCGGTAACTTAATGAATCTACCAAAGACTGCCACTCTAAGATAGAGCCGATAACTTGACCTTGATTCAATTCAAGCAGTGGGGTGTGAGGCAGAATCACACAGTCCATACTTGAATTAGGCAAGAGTCGATAACTAGCTTATACCAGAGCTGTAGTGGGGGTCGACCGGATTGATGTAGCCATACGAATAGAGGTATAAACCATGACGATACTTACAACAAGCAGTGGAGGTCGACCGGATTGATGCAGCCATACTTGCCGAAGAACTCGTCGAGATCTACTCTACTCCTACTCCTAAGGGGTGGCCGAAGCCGAAAAAAGTAATTGACTTGTATTTGATTGATTGATTTATTTCTTACAATAGCCGGGGTTTGGTATTTATACCCTAGAGCCTAAACACGAGTCCTACTCGAGCACGATTTGTTACAACCTTTGGCATAAAATGAAAACATTCCTAATTTAAGATAACTTGGACTCTAATTTTTCCCTTTTTGTAGAGTCCAACATGTAATTTCCCAGTGCCAACCGTAGTTCATCATTGCTATCTACTGACGTCACCCTAATATATTCGATTCCAGAGTTGTATTTGAATCGGCTAACATCAATCTTTCTTGACTGGCACAACCTTGAAAGCCTATGAGTTCCCGCGTTCTTTCTCCCAAATTTTGGTGTAAACACTTTGCTTAATGAGCAAGATAAAAAGAAGCATGTTGAGACTTGTGATGTAGGTTTAACTTGTGATATAATTGATGAATCATTATCTATGCCTATCATTGTTGCTCCCACTAACCCTTCTTATAGTACTTCTATTTCCACCTCATTTAGTAGTGATGGTCATATAGTACTAATGGTTGAGATTGAAAACCTCAAGAAGGAGGTCAATAAGCTCACTCACACCTTGGCTAAGGCCTATGGTGGTGAGGACCGCTTGCTTACGTGCTTGGGTAGTCAAAGAGCTTCTTTTTACAAAGAGGGATTGGGCTATACCCCCAAGAAAGGTAAGGCAGCCTTTGCTCCTCATAAGACTAGTTTTGTGAAGAACAATGGTCGGTTTTGCACTAGTTGCAAGCAAGTTGGTCATAAAGAGCATGAATGCAAAAACAAGAGCAAAAATGCTAATGTATCCTCCATTAAGCTTGATTCTTTCTATATGCTTACCAAGGGTGCAAATGGTGTAAAGGCTAAGTTCATTGGTAAACCATGGATGAGCTCAAAGAAGAAAGCCATTTGGGTACTAAAGAGCTTAGTGACTAACCTTCAAGGACCCAAGCAAGTTTGGGTACCTAAAAAGAATTGATCTTCTTTTGTAGGTTAATTACAAAGCCGGAGGAAGGCATTGGGTTCTTGATAGTGGGTGCACTCAACACATGACCAGTGATGCAAGAATGTTCAACTCAATCAATACCAATGGCAATGATGGTTATGATAGTATCATATTTTGTGATAATGGCAATGACAAGGTCAAAGGGCTTGGAAAGATTGCAATATCCAATGATATGAGCATATCCAATGTGTTGCTAGTAGAGAGCTTGAACTTCAATTTGCTATCTATGGCTCAATTGTGTGATCTTGGATTCAAATGCATATTTAGGGTAGATGATGTAGAGATCATAAGTGTAGATGGCTCTAATTTGATCTTCAAAGGATTTAGATATGAGAATCTATACTTGGTTGATTTCAATGCTAGTGAAGCTGAATTATCTACATGCTTGTTCACTAAGTCTAGCATGGGTTGGCTATGGCATAGAAGGCCTGGTCATGTTGGAATGAAACAATTGAATAGATTGGTTAAGCATGACTTGGTTAGAGGCTTGAAAGATGTTGTGTTTGAAAAGGATAAGCTTTGTAGCTCTTGTCAAGCCA
Organism: Miscanthus floridulus; assembly: GCF_019320115.1. NCBI lineage: Eukaryota > Viridiplantae > Streptophyta > Magnoliopsida > Poales > Poaceae > Miscanthus > Miscanthus floridulus. The sequence goes on along the minus strand of NC_089583.1, from coordinate 67,319,886 downwards.
GAAAACAAATTGGAAACACCTATCCCAAGAAAAGCATGATGAGCACTAGTAAAGCATTTGAGTTATTGCACATGGATTTGTTTGGGCCAACACAATACACTAGCATTGGGGGAAATAAATATGGCTTTGTGATAGTGGATGATTATACTAGATACACATGGGTATTCTTTCTAGTGGACAAAAGTGATGTGTTTGCAGCATTCAAATCATTTGTCAAGGGCATTCACAATGAGTTTGAAACAACCATCAAGAGAGTTCGAAGTGACAATGGTAGTGAGTTCAAGAATACTAGAATTGATGAGTTGTGTGATGAATTTGGAATTATACATCAATTCTCGGCCAAGTACACTCCACAATCAAATGGCCTTGTTGAGAGGAAAAATAGAACACTCATTGATATGGCAAGGTCTATACTTAGTGAGTACAATGTTAGTTAATCTTTTTGGGCCGAAGCTATCAACATGGCATGCTATTGTAGCAACCATCTCTATTGTCACCCATTGAAAGAGAAGACACCATATGAGCTCTTGAATGGTAGAAAGCCCAACATTGCATATTTTTGGGTCTTTGGTTGCAAATGCTATATCTTGAAGAAAGGCACTAGATTGGGCAAGTTTGACAAGAAATATGATGAAGGATTCCTACTTGGTTACTCCACTACAAGCAAAGCATATAGAGTTTGGAATTTGGATAGTGGTACTCTTGAGGAAGTTCATGATGTTGAATTTGATGAAACCAATGGTTCATAAGAAGAGAATGATAACTTGGAAGATGTTAGAGGCATTCAACTATCAAATGCCATGAAGAACATGGATGTTGGTGAATTGAGGCCTAGGCAAGTGAATGATGATGAAGATGATCAAGTGCAAGTGCTCTCTAACTCAAATGTGCAAGATGATACAAATCAAGTTAGAACAAGTGGCTCTCATGATAATGAGCAATATAAAGTGGCTAGTACATCATCTCAACCCAATGATCAAGCAAGTGCAAGCAATCAAGTTCCAATCCTCCAACCAACCAATATTGCTAGGGATCATCCATTGGACACTATCATTGGTGATATTTCTAGAGGTGTACAAACAAGATCAAGATTGGCATCATTTTGTGAGCATTTCTCCTTTGTGTCATCCATTGAACCAAAGATGATAGATGAAACATTGAAGGATGTTGATTGGGTGAATGCTATGCATGAAGAATTGAATAACTTCACAAGAAATCAAGTATGGGAATTAGTAGAGAGACCAAAGGGACACAATGTGATTGGAACCAAATGGGTCTTTAGAAACAAGCAAGATCAAGATGGGATTGTAGTAAGGAACAAAGCAAGATTGGTAGCACAAGGCTATACACAAGTCGAAGGTCTTGACTTTAGAGAAACATATGCCCCGGTTGCTAGATTGGAAGTTATTAGAATCTTGCTAGCCTATGCTTATGCCCACAACATCAAGCTCTATCAAATGGATGTCAAGAGTGCATTTCTCAATGGTTACATCAATGAAGAAGTATATGTTGAGCAACCTCCCTAGTTTTGAAGATGACAAGAAGCCCAACCATGTGTACAAGTTGGAGAAGGCATTATATGGCTTGAAGCAAGCACCTAGAGCATGGTATGAGAGATTGAGGGACTTCCTACTCTCTAATGGGTTTATAATGGGCAAGGTTGACACCACTCTTTTCATCAAGATTGGCAAAGACTTGTTTGTGTTGCAAATCTATGTTGATGATATCATATTTGGATCAACCAATCAAGACTTTTGTGATGAGTTTGGAAAGATGATGGCTAATGAGTTTGAGATGTCCATGATTGGAGAGTTGAGTTACTTCCTTGGTCTTCAAATCAAGCAATTGAAGAATGGTACATTTATGAGTCAAGGCAAGTATATCAAGGACATGATTAAGAAGTTTGGCATGAGTGATAGTAAAGCCATTAGCACACCAATGGGAACAAAATGGCAACTTGGATAGTGATGCAAGTGGAAATATGGTGGATCAAAAATTGTATCGGTCTATGATTGGAAGCCTACTCTATGTGACTACATCAAGGCCGGATGTCATGTTTAGTGTATGCATGTGTGCAAGATTTCAAGCCTCACCAAGAGAAAGTCATTTGAAGGCTACTAAGAGAATATTGAGGTACTTGAAGCATACACAAAATGTTGGTTTGTGGTATCCCAAAGGAGCAAAGTTTGACCTAGTTGGTTACTCCGACTTGGATTATGCGGGATGCAAGGTTGAAAGAAAGAGCACCTTGGGCACATGTCAGTTGTTGGGAAGATCACTTGTTTTATGGTCATCAAAGAAGCAAAATAGTGTTGCATTATCAACCGCCAAAGCCGAAATACATATCCGCCGGTAGTTGTTGTGCACAAATACTTTGGATGAAGGCCACTTTGAGTGATTTTGGAATCAAGTTCAAGAAAGTGCCATTGCTATGTGACAATGAGAGTGCAATCAAGTTGACCAACAATTCGGTTCAACATGCAAGAACAAAGCACATTGATGTCCGCCACCATTTCATAAGAGATCACCAACAAAAAAGGGACATTTGCATTGAGAGTGTAGGCACCGAAGATCAACTTGCCAATATATTCACCAAGCCATTAGATGAGAAAAGGTTTTGCAAGCTAAGGAATAAGTTGAACATATTGGATTTCTCAAATATGTGTTGATGCACCCCCCACTTATATGGCATGCCTCTCCTTCGAGCAATCCAAGGTCAAGTTGATTGGCATGGCATACATCCTTGCTAAGGACATGTTTAGTGCATCTAGACATCTTTCACATTTAATAGGCTCATTCATGAAAATCAAATGAATTTGATGATTATATGATACCACTATTGCTTCTATGCATATTTTGATCTAGTGGTAGCATATGACATGTTTATGGGCTTGTAAACCTAGTGTTGGATCTAGTAAATGAGCTCTAAATGTTTAACTCAACATGGTACAAGATAACCCTTATTTGGAGGTGTGAAGAAGCTTGTCCTTGGATTAAACCGAGTTAAATATCCTTGGCACATGATCTAGATTGGACCAAATTTGGGAAAATGATTCTCACCCCATTGATTGACATTGATAATCTCAACCTATCTATAATTTAAGCCTTTGTGGTCATTGATGACAAAGGGGGAGAAATAGTGCACAAAGATAGTGAAAAGACAACACAAAGGGGAGAGAAATAAAGATACAAGTGATAGGGGGAAAACTTGACATAAGGGAAGAGATATGACAAAGGAAAGGGATCAATTAAAATTTTGAGCACACAAGTAGGGGGAGCAAGCTCATGAACTTGTATGATGCGTTTGAATATGCATTTCATATGTTTGCTTGCATGGCACAAGTTTTAAATTTCAATATTCGTGCTTGTGTGGTGTATACTAGTTATAGGTTTGAATGGTGAAATAAAAATCTAGCATGCATAGGTTATCTAGTGATTTCATTTCCAAGTGTTTCCAAGTGGTATCGAGCTAACCATGGTGCTAAGGATGGTATAATAGTGCACTCCGATTGGTATCACTGCTTCAAAGGTCCATCTTTTATACCTTAGCATCATTGGGTAGACATTGTCTCCTATATTTCCTATCTAAGCATATGTGCAAGCTACAATCCAAACTCTTAGCACATATGTAGGGGGAGCAATTGCTACCATATAGAGTTCATGAAACTTGTCCACATCCTTTTACACATAGTAAATATGCTTGGGCAAGCAACATGGATTCAATTGAATTTTCAATTCATATCTTTGTGAAAGGGTTGTCATCAATTACCAAAAAGGGGGAGATTGAAAGCTCTAGTTTGGTTTTGGTGAATTGATGAAACCCTAAGTGCTAACCTAGTTTATCAAGTGATCATGAGATAGGTAGCACATTCCAAGTGGTGAAGCAAATGAAGATCATGACATGATGATGGTGATACCATGGTGATGATCAAGTGCTTGGACTTGAAAAGAAGAAGGAGAAAAACAAAAGGCTCAAGGCAAAGGTATAAATTGTAGGAGCTATTTTGTTTTGGGGATCAAGACACTTAGAGATTGTGATCACATTTAGGTTTGATAGCCGTACTATTAAGAGGGGTGAAACTCGTATCGAAATGTGGTTATCAAAGTGCCACTAGATGCTCTAACTCATTGCATATGCATTTAGGATCTAGTGGAGTGCTAACACCCTTGAAAATGTTTGTGAAAATATGCTAACACATGTGCACAAGGTGATACACTTGGTGGTTGGCACATTTGAGCAAGGGTTAGGAACTTCACCGGTGGAGTGTCCGCCCGTAGAGTGTAGACAGTCCGACGGTGCCACTGGCACCCTAGACAGAAAAGACTGAAGGTCACTGTAAGTGACTGGATGCTGGTCTCTGAAGGACCGGCGTGTCCTGTCAATAGAAGCAGTAGAAGCGTAGCGTTGGTCGTCGACCAGACGCTGGCGCTGAAACGACCAAATGCTGGCTGGCTGCGTCCAGTCACACTAACATGGTCATGCATGGGGGAGTCACTATGTGACTGGATGCTGGGTGAGTCCAGTCAAGCATGACCAGGACATGTCTGGTCGTGAAAAATCATCTCTGGATGCTTACTGGAAACGACCAGAAACTGGGGTTCAGCGTCCGGTCGACTGTTGATCGTTGAGATCGGGCAAACAATATTCAAAGAGAGGGGACATGTGGCATGTATCATGTGACCGGACGCTGAGGGCCAGCGTCCGGTCGATCCGACCGAAGCGTCCGGTCACCCCAAGTTGTGCCTAGTGAAGGGGTACAACAACTCTATTTTGTGAGGGCTTCTATTTAAGCCCCATAGCCGGCTCAAGCTCACTCTCTTGGCCATTTACATTGATATAGCAACCTTGTGATCTTAGCCAAAGCCCACCCACTCATCTCCATCATAGATTCAACATCTTTGTGAGATTGGAAGAGAATCCAAGTGCATTGCTTGAGTGTTTTCATCTAGAGGCACTTGGTGTTCGTGTTTCGCTATGGGATTCGCTTATTACTCTTGGTGGTTGCCACTGACTAGATGGCTTGGAGCAGCGAGGATCGTCGAGCGGAGGGTGGTGATTGTCTCCGGCTCCGATCGTCGTGATTGTGAGGGGTTCTTGACCTTTCCCCGGTGGAGAGCCAAAAGGTACTCTAGTGGATTGCTCGTGGCTTGTGTGATCCTCATCTTGTGTTGGTTGTGCGGCACCCTATTGAGGGTTTGGCGTGTGAAGCCAATTAGCACGTGAACTTCCAAGTGAGTGAATCACCACAACGAGGAGTAGCTTGCCGGCTAGCAAGTGAACCTCGGTAAAAAATCAGTGTGTTCATCATTTGATTCCAAGGTGATTGGTCTTCATTGGTATTCATTCTTGTGATTGATTGACTCCTTCCTCGACACTGGTGGTATAAACAAATTGCTCACTCTCTTTACTTTACCGCAAACTAGTTATGAAGCTCTTTAGTGTAGCTAGTTGTGAGAGCTTGTTAGTTTTGTTAGTGTGGCTCTTTAGTTAGCCTTTGAGAGCACATTAACTTAGTGTAGTGTCATAGCTTTTGTGTGGATAGAAACTATATAAACTAGAATTGTGGTAGGTGGCTTGCTATTTTAGTAGGCTAGCGCAACACTTGCTTCGCCTCATAATTATCTAACCGGTTTGTTAAGTGTTGTTGTAGAAATTTTTAATAGGCTATTCACCCCCCTCTAGCCATTAGGACCTTTCAGATCATCCGATGATCAACACCACAAGCAAGACCTTAGGAGCACAAGAGAAGACCCAAGATATCAAGCAAAGTCCAAGCACGAAGATAGGAACCAAGCCACAAGCAAGATCGTGAAGTAACGAGCTCACAGAAGTGATCGGATGTTGGACCAGATGCTGGAGGAAAGTGAAAGGATGCTCCGATCAGTGGCTCGGCAATAGTAGGCATCAGCAAAAGTGACTAAACGCTAGCAGTAAATCGACCGAATGCAGGACAACAGCGTCTGATCGAGTATAGAGAGGTTCCAGAGCGGCGAACTTGCGATCGGATGCGTCCGGTGGCAAGTGACTGGATGCTGGCAGTGTCCGATCAGTTGTTCGCTGGTTCTGACGGTTAGGACGATCGGACGCGTCCGATCAGGACTGACTCTAGTGTCCGGTTAGTAGCAGAAAAGTGGGATTTCGTCCCCAATGTCTATTTTCTCAGTGGGGCTTATAAATACAATCCTCAACCGGCCATTTGGTGTGCGTGGAGCTAAGCAAACATACCTAGGGTGTTGATACACCATTTTAGTGATCTCCACTTGCATATTGCTTAGTGTTTCATTAGATGATTAGCGTAGGTACTTTGCGAAGTGCTTAGGTTGATTAGACCACCGCTTATGCGCCTACTCTAGGTTTAGGCCTAGTGTTTAGTGAGGTTTGCATACCTATTACCACTCGGTGCTTGCGAGCACCATTGTAGTATATCGAAGAGGCTTGTAGTCTTGCGAGATCACACCAACCGCGTTTGTGGTGTGGCCGCCACCGTGTACCGGAGGGAACAAGGCCCGCGACGTTTTGGCCAGAAGCTTGATAGTGAAGATAGCGGGGAAGCATTCGGGAGAGGCTTGCCGAAAGGCATATTGGAGACCCACTTGTGCGTGGGGAAGGCCTGGGGCTATCCACGGAGTTACCCGACCAGGAGCTTGGCCCTTGCGAGGGATTCCTTACGAGGGGCTCCAATGAGGACTAGGGGGAAGGTTGCGCTCTTCTTGACACCTCGGTAAAAATACCGGAGTCGTCAATGGGAGTTTGCATATCTCTACCTTGCTCTTTAGCTTCCGCATTTACATTGATTATATTACTCCTTTTGCGGTAGAGATAGCAACACATTAGCAAAACCGTAGTTGCACATTTAGATAGTTTACCTTTTGCATAGGTTTTTTCTAGGGTTAGAAAAAGAGGCCATAGTTTAGAGTTAGAATTTTAAGTTGCCTAATTCACCCCCCCCCTCTTAGGCATCACGGTCCACTTCAGGGAGGTTGGGGAGAGAGAGCACCTCGCAGCAGTTAGGGGAGGCCCATGGGTTAGTGGCGCGGGCGTCGAGGAGGGGCCAGCGGCGTGGGTGGCGGGGTTACCCTTGGGCACTACTTCCGCTTATTCTTCACTAGCATCACCTTCCTCCTCCAGTCCTCTTGCTGCCACTGCTCCAGCCGTGGCAACCATTTCGATTGCTGTCAGAAACCCGATTCCTAGCCATGAAAAAGATTTGATTCGAAGGGAGAGAAGAGGCATAGAGTGCTCACCTGGATCCTCTGGATCCAAATGACCATCCTCTTCCTCATCGCCTCCGCTGTGGGGAGCTAGTGGCGTGGGTCGCAGTGGCCATCACCGTGGCATGACTAAGCCCAGGCCGGATCCACGACACCAACGGCTGGATCCGCGGCACCGATGACCGGATCCACGGCGTTGATGGCTAGATCTGCGGCACCGATGTCTGGATCCACGGCGCTGATGTCTAGATCCACGGCACCTGACGGCTAGATCCGTGGCACCGACGACCAGATCCTCTTCACCACGACCTTGTCCTGGCCGCCCTCGGTCGTGCTTCGCAAGGGCTACCGCCTTTGTCCGCCTAGGGCTACGCATTACCGCCTTCGTCGCCATGCGTTGGAGGCACGCATGAGCTCGCATGAATAGAGTTATGGTGGTGGGGAAGAAGGTGGAGGAGGATGTCGATGGTGGTGCGGTGAGGGCCGAGGCCGCAGTCAGGAGGAGGAGAGTGACAATGGAGATGAATGAAAGGGAGTTTGGAGACTATATATATGTTAGGGTTTGTTGAGGGGTGTATTTTCGGTCGTCCGATACTAAATCTTGTGGTTGTCAGTGATTGGGTTGAGATGGGCTGTAGCGATTTGTAGGGGCGGCTGGTGATTCAGCCGCCCCTACAAATGGACACATATTTGTAGGGGCGGCTTGTATTACCAGTCGCCCCTACTATGCTATTTGTAGGGGCGGCTGCTGTGCTGGAGCCTGAGCACGCCACTGTAGGGGCGGCTCCAATGTTAGCCGCCCCTAAAAAAAGTCCTGTTGCTACAAACTGTTTTTTCACATAGTGACATGGTCAGTATATTCAGCCACCCATGAAAATATTATGTTTAGAGTTCGACATATTATGGATATGCTACAAGTTACATGTTAAATGGATCAGTCCACATGATACGGGTACCTGCACGTGAAATTTGGTATCTACACCCTACCCTGTATCGTTGCGGGTACCCGACCCTCATGTACCCTCCGCCCACCGGTGAATTTTCGTGCCCACACCCACACCTATCATTTACGAAATCCAATGGTACGACTGCCATCCCTAAATCTGAGTGTGGTCGATCTCTTCATTGGGGCTAGGGTTCGAAATAGATGTTGGTTATTTGTTTTATCAAGATTTGTATGCTATTGGACTTAAATTTAAATATCTATATCCGTACATGTTTTCCGGAAAGGATGCTAAAATTGAGGCATCTGAATCAATTTTTCATTACTTTCTTTCAGTATCACCCTAAATGGTAAACAGTTGGTTACTTGCCGTTTAGCCATTATTTGGAGAAAACGACCACTTAAACGGGCAAAACGACTGTTTGAACAGGATAAGCAGACGGTTAAAACAAAATGACGTACTACCTTGTAGCATTTAAACGGTGAGTAAATGGGCTAACGACTATTTGAGCTAATAGTGTTTTCTTTACATGACTCTAGATTCATATTTAGAATATTATGGAGCATTCGATTGTTATCAATATCCATGAAAAATAAACACCCGGTGAAACAATGCAAAGGGCCTATTTGATTGCCTTGGATTATTTGTTAGTTCAAACTACAAATTAGTCAACTGAAGTAGCCGACCAAAGTTTTGTTGGATACTCGGATAGTGTTTAGATCCCTAGAAAGGCCATGAACACATATTAGTTCCAATAGCTGGGTTCGCCCACTAGAATGGACTTCTTAGTTGATTCCCAAAGAAAGACTGGACTTGTTAGTCGGAGTATCAACTAAAAATTAGTCCACTCATCAGCCTGCTTGTTTGGACATACTATAACTATTTTTCAGCTATAGCGACAAGAAGTAGGGCAAAGTTGGTGGTTGAGACAAGTGAACTTTGTTGGCCCTAATATGGGAAAAAACTCAAATGCCCTCAAATATGTTAGGAATATAGTTGCTAGACCAAAAACGGGAATCAGCTATTCACCTCCCTTATAAATATCCGGATTCGTTTCGAATCCTAAACCCTAAGCCCTAAACCCTGTTCGTTTTGAACTGTTTCAAACCCTAAACCCTCAAAAAAGGGAATCAACTAAACCCTAAACCCTGTTCATTTTGAATTGAGCGAACGATGTGTGCGGCTCATTCCACGGGCTGCGGATATATGGATGACGGTCTGCAGTTGCAGATATTTTTTTATTTTCTGTTTTTTCTACCATTTGAATTGAGCAAATACATTCCATGCATGCAGGTCGGATTCGTTCCATGGCATTGTACACCGTATAGATGTTTCTTTTTTCTTCCTTTTTTGTTTTTTCTTTCTGCCATTTTCCCTCCTTTTTTCACTTCTTCTCAACTAGTTGAATCTTATGACCCAATTCTTGATAAAAAGTGTATGATGATAACTTTGTTATGTAAAATATTATACACAAAAGTTTTACAAATGATTTTATAATTTTCTAAGAAATTATGGTGATAAGTTTTGTTCCGCAAAATATTATATATAAAAGTTATGCATATAGCTTTGTCACGTGTTAAGTTATGTGCGTAACTTTGTCACGTAGTAAGTTATACGTATAACTTTGTAAATCTCTAAAAAGAGTAAAGTTGCAGAAATACATTTTAGCCAAAAGTGGAAAGTCGCGAAGGTGCGGGATCTACCGCTGGTTAACTTTGTAACTTTCTAGAAAAGAAAAAATGTGGAAATAATTTTTTGCTAAAAATGAAAAGTCCAAGGGAGGTAGAATTGATCACTAGTTTCCAAAAATAAAAATTTGTGGAAACAACTTTTTTCTAAAAAAAAGAAAGTTACAGGATTAACTGATTGTTCGCTGGGATTCCAATCCAATGAACATTCACTAATGAGTCGCGCTAGTAATATGGAGACATTTTGATATTTTTCTTATTTCGATTTTATAGAGCATTCTCCCTTTTCACATCTTGCTACGTTTCCTGCTTCCCCTTTGACCTTTGGTCCCCAAAGGTATACTACTCCGTCCCATAAAAATAGTCGACACGAGACTCGTGCTGGTTCAACTTTTCTAAATTTAACTAGGTTTGTAGAAAATATTAGCAACATTCGTATATCAAATAAGTTTATTATAAAAATATATTCAACGATCTATCTAATGATATCAATTATGTACCATAAATATTAATATTTTCTTGTATATATTTAGTGAAAGTTAAAAATATTTGACTTTTTGAAGTAAAAATGACACTTTTTTTAGAGGACGGAGGGAGTAAGTGTGAAGGGCTTAACAAACCATTATTGTTTCAACATCCATGACGAAAGTATCCACTATCCATAGACCAAAGCCACAACGTCCGTGTTCCTTCAAGTCCAACTTTCCAGCTCACACACAAAGACCATAACGTCTCTACGTAATAGTACAACTACTGTGTGCTTCGGGCCTTTGATCATTCTGAGAAATAACCATGTCTCATTTAGAATTTATATTCTCGCAAGTTTCTGAAAAATAAAAGAGATTTGCCTTCTAAGATATAACTAGATGTGTACCTCAGATATTTGTAAATATACGTCCTGTTCATTTGGGACTTGTTTGACTTATAAGCCTGTACTTTTTCAACCAACGAATAATATTTTTTTCTCACACCAAATCAGCCAACAATACTTTCAGCCATAACTTATCAGCCAAACAAGCCTAAACGAACAGAAGATAGGCTTAGCTCGGTCAGCGTTGTTACTGCCAGTACGAAATAGAAAGATAGGACGGGACACCTTGTCCGATATAACCACTAGTAGTAGCGGAGGATGTCAGCGTTGTTACTGCCAGTACGAAATAGAAAGATAGGACGGGACACCTTGTCCGATATAACCACTAGTAGTAGCGGTCTAAGGATAAGGATAAGGATAACCACGCTCTCGATCATGTGAGGCAAGGTGTGTTTGATCGTCGCTTAGATAACCACTAGTAAGATAAGAAGGCAATTTAAAATACCACTAGTAGGATAAGAAGACAATTTAAAATATGCTTTGGTGAGGAATCATACACCGGGCAACATGAGAGTACGATATATGAGGAACATTAAGTCTTCTTTTGAAAAATATTGCAAAAACCTCCGACATAAAGCTTGTACGGGACAAGAAAAATAGTGCTTATGTCAAAGCTGTTCTGCCTCCCTACCGCCCAAGACAAATGAAAATGCCATAAGCCCCATAAAGGATTAAGGTAATATGGGTGAGTTTTCAACATTTCTAATTTTTCCGCTCAAGGAGGAATCTGTTTGTTGTATGCATGGCACTATTGAAATGTGAAGCACAGTAGCAACTCCTGATCCATCGAAGTTTTAATTATTTGCTTCGGATGAGCAAAGTTATGCTTGGGGGATCTTGTTGACGGTGAAAATGTCATACTTTACGTATCCGAAAACACCATCAACAACCTCAGAATAAAGGAAAATAAGCATAACATGAACATATTTTTTTGCCAAATAACAAGTTCCACATGTACCATTAGTATTTGATGCAAATTCAAGTTAAATGGAGCAAGATGAACTAATGGGACCCACATAGGGGGTCGGCCGACCATCCCATAGGCCCACCAGCCTCCCAAGCTTGCCATGATCCATGTGAAGCACCCCAAAGCTATCCTCCACCCTTGGATCAAGCTTGTGCTTTCTCTCAATGGTGAAAGATGAGAGTACATGGATTGATGGACCCACATCTCTACAAACCGACGTGCGAAGCTACTTTGGGCAACACATACCCACTATCACTACTAGAAATATCCACTTCTATGATGAAAATGTTAATGATGAATCCAAAACCGTCATAGAAGAGCGCTTTTTATGATGATTTTTTCCGTTTCGTCATAGATCAGTGGTGACGATCCTGCAACCCTCCCTTTCTATGATGAAATCAGGCATCATCACAAAAAATGTCATAGAAGAGCACATGGTTTTGTCACATATCACTTACGCGATTCATCTGCGACGATCTTCTTTAAAACTGTGACGAACAGGGCTTCATCATTGAACTAATTACACATCTATGATGGACAATATTCGATCCGTAACAAACAGCTTCGTCATAGATCTCTACACAATACTTTCTCCATTCGATGTGTACTTGCGGAACCTACAGTTACTCATCCGTGACACTTGCAATTCGTCATAAAAGTCTCCGCTCGATCATATCTCCATGCGACGTGTACCTGTGGGACCCTTCTCCATTTGACGTGTACCTGCGGAATCTGCAGTTACTCATGTCTATAAATCATATCTCCAAACTTGCGAAGGTTGGTACTACCTATCGGCCCCGCAATTTGAGAGTCCTCAGTGCATCCGTATTTACGTCAGGATCACACACAAATACACACTAATCACAAGGATGATATATATATATATATATATATATATATATATATATTAAAATGTTCTGAGCTTTATTGATATCTAGAAATAGGGTCTTACAACAGTAGCCCAAGGGGCATGTCATAGACTACATATCTAGCGGAAGGCTACTGTCGTGAAACGTCATTATTGCTGTTTCTAAAGCAGAATTATTATACAGCGAAGCGGCATCCTATTCCACAGGCAACTTGAGCGTGGGCAAAACCCTAGCCTCGATGTCACATTCCTACGATCGTATCTCCTTACGGGAAACCTAATCCTCGTCGTATGCTTCATCTTCAAAATCATAGTCTTCTTTTGTGCCGAGGTCTACGAGTCAACAACAGGTGAGTACATACATACTCAGCAAACCTTAACCATAGGGTGGAAATAAAAGTGTAGTGGTGATTATAATTAAGGGTTGGGTCCTAGCGGAGTATTACCTTTTCCACTAGTGCCCGGGTTAACATCAATTTTATTACCAGTTTCATTACACATAAAAGTAAAGCTAATCATAGTATCCCATCCTAACATTTGCCTATTCCAAGGATGTGGCTATTCAAATAGATTTAATAAACTCTGCAGAGATGTACAAATTTCCCCATATGATAGGTGTAAGATCATTCATGATCAGTGGACAAAATAGACCTAACGAGACCTCATACCCGAATGTATGCGACCTTAGATGTCCATATAACTCTACTACGGCTTCTCAGAGGTTGGAACATAAAACTAGGAAGATACCAAATCCCCCCAAACGTGATGATACTAAATCACCACAAAAGATAAACATGGCTCGAACACGGCCAAGAAAACAGTGGCTCGAACGCAGCCTAAATACCAAAAGCTTAACATGAAAGATCACATAGCATCCACACCAACTGGACACGGAAGAAAACCTATCCCCCGTATCGGCTCCTGACAATCCGCTGCCTACATCGGCCTCCTAGTAGATATTATATCTCTATCTAACGGGGTGTAAGATCAAGCCTACCCATATAGATATGTGGCTGCATGAAATAACTCTCTAAGCAAGAGGGACTACGAACCGGTCCTTATGTGATCGAGGCGAGTATCTCCCACAGGAATCCTCTCCAGGCATCCCTGCCATGATAAACTACATCCGTAGTTTACCACTACTTGCCCCATGTCTAGGTTTAGTTTAAGGTTTAACAAGTTTTAGGTTCCATTATTATCCCTAAATCTAGTCATGGTGTGGAGCTCATAAAATAACAAGATAACCATCTATCTTAATCATATCGCATTAACCGAGCTCATTCTCTTGGGTAATAATCTCATAGTCATGTTTTAGCGTTTTAGTGGTTTAAAGCAAGATGGTAGGGAGGGGAGCTAGGACTTGCCTTTGTTGTTGTCACCTTCCGGCACGTCTACAAAATTAGGGTCTTCGTCATCTTGACGATTGCTGTCGTCTGTCGAATGTATCGGTCGAATAAGACTACCGCTATATGCGAAAGAAAAGGCAAAAGCAAACATAGAACTATATGGTGGCACTAGGTGCAAATGGTAGGGTTTGATTTTAGATGAATTTTAGAAGTGGTTTCATGCAAAAGGACTTAGGGTTTAAAAGTTATGTATTTTAGAAGTTTATTCTATAGCTAATTAACTAGGGGAAATTTTATATGTATTTTCTGGTGCATAAAAATAGGTGCAAACTACATGGTTAATATCCTTAATGCCTCTAGTTTATTTAGAAATTTTCTGGGAATTTTTCTAAGCTAGGAAAATGCATTTCTAACACTATGTGTACACTAGCCGTGTGTACCTAGCATTTTCTAAAGCGTACCCCGCGCTGTGTGTGTGATGTGTGTGTGTGTGTGATAGGTGGGCCACCTATGTGCGTCAGCAGTGATAGCGGTGTTGGTGTTTAAGGCCGTGGGCCCATGTGTTCGTGTGGGAGAGAGAGAGACGGACGGGGACGGGGGGTGACGCCAACACCGTTTCCTCCCGGTCCCACTTGGCGGATACAGTGGAGGGGGAAGAGGGGAACAGCGGTGGATGGAGGTGCCTACGCCAGTAATGGAGCTAGGGAGGCGGAGCAGGTCTCAACGGAGCGGCTTACGCCAACGGCGTCAACCTTCGAGGGCCAGTGGATGGAGGGTAGGACAGGGTCCGTAGGGTCACACCAGCAGCCTATGGCAGGGTCACCGTTGGCAACAGGGTCTCGTGGCGGTGGTGTCAGCGGTGGCGCTGTGCACTAGACTCAGCCCTAGAGGCCCTATTCTACTCAACTAACTACGTGTACGTATGTGTGGGCAGAAGAGGAGTGTAGTGGTGATGGTGGTGTGCCCTGGGGTGGCCTCACCGGTGATGACCGATGGTCAAGGCGGCTCAGCGGAGCGGCGCTCACACGGGCAGCGCAACACAGATGCCTAAGCTACCTACTAGCTATAGCAAAAGGAAGAGGAGAAGCTTGGGGACTCACCGGTTGCTCCAATTGGCCAGAGATGCAGCGAAGAAGGAGGAGAGAGGGGCGGCGCTGATGGCGCTAGTGAACTCCCGAATTAGAGAAAGGTGCAAGAAAAGGGGAAAGAGGAGGGGAAAGGGGAAGAGGAGGGGGAGATGGGGTGTTCCCACCCTCAGTGGAGCTGGTGGTGGAGATATTTCTCGTGGCCATCCTTATCCATCATGTGGGTGTGCTGCTGACCTCGTCTGGTCACATCGCCATGGCTGGCGCTCGTCCATGCTGCTCGCCGAAGTGCCTTGGTGGCTACTCTAGTGGCTTGGCATGGAGGCGACCATGGCACCGATCATTGACTCATTCATAGTGAGGGAGGAGAGGGAGAAGAGAGGACAAAGGAGGGTGCCATGGGGTCCCATTGTCGTTGTGCCTCCGCTGACCTCTGCTAGCACCGGGGTGGCACTGGCGGGCGTTGACGCCATGGTAGTGCCACGTATGGCTGCCGGCCGTGAGGAGGATGACGAAGCCAAAAGGCGAGGCTCGAGCATTAGTGGGAGAGAGGGAGGAGAAGGGGAGAGTGGGTGAGGCCGGGCTAAGCTGGGCCACGGCGCTGCTAGGCTGGCTCACGTGGGAGGAAGGGAGGGAGGAGGAGAAGGGCTGGGCTGCTACTGTGGGCCAAAAGGAGGGAGGGAGAGAAAGATCTCGTGTGGCTTTTCCCAATTTCCAATTCATTTTTCTATTTTCTAACTCAATTATGCATATGTTTAAATGATTTTTAATTTAAATTTGAATGCATGAGTGTGTAAAAAGGGTGCCACCATAAGTTTAACAAGTCACACAACCATTCACACAAAGTTTCACACATATATTTTTATGTTCCTATGTTATTTTATTTAAAAAATATTTAGGTTAGCTATATATGTTATCTCCTATGCAAAAATTTAAAAGTTCAAATTTTTAGTGATTTTTAAAAACTAGGTCAAATTTTTAGGGTGTTACAAACCTATCCCCTTTAAAAAGAACCTCGTCCTCGAGATTTGAGCTGATCCTCAAATAGATAGGGAATTAAGCCCGAAAGAGTACAACAAAGTGATTGGTTTGGAGTTTACTAAGGAGATTTGGGACACTCTTCACCTTGCACATGAAGGAGTTAGTAACGTTAAGAAGTCCAAGATTGATCTATTGATGGCTCAACTCAATAGGTTTGTTATCAAGGATGGAGAAGGCCCTCAAGAGATGTTTGATAGATTGATGGTGATTGTTGGCAAGATTAGAGGCTTAGGTGGGGATGACTTGGATGATCATCATGTTGTAAAAGTGATGTTGTAATCATTTGCACCAAGAAACCCAACTCTTGTGACATTGATTAGAGAGAAGAAGAGGTTTGAAGAGTTCACCCCTAGTATGTCCTTGGAAGAATACTCACTCATGAGCACATGGAGATGGAGATACAACAAAGGAAGAAGTTTGGAGAGCTAGAAGCAAAGATGGAGAACTTGATGGTCAAGGAGGTAGCTCTCAAGGCAAACAAATCAAACAAGGCCTTTACCTCAAGCAAGCCACCAAGATCAAGATCAAGCAAGGTTGAGATGGTTGATTCATCAAGTGACTCAAGTGATGATGAAGTTGATGAAGTGTCTTCCGGTGAGATTGGTGATGTTGCTTTGTTCATGAGGAAGTACAAGAAGGGGTTGAAAAGAGAAGGATACAAGTTTGTGAAGATGAGATTTCCCAACAACCAAAAGAGGAAATGCTATAATTGTGGAAGCACAGAGCATTTCATTGTCGATTGTCCTTATGAGAACAAAGAGGACAAGAAAGACAAGAAGAAGAAGCACTACAAGAAAGATGACAAGACCCAACACAAGAAGAAGAACTATTTGGGTCAAGCTAATATTGGTCATGAATGGGATTCAAATGATGATAGCTCAAGTGAAGTAGAAACAAAGAAAGTTGCAACAATTGCTATCAAGAAGCATTCTTCTTCACCAAAGCTCTTCACCAACTTGACCGATGATGAGGAGAGGTCTACACTCTTTTGTCTCATGGGCAAAGGAGAAAAGATAAAACATAAATCCAAGCCTAAACCCTCTCCTCCATCTAGTGACGAATCTGACATAGACTCTAGTGATGAATCTAGTGATGATGAAGTAAACAACTTGGTAAGTAAAATGGATAAAAAAATCTAAGAACTTCATAGCCAAGGTGGTAGATGAATTAGAGAGAACTCAAGCTACTCTTGCCAAACAAGAGAAACTCTATGTTACTTGCAAGAAAGCTCTTGCATCGGAAAGAAGTGAGGTTGAAACTTTATGTTTGAAAGTTGACCAAGTGGAAAGTGTCATAGCTACCCTAAAGGATGATCTAAATACTCTTCAAGAAAAGAACAATACCCTCAAGACAAGAAATGGGGAACTTGAAAAGCAATTTAGCATCCTTTGGGATAAAACTTCACATCCTACGAAGGCAAGTGAGATCTCTAATGCATCTACTAGCAAGGGTTGTGATAGATGCTACAATGTTGATTTAGAAGCTTGTGCTACTAACCTTGCTAATATGGAATCTATGAAGAAGGAAATTGCAAGACTCAACAATATCATAGCTAGTGGGTGCATGGATGATGCAAGCAAGAAGCCCAAGTTCATTTAAGGAAGACATCCTTTCATCAAAGATGGTCTCGGCCACAAGAAGGGTGGCAAGACCGGTGAAAGGAAGATGGTGAATGGAGTGTCTTGCATTAGGTTCGAGAAGGAGACCATTGGTGAGGTGCAGCCTATGTAGAACGTAGAAGTTCATTTAAGGAAGACATCCTTTCATTGCTATAGCTGCTTTTAGCGTCAGACCATCCATCGCTAATCTTGGTGTTGTGGTGTAGTATCCGTGCAGAAATGTGGAGGTTCCACGCCCTGGAGGCTCTGCGCCAAAACATGGAGGTTCAAGGGTCTAGCAGAACAGTGGCACCAATAGAATCAAGGCACCACCTCGACCAATACAACAAGCTCCTAAAGCATCTAACGCTCATCTGCAGGTCAAGGAGAACCCAATCATATCATAGAGGAACAAGTATGCTTACAAGCCTAAGACCCATGCACCCCATGAGAGCATGTCCTCTAGCTATGTGTTGAGACGCAACAACCTTGGTAAAGTTGTTGCCACGTATGTTGGAAGTGAGCCCAACATATATATGAAAAGATCTCTATGGGTTCCTAAGATTCTAGTGGCTAACACTCAAGTCCCCAATGCCAATTGGGGACCTAAAAGAAGGACCTAAACTTGTTTTGCAGGCATACTCCTTTGGTGGATCAAGTTGGGAGCTTAATAGTGGATGTACAAATCATATGACCGGAGAGAAGAGTATGTTCTCATCTTATGCCCAACTTGAAGGTCCAAGTGAAAACATAGTATTTGGGGATAATTCAAAAGGAGAAGTGCTTGGTGTCGGTAAAATCTCTATAACTCAAGACCATTCAATTTCCAATGTTTTACATGTTGATTCGTTAAGTTACAATTTATTATCTGTATCACAATTATGTGAGATGGGCTATGATTGTCACTTTATGGATAAGGGTGTGACCACCATTAGAAGGGAGGATTCATCTATTGCTTTTATGGGTCGCTTGAAGGGCAAGCATTACCTAGTTGATTTCAACAAAAGTAAAGCAACGCTTGAGACTTGTTTAGTGGAAAAATCTAGCATGGGTTGGTTATGGTATCGCGGACTAGCTCATGTTGGGATGAGGAACTTGGCCAAACTTCTAAAGGAGGAACACATCCTTGGACTAATGAATGTTCAATATGAGAAAGATAGGATATGTAAACCATGCCAAGCCAGAAAGCAAGTAGGCATACCACACCCACCAAAGAGCATCATCACTACCTCAAACCCATTGGGGCTCATCCACATGGATCTCTTTGGACTGGTTGCCTACGTTAGCATTGGTGGTCACAAATATGGTCTTGTTGTTGTTAATGATTATTCTTGCTTCATGTGGGTGTTCTTTGTGTATGATAAGAGTGAAGTGCAAGGGAAGGTGAAGACCTTCATTAGAAGAGCACAAAGGGAGTTTGGGATACCTATCAAGAAGGTGCGAAGTGACAATGGCACCAAATTTCACAACACCAATGTCGAAGAGTTTCTTGATGAGGAGGGCATCAAGCATGAATTCTCAGCTCCATATACCCCTCAACAAAATGGGGTGGATGAGAGGAAGAACCGCACTCTCATCGACATGGCAAGAACAATGCTTGATGAGTACAAGACTCTCGACAATTATTGGGCCGAAGCAATCAACACCTCTTGCATGCTATCAGCCGCCTCTATCTTCACAAGTACTACAAGAAGACTTCATATGAGCTCCTAACCGGTAACAAACCCAAGGTGTCATACTTTAGAGTATTTGGGTGCAAATGTTTCATACTTAACAAGAAGCCCCGAAGCTCTAAATTTGTACCTAAGATTGATGAAGGCTTTCTTCTTGGTTATGGTCCAAACGAGCATGCCTATCAGGTTTTCAATCTTTCAACCGAAAGAACTGAAATCGTGGTAGATGTGATGTTTGATGAATCTAATGGATCTCAAATGGAGCAAGTTGATCTAGATGCTGTAGGAAAAGAAGAACCACCTTGTGAAGCAATCAAGCAAATGGGCACAGGTGATGTGAGACCAGTTGAAGCTACTCAAGAAGAAGATCCTCCACTCCAAGCTTCAACACCACTCCAAGGGCCAACTGTTGTCCTAGGTCCTATGAACATGCATGACCTAGAGGCTCTATGTCTGAACACAAAGGCTCTGGGGCCTGGAGGTTCCGTGCCAGGACGAGGAGGCTCCGGGGTTTGGGACAACAATCAACAAGAGGATGAACATATTCAAGATAATGAGCCTCAAGCTGATGTTGATCATGACAACCAACCCCTACATCAACCTTCAGATAGGCCACCTCATCCAAGAGTGTATCAAAGTATAAAAAGGGACCATCCCATTGATAACATCCTTGGGAGCATAAGAAAGGGGGTAACAACTCAATCTCGTCTAGCAAATTTTTGCCAATTCTACTCGTTTGTTTCCTCCTTGGAACCACTTAAGGTAGATGAAGCTCTTAAGGATCCAGATTGGGTGATGGCTATGCAAGAAGAGTTGAACAACTTCGAGAAAAATCAAGTATGGGAGTTGGTGGAAAGACATAAGACTAATGTGATTGGTACCAAGTGGGTCTTCCAAAACAAGCAAGATGAACATGGTGTAGTGACAAGGAACAAGGCAAGATTGGTTGCTCAAGGGTTCACTCAAGTTGAAGGGCTAGACTTCGAAGAGACCTTTGTACCAGTGGCAAGACTTGAAGCAATTCGAATGCTTCTAGCCTTTGCTGTACATCATGATTTCACATATCAAATGGATGTGAAGAGTGCCTTTCTCAATGGTCCACTCTCCGAGCTAGTCTATGTGGAGCTACCACCAGGATTTGAAGATCCTAAGCATCCTCACCATGTCTACAAAGTCCATAAGGCGCTCTATGGGCTTAAGCAAGTACCAAGAGCATGGTATGAATGCCTTAAGGATTTCTTGCTCAAGCAAGGCTTTGAAATAGGCAAAGCCGACACTACTCTCTTCACAAGAAAGATTAAGAATGATATATTTGTGTGCCAAATATATGTCGATGACATAATATTTGGTAGTACTAATCAAACTTTTTATGAAGAATCTAGTAGGATTATGACAAAGATGTTTGAGATGTCTATGATGGGTGAATTGATGTTCTTCCTTGGATTTCAAGTCAAGCAATTGAAGGGAGGGACTTTCATATTTCAAACAAAGTACACAAGGGATATACTCAAGAAGTTTGACATGGCAAATGCCAAGCCCATCAAGAGACCTATGCCAACAAATGGACACTTAGACTTGGATAAAGATGGGAAAGCCATTGACCAAAAGGTGTATCATTGCATGATTGTCTCCCTACTTTACTTATGTGCATCTAGGCCGGATATTATGCTTAGCGTGTGCATGTGTGCTAGATTTCAGGCTAACCAAAAAGAGTGCCATCTTATGGCCATTAAGAGAATCTTGAGATATTTAGTACACACTCCTAACTTTGGCTTGTGTATCCTAAGGGCTCCAATTTCAATCTACTTGGGTATTTAGATTTTGATTACGCCGGTTGCAAAGTAGAAAGAAAAAGTACATCGGGGACATGTCAATTCCTTGGACTGTCCCTAGTGTCTTGGAGCTCTAAGAAGCAAAATTCTATAGCCCTTTCCATTGCTGAAGCCAAGTATGTGGGGGCTAGTGCATGCTGTGCCCAACTACTTTGGATGAAGCAAACCCTCAATGATTACGAATGTCCCTTTACCAAAATCCCACTTTTGTGTGACAATGAAAGTGCCATAAAGCTTGCAAACAATCATGTGAGCCACTCAAGAACTAAGCACATAGACACCCATCATCATTTCTTGAGAGACCACAAAACCAAAGGAGATATCGCAATTCCCCATGTGAGCACTGAAAAGGAACTAGCCGATATCTTCACAAAGCCTCTTGATGAGTCAAGGTTCTGTGCTTTGAGGAGTGAACTAAATATACTTGACTCTTGTAACATGGCTTAAAATTGTGCATGCCTCTGTTTGTTGCTTTATGTTTCAACTAGTTAGGATTGCAAAATTTTCATAAGTGTTTCAAAAAGTTGGTTCTTATGTCCAATCTTGTCTCTAGTAGCTATTGTTATGTAATGTTGTTTTGCTGGCTAGCTACAAGAGACAAGAAGTCCATGACCATTAATTAAAACACTTAGAAATTCCTTAGAAAATAGACCTAGTTTCTGCTCGGTGTTAGATCACAGAGGCTCTGTGTTTCTGCGTAGAGGTTCCATGGCCCGAAGGCTCCGTGGCCTAGTGTGGAGGCTCCGTGCCCTGACGGTTTTTCTAGGGTTTGGGTAAAATCAAAAACGCTTTTCATCTTTCCTTTTTTACCCCTCCTAGTAACTATCCTGATTTACTGGGCTTCTCATTCGCTGTGCTGTGTCCCCCATTCATTCTTGTTCTGTCTCGCATGCACGCTCGTCTTTGTCATTGTTGTTGTCATGTTGTCGCTCCCACCGCTGCCACGCCATCGCCCTGCTCCCTTGTGTTGCGTGGGCATTTGTGGTGGTGGTGTCGAAGATCAGGACTTAGGGGGAGTCCATGGAGGAGGGAGAAGAAGCCATCTTCGTTGCCATCCAAGGAATCCATGCCGCTGGCCAAATCCTAGGCTCCTTGATTACAACCGCAACAGAAGAGCAGTCCTTGAGGTCATCTGCGACCATCGTCTTCCTTCTCTACTCTGATTTCTCGCATCCTAGGTGAAATCCTATTTTCATCATGGATTCAATTTTTGGGTGTTCTTTTCTGTCGATTTCCTATGTAGATGAGTTTGTTTTCGCCTTCTAGTGCTAGACCTAGTAGTACATTGAGGTAAGATTCGAGTAGAAGGTTGAATCAAACTTAGGATGTGATCCGCCAGAGTACGGAGGCTCCATGGTTTGGAAGGATCGACAGCCTCAGTTTGATTCAAAACTCTACTCCAATCTTGTGTAATGTTGCTATTATATTTGACATTGGTTTCTTATCTATTTTTTGCACTTTTCCTTAGATGGAAGGTGATCCGATTCGACAAAGGGAGAAAATATCAAAAGGGAATCATGATCCAGTAGACCCGGAGATCAGAGGTCTTGTGGTTCGAGAGATACAGAGTGGTAGTGACTAGCAAGGACACAGCCATGAGCAATAGGCCCGTGGCAGAGGCAACCTCAAGCCTCCATCTAGGAGAGGTGGAGGACAAGGCAACGGCAGTGGCGCTCGTCATGGTGCTAGGCAAGGTGCCACTGGACTTGGAGAAGGACCCGCTAATGATGGAGGAAGAGAAGGGAAGACCATTCCTGCTATTGGTGCTCCAGACACACCCTCTCAGTTCCTAGAGTTTGATCAATCCTATATGGTTCAGCATTAGGGTGCCCCAGTGAGGAGAGAGCCTATCATCTATGATCATGTAGTGTAGAGGCAACACAATAACTACCATAACTTGGGCGTGCAAGTCAAGAGAGCTAGGGCATAAAATCCCTATGTGTGGCTGAATAACAGAGGGATAGACTATAGGTTTTGGTCTCTATTTCAGTTTGACTTTACAAGATTGTGATTCTTGCCAAGGAAAAGAAGATAGTGCAGATGAAGTACATTGACTAGGATCACATTGAGAACATGAACACCCTAGATTCCAAGAGAGTGATAGATATAGTGATTGAGCATGGGCTGAAGGACATCATGGGTTTTCAATATGATTAGAATCGAGAGATCCTAGCTCAGTTTCACGCCACTTTCTTCCATGATGTGGCAAATAAGACCATTCATTGGATGATGGAAGGAGTTCACTACAAGGTAGATTTCACTACTTTTTCTCGTCTTCTAGGGTTTGGGAGTGGAGATAGATATGCAGACACCATTCAGACAAAGAATGTCATGAAAGCTGAGGATATTGTATTTGCATAGAGAGGAGAGATCTAGTTGATGGGAAGACAATAGGGTTGAAGTGTTTCTACTATGCCATGAACAACCTTTTTAGAGATATAATCAACCCAAAAGGTGGTGACTCAACTTTACTGAGGAAGTATGCTAAGAACTTGTTGCAAGGATGGCTCCAGGGAGTGATGCTTTCTCTATTAGTAGGTTTATTTGGACTGAGTTGAGTGACTCACTAGATGATGCTAGGAATTATTTCTCATATGCTCCTTATATCGTGTATATCATTGAGAGGGTGTCTGGCATTGAGTTCAAGAAGGATGTGGAGCACAGGTCCTACAGGTTGACTCATGGCAACATACAGGATGGGAGGCACTTGTTGGGCAGCAAGCACGTCAGCTATAGCAGAGGGTAGACACACTCACAGAGCTAGTAGCAGCATGCCTTCTTGCTCCCATCATAGGTCCAGGGGGAGCAAGCTCAAGAAGTTTCTCAAGAACATATTTTGCATGTGTTAGTATGCTGTGGAAGTTGCCTATGAGGGAAGAAAGGACATAAATGACATGAAGAGGCAGCTAGGACTTGAGGTCAGAGAGATCCCTCCTCCTCCAGTGTTTCCACCCTATGAGGATAGTAGTGAGGATGATGAAGAGATGGAGTATCCTCATGATCAGGAGACACTTGGTGAGAGGATGAACATCCTTAGATGTGAGAGAGGATAGTCTAGGACACAGAGGCACACAACTACTACACACAGGGGCCGGCAGGGCTGTTGTGAGTGACAGCGACGAGGAGTTTGGTGAGAGGACTATTTTGGGCAACAGGCACTAGGCCACCCCAATAGATGATCACGACAGTGACATTAGCAGTGACTATAGTAGGGAGCAGTGAGACGATCATGCCTTACCTCTCTTGTTCTTTCCCTTTTTGGCACATGTTAACAAAGGGGGAGAGAGAGGCAAGATTGAGATGTTGCTTTTGTGTCGTCATCGTCTTTTGTCATGGTGGTAGTAGTAGTGGACGTTGTGAGTTGTGAGACTCGAGGTCATTTTTGAACTCTCTTTCTATCTTAGTGGTCTATAATAATACTTTGATTCACTCAGGTGTGGAACCTCTACGGCATGGAACCTCTATGTCCTGACGTAGAGGCTTCAGGGTCTATCTAACCCAACCATTTTGTGGGTGACGTAGGTGGTATTTATACCATACCCCTTCTCCCCCCAACGGTCATCTTCTCCATTCCTTCATTCCTATCGAACAGAAGCTCTCTCTCTCTTTCTCAACCTTGGTGCTCCAAACTCCTTTGCTAAAATCTTTGTGATTCCTTGAGGGATTTGGCTGAGAAAGCTCGAGAAGATCCTTCTCCTCTGTTCTTATGCACTTGGTGAAGCCCTAGTCGCTTGGTGTGTTCGTTACTCTTAGAGCATGGCTCCTAGATAGCTAACGGTCGCCCAGTAGCTCCCAATCCACTGTGGTTGAGAACCAGGATGTTTGTATTACTCTTTGTCACTTAGTGGAACCCTCTAACCTATTGCCTTGGTGATAGGTTGGAGAAGAGGAGCGAGTTAAAAGCTACTCCATACCCTTTATGGCTAACCTCAACAACATGGACGTAGACAAACCTTTGTGGTGAGTTGAACCACGGGATAAATCCTTGTGTTCACTATGATTGTTGTTGTTGTTGCTATTACTTGTGATTTGGATTGATTTTTAGGGTTGGCATCCGATCTATGAATTCCTCATCTTCTAGGTGCAACCGACTGTTTGCATAGCTCAACATACTCCCCTAGGAAGGCTGGTATTACATTTGATCTATTTTTCATTCATTAAATTCCATAGTAGATCGATTTCATACTCTGATTCCCAGAGGTTCCACGCTCAGTCCTGGAACCTCCGCGCCTCAGAACCTCCACGCTCGAACCTAGAGGTTTCACGTTTTGACTATTTTCATAAGTTGATTAAATTTTAAAAAATGCCTATTCACCCTCTCACTAGGCCACTTGCTAGATCCTTTCAATATGAGATAGGGTAGCACATTCTAGGTGGTGGATCAAAGGATGATGATCAAGATGATGGTGAAGGCCATGGTGATGATCAAGTGCTTCAGACTTAGAACAGAAGAAAGACAGAAACAAAATGGGCTCAAGGCAAAGGTGATATCCATAGAGCCATTTTATTTTGGTGATCAAGACACTATAGAGAGTGTGATCATATTTATGATAGATGGTCGTACTATTAAGAGGGAAATTCTTATCGGACAACTCGATCATCTAGTGCCACTAGGTGTTGGATAACTTGCATATTCATTTTAGGCCTGGTGCACAATCGGTGAGAAGCGATTAACCTTTGGAAAATGATTGTGAAAATGCTAACACACTTGCACGTGATGGTGAAACACTTGTGGTGTTGGCACATTTGCAAAGGAAGCAAGGGAGGTGAAGAAGGGGATGAGGTGCTGCCTCTAGGGGCACCGCCACCCCCTATTTGGTGCACCACCCCCTGTGGCAGTGACCTACTGGCAGGCCAAG
This sequence comes from Miscanthus floridulus, assembly GCF_019320115.1. Lineage (NCBI taxonomy): Eukaryota > Viridiplantae > Streptophyta > Magnoliopsida > Poales > Poaceae > Miscanthus > Miscanthus floridulus. The sequence goes on along the minus strand of NC_089583.1, from coordinate 67,293,902 downwards.
AAGGAGGTGTTTGGGTGGGGCACTGCCACCCTATCCGGTGGCACCACCACCCCTAGGGTGGTGCCCACCTGACTCAAGCCTAGTAGCAGCAGAGAAAGGGATGGCACCGGAGCGTCTGATGTTCACCGCCTCAGCGAGGGCGGTGCACCGACTAGTCACCGCCACTAGAGGGGTGGTGCCACCACTGTTTTTCAATAGAGAGCAAGGGAAGCTAGAGCTAGGCACTGTCATGGTCACCCCCACCCCATGGCGATTGTTGACATTTCTTAGCGTCGCTACTAAGAACAGAGTTTTAAATCTATCCTCGACAACGGTGCCAAAAATGGTTGTTGGTATTTATTAACGTGTCACTTGTTTTAAGTAGCCACCTATTATAAACCTATATCTCCTAACATTACTTTACTAGGTTGTCATCCCTAGTGATGATGCCAGAGATGCTTGTTGGTAGTACACAGCATTACTACTAGAATAATACTAAGTAGTTCTTTATTATTTTATGTGACTAGAAAGAATATATAAATATATCAATGAAAAGGATCTACAAGTGCACAGATAATATACCATTGTAGCACATTACCCAAGAGTATTCTAGGTATCATTATTTATATTTTTACCATAGGAAAGGTCTAGTATGGACATGTATTGATAACTTATACTATTGAAGGAGAAGTAAACCATAACTAATGTTCTACTCATAACAGGGGTAGGTCATAGGATAAGATATATATATATATGATAAGTATTGATCAATAATAATGATAAATCACTCAGAGTACTCCTTTCTATGGCATTAGCATGGTTAGGTAGAATATTAGAGGAATAATTCCTAAGTCATTCCTAATTACAAGTCAAAGCATACATTGATTAGTGCAATTATACCTAGTAGTCATTGCTAAGATCACCCTTATATCTACATATAAGGGATATTACTAAGGAAGATTAAGAACAGAGTTTGCCCATCCTTCGTAACTGGACCCCACGTGCACCTATATTCGAGGAGTGGACTACAAAGGACTCAATAGGAGTATCACAACTGCGATCTACCACATGACCCTAGATATAGGGTGTATCCGCAGGTAAACAATGTATAAGCAAAACGCTTACACAATGTCGACCACTCACCGCGTGCGCAGCAGAGTGAGTGCTATACAAACTTATGCATGGATATAATGATAAATTAGCTATACTAAGCATATAACCAAAGTAGACGATGAACATTATAACAAAGAACATGAATAAGATGAATACTAATATTGTCATAACAATTGTAACTGGTATATAAAAGTAACGGAGATACAAAAGAGAGGGGGTACAAAGATTATACCGAACCACACTCTTGACAAGATCGGGAATCCAAGCAAAGCCTACTTACCTCCCTCTAGACCTAGCCTAACTAGCTATGCCCTAGAATATGGTGGAGCTCTGAGGATGATTAGGGTTTCTATCTTCTGAAATGACTTATGCCTTCAGGGGGCAGGTGCTGATATATAGGTCGGAGCGTCCAACGTGAGCCCTTGGATCAAACTGACTTGAAGGACGGTATAGATGCAACCTAAGAGGGTGGTGGAGTACCTGATATTGTGACGCAGAGGCTGGTTGGTGGGCCCAGGGGCTAGGCAGCCTGTAGGTGGGGTCGAGCGGCCCCACTTGGCAGCCTCTCGCCCTCCGCTTTGGTGTGGAGTCCTCTCGAGTCTTTTGAAACCTTCTGGTGTCTGTTTCGCTGTGGATAAGTGCAATTAAATCTAACATGTAGGTCCATCTTAATGGTTTTCTGAATAAACCCTAGTAGAAAATATAGATTCACCAAAACTCATGGAATTTGTCAGTTTAAACCCCTAAACCTTTATTGGTGATTATATTTATGCCCTTGTACATGTTATATTAACGGTTTATAATGGTTGTTAACTTACCGTCAACAGTGGTACACCGCTATTTTTATCTAGAGAATTGGGTTTTTGGAGGGTTGGCCAGGTGGTCACCACTACCCCTAGGGCGGTGCCACTGCCACCTTGTCCGGTGCCCCAATGGTTTGGTGCCCTCGCAGAAAGTGGCCCCTAAGGGGTGATGGCTCTATTTGCTTGTGGGCTTTTAAATAGAGGTGGTGTCCAGCCTTGGCCACTCTCTTGGCACTTCCAACACCTGTGTACACCCTTTGGGAGCTGAGCACACCACTTCACTAACTTGCACACTTGATTTCATCATCTTAAGTGAGATTGGAGAGCCTCTAGTGCATTGCTTAGTGATCTAGCATCTTGTGGCACTAGTTGGGCGATTTGGGCTGGTGAGATCTTGTTACTCTTGGTGTTTGTCGACACCTAGATGGCCCGGTGATTGGAGGATCATCGAACAGAGGAAGGTGGTTGTCTTTGGCTCTGATTATTGTGATTGTGAGGGGTTCTTATGCCTTCCCCGATGGAGCGCTAAAGGCAACTCTAGTAGATTGCGCATGACTTGTGGATCCTCATTTTGTGTTGGTTGTGCAGCACCCGTTGCGGGTTAGGCGTGTGATGCCTATTAGCGCGTGAACCTCCAAGTGAGTGAATCACCACAACGGGGACTAGTTTGCCAGCAAGCAAGTGAACCTCGGAGTAAAAATTATTGTGTCATCATTTCTGTCCTTGGTATTCTTTGGTATTCATTGATTGATCTCTTGCCATGACGGTATATCTCCTCTACCACTTTCTTGCATTACATTGTGTATTTACCTTGTGTAGAGCTTATGGTAGTTGTAGCTAGTTGTGTAGCTTAGCTTCATAGTTGTAATTAGTTCCTACCTAGTTCAACTAGTGTAGAGAGTAGCAACATAGCACTTGAGTGCTTAGTGGTCATAATTGACTAGAATTGTAGGTAGGTGGCTTGCGTCTTTAGTAGGCTAGCGTAACATTTGGTTTGCCTAATAATTATCTAACCTCTTGGCTTAGTGTTGTTGTAGATTTTTTATAGGCCATTCACCCTCCTCTAGCAATTAGGACCTTTCAGCCCTGTTCGCTAATTTTTTTCCTGCCCCCACACGAACCTCAGCCCATCACAATGCCCGCGCGTCGACTTGCCTTGCATGCACAACCCTCTCTATCCGTCTCGATTTGAGGTCGTTCGCCCCGCTCCGCACGCGCACCCCACCCGCATCGCGCCCCTACTTTTGCAATATCCATATGAAACAATTGCAACATACGTCTAGAACAGATGAAACATTTTGAACAAACTTCTAAAACACTTACAACATGCCTCTGAAATACTTCTGACATACATGTGCAATATCCCCTACTTTTGCAACATCCATATGAAATAATTGTAATGTACCTCTGAAATTCTTGAAACAATTGAAACATACATTTGAAATATGCACTATCATCGCAACATCTCCTTTCGAGGTCGCGCGTTGCGGTGGCCACGGCGTCGACGGCAGCCACAACCTTCTTGTGGAGAACAGTGGCGGCGGCAGCACCCCGACAGCAACTTGGCGCGCGCGGGGGACGGGGAACAACGCGCGGCAGCGGGGGCGGGCGGCGCGGCACGCAGCGAGCTGAAGTCGACGTGATGGGGGATGAAGCGTGGCATGGCGCGGGATGGAGCATGGCGCTAGATCGAGGAGAGCCATGTGGCGTGGGATGGGGTGCACGGTAGGGAAGATGGCAGCAGTGAGCGCACGGCACAACAGCACACGATGGGTGAGCACGGAGTGGGAGATATTTTTAAGAGAGATGGACGTAGAGAGAAAGCAGGCTTGTTGGGCCACACTATAAGAATCCTGTTAATCCATGATGGAAAATTTTTGTCACGGATCACTGAAAAACCGTCAGTAAACAGCATCTGTGATGGTTTCAGAAATCATCACGGATTGAGCATCATGGATTGACATGCGTGACGGTTTGTCGAAAACCATCACGGGTTAACATAAACAGTGACGGTTTTAAACCGTCACGATAGAGCCCGATGCCTAGTTAGTCTAGCCCGAACCCATTTCCTGTGACGAAAAATAACCGTCACGAATCAATTGCCACATCAAAGATACACCAGCTCATTTGTTAACAGGCCAGAATCAAAGATGGGCCAAGTTTGGCCCAATTTTAGCCATTTTCGCATCAATTTTTCAGCCATTTTCACAAGCCCATTTCAGCATATTACAACCCAAATTCATCACTAATTTTTAGCCCACTTTTCAGTCCACTACTACAGCACATATAGCCCATATACACAGCCCATTTTTGAACATTCAGCCCATATACATAGCCCACACACAGCTCAAATAATTACTATTGCAACAATATACACAGCCCACACATTAAATAAAATAATACACAACCCACACATTAAATAAAATAACTCATATTTCCATCCAACAATATATCACATAAATTTGCAACCAACATCAGATTACAAGTATTCATCCAACAATAGTTAACATACAGAAGTGCATAAAGCCATATAGTTTACCATGGCACAAGCCAACAACACAGAATGCATAGAAGCCCAGCAGCTTGATGCATGTAGCAGCAACAGCAAAATGCGAGCAGTAGCAACAAAATATATACCACCATGTATCGCTTAACTTGATCGAAATTGACTTGACACAAGTTAGCAGCAGCAAAATGCATCAAGTTAGCAGCACCAATAGTTACTGTTCAACTAAAAATCTGGAAGAACATGTCCAACTAAAAAAAAGACAGTTACGGTTACAATAACAGCACTAGCTTATTACAATAGCACCAGTAGCTTGTACCAAATTATACAAAGACAAATCTAAAAAATAGCAGCAGTAGCTTGTTACAATAGCATATGCAGCATCATGTTACAAATAGCTTAATATGGTGGTTAATAGCAGCAGAAGCTTAATATTTTTTTATGACAAAGGAACCTTTATTGATTAGCAGCAAGCTGCTGCAACAAGGGAGAACCACTCCTGGTTTACATCATACAAAGCCTCATGAAGAGGACATCTACAAATATGTTCGGAACTGATACATGTGAAAACAGCAAGGCTACAATTATCTGGTGAGGCTCTAAAGGCTTGGGAAGATAAAATATGATTAATATTGTCATCACAAGAGCACAGCATGTTAAAAACACAATATTCTGTAAACTTATCCTTACATTAGAGCAGCAGCATGACAAGTAGTTGTGTTCTTACATAGCATTAGAGTTAGATTGAATTAGGAAGGGAAGAAAAACAAGTTAAGACTTGACAACATGGAGGAATTAGGACCTTAGAATTCTCATCGTCAATCAAATCTCCTTCATCTAAGCCAACTAATAATTGTTGCATATCAGAAGCTATTTTTCACTAAGCCAACTACACATATGTAGAAAATTTGGTTGTCTAATGTATAACCATTTTCCAGATTAAACATTTGGAATAAATAAGAAATAATTATACTTCAGGTGTTATAAATATGAAAATTCTAATAATCAGAGGACACGTAATACTCATTTGGCATTCTATTCCATCGCAGATACCTGTACAAAAATCTTCAAGACCTCTATTGCTGCTGCCACCAAGTTTAACTTAACATAATCATCGCTGAGAGAAAGTACCTGTACAGAATTTATCCAAATTAGCCAATAAAACTGAAATTTACCCACAGCCGAACTGCACTACTGCTACTGTACTGAACCAAGGAAAGAAACAGCTAACCTGAAGTTAAAGGTTTTAAACTAACTAAACTGATAGCTAAAAGAACATGGTAAAACTATTACTAAGGTACCAGCATGCAACCGAGTGTGCCTGCAAGTGACAATTACCTTCACTGTTGCATTCCAAATAAGATAATCGAGTTGCTGAAAGTAACCTAAACAGATCCAAACTCTGTAGTTGTAGAGCTGATCAAGGTCGAGAAAGTAGATAGCTATAGCTATTGTTGTTAAATAATAGCTTATGTTGTTGATATGAAAATCAAGGCTGCCAGCTGCCATAACAAATTGTTGCTCACTAACGATAGGCTGACTTGCTGCACTAGAACAAATTCAGAGCAAAAGCCAGGCACGCACTAGAGAAGAAACTACAGAGCTGTCGACAGAGACCCAGAACAACCAAGAAATCAAGAGCGGCTAAAGCTGCAGGTGCTGGTTTGCACCGAACAACAGCTTTGAGAGAGCACGCCCAGACGCCCAACACCAGAACATACACCGGTCAGAAGCACAGAGCAAAGACAGCAGCTTGAGTGCTAGAGAAAATTGACAAACTGACCAAATCAATTCCAATTTCTCTTCTACTTAAGCTAAATTGGCACAATAAATTATGTAACAAAGAAGAAAGCATCCTCAAGCAATGCTTTTTATATACATGCCAATCATAGACGGATAATATTATGTTAGTCATTTATATTTATCTGGCAGGATTGTTTATCAAATATTCCCTTAGCATATGTGTTAAAAATAAAAGTGCAAAGGCAAACACAAGCTGCAGACATGAAGCAAACAATTGCTTTTCATAGATAAATTACTTGCTGCCTTAACTCAAACAATAGTAGCCTAAGTTCATCACTCCAATACACTAAGTCCCTACAGTTAAGAGCCATGAAAAAATGCTAACCACCTTTTCTAATGTAAAACACACGGGCTCTAACCAGATTACTTCAAACCTAGTACCATTTTCATATAAAATAAAACTTCTATGCTGAAATCTGTCTCATGTAACCTCAACTTTTCCTGGAAACAAAAGAGCAAGTTGGATAAATACTAAATAACAGACCCTACTTAAGGTCATATATACTATGGATGACATTATTCTTCAAATCATAAAGAAATCAACAAATTACTACTTGGAACTCCTAAGTAGCCCTACACAATTGTTACCCAATCTTTTAGGTGCCAGACAGATTAGACGGAGGAAAGTGCCTGTGCACAACAGCAATATATCAACGCCATTGCCATGAGCGCACCTAACAGCCAGCACCAGCATGCCTTTTCGATTCCCCCTCCTATGGTGCACCTGCAACAAATCCAAACCGGCCCCAAGCACCACCGCTCAAATCTGACCCAAAAATCGATTGCAAGAGAACAAAGTGCTGCTCACCTAGGAGCTGATGGCCAAGAGGAGAGACGTAGGGGCCAGCCAAGGCCAAAGTAGATCAGAGCCACCACTGTCACCAGAATCCCCATGGTCGTCCCACTCAGATCCACCTAAGCGTGTTGCTGCTGCACTTCCATACGCTCTCGCCTAGGGTTTCGGTGTAGCGACCTCGGGCATGGGTGTGCGGGCGCGCAGGCGCACAACGGCAGGCCTCCGCCACTCCGAGGGCCGGGGTGGAGCGCCGCCCTCGGCCTCCTCCATGCTGGGATGGTCGTTGTGCCAGGGGATGGCTGTGCCCGGGGAAGAGAAGGGAGGCAGCCTAGATGGGAGAGGGTTGGGAGTGACGGCCGGCGGAGAGGAGGGGCAGCTGTTGTTAGGTTAGGCCTCTGTATATGCAAGCGGGTTTTGGATATGGGCTGGATATCCTAGGTTGCAAATCCTGTTAGTGACGTTTCCTGAATCCATCATAGTGAATCCGTCATGGATTAAAGGATTTCTTGTAGTGCCAGTAGCGCGTAGGCCCGAATGCATGGTAGATTGTGATCATGGACCCACACTTGTACGAGTGGGGTCTGAAGAGACGGACTCCCGCTCTTGAGCATTATTGACTTAAAACGTTTCAAGAGACTTGTTAAAACTTTGGTCATAATTCTCCAAAAAAAACTTTGATCATAAACATTGGTGTGCCAACTTTTTGGTAATAAACCAATTGTTGACTAAAAGTTTTAGCTTACCATGATTTTTAGTTTGTTGGAAGACGACCAGGCTTGGATCCAAAAGGGGATCGCCGAGCGGCGAGGCAAGTCGTCGGGAGAGGAGGGCTTGAGCTCCTATCGCGGCTACTAGGCTGTGTGTCCCCTAGTGTTCATAGGTCGAAACCCAACTAAAGGGGCGGGGCAAGCCGAGCTGCAAAGAGAAAAGAGAGGGAAGGATTGTGCTGCGTAGCTCTCTGCCTAGGCTTTTTTTTAGATAGTTCGCTGCCTTGGCTGTGCCTTCACGCTTCACGGGTCGAGGGCCCTGTTTGGTTCCAGCAGTGCCTCCTAAAATTTCTGTCACATCGAATGTTTAGACACATGCATGGAGTATTAAATATAGACTAATTACGAAACTAATTGCACAATTTGCGAGACGAATCTTGTAAGCCTAATTAGTCCATGATTTGACAACATGGTGCTACAGTAAACATGTGCGAATGATAGATTAATTAGGCTTAAAAAATCGTCTCGCAAATTAGCCTCCATCTATGTAATTGGTTTTGTAATTAATCTATATTGAATGCTCCTTATTAGTATCTAAACATTCGATGTGACATGAATTTTAGGAGCGACTAAAGAACCAAACACCCCCGAGATTCATTTGGCTTGTGGGGCAGTCCAGCAGCCTTGGAGGGAGTAGGGCTGGCAGCCTAATGGGCTTTGGGCCAGAAATGGCCTACCGGCTAGGTAGGAAGGAACGGGTTTATGCTTTTTATAGATCAAACGGGTCTTCAAGTTAGGGGAGCGTTCGACTGTCATTATAAGCAGGTTTATAAGCTATGGTACAGTATTTTTCTCTCTCAACAAATCAGTCGTACAAATCAGCATAAACGGCTTTACGAGCAGCCGAACAGAGCCTAGGTTTCAAACGAATCCAAATTACACTTCGGATTTGTTTGCTCACAGAGACAATTGAGTCCAGGAAAATCCAAACCAAACTAGCAGTTCACCATTCATATATGCTATACGAAATGTATCACATTATTATTTAGAAAATAATCCGAAACAAGTTTTTTTGTTGAATTCGAGTGTGAGCTTGAATTCGACCTAACTTTGTTTTTAGGAAAAATAGTTTTGAAAACTAAAAGGTGTTGCCATGCCTTGACTTAATCAATGGCACGACTAGGCACCTTTCATTTTAAAATTTCCAAAAGGACTTTTGTAAAGGAGGATAAGGTGAGAGAACTAGCGCAAATTATATTAGCAACTGGTTTAAACATTAACAGGTTGGTTATGTATTTTGAATGAGAGCCATTTATATATGCGTTGAATAGCACTAGTAAAGGGGGTTATTTAGTTCACAGATAATTTCATGAAGTTTGTTTTGAAAACAAGGTAAGGAGAGTTGAAGTTTACTTAGTTTTGGCTTACAAACTACATGACACAACAACAATAACAACATTGTTTAAGAAACATTTTAAAAACTTGGGGTTTTCCATTACATGCAAAACCACATGTTGTTATATATTCTATTCTTCCAACCAAACACATATACAGAATCATATTGCTTCTAAAATTTGAGATGTATTAATTCCATCCTACTTCCGTTCCCAACCAAACGCATCCTTAGATACAACTTATGGGTGCACATAGTTAATACAATATAATATTAGAGCCATTGATCTAGAGTTCGAATTATGCTAGGGCAATTTAACGAAAGGTCTATTGCTGGCTCATATCACTACGTAGAAAAACCTTTCTAGAGGCGGCTGGTAACGCTTTGTAGGAGCGGTTTTGCCAGCCGTTCCTATGAAAGAGTGGCTACAAATTATTGATTTATAGGGGCGGTTCCCAGACCGCCCCTATAAATCAATTTGTAGAGGCGGCTGGTGTTATCAGTCGCCCCCTACAAATCGATTTGTAGGGGTGGCTGGATATTAAATCGCCCCTACAAATCAATTTCCAGAAATCACGAAAAAAGGGACAAAAAATAGCAAAATTTTTTTTAATCCAAGGAGGTCCCCACCAGCAGCCACACACACCTTCACTCTACCGTCGTAGCATTTTTTCATGATTTTTGCATACTATGCGTCGGCCGGATTTCGAACTCGCGACCTCTCGCTCGCGCGTATACTCCTCTACCACTGCACCTCACGATCACTTGTGTCTACGTTCTATTTTGGTTCCCCACATATTATACAAAACTGAGCATAAATTGATTATTTGAGGCCCTAAACTAATTCAAATGAAAAAGTTGTCCACTACAAAGTTTTATAACTTTTCGAGATATACAACTTTCATTTTGGTAGTTTCTCCATCCGAGATCACTTATAGAATTTGAATTTCAAATTAAAGAAATTCGAACGTAGTTTTCCATGGCAAGATGATTTCAAATGAGAAAGTTATCAACTACAAAGTTTCATAACTTTTCAAGATCTACAACTTTCATTTTTACTGTTTGTCCATCCGAGGTCATTTAAAAAATTCAAATTTCAAATTTTTGGAAATTCAAACGTAATTTTCCTTGACAAGATGATTTCAAATCAAAAAGTTGTCAACTACAAAGTTTCATAACTTTTCGAGATCTACAACTTTTATTTTTGTTGTTTCTCCATCCGAGGTCGTTTACAAAATTTGAATTTTAGTGCTTAATTTTTAATACTCGGCGTCTATTTGTAGGGGCACTTCAATATTGAGCCGCCCCTATAAATCCGATTTGTAGGGGCGGCTGGATATAGAGCCGCCCCTACAAATCGGGCCATTTATAGGGGCAGCTGATAACACCGACCGCCCCTACAAATCCATTTATAAGGACGGCTCCTTTAGCAACCATTTGTAGAGGCGGCTCAATATAGAGCCGCCCCTGCAAAGAAAGGAAGGCGTTGCTACAATCGTTTTTGTAGTAGTGTATTCCACTTGGAAAGCCTAAGGGGACCTATGGTGAAAGATAATTATCGAATTATCCATCTTTCCTAAGATAGTCAGTTTGTGGACACATCTATGACAGCAGCTCCCCTCCTGATGGTGCCACAATCGAGGCCGCCCATGGGCCAAGGACTGGAGCGCGCGCAAGGAAGCCCAACGTTCGCTTAGCTGGCCAGGAATGGTCCTAGCGTGCCTGCGTGCACGAGCGGGGCTCTGCCCGTGTAACGAGTATATGAGCTAGACTGGGAGAGGAGAGATTCATTCATAAAGTTGTAAACCAAATTCTAAACTGCCTAAGCACTCAACCTTCCTCGTCTATTCCTTCCTGCCTTCCTGCTTTGCCGTTCGTCTGATTTCCAACCCCCAAATTCTCCTACTGCCTGTCTACTGCTAACAATCTATTTGGTTCATGCAGCTCAATAGTCTTCACCTAATTTGTATTGACTACCTATTTTGTACTAATATTATTAGAACTTCAAAGCATAGTAAGGACATGGATAAAAGTACCGTTCCTCCCCTTGTCTCTTCTATATTTCAATGGAATTCCTGAAACCTAAGGTCCGCCCTGGCGAATAAATACATATTTTGTTCTTTGAAACAAGACATCAGGAGGTTTATTCTAACTTAGAAGGAGCTAAAAAAGCCGTGGAGGCTGCGCATCACTTTTGTCTGTGTGATGGCTGAAGACTGATGACCACCGCCACCATATATCTGTCCTGGCGATTAGCTGTATCCTCCAGAAACGGTGGCGCACTAATGGCGAGGAGTTCCCCTGATGTTACAAGTAACGTCGAGATGGGGTAACAACGACATAACGTGTTCCACATGACATTCGCCAATTATAGATGATATATACTCTGTAATAAGGCATTTTTCTGCAGGTATATGCAGAATTTTTGGTCTCCTGTTTATTGCTTTCATGGAGCAAGGAGCAAAGAATAAGCAACAACTTATTAGGGGTTTCGTCCTCGAAAAGGAACAAAGAAGGTGTTCTGTATACTTATTCGCAGCAACTTTGCGGTTGTCGGTGCAGATATGCAGAGAGTTTTTGTTGCATCACACTTTATTCAGCTATGTACAAACCAGATGTGTTTATTCATGAAACCCCAGCTAAAAAAGACAGACACCGCGCAAAATGGGAAATTGCGGGCCCAGACATGAATTATGCAGCTGATGCTTTTCCGACATGACTTAATGGCTAGATTTTGACGTCTGAACAAACGAAATGGATCAAAAGCTAAGCAGCAGCCTGTGTAAGTAGTGCATAATATGCTAGTTGCTAGACAGCTGAAAAGTAACTAGGAACAAGAAGAACGGGTTCTTCTGTCCACGAATTTTTGCTTAGTAATCAGGGAACCAAATCAAGCAGCAAACAAGCTTTTTGTATAAACCTAAAAATTGCTCCATTAATTATAATATTTTCTCATATTTAGGAATCCGAATAGTAATATGTAGTTTGGCACTACTCTCTTTGAGCCAAAGATATTGCAGTTCTCGTTTTCCATTGAGTTAACAAATTTTAAGTTTACCCAAATCTATAGAAAATACTAATATTTATGGTATCAAATAAGCATTATTAAATTAATCATATAATTTTATTTTATTGTAAATTTATTTGGAGACAAACGTTGATATTGTTTTAAACTTAGTAACAAAATACACTCTTTTTTAGACAGAGGGAGCAGAAAAAAAAACATATACTAGCTAGTGCTCTAAAATCTGAATATGAAAACCATGTAAAACTTTGCTCAGGGAAATACAAGTAGAAGAAGGATATTCATGTGAGGGTACACAGACAAAATAAATTATAGAAAAAAAAAACTACTTCACAAACTTAAGTAATGTGTATTATATATAACACGGTATAAACAAAGCTAGCACTTGCTACAAATAAAATAGCAAAATGAAACACGATAATTAGTCCCTGGATCAAATAAACTCGCCTACCGCCGGTAGGTACACTCTCTACAGCACACGAAAAAGAACGAGCAAGGACAGAGGGAGCAGCACCGACACTGTGACCGTCGACCTGCCGTCCATGGCCGGTGAGGACGCCGACGTCGTGGACCCAGTGATCGGGTTGGTGTGCTGGTAGTACCAGGGGAACCACGGGAGGGCCGGGTTCGGCGGCGGCGGGGCTGGCCCAGAGGGGAATCCTCCACTGTACGGCGGGGAGAAGCCCGGCATCACTCCCGGCGGCGTCAGCTGGTAGCTCCCTGGCGGAGGTGGCGGGTAGCTGCCGCCGAAGCCGCCGCCTCCTGTGGACGGTTGCGGTGGCGGGTAGCTGTTGATGGCTCCTCCAGCGGATGGCGGCGGCAGGCACGGGTATGGGCAGTCCGGCGTGTCCGCCGACGCCGTGCTGCTGATCAGCACGGTGATCGTCAGGCAGCAGATGAGGACGGGGTGCAGCTGGAAGCGTCTAGACATGGCTGTGCACATGAGGGAGAGAGCAAGAGATCGAGAGGGAGGTGGCCGGCCGGGTGTCCGAACTTGATAGTAGGTACGCGGCGGTGGTTAGCCAAACGGCCTATAGTCCAGCGTCCCGGAGTTTAACTCCATGTGAGAGTGAATTTTAAACTGGAGTTAAAAAAAATATTCTCGTCTATTCTATGCCAAAGCATAGGTCTAAGGACCGGTCTATTCTCACAGGACAACGGTGCCGCTGTGTAAGAGTGGGGTAGTAATTTAGAGGTTTTCTAGGCCTACACGAGAAGATCTTCTTCTTAATGCAATGTATGAGTGGTGATACCCTCGCGGGCGCGTCGGTGGCCTTGGCTTATTCGCACATTTGGCGCTGAAAGAACGGGTGTTGTTGAGCATGAATGAAGCAATCATTCACTTAGAAACTGTGGTGTGCGCCAACTAAAGGGCTATACGTGTATTACTTAAAGATGGCAGGGAGTTAAGATTCCATACACAAATCCCGTCATCAAAATAAACACCGTACCATCTACATGTTTGTTATGTTTGTCTTAGCTAGCCATCTAATAAAAAAATCGTGAAGCTCTCTCTGTAACACCAATGGAGTTTTGTTTTTTGAAGTTAGAAAAGGGTCTGATGATAAACAAATCATTTTTTAACGTGCTGTACTTATTTTTAGAGACGGTTTTAAATCTAGCCACCTCTACAAATCAATTTTTATAGATGGCTCTAGATCAAACCGTCTCTAGAAATCTATCTATAGAGACGGTTGCATCTAGAGCAGCATCTAAACATACACTACTATATAAAACGTTTGTAGCAATGGGACAATTTTTTTTAAGGATGGCCGGTGATGGAGTCGCCCCTACAATGTATGTGCTCGGGACCCATGAGACTAGCCGCCCCTACAAATGTCACAGTAGGGGCGGCTGGTGATATGAGCCGCCTCTACAAATGGGTCGATTTGTAGGGGCGGTTCACTCACCAGCTGCTCCTACAAATTCAATTTGTAGGGGCAGCGCAACCACTAGCCGCACCTACAAATATTTTCGCATTTTTTAAATATTAGTTCTGCATATTTTTTTATAAATATATTAAAAACAATTTGCTATATTGGCCTGTACACATAAAAAACAACTCGCTGATCTATATAATATAATGATACATTTTATTTTTTTGAAAAATAAAAAAGTTATATTTAAAAATTGAAAATTTGAATTTGTGAACTTCGAATTGAATTTTAAGATAGAAAATGACCTAAAATGAAAATATTGTAAACATCAAAGTTGTAAAACTCATCAAGATTTACAACTTTCATTTTGGTCATCTTTTCATGTGACTTAGTTTGAAAAGTTCAAATTTTAAATTTATTAAAATGGCAACTTCAAACAATATTTTCAAAGAGTAAATGATTTCAGCTAGAAAAGTCATGAATATAAAAGTTGTATAACTCATCAAGATCTAAAACTTTTATTTTGATCATTTGTTCATCCAAAAAAGTGATAAGAACATTGTTCACAAATTTTACATCTCTCTCATATGGTTTCATAAACTATATGAGAGATATGTAAGTTTTGTAAACAATGTTACTGTCATTTTGTCGGATAAAGAAATAAACAAAATAAAAGTTGTCGGTCTTGATGAGTTCTACAACTTTTATGTTCATGACTTTTTGAGTTCAAATCATTTGGTGTGTCAAAATTTTGTTTGAATATATCATTTATTGAAATTCAAAATTTGAATTATTCCAATTTAGTCACACGAAAATATGACCAAAACAAAAGTTGTAGAGATTGATGAGTTCTATAACTTTTATGTTCATGAATTTTCCATTTGAAACCATATGCTCCTTCAATATGTTGTTCCATGTTTCCATATTTCTGCAATTCAAAATTTGTTTTTTTCAAACAAAGTCACATGAGAAGATGACCACAATAATTTGATAGAGCATGATTTTAGAAAATTTTAGGAGAAAAACCATAGCATTTGGAGTTATTACGAGGGAGAAAGACTAGTTACAAATATTAGCCATAGATTAAAAAGAGAAATCATACTTGTTTATCAGAGATGCCACAACCTTCTCCGCCTCGTAAGGAGCAAGGGTCTGATACGGACCTGATACATGAACAACAAGGGCCTCCTGAAGAAGTGCATGAAGAAGAGGGTTGGGATAAGGAGCTAGAAATTCAAAAATTACATCCAATCAGCATAAGGCTAATTTTTATGTCCATGAGAGACGTCACGTTAACGGCCAAGTGGTACGCCCATGACTAGTTCAAGCCTGAGAACTAAGTTAAAAAAGTCTCAGCATGAGCTTCTGAGGAGGCCATCACCAACAAACAACAACCAGCAAAAAAGTATCTAAATGTTGATGCCATCAAATGGTCAAATGATTGCCCGAAAATATATAAAGAGGCAAGCCCTTCCAACCAAACCGGGACATCCAGCGCCTATCACTTAGAATGAAAAGGTTCCATGATTGGTACTTGCGTGTTCTCCCAACGACCATAGATCTCATACAAGCATGCTTTCCTGCCGGCACATTTAGAGGCCCAGCAGGAAAAATTATCTTTGACTTTAATAACATCTAGACATGCTTTCACCTTGGAGCAATGAAAACGAATCTAATTCGCACGTGGTGCCTATAAGTCCTTGCCCTCTTGATATGATATTATTGTAATATTTGGATTTGGTTGATAATAACCCACGCCATGATTTGTAGAATGCAAGTGCACCTTTCAAAACAAATGCCAAGCGTGCGAGCCGGGTATATAGACCCTCAATGTATAGCATCAACATGTTTTAACTACACCAAAGATTGAAAATTGGATCGCAAAGAGCTAGTTACTAGAGAGACTATTGTGGAGAAAGATGCAATCCGAAAGAAGGAAATACATGCAGCGGCCCTTAGGGTTGCGGCATACATTGCTCTAACTTTTAAATATCTCCAAAATAACTCTGCTATATGGCTAACATACAACTTCGAGTAAGTTCAACTCTATATTGAAAAGCTTTGTTCGATATATTTTGTTCGATGCAAAAGAGCTTATCCGTTTCTATGATTAAATTCCTACAGCAACCACTGGATTTGTATAGGCTTCGATGTCGGCCTAGGCATGGCATGGGTATATGATTCAATAGATAAGGACCTAGCGACATACAAAGACTTCGTATCGATTCTCCTGACGTATATATATCGACAATCCTCATTACATTATATGTTTGTATACATACTTGTAACATTCACTTTTGGATACTAACAAGTTGCATTTGTTAAATTTATTCGAATAGGGCGTACAGGTTCTACATTAACGAACATAAAGAGAGGCATGATCCAAAAAGAGGGCCCAACCTGTGTGTCAAAACACTATGTGCCATAAGTGTAATTTACTTCAGTACTCTATTATGTTGGTGTCCAGAGTATTACTTAATATTTTCATATGCGAAACACACAATGCCCCAAGCAGAAGCCCGAAAGTCTTCACCGTGGATACTATGTATGTACTATGATGAGTAACACGGGTGCCTACAAGAGACATCCTTGTGGGGTAAGTTTGAACCTCTTTAATTGTGATTACTGCCATGTTAACTTCAAAACGAGCGCCATGTTCATAGATGCTCATTGTTTTTATAGATGTTCGTATATGTTATGACATACTAAACCCCAACTTATTTTATTGTAGTGGCAAGATGAGAAAGGAATGAGAGCTGACCCACACAAACATGACAACCACTTGGAGCTCATCGGTGACCTTTGCAACTTCATATTGGACTAGATTGTAAATGTAAGAGGCACTTATCATGATCGAAAATCCAAGTTAAGAAGGCATCCTTAGTACCAACATCTTCGTGAGACAGAAAGGCTAGCTCTAGGCCATTGATAACAATATGTATGGAATGTGACATTGGTCTTACCTTGTGTAACGGTTTCAAATTGTGGATGGGATTGAACTTGTGAATTATGTCTATGTAATGATGAATTATATATGTTCTTCTAAATTGGACTTGTAATGTTGGTTTATATAATATCTTTGTGCTTGTGGATACAATGTTTGAATTACATATGCATATATGTATATATGTTCTAGTCAGATTTGAATTCTGAAATTTGAATTTGTTTTGGTGGGAAAATATATTGTAGGGGCGGTTCAATTTCAATTTTTTTGACAAGAAAATGTACTGTAGAGGCAGTTCTAGATTGAACTACCCCTACAAATGAGAATTATAGGGGCGGCTGGTGTTACCATCCGTCCCTACAAATACATTTGTATGGGCAGCTGTTGACACAAGTCGTCTCTACAAATCGATTTGTAGGGGCAGCTTGGGAACCGCCCCTATAAAACCTAGATTTATAGAGACGGTGTGGTAAGGACGGCTCACAAAATCACATCAACAAAGCATCGCCAGCCGCTCCTACAAATGCTTACTGTAGTAGTGATAGTTGCATTTTAGAGGCGGTTAAAAATGGCAGGCGTTACTACAAATGTATTTCTAGAAACGTCTCTTTTCGGATAGGGGCTCCATCATGGATCCTCACCCCCGAGTCACCAGCGAGTCACCAAGATAGCCATGTACACAATGTTTTTTTAACTCGCATTGGACGCAAGGTCGCTGGTTCTAAAGTCTCAAGATGAATGAGGTGATTGGGGAAGAACTAAGAAAAAAGTCTACTTTGCCTCCCTCGACTATCGCAAAAGTCCGTTTTCCTCCCTGAACTAGAAAACTAGACATAACTTCTCCCTTCAAACCGGATATATGACCTCCCTGGCAATTTCTATAGGTGGTTTTTCTCTTTTCCTTTTATATTTATTTCTGCTGAATCTTTGAAAAATCATAGTAAATTATAAAAAATCATAAAATAGAAAATCTAATTTTGTTGGACTCCACATGAGTAGATCTACACAGTAAACATATGATATGGTATGCTTTAGTACAAAATTTTTGCTCTATCTTTAGATCTATACTTTTCTATGATTAATTCATAGCTGTAGTTTTTGTAGTCCTATTGCGGTAAATTTTTATGGTGGACTAATCATTGTATGTTGGAGATGAAGTAAAAATTTCATGCTCATTGGATCATGTATGACTGAGTTATAGATTTATTCTGGTTTATGCTTATTAAATAGTTTTGAAATACTTAAAAGTGTGTCAAAATAGAAAATATGTGTTGTTTATATAATATTACTATTGTTATATCATATGAACACTTAACATAATCATGATGTCACAGAGAAAATTACACAAAGAACGTAGATTTTCTATGTTTACACACTTTTAATTATTTTAAACTATTTAATAAACATAAACCTGAATAAGTCTATAACTTTGTCATAAATGATCCAATGAGCATAATTTTTTTACTACATCTCAAGAATACAATGATTAGTCCACCATAAAAATTTCACCATAATTGGACCCCAGAAACTGCAGCTATGAATTAATCACAGAAAAGCAAATATCTAAAGCTAGAGCAAAAATTTTGTACTAAAGCATACTGTCGGTGCAGAAAGTGACCAACAAGTAGATATTTGTAGTTTTGCCGTACGTTGTGATCGGAGGTGGCCTAACACTCAATGACACATGATTTATACTGATTCGGGCAATGTATCCTACGTCCAGTTTGAGTCAGTCGATGACTTTATTCCTAAGCCAAGGTGCTCAAGGTTTGCAGTGGGGTTACAAACGAGAAGGAGAAAGATGGGGTGTATGAGAGGTCTAGTCAGACTCTGGTCGGAAGGGCTGAGAGCGACAGGAGCTCCGCTATAAGCTAAGTGTTCAAGCGCGTGCTTGAGGTTCGAACCTGGCGGTTCTGTGGTTGTGAACTAGTGAACTTGATTGATCTAATGAATCTGCAATCACTTGAACCTATATGTTGGGAGAGAGTGCATCCCTATTTATATATGAAGGGGATGGCCTTACAAGTGAGAGGGAAGGAGTACGTTTGCTTCTAAGCCTTATTGCCCATGCCGGTGGGTACAGGATGATGGTAGACACCCACAACACTGTTGGATGTTAGATGCACATGGGAGGTTATGTCGTCTTGTTCGAGTATGGCAGATGTCGATGCCTGCATATACTGTTGATGCCCTAGAGGCATGTGAGGAGTTTCACCACGTTCACTCGGTACGGTAAATCTCGACGCCCACAACACTGTTGATGCCTAGAGGCATGTGGGGGGAGCCATACCGTATGGGAGTTAATAGTGCCCACAATACTATAGGGGAAAATGTTGGTGCCTACAACACTATTTGGGCTCTGTCGTGCTAGGGAGGTCGCAGAGCACTGCCTGGTAGGTGCGCAAGGTACGGCCCCTTATATTGTGGTTTGACTTGTGCGCCCTGCCTTACTTTCTCCATCCGTTTCCTGGTCCTTACTGAGCGGGCGTCCCCGGTCGGTTGGTCCTAGTCGGCTCTGATCACGCCAGTCGGAGAAGAGCGGTGAGCTAGGGTTTGGCGCATCTCCGGTTGGAGACACAGGTCAGAGTCGGAGGTGGTGCTTTGGCTAGGTGTTCTGGTCGGAGAGGGCATTCGGAGGCGGGCTAGAGCCCGAAGTGAATGCTCCAGTCAGAGTGGTGGGCTAGAGTCAGAAGCGGATGCTATTCCTCCTCGGCCAGGTCTTCTGGTCGGTGATTGAATTGCCCTTCTGGCCTGTTGTTTAGGTACTTGGGCCGGCCCATGAGTTGCGTGTTGTTTGCAATGTCGCCTGCTAAGCCGAGCCTTTATTTGGGAAGCTGGTCCGCGAGGGACCTCGGGTTTATGTACCCGATAGGAGCCCCCAAGCCCCCAGGCGATTTGGGTGGAATCGTTTGGGGGCTTTTTGTCTTGACGGCGGGTGTGCGCGAGCGCACCCATGGGTGTAGCCCTCGAGCCCCCAAGTGATTCCGGCAGAATCGTCTGGGGGGTTTTTAGTGTTGCCAGCAGAGGAGGTTTTTGTTTTTGTTAGCGGGTGTGCGCGAGCGCACCCGTGGGTGTAGCCCCCGGGTGATTTGGGCAGAATCATCTAGGGGTGTTTTTAGCGGGCGTGTGTGTGCATTTTTTAGTCGAGATGGAGTCATCAACCAAGGCATCGTTGCGCAGCCGAGGCGGTTAGTTTTGGGATCGAGCAAGGTAGAGCTCGTGGATGCTAGCGTCGATGCGCACTGTGGGATCGGGCGAGATAATTAGTTTTAGGGATTAGACGAGACGGAGCTCGCGGGTCCT
The DNA here is from genome assembly GCF_019320115.1 of Miscanthus floridulus. Lineage (NCBI taxonomy): Eukaryota > Viridiplantae > Streptophyta > Magnoliopsida > Poales > Poaceae > Miscanthus > Miscanthus floridulus. The sequence continues at coordinate 67,273,653 of NC_089583.1, read as the reverse complement.
AGCATCGGTGCACACTGTGGGATCGGGCGAGTCATAATCATGAATCCTGGCCTCGGTGTAGCCCGCACAGCTGAGGCAGTTAGTTAGTTTTAGGGATCTGGCGAGTCGGAGCTCGGATCCTGATGGGATGAGTTTAGGGTCACAGACCCGGGCGTATTTGGTGTGCAGTCGAAGCATAGCTGGATGGGGCGAGTTCGGTGTCATAGACCCAGGCATTTTGGTGTGTAGTCGAAGTGTAGCCGAATGGGGCAAGTTCGGGGTCGTAGACCTAGGTGTTTTGGTGTGCAGTTGAAGCATAGCTGGATGGGGCGAGTTCGGGGTCGCAGAACCTAGTGTTTTGGTGCGTAGTCGAAGCGTAGCTGGATGGGGTGAGTTTGGGGTTGTAGACCCAGGTGCTTTGGTGTGCCTTGAGCCCCTGAGCCCTATCGTGCTTTTGGTAGGGTTCGGTTTGAGTTGTGTGCATTACCCTGTCCTTGGTTTCTCACAACCGGAGGGGCTGAGTTTTTTCCCTTGTCCCGATCGCTCAGGCTTGAGTGACACGCTCGGTGAGTTCACTAATGGGTATGATCGAGTGGAATTCAGGTCAGCATAGCCCTCTTGTGACATTCCACTACTCCTTTACCTACAACCCAGCAGATGCCTGGGTCATTTTAGAGACCGACCCGGGTGGCCTGATGGTCTCCCCTCGATGGAGATTCTATGGGCTTGGTAGAGGTTTAGGATCGAACGAGAAGGTTGAGATGGCCCTATCTGCTTTGGGGGCAGACTGGGCAAGGGCCGCACAGGGCTCATCTACATTTTCTCCCCTGGCTCTTGTTTGATGTGGGCAGCCTCGAGCCCTTCATGGGCTAGCCTTCGAACCCCTAGTCGGTCGTTGCTCATGTCGAATGAGGCAACTGTCGCTTTGTGATGCAACACGGAGCGTTGTGATGCATTTCGCTGCATGTGCGATGCTTAGCTCCTGAGCCCCTAGGTGGTTCAGGGCCTGAATCGACCAGGGGGCATGGGCGTATGGAATGAATGCGCGTATGAATGTACGAAATGATTATAAAGAAATAGCGGGGGTTGGTAGTGTTACCTTGATGACTCGAGTGATGGGGTTTGGAGAGCTCCAGTTAGAAATATCTGACCAGCACCCATGCTCGTCATTCATGACGGAGTCGGCATGGCCTACATGGGGCGTCCCTTTGCTCCCTACGTGTCCCTCAGTGTGTTTTTTTGAGCCATTCGATCGACTTAGTAAGCCCGATGTTCTCTCCGGGCGGAGATCCCATTTTGGGTTTTTTTCAAGTCCCTGCCTAGGGATGCGGAGAGCTGCCCAGGGCAAAATGTTGGACTGGAGGTCGTCCACTGTGAGGGAGTCGGTGTTGAAGGCCTTCGCTATGAAGGGGTTCCTACCGCTGAAGGAGGTGGCGCACTGGAGGGCTCCCAGGAGGGAGGAGTTTCCACAACCTCGGCCTGGTGAGGTGGTTTACTTTCTTGCCTTCCATGAGCGTGGGTTGGGATACCCCGCACACTGGTTCCTATGTGGACTCCTCAATGAGTGGGGTCTGGAGTTGCAATACCTCAATTCAACGGGGGTGCTTCACATCACCGGCTTGTCACCGTCTACGAGGCCTTCCTTAGGATGGAGCCACACGTGGATTTCTTCCGCCAGCTATTCTCTAGGCGAGCTTTGCTAATGGGGAATCAGCCTGAGGTCACGCCGGTGGGGGGTTTTGCCCTGCAGAGGAAACCGAGTGCAGGAGGCTCGTATCCTGTGTACATCCCCTATGACTCCAACTGGAGGTGGCACAGGGAGTGGTTTTATATCAGGAATCCAGTGGAGGCGCTGTTCTCGGCGTTCATCGGTGGGAGGCTGGAGAAGCAGGATAGTTGGACATGGGGCTATTCCCGTCTAGAGAAGAAGAAGGTGGAGATCATTGAGGAGGAGCTTCAGAAGCTCATGCAGCATGGCCTTGATGGGGTGCAGGTGTTCCACACCCTCTACCTCCACCAGTTTGCTCCATTGGCGGAGAGGACGTAGCCGATGTGGAAGTACAACAGCCCGACAGACCCAAACCGTGCGTCGCTGGAGGAGCTGCTGAACGATGGGTCTGGAGTCGCCTTGACCGGGTGCTATAGCTAAAGCCCAAAGAGAAGGTCGATGGGAAGCCCACACCTTTCAACTCCACCATCATGTCTAGACTGGTATGCTCCTTTCTATTTAGTCCGTGCTTCTTCTTCTACTTTCCTATTTTTTGATTTTGAGTCGCCCGTTCCATAGGGACTTGGAGTTTATAAGTCCCAACCGCACCTTCCCAAAGGACCAGAGGGCATGGCTTGGTAGGCCACCCAGAAGGAGGCGGTGGATGCCAGGAAGAAGAAGAGAACCAAGGAGGTTTGGCGGAAGCAAGAGAAGGAGCAGGAGATCGCCCAGCGCGTGAAGGTCGGGGAACGTAGGAGTGACATCGACTTGGAGCTTGAGTCAGAGGATCCCACAGATGAGGATGACATGGTTTTCTCCAAGGATTAGGAAAGTTAGGAGGTCGTTGTGACCTCGGCAGAGCATCGCGATCCTACGGTGATGTTCGCTGGTGATGAGCAGGAGGTGAGGAGGCGCGCTGAGGTTCCCGTGTCGTGGAAGCGTGCTGCGAGCGCAGACGCCATCGGCGAATGGTTGGCAAAGCGGACATGGTCACCACGCCCCTCAGTGGCACCGCTAGTCTCGTCCCCGCCTACTGCGGACGTGGTCGAGTAGGCCTAGCAGTCAGAGGAGTGGGCTTGCACCCATGCATCGCCGGGACTGGTGCCAGCAAGCGACTTGCAGCCGAAGGATGCCCCACCTACTGCTCTAGTCGGGGCGTCCCGAGCCGAAGGTCACGGTGACCCGCATGTTGGGAAGGAGCCGGTTGGGACGACTCCGCCCCCGGTTGAAGTGAGGGGGCGTGGGTCGCAGTCTGGGAGCGGTCCTCATCCTGCGGGCCCGTTGACGTCGGGTTTTGGTTTCAGAGTCATGCCGCTTACCTCCCGGTATGTTTTTCTTTGTTTCTTTTCAATCTTGATGTTGAGTCTTTTTTGGAGTATGACTGATCTGTACTTTTTGTCAGCGGCTGAGCGATGATGGGGTTGAGTATTGCCCCAACTCCTGTGCAGGAGGTTTGGAGGCCCACCCTGTAGCGCGCTGTATCGAGCGGCAGGGGGAACAGGATGGTGGTGGCAAACCCTTCCCTTTCGGGGGTGGCGCTCCCCAGGTTGGCTGCTAGCGCGGCAGCAGTGGCGGTGATGGTGCTGGCAGTGATCCCGATGGCAACGGTAGATGCTTCATCGGTGGTGTCCCTCGTGGCCCCTCCTTCACTAGCTATGGCAGAAGTGGAGAAGGAGACCGAGACCCCTGCCACTTCGGGCAGAGGGCCGCATGGCTCACCCTCTCGGTCGGACCTGAAGGCGCTAGGGGGAGACATGGCCAGGACAGAGTTGGAACGTCCATCGGTGGCCTATGCAATCGAGGTGGTGGAGATCCCATCTGATGACAAAGCGGATGACGTGGTGGAGTTGCCGGTGACGTCGCAGGAGCTGGTGGTGGTTCAGTTGGAGGCTAGGCCCTACGACGGGCTGCCGGAGGGTGATCTAGAGTGGCCCTGCCCTAAGGACCCATCAAAGGTGCGGTTCGTCCTTCGAGATTCCTAGGAGTGTCAGCTTTGGGACATCTTTGGGGGGAAAGGACTTGCCATGGAGTCTGAACTTGCCAACCTATCGGGGAAGCTTGAGGACGCCCAGGAGCGGGTTAAGTCCACCTAGCAGTTAGTCAAGGTCAACCTACAGCTCGTCATGGAGGTGAGTTTTCCATATTCGTCCTTGACCTTTTGAGTCTCTTGTTGGTTGCCTCAGCATGCTTGCTTTTCATTTTCGTTGGGTCTGAAGGAGATGTCGTCCCGCTTCATCCGGATGGAGAACGCCCGGGTGGCTGAGCTGGAGCGTCAGCTGGAGTCCGCCCACCATGAGTCCTAGGACCAGGCGGCCAAGGTGACCATGGTGCGGGCGGAGGAGCAGTGTGCAGTGAAGCAGGTGACCGCTGCTGAGCGGGGGCTTGAGGTGGCGAAGGCCCACCAAGCGGAGACTGAGGTGGGATTGCAAAAATCCCTGGCGGACGCCGAGGTGGTGCTCCAAAAATCCCTAGAGACCCTTGAGTCAGAGCGAAGCGCCTTGGTGTCAGAGCGGAATGCCCTAGAGTCGGCGTGAAAGGCCCTTGGAGTCAGAGCAAAAGGCTCGGTCGGAGGCAGACCAGGAAGTGCTCGCGCTTCAGGGCCAGGTGATGGGGATGGAGGAGGCGAGCGCCTAGCTACGTGAGTAGGTGGCCCGACAGGTAGAGGAATTCTCCATCCTTGAGAACTTCCGCATCGATATGTACCTTTTCTATTTTTCATCGTGTTGGTTTCTTCCTTCAGCCTGTTTTCTGAGCTTGTCGCCCTTCTTTCAAAGCTGGGTGGAAAGGTGAAGTCATTGGAGCAAGACCTGGAGACAGTCAAGGTGACCTTTGACTGAAATGCAGAGGAGCTGGCCAAGTTCCATGAAGAGCGACGTGCTCTCGAGGGGGAACTTGACTAGATCCGTAGTGTTGCCCAGCTTGTCATCTCGGAGGTCTTCGGGTTGGGGCCAAGTACTAGCGCGCCTGCTATCCAGCTTGCAGAGGTCCCGAATGAGGTTCGGGCCCTTATCACAAGTGGGCTATTCTACGGAGCGCCGAGGGTGCTGATTTTAGTGCCGACGTACCACCCGAACCTGGACTTTGCCACTATCTACTGCGGGTATGCCGACGGCTTGAGCATGGAGGATATCCAATCGCTCGGGGAGAGCTTGCTACCGCACGTAAGGTTGGTGGCAGAGCAAGTCTCTACACAATGGGTGATGGATGCCCACCATGAAGACATGTCCAGAAGCGTGCATTGGGAGGACGTCGCCCAGCCTGCGGATGCCACGGAGGCTGGGTCAGAAGTGGACATCGCCCCGGCTTCGACCGAGCCAAATGTCGTCCCACCGGGGAGTGAGCAGCCCATGCCTTCACCGGTCGCACCGACAGCAGATGCCGCCGAGCCGCCCCAATAGCTTGTAAAGTATAAGTAGTTTAGTAGATGTAAAAAGTTTAAGTTTGTGGGGGAGCCCCCATGTAAACGTTCTTGTGTACTTAATGACTACAATCGGTTTCGTTTTTTGTCATGGAGTCACTCCATTCGGGAAGCTTGTCCCTTCCATTCCTTAGTTTTTCCCTTGGCATAATTTTGTTTTTTATTCTTTCTTTCTCGTACTTGCCCGTTCGTCCCGTAGGTTGCAACCTTAGGAGCCCAGGGCGTGGCCTGCGAGGCTCAGTTGCTCGTAACCATAGGTAGAGGTGGGGTGCGATTGGTCAGAATATTTTAAAGCAAAGCTACATAAGGCAAATTAAAGGAACGAACTACCCTTTTGTTTGGGTAGGAAGGAGTTTCACCATATGATAGTAAGTGAAAAAGAGGTAGTAGTGCACCCTCGTGGAGCCCTCGAGCGACCCAGGCCAAAAAGTGTTTGGGTTGGGGTGCTCTTATCGGAGCAAACGATAAGTAAAAAATGGTAAGACTGAATTTTAGGGGAAGAAAAAAAACAACATAGCTGTTCCAAGCGTTTGGTGATAATGTCGTCGTTGTCGTCCTTCAGTCGGTAGACGTTTGGTCAGATCACTTCAACCTTCAGTTGTCTGGATCCTTGTCTGCTACGCCCCCTTTCTTAGCCGCTGCTTCTTCGCCTTTTTCTGCCTTTGGCCCACCGACCTATCGCAGAAGGCGCTTGAGGAGCTCGCAGTCCATGTAGAGGTGTTTGATGGGGTAGGCGAGGTTGGTGCATGGGCTCTCCATGAGCTCGTGGAAGTGGGCCGGAAGGTCCTGCTGTGGCTACTTGCTCGTGTGATCAGCCGTGGCGACCGACGCGGAGTTGGCCGGTCGGTGGCGATCTTTTCTGTTCTTTTTCCCCCTCTACGTGGAGGGGCCCTCATCCTGATCCTGGCGTTTGTCCTTGCCTTTGCCTCGGCCTCCGTTGGAGCGTGGCGGGAGCAGCGCTCATTAGAGGTGTTGAACAAAGGTCCGTGGTCCCAGGACATCCGGGCTAGGACTCTAGTCGCTGCTGCGTGCATCTCGGTTTGGCCTGAGTTGCTCATGTACAGGCGATCGGTGCGGAGCGGTCGTCAAGTCAAGACGAGGCGTAGGTGCGGCCTCCTATGCCACGCTTGGCAGTTGTAGCGGTGAGTGGGTGGATCGACTCGTCTGCTGCGTCCCCATTCCCTTGGTGGGGAGAGAGGCCATGAGTTGGTGTCACGATATGGAGCTCTCCGCCTATTGAACAGCGGCGATCTCCACTAGTGCCCGGAGGTTTTGGTGGATCACCTATTCCTGAGGGTCGTTCGGCTCGGAAAGGCCACATAGAAGCATTGCCGCAGCGGCAATGTTCTGATTCGCCCAAGCTAACTATGGGGGATCATTTCCCCTGTCTATAGTGTTGCGCTAGACTCGACGGGCATGACCTCGGGCGCCGCTCGCCGGTTTATGTGCATGGGGCGTAGCGTGGTGCCCCAAGCATGGTGGCACAGTCGGTGGCTGGTGTAGCCATTGTTGTCGTAGTTCCTCGTTGTGCTCCCGTGTGAGCTCGGGGGTCTCCGCACGAGGGTCCAGATGGGTGTGAGTCTACAAGGACTCCATTACCACCGGTGGCTGTTCTGGAGCGTCTGCCATAGCGCACTTCTGGGACGGACGGTGGCTAGGCGCCACATCGCCGATGCTGGAGCCATCACTCTCAACATCGTCATCCATGAGGTCAAGAAAATAGGTGGGAGCATAGCTCGCCATCCCCTTGAATTCAAATGTGAGAGGTGGCGGTGCCAGCATCCTTCAGAGCCCCTAGGCGTACGCGTCCGAGGGAGACGCGAGGCCATAGGGGAACCAGTCGTATGGCGGTCGCGGCGGGGACAACGGGGTCCCTCCGGATAATCGGCAGAAGATAGAGGATAGTAAGTAAATAACAGCATGTGCATTACTTACAGCGGGGTTTGAGCAGAGAGTTTGCTCAAAATGAAGCACAGGTGCCTCGTCGTTGAAGTCGTCGTGTGTCCCGAAGCCGATGGAGGGTGCCTCTCCGACGGGCACCAGAACTAGTGCCTCCTCGCGGAGGTGTAGTACGCCGAGCCGGTCGGCGATGAAGTCTAGGCTTCTAAAGAGGAAGGCCTGGGACGACTCAGAGATGGGTGGGACCCACATCCTAACAGGTGGGAGTGCGGGAAACTCCAGTGAGCCGAAGCGAGTCGTATCGCCTGAGTCCGCCCCGGTGAAGGTGGTGGAAAAGTGGACCATCCAATGACCAAAAAGTATTGAATGTACAACGTCTTCCCCACGAACGGCACCAACTGTCGGTGTAGAAAGTGACCAACAAGTAGATATTTGTAGTTTTGCCGTACATTGTGATCGGAGGTGGCCTAGCACTCAATGACACAGGGTTTATACTGGTTCGGGCAACATGCCCTACATCCAGTTTGAGTCGGTCGGTGACTTTATTCCTAAGCCTAGGCACTTGAAGTTTGCTGTGGGGTTACAAACGAGAAGGAGAAAGATGGAGTGTATAAGAGGTCTGGCCGGACTCTGGTTGGAAGGGCCGAGAGCGACAGGAGCTCCGCTGTCACCCCAATTTTAAGGATAAAATTGAATGCACTAACTCATGTGTGCCTAGGGATCAGTCACATACACAAGCTGACAAATTATAAAAGAGTATCATCACAGTGTATCTTACATCACGATAATAACATAACTTAGTCTTACACATCACAGCGGAAAATAAAAGATAACTCTCTCTCGTGGAACACCATCATAGGGAAGGTCAACTGGTTGACCACAAGCCTAATAATCCTCAGGAAACTCCTCATACTCGTTGTCATCTGTTACCCATCTGGGATTTTTATCCAAATATAGAAAGTAAACAAGCATAAGTACTTCCCGTACTTAACAAGATAACATGGGGATTATGTAGCTCAAAAAGGATGACATTGGTTTACTGCAGTTAGCACTTTTAGTAAGTCAAGATTTTATTATCAAGTATTATCAAGTATTATCAAGTTATGCTTAAGCCCCCATTTAAACCCACATAATCAGATATCAGAATCGTTTGCATCATATTATCATCGTATACCATCATCAATGAACCACAATGAGTAACCATTTATTCTGTGAGTTTTCCGGGCCGCTCGTGACCATGAGCACGGCTGTTATAATAGTTTGTAACCCTCTGCAGAGGTGGTGCACATTCACTGCGAGTCGTGATTCCCATATGCCCGGGTTAATTACTCCCATGTCACTGCCAAGGTGAGCGGGTAGGGTACACTATGAAGCCATTTCATAGGTTTCTCTAACAAGTTAGGGCCGCTAGGTTTCCTCGGCAGGCAGATGTAGGAACCCCCCTTTCCTATGGCACATATCCATCGTGGCTATACACATAGGAATAGAGGCAGTCCTATACCCAACGTGACAAGCCCCTTTGTGCCATAAGGTAACCTCTAACAAGCTAGAAAAGGTCCTATTACCGAGCTAAAGTCAGAGCCATATGACTCTCACGGTTGCACAGTCAGTCCCAGCTTTTGCCGACAAATAAGTCCTTATGGAGGGCCGAGAGCAACATGATTGAAAGTCATTTGCTCCTTCGCCCTATGGATCAGATGTTATAAAGCATGTTTTACCTTTAGTTCCATAGAACCATTAACCAATGTATAGATCATGTTCAGTTAGAGCACTAGCAATCTACCCAAATGCAATTAACCCAAAGGAGTCAAGGGAACATGTCATCAAATAACTAGGATGTCCTTAAGGTTATCAAATTTAGACACATGCACCTAAGTAAGTGATTAAAGTGAATAGGACATCAAGGTAGGCCCATGCTATACTTGCCTTGGTTAGCAAACTCCTGCTGATCCTGCTGGTCGTCAAAGTACTCCTGGTAACCAACGTTCTCCTCACCGTCTTAACACAACCAACACAGCAACATACAACATTCCAGGAACATTCATGCAAAGCAACAATCCTACAGTTAGAATAGTACACCAATAGTATAGAAAATAAGATAAAATGTTTATGAAAAGAATCTATGTCTCGCTACGATCACATCAACGCGAAGTTCACGAAAATCGGAGCTAAAACACGAAAGTTATGAATTAAACGGGGTTTCCTATAGCACTTTATTTAATTAAACCTAAACATAAAATTTAAAAGTTGCAAACTTGATTAACAATGGTACTAACACGTAGATTATGAAATTACGAAGCTAACGCAATTTGAACGGGTCAATTCGGAGGTAAAACAAAGTTTTTATGAGCAAAACAAATCTAGTGGCATTTCTGTAAATACTGAAAACGTATTTTGGACTAAAACAGTATACTTTATGTTTTCAAAATGAGAAAGCGTACTCTTGAAACGTGCTTTGGACCGCGGGTTAGGACTTAGAAAAACTCAGGGTCTCTTAAGCAAAACTGCCACGCGAAGGGGTATCGGCCTTTGGTGGCCGTTGATCAAGCAACGGGCGGCTCGAATTAGATCAGGGGAAGGAGAGAGAGAAGGAGGTGCTGAAACGGTGCATCCGCGGCCGCACAGCCATTGCCGGCGGCGAGAAGGTCACCGGCACGCGCAGTTAGGGGCCTACGGGCCATGGTTCAAAGAACCGAGGACACCGGGAGAGCGAGGGGGTGAAGGGGACCTCGGACAGGCCGATACGGCGACCGGAGGATGTAGCTGGCGAGGTGGCGGCCATGGCTGGCGGCAAGGAGCTCCATGGCGTACTTGTCTAAGGCCCTAGAGGCCACGGTTCGTCAAATTGAAAGCACCGAGAGAGAGGGGAACAAGGCGAAGCTCACCGCGACTTCAATCGGGGACGGCTGTCCGCGCGGTGAGACGGACGGCGGAACTCGACGCTTCTATGCGGCGGCTCTGCAAGTTTGGGAGAGGGGTAAAATGGGACAGGGAGCAGCAAGGGAGGGGGGTCAGGGTCTGTCCTCCCATTTAAAGAGGCCGGGTGCCGGGGGCGCTCCCATGACGTGGGACGTGGGTGCGGAGCGGTTGCGGCTGACCGGCACGGGTGCAGGATGCGCGGGAGGAAGGGGGCGGCACTGATACACGGGCCCGGGTGGTCAGTGGCTGGGTCGGAGGGGAAAGGGGCGCGGCAGCGGTTGCCTTGTGGTGCTGGGCCGCACGAGGCAGTTGCCAGGGCGCGGTGGGCTGGCCCAGGGGAAAAACGGGGAGGAGGGAAAGGGGAAGGTGAGCGGGCCGGCTCGGAAAGAAATGGGCCAACGGGAAAAGGCCTGCGGGCCAAAATGAGGAAAGGAGGGGAGAAAAGAATTTTCCTTCTTTTTCCAAATAAATTTTCCAAACTCATTTTCAAGTTGAATTTGAATTCAATTCAAATTTTAGTCAAAACTAATCATTACAAAAACAAATGTGCAGCAGCATGTATGCATCAACTTGTATCTATTCCTTATTATTGATTTTAATTTCACCAAAAATATTATTTCCTACATTTGAATGCACACATAATAACATAAATAAATCAATTTTAACTTATTTTAAAAGAATGCAAATTTTAGGGTGTTACATCTGCTATGAGCTAAGTGTTCAAGCGCGTGCTTCAGGTTTGAACTTGGCAGGTTCTGTGATTGTGAACTAGTGAACTTGATTGATCTAATGAATCTGGAATCACTTGAACCTATATGTTGGGAAAGAGCGCATCCCCTTTTATAGATGTAGGGGATGGCCTTACAAGTGAGAGGGAAGAAGTACATTTGCTTCTAAGCCTTGTTGTCCACGCTGGCGGGTACAGGATGATGGTAGGCGCCCACAACACTGTTGGATGTCAGATGCACAGTGGGGGTTACGTCGTCTTGTTCGGGTATGGCAGATGTCGGTACCTGCATATACTGTTGATGCGAGGCATGTGAGGAGTTTTACCACGTTCACTCGGTACTGGTAAATCCCGATGCCCACAACATTGTCGATGCCCAGAGGCATGTGGGGGGAGCCTTACCGTGTGGGAGTTAATAGCGCCCACAATACTGTAGGGGAAAATATCGGCACCTACAACACTGTTTGGGCTCTGTCGTGCCAGGGAGGTCGCAGAGCACTGCCTGGCAGGTGCGCAGGGTATGGCCCCTTGTATTGTGGTTTGACTTGTGTGCCCTGCCTTACTTTCTCCGTCCGTTTCCTGGTCCTTACCGAGCGAGCGTCCCCGGTCGGTTGGTCCCAGTCGGCTCTGATCGCGCCAGTCGGAGAAGAGCGATGAGAAGGGGTTTGGCGCATCCCCGGTTGGAGACGTAGGTCGGAGTCGGAGGTGGTGCTTTGGCCAGGCATTCCTATCGGAGAGGCCTTCCGGAGGCGGGCTGAAGCCCGAAGTGAACGCTCCGGTCGGATCGGTGGGCCGGAGTCGGAAGCGGATGCTGTTCCTCCTCGGCCAGGTCTTTCGGTCGGTGATTGGATCACCCTTCTGACCTGTCATTTAGGTACTTGGGCTGGCCCATGAGTTGCGCGTTGTTTGCAACGCCGCCTGCCGAGCTGAGCCTTTGTTTGGGAAGCTGGTCCACGAGGGACCCCGGATTTATGAACCCGACACATACTATATCATATGTTTCTGTGTATATCTACTCTTGTAAAGTCCAACAAAATTGGATTTTCTATTTTCTAATTTTTCTGTAATATACTATAATTTTTCAAAGATTCAGCCAAAATAAATATAAAAGAAGAAAGAAAGAAAAACCACCTAGAGAAAAGTCAAGGAGGTCATATGTCCGGTATGAAAAGATGGGGGAGGAGTTATGTCTGGTTTTCTAGTTCAGAAAGAAAAGCTGACTTTTGTGATAGTTGAGGGAGGCATAGGAGACTTTTTCCGAGGAATAACCCATGGCTGCGTTGAACCGTTACTTCGGGCCTTGGCTGTGAATTTGTGCTGGCGCCACCGTATATGGCCATATAGGCTTTTAGTTTGCCTGGTGCCTTCCTTTCCTCGACGCGACGCTTCGTGTTTCCTTTCGATCACAAATTCGCCGATATGCGTCTGCTCCCAACTCCCGCAACTCTGTGCTGCCGATTTAATCTGCTATCTGCGAGTTCAGTTCACGACGGTTGGGCACACGACAGTTCAGCAAAGACAACGCATAGTAAGGCCCAACTCTGAAACATTTTTTATTGTTGTTTGTTCAATTGATGAATTTGTTGGTTGTCATTTCAATTAATTTGGTTGGTTAATTTTGGAGCAAATTATTAAATAAAGATGGAAACAAAAGAAAAGGGCAAGGGAAAAGACAATACCAAAACTAGAGGTACATGTTGCAAATTTGTAATTAGAAAAAGTTTGATATAAATTATTAACACTTGTGCTATCATACATATTACATTTATATCAACCCGTGTTTGTGAAATGCAGATTCATTAAGGACATTTTGGTCTAGTGGGGGCACCTAGTTCGCCTAGACACAACTGAAGCTTTATTGTCAGTGAGTTTGTCTATTGACATCACTTGCATCCTTCTATTTGTCTGAAATGTTTTTATTTCTATATTTTGTATTCGAGGGTCACTACATCTTGTATGCGTATAAATCATTTTAAAATTTGGATCATACTTTGCTATATATATTATCAACTACTTTGCCATACCTTTTTTCCGTCCTCTGTCAGTGTTTCGGAAACGATTTTTGGAGGCTGTTGTTGATTGAGCTGCCTATATTAAAAAAGAAGTTGTCTCTAAAAATCATATTTGTAGTAGCGGATAAATTAGATGAAAATTTAGAATTACTTTATCACTTTTTTATATTGGCATATTGGCGTATCCACATACGTGGGTAGTTTATATGAGGATTAGGGTTATTTTTGTGGCGTGGTGGTAACTTAGATGAAGCTTAATGAAGTTATCTTAAGATAACTTATCTTATTTTACTATTATTAATTAGAGAGTCTAAGAGAGAATTCTCCTTAATTCTCACTATACATGTTCAAAAAAATAAATATATCATAGAAATTCTCACAATAATCAGAAACATTATAACACCCTAAAATTTGCATAATTTTGAAATAGGAGAAAATGATTAATTATGCATTTTTGTGGGCATTTGAATTTAGGAAACTAATAATTTTATTAAATTAAAATCAAATGTAGGTTCACAATCAATGGTGTGTGCATCCATGCTGCTGCATATCTTTTTGTATTGCTTGATTTGAAATCAGATTCCAAGTTGAGTTAAATTTGCATTCAAAATTGATTTTCAAATTGTTTTGGAAGAATTGGAAAAAAAGAGAACGAATTCCCCCTTTCTCCCCTTCCTTTCAGGCCTGGTTGGCCTGCTTCTGCGCTCGTGGCCCATTTCCTCCTCACCGGCCTAGCTTCCGCGGGCCGGCCCTTTCCTCCCCGCACGGGCCGAAGCCCAGGTTGGCCATCTGCCGCGCCCACTCCTCCGCAGCGCCCCAGCAAGGCAGCTGGCCCAGATCCGCACACCCAGCGCCGCGCATCTTCCCTCTTACCCGCTGACGCGCCGGGGCCACCCATCAGGGCGCCTTCTTCTTCCTCGCGCCGTGTCCACCTCGGACACTATCTCCGCCGACGCTGTCGTGTCCGTCCGTGCCGCCCAAGTCCCCACGCCCTTAAATAGCAGCCCGAGCCCGTGCCGCCTCTCTATCTCGTCTTGGAGCAAGTTTTCGCCCTCGCCGAATCGCAGCGCCATCGCATAGCCCTAGCCGCTGGCTAGCCGTCCACCGTCCCGCGTGGTGCGTCATCCTCGGCCTGTTTCCGCCTCCGTTTGTGGCCTTGTAAGTTCGCCCTCTCCTTCTCTCTCTCTTGATGTCCTTGCCTTGTGCTGTTGTGGACTATAGATCAAAAACCGTGAGCGCCGCCGCTCCAGCAATGGCGCCGCCGTCGCCAGGTACGCTGCCGGCCCTTGTTCCGGCCATGCTCCCTCTCTCTCTTCCAGGCCGAATGAATCTCAGCCTTCCAGTTCTAATCCGGCGGCCCAGGATGAAGGATACCCCTTCGTTTTGGAATTTTGCATAAGAGCCCTTATAATTACTTCAGTTTTAACCCACCGTCCCTAGCGACTTTTCAGATTTTGTTTTCTTCTTCTGAAATCGTACTTTGGTTCGGTTAGATTGAAAATACGTTTTCAGCTATTTACAGTTTTGCCACTCAACTTATTTTAGCCATAAAATCTCTATTTTAACTCCGATTTGATCCGTTCAAGTTGCGTTAGGTTCATAATTAAGTAATCTACATGCTTATACTACTGTTAAGTAGGTTTTAAACTTTTAAAATTCAAGGTTAGATTTAATCTATTATTTTACCAAAGGAATACTTGTTTAATTCACAACTTCTTCGTTTTAGCTCTGATTTTTGTGATCTTCGCGTCTGTGTGTTCACAGTGAGAAGTAGATTCGTTTTCTAAACTTTTCATCTTGATTTTATGCTGTTGGTGTACTGTTCTAATCTATAGCTTTGTTTGCTTTGCATGATTGCTCCTGGATGCTTGTATGTTGCTGTGTTATCGAGTATAGACGGTGAGCAATTTGTGGGAGATCAAGGGTATTATTTTGACGAGCAGGATTAGCAGGAGTACTTTACTCAAGGCAAGTATAGCATGGGATCATCCTTGTTTACTATTCACTTTAATTAATTAAATTCATGTTGCATGTGTCATCTTGATAGGGATTCCCTAGAATTGAACTTTTACCTTATTACCTACGGGTTATGCATTGGGTAGCTTTGCTAGTGCTCAATTAAACTATGATCTTGTAACTTGACTAATGGTATATGCAATAAACATTAAAATATGACTTTTTAGCAACTTAGAAACAGGGGGCTGGAGTATTTGGCTACTTTCTAAATGCTTCAGATTCTTCTCCCTAAGGACTTATCTGTAAGTGATCATCTGTGACTTACAGTATAGTTGTGAGGGCTACATGGCTCTGGCTTTAGCTCAGTATGAGGACCTTTTCTACCTTGTTAGTGGCTACCTTTATTGACATAAGAATGGCTTGACAAATTGGGTATAGGATAGCCTCTACTCTTATGTGTATAGCCGTGAGGGAATTGTGCCATTTGGCAGGGGGTTCCTATATCAGTTTGCCGAGTGAATCTAATGGCCCTAACTTGTTAGACGAACCTTTGAAAGGCTTCATAGTGACCCCTGTCTGCTCACCTTAGGAAGTGTTTTGGGAGTTGCAAACCCGGGCATATGGGTATCACGACTCACAGTGAAAGTGTACAACCTCTGTAGAGTGTAAAACTGGTATATCAGCTGTGCTCACGGTCACGAGCGACCTTGGAACATTTACGGAATAGATGAACACTAAGTATTCCCTGTTTATGCTATTTATTATTCATGTTTACATTGATCATGTGTTTTGCATTGGGAATTGAAACAACTTGTTGCTACTCTTAAGTTAAAATTGTGACAACTAAAAGTTGAATGCTGTTAAACCTGTGTCAAGCCTTTTGAGCCTCATGAACCCCATATTACACTTGTTGAGTACGACATGTACTTACGCTTGTTTATTTTCATTATTTGGATACAAATCCCGGATGGGTAACAAATGGCTATGGGTATGATGATTTTTCTGAGGACTTCTAGACTTGTGGTCAATGAGTCGACGTCCCTATGATATGGAGCTTTTGCGAGAGATATTTTCTTACTTCCGCTATATTTATGTGAAAACTGTCTTATTCGAGATGTAATAAACACTTGTGATGATACTATTCATAATTTATTGGCATATATGTGTGACTGATCTCTGGGCGCATATAAGATGTTGCATCCTATTTTATCCTTAAAATTGGGTGTGACAGATTGATATCAAAGCTATGTTGACTGTTGGACGCAAGGCTAGTTAGCAATGGTCGTTTTAGCTTCTTTTGCTTCACTCATTTCATGCTTTCTATCTCACCCTTGTTATTTGCTAAAGTTTTATGCTTCCTTTGCCTTATTCTATTATGAAAATTATTACTTCTAATCTAATCTAACTAAATCTAATTCTGTAGATGCCTCGTGCTAGTAAGACTGCCCGCATCAGCACCGAAGGTTACTACCCGCCTCGTGGTTTGTCCATGGAGCCTAAGGAGGAGGAACCCCAAGAACAAGAACTTGATTCGCCAACACCTGTACCTGCGCCTAAGCCAATCCAGGAGGAACCCGAAGAAGTCGAGGTCATCCAACTGTTCGACGATGATGATAAGGAAGACGCCGTTGAAGAGGATGAGTCGATCCCGCCCCTAGGATGGACGACAAAGGTTTCGTGTTTCGTATAAGTCAGGATGGCAATCCTCCATTTCACACCACCGACTCATGAGCTTGCTTCAGACCTACTACGGCGACTGAGATGCACTGTGGAATACGTCTACGAAGAACATACGCACCCTCTAGAAGACACCTATTGGAAGACCAAGGTGTGCGTCTCCATCAAGGACGAATAGAAAGGCGCATATCAGCTGGATTCAAAATATGTGCATCACGCTCACTGTGCTACCATGGAGGACAGCATAGAACATGCAAGTCGCTGAAGCTTGCATAGGCCTCCGTGATCATCGATTCGAGGATATGAAATATCGATTCCTCCCTTACCAACACCCAGAATTGGGATGGGCTATGATGGACCCACAGCGCACGGATCCAACAACCCAAGTGACTGGTACACTTTGGCTATGAGTTCAGTAGCAAAGATTCGCTGACTGGAGGATCAGATTGAAGGCACAGCAGAAAACCATTAAGAGGCACCGATAGGTGATAGATGAACAAAGGGTGTGCCTCAACTTGCCAAAGATGTATGAGGAGGTTCCCCATAAACCTCGCCCATAGATGTTGGAGTCCCTTTTATGTAATAAACAATAGTAGAACGAGTCAAGTCGAGTCTATTAGTGCGGTGTGAACATTGGTGTGTTTAGTTGATTTGCTATTATGTTTATGTGTGAGTTGGATCTTTGTAATGAGTGCTGAAACTTTGTGGTCCTGTCTACAAGTTTCATAGTTAAGAATATTAATGTTTGAGTCAATAAATAAATAGTTGGCTTTGGTATAGCTTGTTCTCTCAGGAATCTATTTTTCGGAGCGGTCTGCCTTTATCTTCATGCCAATTAAAATCTACTTGACAAAAAATTATGAAATTTTTATGGGAATAACTAGACTTAATTATATTTCTAATGCCTCTGGAATCACCCTCATATCTGATCTGGTTTATGAGATATCGCTGTTTCAAAATAAAGTTTCTATGCAGTCTAGAATCTAGAAACAGTTTCAGTTGTATCATATTTTTGAGTAATCTAATGACAGAATCTGGGAATGTGGTATGAATAAAAGTTGTAGATAATTTGTTAATATTTCCAACCATATAAAGTATGACTCTTTTGGATATCTAGAACTCGAGAAATGACTATTTTACCGAGCTGCTGATATTGGAACTCGTCCAGAAAATTTTCAGAATGTATTCTAACTCAGAAATCTCTAAATCTTGAATATTTGTGTTGGATGGCAGATGTCTGGAAGAGGAAGAGGCCGAGGTCATGGAGGTGTTCCCCCACATCCACCACCACCACCGCCACCGACAATTGAGCAACTTCTGGCAGTACAGACACAGCTCATGCAATTGTTGATGCAGAATCAGCAGAACCAATAGGTTGGTAGAGCACCGCGTGATAAGCGTGGT
Source organism: Miscanthus floridulus (assembly GCF_019320115.1). Classification (NCBI taxonomy): domain Eukaryota; kingdom Viridiplantae; phylum Streptophyta; class Magnoliopsida; order Poales; family Poaceae; genus Miscanthus; species Miscanthus floridulus. Next base: position 67,255,954 of record NC_089583.1, on the reverse strand, counting down.
GAATTCTTGAAGTGCTGTCCCTCGGTGTTTTCTCATGCCACTGATCCACTAGAAGCAAATGATTGCGCTTCATGCAGTGGAAAAATAGCTCAACATAGCGTAATGTGATGATCAGTAGAAGGTGTTGTACGCTTCAGGATAGCTCTAGGGAGAAAGCTCAAGACTGGTGAGAGCCATTCGAGTATGGACGTCCCGCTAATGCTCCTCCTGTCACCTGGCAGGAGTTTAGAGAGAATTTCAGATCCTATCACATACCAGAGGGATTGATAGAGCTCAAGCAGAGGAGTTCAGAGCTCTGAAGCAGGGATCCATGTCCATCACTGAGTACCATGACAAGTTTGCTCAGTTGTCACATTATGCTCCGAATGAAGTGGCTGATGATGCTGATAAGCAATGCCACTTTCTCAAGGGTTTGTATGATGGTCTGCAACTCTAGCTTATGTCCAATACCTAACCCAATTTTCAGACGCTGGTGAACTGCACTATTGTTATTGACAATAAGCGCAAAGAAATGGAGGCCAAGAAGAGGAGGCTTTAGGGATAGGCCTTTGGGAGCAATACTTGTCCACGTACCAATCCTCAACAAGGCTTCTAGTAGAGGTTCTTGGGACCACCCAGCCAGTGGAATCATGGCCAGTACCCCCAGCACAACTAGAACCAACAGCAGAATGGCAATCAATGCCCTCAACAGTAGAGTGGTCAGTAGACACCATGATAGGGAATGCCCAACAACACTCCCATGAAGACCAGTGCACCTAGTAGCCCCAACGTATGCTATCATTGTGGAGAAGTTGGGCATTATGCTAACCATTGCCCTAAGAAGCAGAATCAACAAACACCCCAAGGTCAGCATAGTAATCAGAAGGGAACGCCGTAGAAGCCAGCACCCAACACAGGAAAGGTGAACCATGTCTCTACCGAGACAGCACTGGCAGAACCAGAAGTCATGCTTGGTACATTCAATGTCAACTCAACCCCTGCCACTGTTCTTTTTTATTCTAGAGCTTCGCATTCATTCATATCACAAGCATTTGTTAGAAACCATAGCATACCATTATGTGCCATGCAAAATCCCATATTAGTAAACTCACTGGGAGGAAGTATGCAAGCTTCATATCATTGTCTTCTGACTAGTCTATTCTTAAGGGGGGTAGAGTTCAAAGTGAGCCCCGTTATGTTGAGAGTATCTAGTATTGATGTGATTCTGGGTATGGATTGGATGATGCAACAACAAGCAGTGATTTAGTGTAAGGAGAAGGTAGTTGTTGTGACCGCAATGGGGAAAGAATTAGTGTTGATGTGGTAGTACAAGCACAACCAACAGCCACAGTGAACCAGCTTGATGATAGTGTCAACAAGGAGGACCCAGTGGTGGATGAGTTTCCAGATGTGTTCCCTGATGATTTGCCAGGTATGCCACCTGAACATGACATTGAGTTTATTATTGAATGATTACCTAGAACTGCACCGTATAGCTAAGCGTCCATATAGGATGGAGGTTAATGAACTAGAGGAACTTAAGAAACAAATAAAGGAGGTATAGGAGAAAGGTTTTATCAGTCCTAGTTCGTCACCTTGGGGAGCACCAGTTATATTTGTTGACAAAAAGGATGGTACTTAGAGGATGTGTGTTGATTATTGGTCACTCAATGAGGTTACTATCAAGAACATGTATCCATTGCCTAGAATTGATGATTTGTTTGATCAGTTAAGAGGTGCTTGTGTTTTCTCTAAGATTAATCTACTGTTCTAGTTACCATCAGCTAAAGATTCATGCAACTAACATACCCAAGACAGCTTTTACTATGAGGTATGGTTTGTATGAGTACACTGTTATATCATTTGGGTTGACCAATGCACCTGCCTACTTTATGTACTTGATGAATAAGGTGTTCATGGAGTTTTTGGATAAGTTTGTGGTGGTATTCATCGATGATATATTGGTATTCTCCAAAACAAAAGAAGAGCACCCTGAACATCTAAGGTTGGTCTTGTAGAAGCTCAAAGAACACAGGTTGTATGCTAAGCGAAGCAAGTGTGAATTCTGGTTGAAGGAAGTTTCTTGCCTAGGCCATGTTGTCTCTAATGGTGGAATTGTAGTAGATCCAAGCAAGGTGAAAGATGTATTGAATTGGAAACCACCAACAGATGTGGGAGAGATTCATAGTTTCTTGGGATTAGCTGGATACCACAGGAAGGTTCTTAGAATGTTTCTCTAAACTTGCCAAGCCTATGACAGCTTTGTTGGAGAAAAATGCCAAGTTTGTGTGGTCCGAGAAGTGCCAGGCTAACTTTGAAGAATTGAAGAAGAGATTAACTACAGCTCTAGTGTTGGTTTTACCAGATTTGAACAAGTGCTTTTCGATCTATTGTGATGCATCATCATCAGGGTCTTGGATGTGTTCTTGTGCAAGAAGGAAGAGTAGTGGCCTATGCATCCCGACAATTGAGAAAGCATGAGTTAAATTATCCTACTCATGACTTGGAGTTAGTAGCAGTGGTTCATGCTTTGAAGATATGGAGGCACTATCTTAACGGGCATAAGAGTGACATTTATACTGATCACAAGAGCCTGAAGTACATTTTCACTCAGACGGATCTGAATATGAGACAACGTCGATGGTTAGAGTTGATCAAAGATTATGATCTAGAGGTACACTATCATCCTAGAAAGGCGAATGTTGTTGCCAATGCTCTTAGCAGGAAGAGTTATGCCAATGAGGTGCAAGTGACACCGATGTCAAGTGAGTTGTGTGCTGAGTTTGAGCGACTGAATTTGGGCTTTGTCACTAATGCAGTGGAGTTGGTGTTGGAGCCTAAACTAGAGCAAGAAATACATAAGGGATAGTTATAGGATGCGAAATTGAAAGAGATAGCGGAAAATATAGTGATTAGTAAGGCACCAGGTTTCTGTATGAATGATAATGGAACTCTTTGGTTTGGGAAAAGACTATGTGTGCCATAGGATAAGGCTATACGAGAGGCAATTCTTCATGAGGCACTTGAGTTTGCTTACTCTATTCATCCTAGGAGTACTAAGATGTATTTGGATCTGAAGGAGAAGTATTGGTGGTACGGACTGAAGAGAGATGTTGCTAAATATGTTGCTTTATGTGATACATGTCAGAGACTCAAAGCTAAACATCAAAGACCTATAGGATTGCTATAACCAATGAAGATACCTGAGTGGAAGTGGGAAGAAGTTGGTATGGATTTCATTGTTGGGTTACCACGTACTCTAATAGGTTATGATTCAATCTAGGTAATAGTGGATTGGTTAACTAAAGTTGCTCACTTCTTACTGGTCAAGACTACCTATACTGGACCCCAATTGGCTGCATTATATATGGAGAGGATAGTGTGTCTACATGGAGTTCCCAAGAAAATTGTGTCTGATCGAGGTACTCAATTTACATCTCATTTTTGGAAGCAAGTACATAGTTTGTTGGGAACAAAGTTGAATTTTAGCACAATATATCATCCATAGACAAATGGACAAACTAAAAGGATTAATTAGATTTTGGAGGATATGTTGAGAGCTTGTGCATTACAATATGATACAAGTTGGGACAAGAGTTTGCCTTATGCAGAGTTCTCATATAACAATAGTTATCAGAAGAGTCTCAATATGACACCTTTCGAAGCTTTGTATGGACAAAAGTGTAGAACCCCATTGTTTTGGAATCAAACGGGAGAAACTCAAGTGTTCGGACCAAATGTTTTAAGAGACGCAGAAGAGCAAGTAAGGATGATCAGAGATAACTTGAGAGTGGCTCAGTCTCGACAAAAGAGTTATGCCGACACTAGAAGAAGAGAATTGGTTTTTGAAGTAGGGGATTATGTTTACTTAAAGGTGTCACCTATGAGAAGTGTGAGAAGATTTAACATGAAAGGAAAGTTAGCAACAAGGTATATTGGGCCTTTCAAGATTTTAGAGAGACGTGGTGAAGTAGCTTATCAGTTAGAATTGCCTGAGAGTTTATTCAGGGGTACATGATGTGTTCCATGTGTCTTAGTTAAAGAAGTGTTTGAAGGTACCTGAGGAGCATATACCGTTAGAGGAGCTTATAGTGAAGGAAGATCTCACTTATGATGAGTTTCCGGTAAGGATTTTAGAGATGGCAGAAAGAGTTATAAGGAGCCGAGTTATAAAGATATGTAAGGTTCAGTGGAATCGGTATACAGAAGATGAGGCTACTTGAGAAAGAGAAGGGGATCTAAGGAAAACATACCCGTAGTTATTCGAGTAAGCATTGTCCGAATCTCGGGGACAAGATTCATTTTAATGGGGGTAGAATTGTAACACCCTAAAATTTGCATAATTTTGAAATAGGAGAAAATGATTAATTATGCATTTTTGTGGGCATTTGAATTTAGGAAAATAATAATTTTAGAGAGAATTCCTTATTTGACACTGGGAAAATGAGTCGTTCCTTTCTTGGCCCTAAAATTTTCTTTGTTACTTATTTGACACTCGAACTTTCATCCCTAATATGACACCGCAGTCAAATTAATTAGCTAATGGTGTTAAGTGGTTGCTAAAAAGACCTTTTTGCCCCTAGGTGCTAGCGGATGCATGCAGCGGGCGCTGGGCGCATGCAGAGGCACAAACGCATGCATGCAGCGTATCTGGCCGCTGGCTGCTCTCTCTTTTTTTGTCAACATGATACAACAGTGTCACAGATATGATACAACATGATTTCTAACACATTTATACAACATTTTTTTCAACATTTACACAACATGATGATGACACATGATATAGCAAGTTCACAGACCAGCACCACATTAACTTCAAACACAAAATGGTTCACATATACATGCAAGTTCACAGGAGTCCAAATTCACATGCAAGTTCACACATAAAGGTTCATGGATACATGCAAGTTCACGCACAAAGCGGAGTCCAAATTCACAGATACATGAGGATCACATGCTGAGCCTCCTTCTTTTGCTTCTTGTGCTCATTGCAAGGCTAGCAGGATCCACCCTTTTGCTTCTTGTGCCCATTGCAAGGCTATCAAATGGCAGCATAAAAATGGTGGTTTTCTTTTTAGTGGACACTCACCTTGTAGTGTTCTTTAAGCTTCTTTTTCAATAGCATTGTAGTAAGTGATCCATTCCTCAATGAGCCAGTCCTTAACTTTAGCACATACCCAATGCATGGTGGCATTCTTGACCTTCTTATTCCTCCTTGTACTAGAGCATTGATGAGCAAATGGGTTCTTCTTCACCTACAAAAGATTAACATCCCTATTTAGCTACACCAACATAACAGAATAAATATTTAGGAAAAATAGAAATTATTTATGTTGAATAATTACCACTATAGTGCACATATCATCTATTGTAGAAGCATGTAGTCTCCATGGGCAATTATCTTCCTCCCACCTTGAACAATTGGCCCTGAACCTATATGGTGCACTCTTCTCTGTGTTATACTCAAATTCACATTTGATTGCATGCTGAGATAATGCAATCTTAAACTCTGCCATGCTAGGATATGTTGAGCCAACTACCATTGGAGGGTCTTCTTTATTATATTCCCTGTTTGGAATATGTTCTGCCTCATGTCCTACCAACTCTTGGTCATCCTCTAATTCGGTCCCTGACTCAATCTCCAATTCATCCTCATCCTCACTCTCAACCTTTTCTTTGTCCTGATCCTTATGCACAATCATAGCCATATTTGTATCTTCACAAGGTGTCTTCTCTAAGTACAAGACCTCATCATCAACACCTACATGCTCATTCTCTGGTACTGGGTTGCAAAGGTACCTATCCTCATCTTCTGCAACATTCTTGGCTGCAGCCTGCATTTGCACATCACTATGCCACTCTTTGATGGGCTCAAATGGTTTAGAGGGATCACAGTAAGAAATGAATATGTCGACAACCTTTGTCTTTGAATTTTTCTCAAACATAGACAACAAATCTTGGTCAGAATGAACTTTAGGGAATTCTTTCATATCATGGTCATAGTACTGAAGATGAGCTACTTCCAAATAACCTGGCTGGTACTTCTCTACAATCTCTTCAAGTAAATCCTTATAGTTTGTCAAATCTGAATCAATAGTCATATCAAAACAGAAACACCTAAAATCCTTTCTAACTCCCTTTTTATTGCCAAATAGTCTAATTCTAGCAAATATGTTGAATTTGGATCCATCCTGCAAATGAAAAGAACAATCTAAGGAATCAACACTGCTACTTGCACATCACTTTTGCACTGCTTAGATGAATTGAAGGCTAGCACTCACCCTTCAAGGAGCCAGTCTGGCTTTGTGCCAGCATTATCAGACCCTCCATGGCCTTTTCAATCCCGCCCGAGCGTGCCGCCTGGATTTTGAATACAAGTCAATGAATCTTCAAGTTCATTTTGCTTTGTGCTCAGACTACACAAGATCCTAAAATTTGTTAAGCACAACACAAATACGTAGAATATGAATGTCTAATCATGTGTTGCATCCTAGAACTAACATACTTTCAATCCAAAAGGGCACCCATGCGATGCTAACACTTAACCAACACCACAAAGGACATGGGTGTACACATGCACACCCAATAATCAAAATCGAAGCTAGTATGAATAATGCACGTATTCACTTGCAACTAGATCAGGTCTGATTACAAATAGCCAAATAGTAGCTTAGATTAGGCATTGGGTGCTGCTCGGTTTTGCACAGTTGGAAGGGAACAGGAAGGACGAGCATACCTGTTAGGTGCTCATTGCTGGAGAAGGACCCAACGCAACCCGCGCGGTGCTGCCTGTGTAACCCGCCCGAGGGGGCTCACCGCCGCCGCCTACGCGTGCTGCCCAGGGGAGCTCGCCGCCACCGCCAAGCCCCGCCCGAGGGAGCCACCGGCCGGATCCACATCCCCCCACCGACGTTGCCTACGCAACCCGCTAGGGGGGGGGCTCGCTGCTACCGCCTACGCGCACCACCAAGGGGAGCTCACCACCACCGCCAAGCCCCGCCCGAGGGAGCCGCCGATGGCCGGCCACCCCTAGGAATCTCGCCGCCCATCACCGGATTGGTCTAGGGTTCAAGCCTAGGACAGTCACGCATGGGAGAGAGGACGGGAGACGCATGCATGAGAGAGAGTCGACTGGAGAGTACTTTTGACCCCAATCAAAATATCTGACAGCGTGTCCTAGGGTTTCTAACGAAAGAAGCTAACGGAATGGACGGTAGTGTCATATTAGGGATGAAAATTGAAGTGAGTGTCAAATAAGAAACGAAAAAAACTTTCAGGGCCAAGAAAGGGACGACTCATTTTCCCAGTGTCAAATAAGGAATTCTCTCATAATTTTATTAAATTAAAGTCAAATGTAGGTTCACAATCATGTGTATGCATCCCTGTTGCTGCATATCTTTTTGTATTGCTTGATTTGAAATCAGATTCAAAGTTGAGTTGAATTTGCATTCAAAATTGATTTTGAAATTGTTTTGGAAGAATTGGAAAAAAAGAGAATGAATTCCCCTTTCTTTCGGCCTGGTTGGCCTGCTACTACACCCATGGCCCATTTCCTCCATGCTAGCCTAGCTTCTGCGGGCCGTCCCTTTCCTTCCCGCTCGGGCCAAAGACCAGGTTGGCCATCTCCCGCTGCCCACTCCTCTGCAGCGGCCCAGCAAGGCAGCTGGCCCAGCTCCACACGCCCGCACCACGCATCTTCCCTCTTACCCGCTAATGCACCGGGTGCACCCTGTCAGGGCGCCTTCTTCTTCCTCACGCCGTGTCCACCTCGGACACTATCTCCGCCGACACTGTTGTCTCCGTCCCTGCCACGCCTCGGTGCCATGCCGCCCAAGTCCTCGCGCCCTTAAATAGCAGCCCGAGCCCACGCTGCCTCTCTATCTCATCTCGGAGCAAGTTTTTGCCCTCATCCGAATCGCTGCTGTGTGTTCGTAGTGAGAAGTAGATTCGTTTTCCAAACTTTTCATCTTGATTTTATGCTGTTGGTGTACTGTTCTAATCTATAGCTTTGTTTACTTTGCATGATTGCTCCTGGATGCTTGTATGTTGTTGTGTTATCGAGTATAGACGGTGAGCAATTCGTGGGAGATCAAGGGTATTATTTTGACGAGCAGGATCAGCAGGAGTACTTTACTCAAGGCAAGTATAGCATGGGATCATCCTTGTTTTCTATTCACTTTAATTCATTAAATTCATGTTGCATGTGTCACCTTCATAGGGATTCCCTAGAATTGAACTTTTACCTTGTTACCTACGGGTTATGCATTGGGTAGCTTTGCTAGTGCTCAATTAAACCATGATCTTGTAACTTGACTAATGGTATATGCAATAAACATTAAAATATGACTTTTTAGCAACTTGGAAACAGGGGGCTGGAGTATTTAGCTGCTTTCTAAATGCTTCAGATTCCTCTCCCTAAGAACTTATCTATAAGTGATCATCCGGGACTTACAGTACAGCTATGAGGGCTATATGGATCTATCTTTAGCTCAGTATGAGGACCTTTTCTAGCTTGTTAGTGGCTACCTTTATTGGCATAAGAATGGCTTGACGAATCGGGTATAAGACAACCTCTACTCTTATGTGTATAGCCGTTAAGGAATTGTGCCATTTGACAGGGGGTTCCTATATCTGTTTGCCGAGTGAATCTAATGGCCATAACTTGTTAGACGAACATTTGAAAGGCTTCATAGTGACCCCTGCCTGCTCACCTTAGGAAATGTTTTGGGATTTGCAAATCCGGGCATATGGGTATCATGACTCACAGTGAAAGTGTACAACGTCTGTAGAGTGTAAAACTGGTATATTAGCCATGCTCATGGTCACGAGCGGCCTTGGAACATTTACGGAATAGATGAACACTAAGTATTACCTATTTATGCTATTCATTATTCATGTTTACATTGATCATGTGTTTTGCATTGGGAATTGAAACAACTTGTTGCTACATTTAAGTTAAAATTCTGACAACTAAAAGCTGAATGCTATTAAACCTGTGTTAAGCCTTTTGAGCCTCATCAACCCCATGTTACACTTGTTGAGGATGACATGTACTTACGCTTGTTTATTTTTATTATTTGGATAAAAATCCCGGATGGGTAACAGATGGCTATGGGTATAATGATTTTCCTGAGGACTTCTAGACTTGTGGTCAACCAGTCGACGTCCTTGTGATATGGAGCTTCCGCGAGAGATCTTTTCTTACTTCCGCTACATTTATGTGAAAACTCTGTCTTATTCATGATGTAATAAACATTTATGATGATATTATTCATAATTTGTCGGCTTATGTGTGTGGCTGATCTCTAGGAGCATATAAGATTTTGCATCCCATTTTATCCTTAAAATTGTGTGTGACAAATATCTATTATTTAATTTGGTAGACTCTGATTGTCACAAGAGAATGCTAGACCCATTGGTCTAGCTGTGCGCTTTGCACCCTGTCGGCTAGAGTTTGAACCCCCTCAAGGACAGATTTGTTGGCCGGAGGAGGCGCGGTTTATCTGTGCATTGAAAAAAAATCCCCTCGTCTGCCCCATGCCAAAGCACAAGTCTAAGGCCAGACCAGTTTCACGGAAGTTGCGGTGCCACTTTGTATGGGTGGGACAGAGGTTCGGGGGGTTTTCTCAACCCGTGTGATAAGGTCTTCTTAAGCACAATGCCCGAGGACTATTTTACCCCCCGCAGGTCGAGTTTTTTTAGACTCTAATTGTCATCATCAATGATAGCCATGGGTTGTATTATGTTTTATAAATGGCAGTGTGTTCCACCGTGTAGACTAAGTAAACATGCATACGTTATAATAAATATTTATTTTAATAGCTTATCAAGCGTGAAAAAATATTTCCTTAACAAACCGCATAGCAATGACATTGGCAATTCGCTTTAAATTATATTAATACCCCATGATAATAAATTTCACAAGTTGTTATTATAAATAAGTTTATTCATTTTGGTAGAAACATATGTCATATCAATATTGTTAAATTAAGTTGTGAGCACTATGTATTTTACAGAACAATAATACTACATATATATATTTTTTTCTGTGATCTAACAAATTTAACATGTTGAGTGCCACGGTGCATGCTTAAATGACAACTTATCATTGCAAGAACAAGAGGGTAACGTATAAGCCTGGGCAAAATTAACCAAAACCGAAAAACCGAACCAAAAGAACCAGATCTAAAAAATTTAGTTCCTTATTCGGTTCCTAATATTATGGAACCAAAATAACCGAAGAAAATTTAGTTCCTACTCTCAGTTAACCGAATTAACCCGAATTACATATATTATACTTCACTTACTTGTATTTTGTAAAATTATGTTTGGTTTTATATGTGGTGTTTCACATTTGAACTGCTATATATTTGTGTTATTACATTACTATTGTTCCCCTATAAATTATTATTATTAAAAATGGATATAGTGTTGCGAAAATTTTTCCTTAGAACACATATATTAATTGTTGTCTTGACCTCTTTTGAAAAACTTCGGTTAGTTCGGTTAGAACCGGAACCGAAACAAATTAATCGAAAACCAAACTAGTCAGTTCCGAAAAATTTTTAGAACCAATCAGTTCCTTTTTTTAAGAACCAAATTTCTTCAAACCCCGAGGAACCGAACCGAGAACCGAATGCCCAGGCCGAGTAACGTAGGACCAGTTATATTCTTTAATAAAGTAAAAATGAACATTTCGAATAAAGGAAAGAATATCTTGCTTTCCTTAACCTCTACGGTAGCTTTCCCTCCTACAATAATCACTAGAGTTTCGTCTTTTAGATAAAAATTTATGATAACTAGATTAAAAGTTCGAAGCTAAACTATAGATTCATAATGTCACAGAAAGAAATACAACAAGAACTTATATATTCCCTAATGAATCCTCCATGTTAATCCTCATAAAGTTTGTTAAATCCAAGAAATTCTAACAAAAATCCAAAACATCTGGCTATCGATTATGTAAACTCTAATCACAATTGATAATTATAGCCATCACATCTTTTTTATTTGTAATTATCAGCATAAGGCAACCCTCTATATTTGAATTACCTAGCTATGCCATTAATAAACATGATCTAAAGTAAAATCTAAATTTGCATCTAATTACCCACTATTATTATGATAGATTATATACTTAACCCCTTAAATTTACACTAATTTACCAAATCTATCATTATTAAAGAAAATAAAATACATCTAACTATCAGTATTTTGTATTATAAAAATTGTTTAAATAACAATAAAGCCTATATTTGTTTCTACATTATCCACTTCTATTAACATTAACATATTAAAATTTTGATTAAACATTTAGGTTGTTCCATCATGCAGATCAAGTACACATGCATACATAAGAGATAAATATATGTGTTACTAGTAATCAAGAAAATTATCTCCTTAACTACTCATATACTGATAATACAAAAAATTAGTTAAAATATGAATAATCATTAAACATACAATTTATATAAGTTATTACTTTAGATATATTTATACATTTGAACTAAAATGTCTGGCATATCTATATTGATAGTATAACTATTATTGCACATATAATTTTTTGATAAGAAAATTAAACATCTTGAGATGTGAGGAGGTTAGTGTAAACTATATTTGGCTATATCTTTCTTTACCTTTGAGATTTCTTTGGTGCAATAGTCATTATTAGACTTAAATATTAATGTCCTCTTCAGGTTAGCACTGCTAGCTATCCTAGATCTTCCTTCAAGATACCAATGATCTTAAGCGAGGTGATGCAGGTTTAAATGGCTATTTATGGCATCATAATACTTATGAATACAGTCTACGGCCTAAAGTCTTTACTTTTTAAAAGTACAAGATGAGTGTTAATTAAAGATACCGTAAGCATAAGAACTTCTACTTAGAGCGAGCAACTCCAATAGCTCAGCTATTCTTGTTTTAGAGGTTAATTTAGAATTTGTATAGCAAAAAGTAAGCTCAATAGATGTAATATCTGGTTTTGTAAAATAGAAAGCTAGTTATCCCTTAATTTTAGGTGGTCTCTCCAAGAACTTTTTCTAAATCTCACTCTCCAAATCATCATTTGGAGAGTCATTTGCATAAAAATTGCTTTTTATATCTTTTCACTCTCCAACAAATTTTCTATATTTTGTGTGCACTCTAGAGGGTCTCTTTCGTCTTCTATTTTTGGCTGACGAAAAATCTAGAATAGAAGATGACTACATTTGGATATCCGTTTAGATAAGCAATTAGAGGATAGTTTTTCATCAAAATCTCTATTCCTAGCATTTCGAAAGGATATAGAGAGTTTCTTGGAGTTGTTGTAAGCCAACCACGGGCGCTAGCTAAAGATGAGAAATAGCAAGGCTATTGTAGACCTCTTATTTTTAAGAAATTTTTTATTTTACAAAATGGCTAAATTATGAAATTTGGCTACTAATTTTAGCCAAGCTATTGGAGTTGGTCTTAACTCGAGGATAGAAAAACCTATAGCAATCAATAAAAGTATTATTTGAAAATTAAAATTTAGTTCATAACGTCATAAGGTATAGGCTGCAAGCATGCAACAAAAGCGTTCATAGTCTAAGCTAAGGGTTCAACTAAATGAAGAAAAAAAACTACGGATATAAATCAGTAATATATATGTTTATCATAGCTAGACAGGGACTACAAAGTATCTATTATGCCTATGATAGAAAATAAATAAAGAGAAAAAACATAAAATTTAATAGAAGTAGTTTTATTAGTTGGAGGTATTAAAGAAACTAATGCTTATGTCCCTTAAGATGCTAGCTTGTGAGAGAGCACAGGCTGATGATGAACTAGTTATTTATAATTGCAAATGTAGATATTTTTGAATTGATGTTTTTTTTTGACAAAATTTTCAAATTTATTTTTAGTGCATTTTTTTGACTTAAAACAGTAAGACAAGATATGTAAAAATACACATAATAATGGATACTGCATATTATGTAGACAGACTCACAGACATAGATAGGAACAACTTCATTACACTTACATCACGGAAAAAATGCAGAATCGAGAAAGGAAGAGTGCCAGACAGCAAAGTATATATAGCCATATGGGGTGAGCCAGAAGTGCTAGCGCCTAGCGGGTGATGTCGGTGTGTGTGGCCAGCGACCACAGCAGCGTGATGAACTCGCCGCCCTGCGCCAACGCCTCCGCATGGCCCTCAACCTTGTCTGATGGAGCGATGTAGACGACGAGTTCGGTCCACAGCTCAGCAAGCAGCGTCCAACCGTGCGCCACGTTGCCATCAATGAAACCCATAGTTCTAAATCTCCCGCTATAACTGCCGCTATAGCCCGCTACAGCCTTTTGAGGCAGGGTGCCACTATTTGAGTTCATGTATAATTTAGCCACTATATCCCGCTATAGTCCGATATAGCTCCACTATTAGCTGTTTTAGAGATATACCTTAGCCCGCTATTTAAACCTCAGTCCTCCAAGAGCTGCTTCCCAAGATCGGCGCCCATGTTTGCCGCGGCATCGGGGTCCGGGCTCTCGATCCTCATCACTCGATCAAGCCTGCTCTCCCACTTGCTCCGCCTCCGCTTCCTGCACAGCGCGCGGCGAAGGGCGCGCTTCACGGACTTGTACACGCGCTGCGACCCCTCCTGGTTCTCCAGGAGGAGCTCCGGCGCGCACGCCACGAGGTAGGCGCAGTACTTGGACAGAGTCGTGGCGATCGTCTCCTCGGCGCTCCTCGTTCCAGCTGCGCCGGCGGCGTTCTTCATCTCGAAGAGGCTGGTCGCGATGTGCCACACGAGGATGACATGGGTGACGCTCCTGCTCTCGCACGCCCACAGGAGGTCCTGGTGGCCACGGCGGTGAAGTACGGCCACCCCGTTGCTGAGCAGCTCACCGCGGATCTTTGCCACGAGGGACTGGAACACGGGGTGCTTCACTTCCCTGGGCACCCGCACGGACAACATGCCGAGGAACCGCTGTTGTGTTGCAGATTTCATCTTGTAATCTTGTCAAGTATTGTATCAGCATGTAGTTGCATTGGTAGATGTTTTCTTTCAGTTGTAAACATGTTTTGTAACGCGGGTGGAGACTGCCCACCTTGGGCCGTGACTGCGACTTAGGCCTAGCTCCCGCCATGGTGCGTGTGCCGTGCATGTCACACGGGTGTCCGAAAATAACGGCGCACCGTGTAGCTGCGCGTCGTGGCAGGGGAAGCGGATCGGGGCCGGTTAAAGACTTAACAATGCATCGAACACAAGCTGCGCCAGTTGCAGTGAATATCGCCATCTCTCTCGTGTGCTCTCGCTTCGTCTCTCTCTTGCGTTCGCGGTTAGGGTTCTAGTCGCGGCGGTCACCACCTGCCAGTGCCGCGCCGTCACCGAGTCTCCCTGCCGGAGCTCGGTTCCAACATTCTGGTATCGGAGCCGGTTGATGTTCTATGGTGGGTCCGTGAGCCCACCTAGAGAACCGCCGCGGAAGAAATTCGTGATTCCAAGAAGATCGCTGGAGAAGAAGATGGGGGACGACCAGACGAGGGGCGGATCAGGCGTCAAGGAGAGCTCGCTGCTGTGGCCGATGTTGACCCACTCGAATTATCAAGAGTGGGCAATGTTGATGCAGTGTAATTACGAGGCTCTGGAGATTTGGGAGGTGATTGATCAGGGGTAAACCCTAAGCGCTCCCAAGATCGCCAGGCGATGAGCGCGCTCTTGCGCTCAGTGCCAAAGGAGATGTGGCAAACCCTCGGAAGCCGCAAGACCGTGAAGGAGGCGTGGGAAGTGGTGCGAACGATGCGCATAGGTGCGGATCGGGTGAAGGACGTCAATGCCCAGAAGCTCATGAATGAGTTTGAGAACATCCAGTTCAAGGATGGGGAGACGATCGACGACTTCGGCATGCGCATCACCAACCTCATCGCCAACCTCAAGTCATACGGGGAAATGGTGGAGGACGCCCAGGTAGTCAAGAAGTTCCTGCGCGTGGTGCCTCCTCGTTTCAATAGCGTGGTTGTTTCGATTGAAATGATCCATGATCTCAAGAAGCTCACTGGTGGAAGAACTGATATGGCACCTGCGTGCGGCTGAGGAGCGCTTCGAAGACACGGTCGAGCAAATCACCGACAAGGCGGGGCAATTGCTGTTGGCAGAAGAGGAGTGGCTGGAGAAGCACAAGCACCGCTTCCAAGCCGGTCCAAAGGAGAGTGGCGGTGGCAACTCTGGTGGCAAAAGTTTCAGGGCTGGCGGCTCCGATACACGCCACTAGAAGGCTAAGGCGCCGGCATGCTCTGAAAGGGACAACTCCACGCTGATGGGATTGACTTCTGAGGGGACCCCAAGGAGAAAGGGGCATTGCCGGAACTACAGCATCTATGGACATTGGGCGGAGGACTGCAAACGCCCAAAGAAGGAGAAAAAGAAGGAGCCCAAGCAGCCAGGAGGCCAATGTGGCCATCGGCAGCGCGGAACACAACGCGCTCCTGCTGGCGGAGTGCGACGTTGACGTAGTGCATAGGTCAACCTAGACCATGCACATGACCGAGAAGGTGATTCCAGTCGATGTTCCAGAGGGCGTGTGGGTGTTGGACACTGGTGCCAGTAATCACATGACCGGCACCAGGTCAGCACTATCACAGCTCGACGAAGGGGTACGTGGAACGGTGCGGTTTGGAGATGGCTCATGCATCGAGATCGAGGGCATTGGCTCCATGGTGATGAAAGACCGTATGAATGGTCACAAGGTTAAACCTTGGTCAGTTAGAAGAAAAGGGTTTTAAAGTGACTCTGGGGGATGGAAAGTTATGTGTGTTTGATCAAGTGGGCACACTGTTAATCTCTGCACCTAGAACTGCAAATAGATTGTACCTTGCAAAATTTGGATCGGCACCACCAGTTTGCTTTCTTGCACATTCAGAAGATTTATCATGCCGTTGGCATGCTAGATTTGGGCATTTGAACTTTAAAGCTTTGAATAATCTCAGTGCAAAGAATTTAGTAGAGGGAATGCCAGTTGTGAAAAGGGTAGAGAAAATCTGTGATGGATGTGTCCTTGGTAAACAGCATAGAAAACCATTTCCACAAATGTCAAGTTATAGGGCAGAAAAGGGGCTAGAACTTGTACACGCAGATCTTTGTGGGCATATAACTCCTAAAACACTAGGGAGTGCATCCTATTTCCTGCTTGTGGTTGATGATTACAGTAGGTATATGTGGGTGGAGATGCTTAAGACAAAGGATCAAGCTCTTGAGTGTTTTAAGAAAATCAAACTCAGAGCTAAGATGGAGTGTAATGGCAAGTTAAAAGCACTGAGAACAGATAGAGGAGGTGAATTTGTGTCAAACTTGTTCTCAAATTTTTGCAATGAGGGTGGGATCAAACATTATACTACTACTCCTTACTCTCCCCAACAGAATGGGGTGGTTGAAAGAAGGAACCAAACAATAGTTGAAATGGCCAGGTGCTTGTTAAAGGCAATGCAGGTCCCATCTGAATTTTGGGGTGAGGCAGTGAACACTGCTATTTATTTGCTGAACAGAGCCCCTACAAAGAGCTTAGACAGCAAGACTCCATTTGAGGCTTGGCATGGAAGAAAACCCAGTGTGAGTCATTTGAAAACTTTTGGTTGTACTGCTAATGTGAAACTGGTTGGTCCACATCTGAACAAACTTTTTGATAGATCAAAGAAAATGGTCTTTATTGGCTATGAGTTAGGAACCAAAGGCTACAGATTCTATGATCCTACTACTAACAGATTGGTAGTGAGTAGGGATGTTGTGTTTGTTGAGAATCAGCCATGGGATTGGACCAATGCAGGTGGCAGCACAGATCAACAGTCAGATAGTTTTGTTGTTCACTATGAAACTTCTAAGAAAAATATGACAACAGCTGGAATGGCCGGGGATCTTGAGATTCCTGTTGTAGATGGAGCAGGGCATGATCCAGCTGATCAAGATGGTGTTGTGGATCCTCTTGAAGCAGGCACCAAACTCTCCTAACACACCAGAACCAGCTCAAGTTCAAGGTCATGGGTGGGCAACACCACCAAACCAAAATTCTGCAAATTCAGAAGGACCTATTAGATTCAGAAGAATGGCAGACCTGCTTGATTCAACTAATGTAATCCATGATTTTGAGTATAGTGGTGTGTGTATGTTAGTAGTGTTGGAACCAGGTGGTGACCACCGAGTTCACGATCTTGGAGCTGGCTTACAGCCGGCCCTGGCTTGTTACTACGAGCCTGCGCTCCCACAGGTCCTAGGTCCACCAGAGCTACAACATATAAGGCCTTGGTGCCTTACTCAACCCAAAAGACTAGCCTGATAGGTGAGGGTTCTCCCGCCTTATATGTTGTGCTCCCCCACCATCGCTACACGATGTGGGACTAAACCCCAACAATCTCCCCCTTAGTCACACATCGGGGTGCCCCCGCCATATGTAACGCTCGAGATTTTTTATTGGGTTTAGCTTTTCTGACCATGGGCTCTGATACCAATTGTTGGAACCGGTGGTGACCGCCGAGTTCACGATCTTAGGAGCTGGCTTACAGCCGGCCCGGCTCGTTACCACGAGCCTATGCTCCCATAGGTCCTAGGTCCACCGGAGCTACAACATATAAGGCCTTTGGGCCTTACTCAACCTAAAAGACTAGCCTGATAGGTGAGGGTTCTCCCGCCTTATATGTTGTGCTCCCCCACCATCGCTACACGATGTGGGACTAAACCCCAACAAGCAGCAGATGAACCAACTAATATTGAGCAAGCTGTAGAAGAAAGGTGCTGGAAAGAAGCAATGGAGGCTGAAATGCAGTCCATCATCCTAGAACAAAACATGGGTGATGATAGAACTACCAAAAGATCACAAAGCTATAGGCCTAAAATGGGTGTTTAAGGTCAAGAGAGATCCTACTGGCAACATTGTGAAACACAAGGCAAGGTTGGTGGCAAAGGGCTATGCCCAAATTTAGGGGGTGGATTATGATGAAGTGTTTGCTCCTGTGGCAAGACTGGAGATAGTGAGACTGTTACTAGCTCTAGCAGCTCAAGGGGAGTGACAAGTACATCACATGGATGTAAAATCTACCTTCTTGAATGGAGATCTTCATGAGGAAGTTTATGTGCAACAACCACCTGGGTTCTCTGATCCAAAATCACTAGGGCAAAGTTCTCAGACTAAGAAAAGCTTTGTATGGCCTCAAGCAGGCTCCAAGGGCCTAGAATGCTAGAGTTGATCAAGAACTATATAAGTTGGGATTCAAGAGAAGTGTTGAAGAAAATGCTGTCTACTAAGAGGGGTTCAAGCAGGTCACTTTTGCTTGTGGGTGTTTATGTAGATGATTTGATCATCTGTGGGCCAGATAGCAATGTAATTGCTACATTCAAGCAGCAGATGAAGAAAAGCTTCAACATGAGTGACTTAGGCCTACTAAGTTATTACCTTGGTATGGAAGTGCAACAAAAACTAGGTGAAA
Organism: Miscanthus floridulus; assembly: GCF_019320115.1. NCBI lineage: Eukaryota > Viridiplantae > Streptophyta > Magnoliopsida > Poales > Poaceae > Miscanthus > Miscanthus floridulus. Next base: position 67,237,536 of record NC_089583.1, on the reverse strand, counting down.
TTACAATATGTCAGAGTGCATATGCTAAGAAAATTATTGAAATGGCTGGTATGAAGGGTTGTAACCTAGTTGACACACCTATGGAACAACATATCAAGCTGTTGCCTGGCAAGCCTGAGCTAGTGGCAAATGCAACCAAATATAGAAGCATTGTTGCCAGTCTCAGATACTTGGTGAATTCAAGACCAGACCTTGCTTTCTCTGTTGGGATGGTTAGTAGGTTTATGGAGACACCAAATGCAGAACATTGGGGAGCCATCAAACGAATTATCAGATATGTTGCAGGCACCACTAGGCTTGGCTGCAAGTTTGTCAAAGGGGCATGTTCAGGGCTAGTTGGCTTCACTGACAGTGATCATGCAGGAGATTTAGAGAAAAGAAAGAGCACTACTGGTGTGGTGTTCTTCCTTGATGGAAATCTTGTCACTTGGAGTTCACAAAAGCAAAGGGTGGTGTCACTGTCATCCTATGAATCCAAATACATTGCTGCTGCAACAGGGGCTTGTCAGGGAGTGTGGTTGAGCAGATTATTAGCTGATCTAATTCATTCAGAAGTGAAGAAGTTCAAGCTGTTCATTGATAGCAAGTCTGCTCAAGAGTTAAGCAAAAACCCTAGTGTACCATGAAAGAACCAAGCATATTGACACTCGGTACCACTATATCAGAGAATGTGTCTCTGAAGGTGTAGTGGAAGTAAAGCATGTCAGTACTGACGAATAGCTGGCCGACATACTAACAAAACCACTTGGAAGGATCAGGTTTGCAGAGATGAGGAGGCAGCTGGGAGTCGTCAGGGTTTGATAAGATTAAGGGGGTGATTTGTTGTAGATTTCATCTTATAATCTTGTCAAGTATTGTATTGGCATGTAGTTGCATTGGTAGATGTTTCCTTTCAGTTGTAAACATGTTTTGTAACACGTAGAATCGCGTCTAACATGGAGACTACCCACCTTGGGCCGTGACCTGCGACTTAGGCCTAGCTCCCGCCATGGTGCGTGCGCCGTGCATGTCACATGGGTGTCCGAAAATAACGGCGCACCGTGTAGCTACGCATCATGGCGGGGGAAGCGGATCGAGGCTGGTTAAAGATTTCACAATGCATCGAACACAAGCTGCGCTAGTTGCAGTGAATATTGCCATCTCTCTCATGTGCTCTCGCTTCATCTCTCTCTCGCATTCACAGTTAGGGTTCTAGTCGCTGCAGTCACCACCTGTCGGTGCCGCGTCGTTGCCGAGTCTCCTCGCTAGAGCTCGGTTCCAACATGTTGCAGCACCTTGGATACGATCACCCATGGCATGTGCCCGCGTAGGACGAGGACAGACACCTGGTTGAACAGCATTCTGGGTGCGGCCTACCCACTTGCTTCACCCATAGCAGCACGCGGAAGGTCTTCCGCATGCACCGCGACGACTGCCACTCTGGCTTGCGTGCGTACTCGCACAGCATGGACACCAAGAACCAGTCGGAGAGCACGTACACCACGAACTCCCATGCCTCCATGAGGATAAAGGTAAGGAAGAGCATGAGGCTCACGAGGATGTTAAAGGATGAGAAGGCGATGATGATGGTCTTGAGCAGCTTGTGGCCGAGGCATCGGAAGAGCTCAACGTGACAGCCAATGATGGGAAGAAGGCGACCATTGCCTATGATGAAGAGCACCATGATGGCCTGGTTCACCGTTCACCACGATGAGGAACACAAAAATGTAGTTACCTACCAAGAACCAGGGGCTACAGAGCACCACGGGAACAACCTATTAGAAAACATTAAGGAGTAAACCATAGGATCTCCAATATAGTTAACATGAAACATATTAGTGGATTAATGACTAAACGAGATCTTTAGGAAAGTCCGCTATCGGTAGAGGTCGTCGAGGAATTGGAGTTGCCTTTCTCCTCTAGACGCCGGGATGTCAATGAGGAAGGCAGTGAAAGAGATGCTGATGTCTCTCCTCTTCTATGTTGGTGAACCGGTGGTGCCGATGGGGAAGAGGAATGACGGTGAATGGCAGTGGCCTTTCCGTCACTTCAGCGCTCTCTTGATTATCGAATCTTAGGAGATGGGATAGGCTGTAGTCCACACGAAACAATAGTTCCCTAGGAGTGAGCCGTCCTCTTATTAGCACTGCGAGATGAGGGGCCACAACCTTGTAACGTTAGGGTGCCCCCGATTATGGCACGTATGGGAAAGTCACGTATTCCCCTTGACTCGGCCATAGGAGCGGTTAGGGTGTTGGCCCATACAGCCCATGGGTCTGAGATCACTTATTCCAACATTCTCCCCTTTGATCGAAAGGTTAACATTAGTCCACACTCAGTAGAAAATAGTATACAGAGGCAATGGGTTACGACGATCAACAAAACGCCACTGCAACAACAATACCTACGGTATATAAATCCACCTCGATTGGATATCACATAAACATAATGGGAGTTGGTTGTTTAATGGCCCTCATATCCAGAATCAAAGGCTTTCCATTAAATCCATGTGCACAACATAATGAAGTAATATATTGGATGGTAAGGCTTGGAGGATCCATGACATTAACTTTATGCATAATACTAATTGTCTGATCCTGGGTTCTAGCTTTCACAACTTGATATTTTATGTCAGCGTGTTTGGCAGATACACTTGACTTGTTGTTACTCGCATAGGAAAACTACATTTCGATGAACATAGTATAGTGGTATGAATAAGTTGTTCACCACTTTAATTTCAGAATAATGTTCTTATACTTTACGGCTTCACCTACAATTTTAGCATGCTATCACCAATATTTATCATGAGCCTTAAAAGTAAATGGCTCTACTTGTAACTGTGATGAAATAAAACTTAATGTCGACATCTTAATATCAACACATCATGCAAAATTAGTGTCTGATTCATTAATGACTCCAAGTTTTCAGACTTTTTATGTGCGAGCATGCAATTCTTAGTCCCTTACACATCATAAGCATTCTTAATAGTCTCCCAGGGTTCTAATCCTGGGTTCGACTCATTTCTGTCAAAAATCCCAATTCATAAGGTACAACAGGGCGTGTGCAAACATAATGCTTTGAACAGCTAAAGCACAAGCACTTAGCTTTAACTAATCAGTTTTATTTACTTTATGGGACCTTGGAGTGACCCAAATTTATCGCCCTCAACATAAGTAATAGCCATAGGATAACAATTAACTTATGCCATATCTCTCAAGTACTTCATCATTTATGACATTTGAGATAGACTTAAACATGATTGGACCTAACCAGGTGTACTAATGCCCAAACATAATAGGCTTCACCTAGATCTTTATGCCAAATTAAATGAGAGAAATCATTCATTAGTATGTAGCATATAACCATTGCTACTCACTAGTAAATTTACCATCCATGTGAATTAATAGGATGATACACTAGCTCCCCTTGATCTTAGCGTATATACAATTATAAACCTTAGGTTCATTAAACCACATCATTAATATCATAGTACCATTGTCAAGATGCCCGCTTATATCAGTAAATGGATTCTTTAGTTTACACTCCACATTACTTGCCTTCCAAGAGTAAACCTCACGGTAGAGCCATGTATATGCTCTTATGCAAGTTGCTATCAGGGAGTACTTATATTAGTAAATGCAACTCTAAATCATAATGAGTGGCAAATAGGCAGAATGACAATTCTAAATAATATTTCTGAGATACGGGAGAGAAAGAACTCATAGGAAACCTTTACTACAAGCCTTGACTTGAACCTTTCCAGCTTCCCTTTGGAATCACTTACAATATTACAAACCCATCTATAGTCCGCTGTGTTGATCCCATCAGAAATTTCTACTAAGTTCATACTTCATTAGAGCTCATAGGCTTTAGCTCACCCTCTTAAAAACATTTAGGCGAGTGTAATCATTATGGCTCCTTAATTAGTACTGGAACATCTACCTTTTCATGCAATAAACGTATAACTAATGTAAATGGCATGATCATCATTAACAGTAGATTTCTATACCACTGTAATCATTATACACATTAGTCATCACAGGAGTTTATACAGGCTATGGAGGTTAAATATCATAATTGCCTCACACAAGCACTATAATATCAATCCGGTACTTATAATTGAGTGCCCAACTTTATAACTTTAATTGGCAGCTGTAGCTCCATATTTCTTAGTTGGAGAGAGTAAAGTTCCTTTGGATTTCTGGCAGTAGTTCATAAGCCCAAATTTACTTAAGATCAATACCTCAACTGCTAAGCTCCCACTTATGCAATTTAATGCAGCTTAAGGTATGGATTTGTTGGCTTAGTGCTTAATGTGGAATGACTTAGTGTTGGCTAGGCAACTCTTAATGCATAAAGATGCAACTGTCTTTAATTGCACAACTTCCACACACTCATTTGCAATAATTAAATACATGCACCACATACATAAGGACACAATTCATTCCTCAACTATATATTATGTTGAGTTTGCCATGAGTCATACATTGAGTAATAGGACCAGGGGATTATCTATATCTCATAATGCTCCCCTTGTTAATATGAAACTTATGCACTTATCACTGAGTTACACAGATGTGCTCCAGATTGTTCATTTATGGAGAGACATATACATAACGAGAATTATCATCAATTAAGGTAATAAATAAGTCTACAAATAAAACTATAGAATCAAAGCTTATAATTTCTAGAGTTCCATATTCTCTCAATCATTTGACACAATATCCCTTGATACAAGATAGGAATAAGAGAAGTTTTAAATATAATCCTAATCTCCATGAAGTATCTCAGCTCTAATGAGATGCTCCATTTCTCCCCTTCGAAATGTGGCTTATTAGACAAATGCCAAAATTTCGATGAGAGTCTCATTGGATAGACTTCTCTTTATCATTAATCATAATCATCACAGAATAATCACTCAGAGGCAATATGTAAATAATGACTTGCTTAATAAATAAAGAATTATGTCATCATTACATTTGAATAAAATAGCTATCATTCCCGGCATTATCAACTAATGAAGAAACTCAACTAATGTTCCTTTCATGAAGGGACATAGATTAAATTATTTGACAAAACATAAGGGCAATGGAGAGTGCAATGGCTTCATCTTGAAACTTATGCCATTCATTACTTTAATTTTGTGTTCCCCCATTGCCATCCTCTGTAATACCTGTGAAGAATTAGTAAGGTGCACATGACACCTGGGTTAATCCTTCAAGTATCAATCATAAGGGATTGTAATTAAAATTAATCAGAACTTATGATTACCCCTTTTTGCGAGCCAGTCCTTAAAGCCATCACAGTCCTTCTGTAGATGGCCGATAGTCATGCAGAAGCGACATCTTGGACTCTCAAAACTATGTTCAGCTTCAGCTCTAGATCGTTTGAGCTCTTGCTTCTCTAAATCGAGCTTACGCTTACGTCTTAGGGTGAAAAACTTTTCATAATTGTTTCGCCGATCTTAAGCAGATCTTCTAATGAAGCTAAGAACTATTTGGCATTATCAATTTTAGGAATTTCTCCCCTAAAATCATCACTGATGCGCTTCTTCATGATCTTAAGCGATAGGCCTATTTGAGCGCTCTCATAGATATGTATCATACTCAAATTCTTGAACCTGCCAGTAGAAGGCATCATAATCATCTTCTCTTGTTGGGAGAGTATGAGCACTCTGGCGTATGGCGTGATCACAACCCAGAGTTAAGAGAGCCAATTGTACTTCCCCTTTCCATAATGGGAAGTTGAACTAGTCTAGGAGAGGAATTTGATTGATCCTATCCATAATCTCCGAAGGACACAGATCTGACTCAAAACAAATTAAACAACATTAATAAGGGTATATTCACATTATGTCATGCATGAATGAAATCCTACGTTGGTCTAATTCGAAACATGCTAATGACATTTCAGATTCATATCACCATTGGGCAGAAACGAAAAAGAAACCAGACATAAAACTTGTGAACTTGTGCATATAAATTAACGTTGGTCAAAGATATATGCATAAGCCACACCTTAGTTTCTAATTAGAATTTCCCGTTGGTTCCATTCTAACTAGAAGAGTAATCAAGCCATGGCAGCGGAAAAAAATCATTAAGTGGGCAAAAATAAACATTATACATAAGACATAAGATAGTGCCATAATTCTCTGATCAATAATGAGATGCACTCAAAATAAGCTTAAACTTAGCTCAAAATTGGCCCATAAAAATAATAAGAGGAACCATATTAACACTACAAAAAATACCCTTATACATGATAGTTTACTTTAGTCATAGACAAGAGAAAATGCATCACAGTTAACTCACAAATGACGATTGAAAAACGTCATGTATCCCGCGTCATACATTTGCTAGACCGAAATGGACCGTCATAGATTGGATTTTTTGTTCGTCATGGATTAGTTGTCTATCTCCTATAACTAGCCCATATCCAAGCCCAAATCTAAACCATAGCGATGAAAAAGAACATCACAAATTTATGCCAAATCATCACTACATTAACATGCATCATAGCTCATAAGATACACCAATCGTATAAACAAACATTGATTTATTCATGTATTAGCATGTCCACAAAAGTCACGTTGAACATCAAAGTACAAATTGACCTAGCTCACAACCATTTGGTTTGAGGACAGTCAATTTAGATCTAAGCTCTCGTAACAACTAAGTTTGCACATACAAATTTCATCTCTAGGGAGTCTAAATAAACAAACATATGAGAACTTCAATTGGCTTGCGGTCGAGAAGGTGCAACCTGAAAATCAATATGAATATGGGATAAGTTAGTTTTGAGCAAGGATACTAAAAAATTGCCATCTATTTATTATCAAGAAGATTTGAAACCAGTACTCTAAAACATACGAGCACTTCCATTGGATTGCTAGGCAGAGATAGAAGTACTATATTTCCATTATTACTGCATGAAAGAAAGACGTTTTGATCAGCAAAACAAGAGATATGTCATTGTCAATTTAGAACAACACATAGATAGAAACAAGACCCAACCCAGCGCTACAGCTATGCAGTGTCAGTCAATCAGGCTGAATTGCACACAACCAGCAGAACAAACCATGGTAATTTCGGTTGAACAATCCTATAAAATAGAATGGCATCAGAAATTAATTTTAGCAAAGGATAGTTGTGTCAAACTAAAAACCTAAGTTTCTAGAAATTAAATTGGTAAATAACTTTCGCATCATTATAGAAAAACTAGAGACATACCACGTCTATCTTGAAAGCGGAATGGTTTCTCCACTCATCTGCAAATAAGCAAATCGCACAAACTATGAACTTAAAGATGAAATATTGAATGTACTATTTGTTTGCACACAAACAAAATTAACGCTTGTTCAGAGATGTAAGAGATAAATGTCGATGCAGGAGCAAATGATGTTGCAGTCTTCATGCCAATCCTTAGATCCAAAAGGGAAAAAATATCTACAAATAATGAAATCAAAACAGATCCTGATGCGCACCAACATTGGTTAGGATGCAGATGTTGAAGCCTAGGCAGCTTGCATTCTTCTTGCCCCCAATCATTTACTCCCCTATATCAAGTAGTAAAATCAATAACAGGCAGAGGGGTACAGTTGGGGAGGATCTGAATCATTAATCGGGAAATCAAATCCCTAACCTTTGGTCGTCCTGGTGGACTGGATGCCAGCACTAGGGCGCTGTGACCGTGCCGCTGCCGCGCTAGCCCCTTCGTCGGAGCGTGCGCGCAGCCTAGCCTGCGCGCACCTCTACCGAGTGACCTCTCGTCTGCGCCCATAAAGTCGGTGCACACACGGATCGTCATCGCGGTGGCGGTGGGTCAGCGGCACCCTAATGCACGCTCGTGGGGGCAGATGCGCCATGATGCGAAGCAGTGGTGCGCGCAGTCTAATGCGTGGCAACAGCAGCAGCTCACCCCGGATGCGCGCGGTGGTGCGGGATGCCACGGCGACGGCGAGGTCCTAATCCGCGGCCATGGTAGCGGCGCCCGCCTCGTGCGAAGCCGGTAGCAAGGCGATGGCCTCAGTGCCCCGATGTGCAGCTTGGCCAAGGATTGTAATCCCTAATGTCATGAATTAGAGTTCTAATTCAGAATTTGGGAAGGATTTTTTTGGCGAAATTTGTGATCTAGGGTTCAGAATTTGGAGAATTTTTCTGAGATTTACATGATTCCCCTCCTTCTACGTGCTGATCCAAACCCTTGCCCCTTAACCCGCATGATTTGTCCACGGTAGACATAATCCGAGACAAGATTAGGGGCGTGTTTGGGACCACGTTTCCTGCGGCGGTGGTGAAAACAATCCGAGAATCACGCCAAACGCTCCCACGGTGCGATGATTCTTTTTCCTGCACATGGCATCGGAACAGCACAAATGAACTAGCACCTGTGTTTTCGGCACCGCGGCCCTCATGCCACGATACACGTACCGCACCGCGCGGTGGGTAACCACGGTCCCAAACATGCCCTAGGCTCGGTTAACATAATCTAGCACTAATTTGGCGCAACATCATTAATCCACGAATAACCCATGATGATTAACAAGATCAAGGCCCTAAGCATGTACAGGTTCAATCTGATTCGAAAAGATACTGATCCAGAAGCATAATCAACTTAGAACTTGCCTAATTAGAGCCTAATCATGATGATCTTGGTTAATCATGGTTAATAGCGAGCATTAGGGCACTAATTACATTAAAATGACCTCAAGTTAACTTAATCTGAGGCATAAACCACACATTAGGGTTTCATGAACTAGATCAACCTTGCTCTAATACCACAATATTAGAAAACATTAAGGAGTAAACCACAGGATCTCCAATCTAGTTAACGTGAAACACATTAGTGGATTAATGACTAACAGCGATCTTTAGGAAAGTCCTTCATCGGTAGAGGTCGTTGAGGAATTGATGGAGTCTCCTTTCTCCTCTAGAAGTCAGGACGTCGATCAGGAAGGCAGTGAAGGAGATGCCGATGTCTCTCCTCTTCTGTGTCGGTGAACCGGTGGTGCCGATGGGGAAGAGGAATGATGGTGAACGGCGGTGGACCTCCCATCACTTCCGTGTTCTCTTGATTATTGGATCTTAGGAGATGGGATAGGTTGTAGTCCACATGGAACGATAGTTCCCCAGGAGTGAGAGTCGTCCTCTTATTAATGCTACGTGATGAGGGGCCACAACCTCATAACATTAAGGTGCCCTCAATTGCAGCACTTATGGGGAAGTCACGTACTCCCCTTGACTCAGCCATAGGAGCGGCTAGGATGTTGGCCCATACAGCCCATGGGCCTAAGATCACTTATTCCAACACAACGGAGTGGTAGTAGTCCATGACGAAGTTGAGCTCGAGCTCGATAACATGGAACGCCCACTCTGCATGGTCTTCTGTTATGTTGCCTTCTCTATCGTCATCGTTGCTACTGTCCACTTCTTGGTCGCTGTTGTCATCGCCATCACGGAGCCCTCTGAAGTTGAGGCCGTGGTTCTTTACCACTACATCTGTGTCAATGTTGAGGTTCTCGAACCTCGCACGTAGCAGCTTGAACAGAGCAAAGGTGAGGTAGAGATCCTTCTATTTGGGATGGTCCACCAGCTTGTCATCACTTCCTTCTGTCAGCTCCCATATGTAGCCCACGGTGATGAGATCATTCTTCTCATTTGACTCGATAGCTCCACCCAGTATGCATCGTGCCCAACATCATTCTTGAGCCTCTCCTCCCCCATGACCGCGTACCAACACTTGCTCATAAGCGCGGTGCCATTCTCCTCCTGCTCATTTTTGAAGCCCTCGTTATCTTCAAGCATCTAGGCAGTGTAACCCACAATGAGCTACATGTTCTTAACGATGGCAAAGGAGCGCTTGCTGACCTCGACGGCGGCGACCCACTGGGCGGCCTTGATAGGGGTGAGGATTGTTGACTGTAGTTAACATTCATTATTAAACATCAATATAACTATCGACACAGAATTTTGTCCCATGCCGAGGACACATGCGGCAAGCCGAAAGGGTCCGCTCGATGGAGCAGATCCGCCTAGCTTCAGTGCAGGGGTGGTCGATCCTACGCAATCCTCCCGAAGCGTGCGAGTCAATTTGACCCTGCAATTGACAAGGAGAGAAAGTTCATCATTAATTAAGGGCGGAACTTGCCGGTGTTGCCAGACAGTCCTGAATGTACGGTTGTGAGAGCCGATATGGAAGAAAATCGGCTAAATAGCCGATCCCAGTATATTCATGAGAATAAGTCAGTTAGAGCTCATGGGGTCATGTGAAGAAGAATCGGTTATCATTCAGAATAAATATCATTTAAGCAAACATTAATCAATGGCAATAAGATATCGATGATGGTCAGGTTTATACTGAGCCAATGATTACAAGTAACCAAACTCTTGTTTATGTAAAGAAACAATTCAACATCACTTAACCATTTAATAAAGATAAATCTAATGAACATGTTAGATCTCATCTATCACCATGACCAGTGGGGCATGAAGCAGAATCATGTAGGCCGTAGAAACAACAATAGACACGACGACCCTAACTCATTACTAATATCAATGGGGCATGAGACAGAATCATGCAGGCCATAATACAATAACAAGATCATGGGGCTAACACATCTTTCAACTTATCTCTACTTCAACGATCTCGTGATGTGAACTATTCATGAAAGCACTCGATATCGGCTAAACAACCAATTTAGGCATAGCGCACAGTTAAGGTCATGCCTTCTAAGGAACAGATTTATCAACTAACTATCCCCACTCCACAGTGCTAACAGTGGGGTGAGAGGCAGAACCCCACAGGCCATGATAACGGGCCATGGAATGGTTCTCGCTAACCAATAGATCTACTCAAGATCTAGTTCAAGCAGTGGGGTGTGAGGTAGAATCCACAGGCCATACTTAAACTAGGCAAGAGTCGATAACTAGCCTATACCAGAGTCATAGTGGGGATCGACCGGATTGATGCAGCTATACGAACAGAGGTATAAACCATGACGGTACTTACAAACAAATAGTGGAGGTCGATCGGATCGATGTAGCCGTACTTGCTGAAGAACTCGCCGAGATCTACTCTACTCCTACTTTTAAGGGGTGGCCGGAGCCAAAAAAAAGTAATTGACTTGTATTTGATTGATTGTTTCTTACAATAGCCGGGGTTTGGTATTTATACCCGGAGCCTAAACATGAATCCTACTCGAGCACAATTTGTTGCAGACTTTGGCATAAAAATGAAAACATTCCTAATTTAAGATAACTTGGACTCTAATCTTTCCCTTTTTGTAGAGTCCAACATGTTTTTGTCCTAGGCGTCGAGCGTAGCCTCTGTTGTTATCTGTTGGCGCTATCCGAAGAAAGCCGATTCCTAGATTTCACATCTGAATCAGTTGTTTCTAATCCGTCCGCAACTGATCCCTTGATGATACGATCCTAGGAGCTTTGGGTCTCTGTGACTCTCCTTCTAAATTTTGGTGTAAACACATGCCCCCCAATTTTGGGACAAAAGAAATTTTGTTCCAAAATTATCATGTCCATGCTCCCGATAGGCCCGTAGTCACGAGGTAAGCAATCTTGGGCTCTACTATTCATCACCGTCATTATCAAACCATGAGCCCATGCTTCAAAACTTTTTTAGAGCATTATTGCTTCACAGGAGTTTGGACTCATCCTTCCAAGCTGGCTACAAAATGGCTATCCGACCTTGGTGAGAGCAAATTCAACAATTCAGCCATGTTTCGCTTTTATCTGCTTCCTCGGGTGTCTCGATCCTGCTGGATCCTCCATGGTTTATCCCTTTGCTATGCAGATCTTGAGAGGTTAGGAGAATTCTTGTGCATCGAGTGATTGTGTCGCTCATTCTAGTGTCCTGTCGAGCAAGAGGATCAGCTATTGCAGTTAGGAGAATTCTTGTGATATCACCTGAGTCTTCTCTCCATGCTCACAAAGTTGTCCTAGTGTTTGTAAGGGCTAAAATGTGTGGACACCTTCCCCTTGTTTACTCCACTGAATGCCCACTGGGAAAGCCACATGCTTCTTCCCCATAGTTTTCTGATTTATCGAAAAATCGGTTGAATTTATGTTTAGGCGGGCGATTTCCTCTCTCCTTGGGCATAATGTTAGCAATGGGCCAATGTCAACTCACCTTGCGATGGACTATGGTCCTTGTTGGGGCCTAGGACTCCCTTCAATCTAAAATAAACTGGATAGGCTGATCTCTGGTAAAATCTCTGAATCTTTTTTAGATCCTTTGTAATTTGAGGAAGCAATCAGTCCGAATCTGTTATTTCTTTGATTATCCGTCTCCTGAACTTCTGGAGTGCCGTTCCGCTTCTGTTTCTGATTCCAAACTCACACCCCTAGCAAAATCTATCTTCTCGCCTTCCTGGGCTATATAAACGGGCCTCAGCAGCTGATCTAAGGATAACTCACTTTGCCCCAAACCTTCTGCACCCTTAGCATAGTTCCTGCTTTCCCGTAGGTCAGAGATCATGGAGAACAGCAAGAGGTTTCCTAAGAAGGTCTTCATCGGATCTGCATCATCACGTCAGTGCCTTCATCGTCAGGAGGGTATATCCCGCGATGCCTCCGCTGCCTTGGGGAACAGGGCCGACTCTGTTCAGCCTTCAAGGCCTTCCTCATTGATGACTTGCCGCCATCCCCCTTGTCATCAAATGAGACGGATTGATATTGACGATCTTCTTGCCTCCATTGATCGACATGGCCAAAGTCTTGCTGAGTGTCTATCCATTGCAGAATTGGCCCTAGCCATGGTTCGATGTCGATCACGTCCTACGGTCGATTCGGTGGAGGATAGGTTGGCCAAGGCTGAGGCTAGAATTGTGGGTGAGATACCTGTCGTAACCTCTGCTTCTTTTCAATTTTGTCTCCGAGACTCTGATCACCTCCCCTTTGAATCTTTTAGATCTATCTGCTCAACTAGAGAGCCTTCAATCAGCTGCGGATCATGCGGTGGGATTTGTCAATGCCAGGGGCGCCGTTCTGGTGGTTCATTTGCATGACATCCCGAATCATGTCAGGGAGGTTGCTCTCCATGGCGTTCAGTCATGGCACTACCACGGTGTTGGCTGCCGCCCAAACCCGTTCGGGCCAAAATCTTCAGCTTCTTCCCCATGGTTTTCCAGATGCAGCATACCCTGGGGAGCAGGAGTGCTTGGTCGAGGATTTCATGAGTGCCGCCAATTCTATAGCTTTTAATACCTTGGCCGATGACATAGTCGGCAAGGTTTTCCTCGGCCCATAGTGTGTAATAGGTGATATTTAGCAGATAATTTTCCTGTCTTGGCACTATGTGCATTACTTTTGTTTATGCTTGCTTTTTCTGCTAAAGAGCCGATTTGATATAGCCGATCTAGGCCCTTTGGTTTAACTAAGTCTGAAAACATGGCTTTTATTAAGAGAATCCTTTGATTTCCTGCCTTTCAGTTGCTTAGTGCTGTATTTCCATCGACATTAGTGAAGTGGTGCTTCGCCTTCCATTAATTGCTATTGCCTTTTACACGTCCCGAGGCGCTCGTCCCTTCTCTTTAGGTCTTCAAATACCGGTTAGTGGTTTTGGCCTCGAATATATCCTTACTTGCAACTATTTCTCCGCTCTTCTCCGCCTATCGAAACCCTGTAGCGGTTCTTTTTCTCGCTTTCATAGATCCAATCATTCTTCCATGGCTGGCGAAGATAACCGAGGTAAGCACGCAGCGGAGGAAATTTTGGAGGAGAGTATGCCAATGAACTAGTGTCTCCGACGCATGAGATGAGATCAACATTTCTTGTTCATGATGATGAATAGTTTTGACTCGCCTGCAGGTTTGTTGTGAATGATAGCCTTCGTCCTCTCTCAAGGGCCGGCAGGCCTTCTGACGCCATATCTTCTATCCCGGCTTCGTCGTCGGATTCCTCCGACTCCTATAATGGAGACAACGCCCGACGCTACCTTCATGAGTGGAGGATAGCCTAGAATCAGTTATTCTGAGGCGACTTGGGAGAATGGCCAATTGGAGATTCGCCTCAGGGTTTCTCAGGACACCCTTCATGCGGTCGAGGAGGAGGCCAGCGCTGTCCTAGCACGACTAGCCGAATCAAACGCCATGGTGGTGGGTAAGATGAATTCCATGAAGGCCTCTTACTCTGATTTTTTATTACTCTTATTTTGATATTTTCCTTGTTTCATGATTGTCAGCCCTGACACCACAGTTGAAATCTCTCCACCTAGCGGCAAACGCAGCCATGGACGTCGTCAATGCCTGGGGTTCCTCCACCGACATTTGTCTCCAAGATATCTCGGCCCGTGTCTAGGAGATTGCCCTTCATGGCGTTCACCACAGCGCATCAGTGGCTCTAACTACAGCGCAAGTCCAGACCTGTCACGATCTTCATACTATGGAGGTTGGTTTCCCGATTGGTGATGGCCCTGAGGAGCACGAAGACCTACTCGAAGAGTAACCCTGATGAACAAAGACTCTTGTTCTTTTCGTGGATGCACCTCGGTATAATGCTCTTGTGTATGACTATTTCTATCTTTTGTCTTTTGCTCAATAGGCGTTACATATCATATCGGCTTTTATTGCCTTTGAAGATTTTCATTTTTGAACTAGAGGCGATACCCATACGGTACCGGCTATTAGAGCCGAGAATGAATCAGCTATCGAATGTTGCCCAGACGCTAGGATAATGTCTAGTAGAACTTTCAATATCAAAGATTAGACGAGTAATCAACCCAGGTCAAGCGCCCTATTAAGTGAAACAGAACTTCTCTTAAGAAATCCATTAACTCTGAATCGCACTTACACTTTAACTCAGCATTCACATACGTCGGCCTAAACCCATCTCCAAGACTTAATGCTCATTTTTCCTTCGATCCAACGGCCGACGTGAAGCTGTGACTTTTCTACTAAAACAAACTCTCAGAGCTGATCGCTTGCATCGGCTATTGGCTTTCATTGCTGATTTTAATGAAGCCTCCTTCGCATGACTTGCCAGAAAAACACTCGAAATCTCCTAGTTCCCAAAAGACTAGATCAGGCTATCGCGATGCTTACGGATTCATCAGCATGAACCAGTTCGACATCATCTCCATGCCATTGAATCAAACACTGATGCATGGTTGATGGTATGCAGCAATTCACATGAATCCAATCATGATCGAGGAGTAAACTTTATGATCCTTTCCCATCAATAACAAAGAACGTGGTGAGCAAAGTTTTACTCCCGATTAGTCAGTTCGACGTTTATTGCCCCCCGGGTCTTGGATGTATTTCCTCTGAAGTCTCTAAGCATCATGTCGGTCTCAAGCAAATCTCCTGGTCCCTTGCCAAGCTTATGAAAAGTGGTGTATGGCATAAGATTGACAGAAGCACCTCCATCCACCAACATCCTGTTCATCGGCTTCCCATCAACAAAACCTTTCATGTATAAAGCCTTTAAGTGCCGATGCTTGACTGGCTTATCAAATATTGCTTGTTGTACAATCATTAACTTGGCAACCATCTCTTCATACTCTGATTCATCGAAGTCTAAATAAACTTCCTGATCTGCCGAAGCTCTGAATTCTGATGGTAACAGAAAAGCCATTTGGATATTAGCCGATGGTTGCCTCTTATCAGCTATCTGCTTGGTACGCCATACTTGAGTGTTACTGGGTGCCTGAGCCTAGTTCCATCTCTGTTCCTTAGGCACTACACTCTCCTCTTTTGGCTTCTCGCCAACTCTCCTAGGCACCACTGGCCTTCTTGCCACGTGTATCTTCTTTCAATGCCTCCTTCTTCATGATTGGCCCAGTTCTGTCCAATGACTCTTTTTCCCAACCGATCATGAACACTTTTGTTTTTTAATCACCGAATCCATGTTGTTATAATGATATGCATCTTGAGCATGGATAGACCAGCGGTTGGTTTGAGATTGCCTATACTCCCGATATTGATTGCTACATTCTGGACAGTCGTGCCTGGTAGGCAACTTCAAACCTTTATTCCAGCAATGTCTAAAGAAGGGACAATTCCAATGTAATTCAGCTTGTTCCCTTTCATACTTCTCTTCTTCTAATTGATGCTAGTATGCTTGATCTTTTAACTAACACTGATAATCCTTTTCCTTCTTCCACTACCATTTATTCAACAGAATCCGAGATGTGACCCGCAGCTTTGACGTCTCTACTTTTGACGTCTTCCCCTGCTCATATCGGCTCTTTTGTTCGGCACAACGTCTTCTAATCTCTCTGTACTCACCAGCCGATATTTGCATTTTGGGATCGATTGTTCTAGCTTCTCTTGATTTGGTCGATGTTAGGACCTTGGTTTTTCCTTTGAACAGCCCAACATTAACCATGTTCTGATCTCCTAGGGAAAGGATTATCATCGACTTTCATCTTCCAAGGTGTATCGAATTTGAGCCTCCCTTGCTGAATAGCTCTCTGTATATGCTGCCTAAAGATTCTGCATTCATTCGTGGAATGAGAAGTAGTGTTATGGAATTTGTAGAACTTCTTGTTTTTCAACTGATGAGGGGGCAACATGACATGGCCATCGGACAACTTGATCTACCCCTTCTCAAGCAAGAAATCAAAGAGCTTGTCCGATTTGGTAACATCAAAGTCATAACTCTCCTCAACTCCTCTTCCCCAAGGATTTGGTACCATCACTGTCTTCTTGCCCCAATTCCATTCAGCTATAGCAACCTCTTCTTCTTCTTCTTCATAGCTGTCATCGACTGAATATGGATCATAAGCTTCGGCTACTAAAGTACTCTTTTGGAATCAGGTATCTCTGTGTATGCTCTGGATTGGCTATTAGGTGCTGCCACTCGTTGAGCCAATTGACCTAAGTTGTCAAATTACTGTCCCAGCAGTTTCTCTTTCCACATCGATAGCATTCCTTGGATGGCTAAAATAGCTAACTGATCATCAACCAAGCTCAATGAGAAACACAGATTCTTAGGCTCTCAGAATCTCTGAAGAAACTCAGTGCCCAATTCATTAGTCTTTTGTCTCATGGTTGTCAAATCGGTTATTTTCTTCTCTCCAGTCCCAGTGTAAAAATATGTATGAAACTTCTTCTCTAGGTCAACCTAATTGGCAATGGAGTTGACTGGTAGTGATGAGAACCAAGTGAAGGCCGGCCCTGACAGGGACAAGGAGAAGAAATGAACTCGATGGGCATCCTCAACTGATGCTTCGCCCAATTATGTAAGATACCGACTGACATGTTCTAATGTGCTTGTACCGTCTTGACTAGTGAACTTGGCGAATTCTGGGAGCCTGTAATTTGTAGGGAGGGTGACCAAATCATACCATTCTGGATATGGGTGTTTGTACGAAAAAGTCATTCCTTTTGGCTTCAGACCAAACTAATTCTTCATCATTTCGGTCACCTTGAGCAGCAACTCGTCAGCTTGCTGATTTGGATTTCTCGGTACTTGCTGACCTATCTGTGAATTGAAATCTCGCGTGCCCTGATATCCTAGATTTGGCATCATGTGGAGAGTGTTATAATCTATGCCATAGTGATATCCTTGTGGAATCTCAATCTGCTGGGTCTTCTGCTGGCTTGCTGCTTAAAGTCTCGGATTATAGACATAAGGATCTATATCTCTATAGATCCTTTGAATCAATGGTGCTATTTTTTTAGTCGGCGATGGTATGTGGCCTGATGTGCCAAAATTGATCATCTGGTTCTAACTTCGCCCCGTCAGCTGTTGCACATGTTGTACTAGTGGTCCAAAACTATACTATGTCTGATTCGTAGCAGTTCCTTGAGTTTGTTCAGATGAACCTTATAGTGTCTGGATGTCACCATTACCAGTTGGTGCTGCTTCTTGATGGTTGGCACCAACTTGATTAGTCCCATGAGTTGACGGATCTAGAATATTATAATAAGCCGATCCAACCTGACCAACTAGGAATTCCATGAATCGCCTCTTTCATGGCGTTGTGAAATGCGTCAATGAAAGCTTCATTGCGGCTTGATAGAGCATCACGAACAGACTTGTCTATGGCTTCCATAAAGAAATGCCTTTCCTTCAGCTTCAACTGTATCTGTCTGTCCATGTAGTAGAACTCTTGGTAGTGGAAATTTTTGAATAATTGTGCTATCACGCGTTTTGGTGTAGGACAGCAAACACTTCTTCTGAAATTCTTCTATAGCTTTGTTGATGGTATCTTTATCTTTGTCAGGTAGGTCTTCATGATGTACCATAAGGATGCTGTCGTTGTTGTGAACCGCCATGACGATTGTGGTGTCCCATCGGGTGTGCCTAGAAACATGTGTCGACACAGAATTTCATCCCATGCCAAGGACACGTAGCAAGCCGGAAGAGTCCGCTCGATGGAGCAGATCAGCCTAGCTTCAACGCAGGGGTGGTCAATCCTACACAATCCTCCCAAGGCGTGCCAGTCAATTTAACCCTATAATTGACAAGGAGAGAAAGTTCATCAGTAATTAAGGGCAGAACTTGTCGGTGTTGCCAGACAGTCCCGAATGTACGGCTGTGAGAGCCGATATGGAAGGAAATCGGCTAAATAGCCGATCCCAGTATATTCATGAGAATAAGTCAGTTAGAGCTCATGGAGTCAGTGCGAAGAAGAATCGGTTATCATTCAGAATAAATATCATTTAAGCAAACTTTAATCAATGGCAATAAGATATCGATGATGGTCGGTTTATACTGAGCCAATGATTACAAGTAACCAAACTCTTGTTTATGTAAAGAAACAATTCAACATCACTTAACCATTTAATAACTGATAAATCTAATGAACATGTTAGATCTCATCTATCACCATGACCAGTGGGGCATCAGGAAGAATCATGCAGGCCGTAGAAACAACAATAGACTCGACGACCCTAACTCATTACTAATATTAGTGGGGCATGAGACATAATCATGTAGGCCATAATACAATAACAAGATCATGGGGCTAACACATCTTTCAACTTATCTCTACTTTAACGATCTCGTGATGTGAACTGTTCGTGAAAGCACTTGATATCGGCTAAACAACCGATTTAGGCATAGCGCACAGTTATGGTCATGTCTTCTCAAGAACAGATCTATCAACTAACGATCCCCACTCCACGGTGCTAACAATGGGGTGAGAGGTAGAATCCCACAGGCCATGATAACGGGCCATGGAATGGTTCTTGCTAACCAATAGATGTACTCAAGATCGAACATGCCTTAACCGCTCACTATGCACGATTAAGATTGATATAAAACAGCCAATAAAAACATAACTCATCGTTTAAGATATAGATTAGATCAGTTTAAGATTAGCAACCGATGGGTTAAATAAGATATAAGGCCGATCCAAATCAATCTTCGGGTAGAGTGATATTGTTGTAATTAGATAAACAATGAAAGCAATAAGCAATATTGGTAACTTAATGAATCTACCAAAGACTGCCATTCAAAGGTAGAGCCAATAACTTGACCTCTATCTAGTTCAAGCAGTCGGGTGTGAGGTAGAATCACACAGGCCATACTTGAACTAGGCAAGAGTCGATAACTAGCCTATACCAAGAGTCACAATGGGGATCGATCGGATCAATGCAGCCATATGAACAGAGGTATAAACCATGACTGGTACTTACAAATAAGCAGTGGAGGTCGATTGGATCGATGCAGCCATACTTGCTGAAGAACTCACCGAGATCTACTCTACTCCTACTCCTAAGGGGTGGCCAGAGCCGAAAATAGTAATTGACTTGTATTTGATTGATTTATTCTTATAATAGCCGGGGTTTGGTATTTATACCCAGAGCCTAAACATGAATCCTACTCGAGCACAATTTGTTACAGACTTTGGCATAAAAATGAAAACATTCCTAATTTAAGATAACTTGGACTCTAATCTTTTCCTCTTTTGTAGAGTCCAACATGTTTTCAGTCCTAGGGTCGAGCGTAGCCTCTGTCGTTATCTGCTGGCGCTGTTCGAAGAAAGCCGATTCCTAGATTTCACATCTGAATCAGCTAGTTTCTAATCCACCACAACTGATCCCTTGATGATACGATCCTAGGAGCTTCTGGGTCTCTATGACTCTCCTTCCAAATTTTGGTGTAAACAATAACTTGTATAAATGGCTAAAATGGACAACCAACATAGACTTAGGGGTTTAAACTAACAAATTTCATGAGTTTTGGTGAATCTATATTTCTAGCAGGATTTAATCAGAAACCGCCAAGGAGGACCTATTCATCAAAGGAAATTACATAATTCCAGCCGTGTAAACAATGTGGAAAGACTCTAGAAGACTCCAGGAGGCTCTCCACTGAAGTGGGACACATGTCACTGACCTATGGGGCTGGGCCCCACATGTAGGCCACCTGGCCCCTATTGGTCCCACTTGTTAGCCCATTGCTACGTCGGTTCTCCACTGCCTCCTAGGATGCATCTACACCTATTTATTCAAGTCAGTTTGATCTGAGGGTCTAGGATGATTCAATGGGGCTATATATACCTGCCTACACCCCCTCTAGGGATATGCTTCATTAGATCCTTAGAACTGAGAAACCAGAAACCCTAATTCATATGTCCACCAGGATCATAGCTAGTAATGAAGAGAAGATTAGTCCTCGATAGGATCTAGTCTTGTACTAGAGATAGTGAGATAGAGTGAGAGGGAAGAGCTTGGAGGAGTTCCGGCCTATTGGTGCTCTCTCTACGGCTTGTACCCTAGCGGAATCAAGTTCTTCTTGAGCTTGCTTCTGAGATTTCTCTGGTAAACGACTTCTAATTCAAGTAAGCATCTTATTCATATTGTTCTTCAGGTTTATGGCTCTCTTTTGAGTACATTAATCCTTGTAGCACCTGGGTTAAAGTAGTATTCATAGTGTAAGTGTGGTGCTTAGACTCGGTTACTCGAGGATGTACCCTATTTTCGGATCGGTGGTAGCTCACGAGGGTGACTCTTATAGCCTCATTGAATCCTCTGTAGTCCACCTCCCGTTAGTAGGCCTAGTAGGACCTTGTTGCTATGGGAAACATACTCTGCCTGTATTTTCACTAGTAATATCCTAGAATTGAACAATAGAAGACAAAGCTTATCGAAGTTATAACTTGAAGACCTTAGTAGTCTCCTCTATGCTCCTATTATCTAGCCTTGATTGTGAAGTTGGGATAAGTTCGATTTGGTTATTCTCATACATGTTTCCTTGAGTTCGATATAAAACTGGATACTCCTGGTGAAGTGCTACATCGGTATAATATTCATCTGCATGCGGATTATTCTATGTGCATTAATTTATACCAACAAGCATTTCTAGGAGCCATTGCCGGGGAAACGTTTGCTGAGTTAACTTCAAACCTAGCTTAACCTTATATCATTATTCTTTTATCTTTTATCTTTTCTTTTACTTTTTACCATGGATCTAGAATCCATCCCTATCTACCAATATGGCGCACCCACGAGTGCACGCCTACAACTAAGAGTCTTCGAGGCCTATCCTAACACATGGCTATGAGCTATGCCCATGTTTAATCAACATGGTTCAGGATCAACCCTTTTTAGGCAAAGATGATGAAAACCCCTACTCCCACCTATATGAGTTTGAGCAGACCTATGCATGCTTGTGCATTGCGGGCATGTCAAATAAAACCTTACGATGGAAGCCTTTTCCTTTCTCGTTGATGGGAAAAGCTAAATGTTGGTACAATCTTACCATAGAGAGTAGACAAGGAGATTGGGAAGCCATGTGTTCTAGCTTTTGCTTGTAATTCCTTCCCATCTCTAGGGTAGCCAGACTTCGTTTAGAGGTTCTATCTTTTAAATAAAAGAAAAAAGAATCTCTAGGCATGTCTTGGGAATGCTTTAATACTCTCATTTATACCTGGCCCTAACCTTGCCATTCAAGACCCTATTCTTCTTCAACACTTCTATATGGGTCTTGATAAGAAAACCTCGAAGCTTCTTAATACGGCCTTAGGAGGCTCATTCTTGCATGTCTCCACCAATTCAGGGAGAAGCATTCTGACGAAAATCTTAGAGAATATCCCCGAAGAAGTAGAAGAGAAGCCATTAGAGGAAGAATCCCAGATAGCTGAACCCAAATCCTTACCAGACCCATCACCAACTTTAGCTATCCCAGATCCTGAACCACTGGAAAAGGAGAAAACTCCAATTTTGGATTTCATGCTTGAATTCGAGGATGAACTTTTTGATGAATATGGAAATACCTCAAATTACCATACCATGAGGAGACCATTCAGTTGGAAAACATTGTTTTGTTCACTAATTTGCATGCAAATTACCATTTTAGAAAGGGAAAATTAATTTTCTTAAAGATTTTATTTCACCATTAACATATGGTCCACATAAATGAAATTATAGAATATTACAAAATACATATGGTTCATCACTTGAGTCATCGGAGGAAATATCTCTAGGAAAGGATGCACTTGCCCCGCTAACATGTATCTTATCAAACAACATATGAAGATCATCAAGGTGCTTTGGTCCTTGTTTTCTAAACCTAACATGATTGCATTTGATACCTTTATCAGGATTGTTGCATCTCTGAAATTAAATGGATAAAGTTAACAAGTCAGCCCATATACTCAAAATGCATAATTGTAAATGAAAAAAGGACAATACACAGTTCTTACAGCTAGGTGTTCATCCCACCATTCGTTGGAGCAGTCAACAGTTTGCTTTGCCTCATTCCATCCAAGAACGGTGGTAGAATTCTTCAACTCCATAAACCATGTATATTCCTTTTTCATATTGTCCAACTTATTCTTCAATTGTTTCTTTGTTTGCTTCAGCCAGTTTTATCTTCATACTTAGTTACCAGATTTTTCCAAGCAGTCCTAGTGAACAATCCGAAGGGTCTATTCCTAGCTTCTATCTCTCAATGCCTCACATTGGTATCACACCAGCGAAGTTATTTCAACCGTAATGAACTCTAGCAATTCACTCTTGCTAGTCAGTTAACCCTTGGAGCAGCATTTGGGCTAGAAGAAATGAGGGGCTGCTATGACTAGACTACTGCCAAAAAGTAAAAAGGAAAACTAAATTCAGAAAAGTAGAACAAAAAGATCAAGGGCTGCTATGACTGGACTACCTTTATGGCTAAAGATGTACTGTCATGTGAAGGAGCTTTTCTAGCAAGGTAGTTTGTGCTACACCTTTTGAAGAGCATCAATTGAACAATATTGATAGGATAAACATGTAGCTATTAGGAAAAAAGAATTAGGGATCGCTTTTTTCTTCTAATAACTTAAGTGAAAAACCATACGATCCACTGTATTTTGGCTTTTTTTAATCCATGTGGGAAAAAACCCATCAGACATGCATTTCAACCTTGTTCACAATTCATGCTTTTGGAAACTACAGGAAATAATCCATGTATTTAGAAGCAATTGGTTATTTTTCTTGTAAGCTAGTGGTCTAGTCATTATCAGACTCGTAAAAAAAACAAGTCATTATCAGACTTATGTTCTATAATCCCCACTATTTTCCTCATTATTACTAGCCCCAGAAAACGGAGCAGATTTGTATGCTTGGTTGATGGTTCCACCCAGACCATACGTTCAAAGTTCCAACTTAGATACCTACACTTGTTCCTCTAAATGAATTAGTGGAAACATAGATGTAGGTGGAAGGGGAGTCGGAGGAGTTACCTCACCAGATCTGGAAGGGGAGGTTGGTGGCGTGTAGATTAGGAGGTCGATGACGGGCTCCAGGGGAAGACGAGGCGCTGCAGCCGTCGGCTTCAGGGGAGGTGAATGAGGGGCGCCACCATGGGCTCGCTGGGAGGACGACAAGGGCCATGGATGCTCGATTCAGTGGGTGGAGCGCTATCGCCGGCATGAGGGAAGGCAGATGGGTGGCGCCGCCACCGAAGGGCATGCCGGACCGCCATCGGAGGGCACACCAAAACCCTAGCGCAACAGGCGTTGGGCAGGAATGAGAGGAGGCACGGGTGGGGAGCGAGAGCGATAGAGGCGTCGGTGGGAAAGAAAAACAAAGGGGTACACCCAAAAGTGGTGGCATTGCGGGTAATTTTTGTGAAACGTCCGCCCTCACAGATGGAAAAAGCTGCTCTCAGGTGGCTGTGGAGAATGAACTACAAAAAAGTTGCTTTTGTGGAAGTAGGGATTTAGAAGCTCACCCCTTTGGTTTAGCTTTTGACTTTTCTTGAAAGCAAAAGCACTTTCACAGCTTAACCAAAGGGACCCTTAGACCCTTCTCAGGAAGCTTTTCTTAAAAAGACTACGAAAGAGCTAGTATCTATTATAAGCAGTGAATGGTTAGAAGAATCAGAGCTTTCCTCTGATGTGATTCGTTTAGATTCACCTTCTATATCCATTCGTTGCCAAATTAACAAAGCTCCTTTCGATGCTCTTTATAATCCTATTGTGGGTGTTAATATCATGTCTACATCTTTTGCTCATGATTTGTTGAAACACATGCCATTGACCCCGACAACAAAGTTATTGAAAAATCTTTCAGGACACATTCTTCTGAGTTTGGGAATTTTATATGTCCTCCCTATCTAGGTAAAAGGAACTAAGGTTCATTTGAGCTTCTATATCTTTGATATTATGGAGTTCAACATGTTGATAGGACAACCAATCGAAATACTTATCCGAGAAGGACAAACGAGGAAGTTGAACATAAGACTTGGAAAAAACTTTAAGCTTTCTATACCCATTACTCATTCTCTAAATGCTGAGACTGAGCCAATTCCCGAGGAAGACCCAATCAAAGAGGTTAAGGTTGTATCTCTTGATGACTTGATCGAACCCAACTTTGAAAATGATGCCTAGTTCTTCATCAAGGAGAAAGAAGAAAATCCCATAGAGCCTTAACCTCTAGATGATTTGTTGGAACCACCTAAGCCCGCCATTGAGCTTAAACCCCTGCCTTTTGGTCTTAGATATGCTTTTCTCAATAATGATCAGGACTCTCCTGTGATCATAAGTGATAAACTTTCTCAAGAAGAATCCCTATGCTTGATAATTGTCTTAGAAAAGCATCGTTTTGCCTTTGGCTATTCACTCTAAGACCTTAAGGGAATTAGCCTTGCTCTATGCACCCATCACATCCCTATAGATCCTAACTCTATAACTTCTAAGGAGCCCCAGCGTAGGCTTAATAATGCGATGAGAGAGGTTATTAAGAAAAAGGTTTTGAATCTTTTGCACGCCGGGATCATCTATCCTGTGCCACATAGTGAGTGGGTAAGTGTGCGGGTATGGCCCCCGGTACCCACAAGATAAGACATGGGTCGTGCCCCAAAGGTGGCCCAGCCCACAAGATCAAGGCATGCACTGCAAGACTATATGAAGAAGTGATTTATTGTATAATACCAAATAGGATATTTTTCTTGTAACCCTACCCCTCCAGAGTATATAAGGAGAGGCAGGGGTCCCCTAGATGATATATCGAATCTGATACACAATCAATACAAAATAATAGAGCACATGATGTAGGGTGTTATGTCAAGCTGATGGCCTGAACCTGTATAAATCTTGTGTCTTGTGTCTCTGTTACTATTTGGTTTGTATCACGCACACCTCCACTGATTCATCTACTACCATGGGTATACCCCTCGGTAGAATGCCGACCATATTTCATTAACAGTGACACGCCAGGTATAGGGTGTGCATGCTAATCCTATGGCGAACCAGATGGCATACGACAAGGTCAACAACATCCATGACAAATCGGCATCTACCGGCGGCGGCGCTCGATGTACCAATCGGCAACATGACGCCCAGAAGAACTACGTCTCTACGTCTCCATGCCTCGGTGGCAACGAGCAATGCCCCTTGCACTGATGTACTAGCGGTGGTGGATGTCACTGAGTCCTTATGCTGATGCCCCCTCCACATCGACAATATCATCATCGACTCGATCTCATGTTGACATGAGATCAAGTCATCAGGCCTTGGCAGTGACACTAACTAATGTGGCTCACACCATCGACTCATCATCATTGATTCACCAGTCCCACGGCATCCTTCATCATCACATCTCGCTATCAACGTCATTGGCTCATCGACCACAGTCACCTGGACATGATCTAAAGGAGGGCGTACATCTACAAAGAGACATGCAATGATCTGATGCTCGTTAGCACTTTCAAGATCTGACCCTAGCTTGAGATCAGCACGCCCAGCTTCCCATTAAACAAGCTAAGCTATATTTTTGTTTCAATTAAATATATGACACATGTATACCCCCTGTACATCTCTATTTGTCTGCATGACAATTATTGGCTAGAACCTAACTATGTCCCTCGCTGACAATGTGGATCCCGTCATCATCTCACGGTGGCCCTTTGTCAGCACTGTCGTGGCTCTTGTTGTCGTCCCTTGTCAGTGGCACTCGTCGTTCAGTCCTCAGGCCACATCGATAGCTCGCCGACATCGCCTGCTCATCGACGGCTCTGGTCATCGACATCATGGACCTCATTGTCTTCTTGTCATCAGCGTGTCATGACACCCATCGACTACGCTCCTCGTCATCGATAATGGCTAATCTAGCATGCCATCAATAAGCTCTCCTAAGTCGAACATGATCTACATTACAAAGCAAGCAAGGCCAAGGTGTATATGTGTATGTGCATGCATGAACAATTCACGCAAACCACGTCCGACTGCAACTACTATGCTCATTCGACTATGACTACACGTATGACTTTATGCATTCATCCTGACTACATCGAGCAGTCCGATCCCACCATGCAGCATCGCTTCTCTGACCAGATTGAATGCGGCTACGACAACGATCTCTCCATATCTTATCTGCCTAAGGCTGACCAGTGGCATAAGGACAACGCCGCCCAAGCTACTCATTTCGATCGCCTGTAGCATCGCAATGAACGCCGCATAGAACGGCACTATGACGACCACGACCGCTACCATGATGACAGGCTGGAAAGCTCAAGGGCCGGGCAATTTCGTCGATGCTGACCAAATAACATCATATGCCACCGATTAGACATTTTGACTAAAGCTAAGTTCCTCTACTATATATGTATTTAATACAGCTTTCTCCAATTATTTTCTTTGAGTTTTCGCAATGCTCCTCCAATTATTATTTCTCTGGTTATTTTCCATAATTAAATGTCTCCACGTTTAATATCTCCATGTTTAAGATGTTCCATAATGCAATATCTGAATAGTTGATCGGACTGTTCGGTGCTCACTTCTACTCAGCACTCAGTTCGCCGCCGACTAGTTGGTTGGGCTGCTCGGTACTTGATTCTTTGCCAACCAACTGTTTGGATTGTCTGTCGCTTCATCATCAGCTATGCTTAGGGAGAACCAAATGGGAATTTTCCGTCATCATCATCATCTGTGGCGACAACTCGGCTCCGTGAGACGGTGATCTCAACTGAAGGCTCCGAGGAGCATCGCTCTTCGTAAGAGTTCTCCGGAGGTCCAACATTGCGCTTCGTTGGCACCAATCAAGGAGACAGCTACATGCCGCAAGCCAGCAGCATGGAGTTCAACTTCAAGAATTTGGCTACATCACCCGACATCGACTCGTCATCATCCTTCGGCAACGCTCATCAGCCCTTATCGACAGCTCGTGTGGTCCTCGCTATCGACTTGACATTACGAGGCAACTCACAGCGATGCATTGTAATTTTCACTAAGATCAACGTCAACAAGCAAAGGACGACGTATTATCTACAATACCATGCAAGATAAGTAAACAAACCATCACGGTGTTTTGACTGCATCTACATACAACCTCAAACAAGCTTGCAAGAAATAAATTCCCTTGCTACCAATCTACACTCACGAAATGTTACTCCAATGTCATCAATCCAAATGAGCTAAGTCATGGTTTTTCCATTGAATATTCTAACATATATATAACTTTGTCTACCTTGATAACTGTCAACAGTAGCGGCAACCATGTGCTTTTTCCATTTGTTTTCCATTTTTTTCAAATTACTTATTTCTCCATGCTAAACATCTTTAAGATGACATATACTATCACCATTCAAATTGGACTGCGCCCTCGCCTCGGTCGAACACTGCTCAATGGCTTCACCTCCACACATGAATTGACTCCACCAGGCTCCAATTATGCCCGTTTGCCTACAACTCTATGTAGCCACCGTGCCGCCATGCCACCGAGCTACTGAGCCGCTCAAGCCACCATGCCACCGAGTCAACGTGCAGCTGTGCCGCCGAGCCACTCTAGCTATCAGTGCCACCGAGCCACCAAGCAAGATGCTAAGCGAGCCGCCTAAGTTGTAATCAATCCACACCGCGCTGTGATGATGACCGCCACGAAGAACTACGTTGTGACAACAATGACCGCCGCCATAGGCAATAGCCCAGAAAAGATCGAAGGCTAGGCAATTTCATCGTGCCAACTAGTCACGTTTTCATTTGCGTTATCCAGAAGCAGCCCTGTCCTTGACTTAGCATCTAAACGTGCATGAGTGGTAGCACCCGATGTCATGAGCGGGCGGTAGTGGCTCCTCAGTGATGCCCATATTCCTAAGCGTGCACAAGAATCTTGGGATATAATGCCCCACACGTCTCGCCATGGTTAAGTGCCAAACACTCTCCAATATTCTCCATGTTCTCCAATCTCGCCACGGTTAAGTGCTAAGCTCTCTCCAATGATCTCCATGCTCTCCAATGATCTCCATGCTCTACAATGATCTCCATGTTCCCCAATATTCTCCATCCTCTCCAATCTCGCCACGGTAAAGTGCTAAGCACTCTCCAATGATCTCCATGTTCTCCAATCTTGCCACGGTATAGTGCTAAGCACTCTCCATGCTCTCCACGGTATAGTGCTAAGCACTCTCCATGCTCTCCTATGTTCTCCATGGTATAGTGCTAAGCACTCTCCATTTTCTCCATGGTATAGTGCTAAGCACTCTCCATTTTCTCCATGGTATAGTGCTAAGCACTCTCCATTTTCTCCATGGTATAGTGCTATGCACTCTCTATTTTCTCCATGGTTTAAGTGCTAAGCACTCTCCAATTTTCTCCAACGGTAAAGTGCTAAGCACTCTCCATTTTTTCTCCATTTTAAGTGCTCAGCACTCTCCAAATTTTACTCCAATGTCCAGTGCTCAGCACGGGGATTTCATCCTTTTCACTTGTTTCTTTGATCCTGCTACAAGATGCTACTCTATCTTACTGCAAGCTCAGGGATTAAGTATGTACACTTCACCTAGCAGTGAGTGTACTGTTTTTCCTCTTATTAGTCTTCAGCTAAGCTGGAGGCTGGCTGTGTGCTCGGCTAAGCTAGGACTCAGTTATTCTGATTAACTGATCATTGTACTTCTTTGATCATGACACCAGGTGCATTCTTCACCTACTATCTGGCTCGGGGACTATAATGTATACATTACACCTTGCGATGCATGTATCAATACTAACATCCTCTTTGACTAAGTCATGGATGATGATCATCTGACTTCGCCAGCGAAGCCTAAGTGTGTACACTTTACCTAAGGTCGATGTCTCCGGCAAGCTCCGCCGCTGTTTTCTCCGCCGATCAACTGGTCGGACCACTAGGTTCATGACCTTCGTCATCAACCAGCTGGTCGAACTGTTCGGCGCTCACTTCTACTTAGTTCTCACTTCATCGCCGACTAGTTAGTTGGGCTGCTTGGTGCTCGATTCTTTGCCAACCAGCTGGTCGGATTGTTCGTCACTTCATCGCTAGCTAAGCTGGGGAGTCAGCGTTCAGATTCTTTGTGCAAGAGTCACTAGCTAAGTTGAGGACTCCCTTGGCGGTTAGATCTGGCTATGTCTCACCGTTGTGCTATCAGCTTGCTCCATGCTGTTCGGATCAAAGGTGCTGATCTTGGGCAGCACGTCTGGGGTCTTGATACACACATGGCAGATGACATTGGCAAGCTTTTAGGCTTATTTTCTTTGACACTGCTACAAGATTTATTTCTTCATCTTCTAGCAGGCTCTGGGACTAAGTGGCTACACTTCACCTAGCAGGTGAATGTAGTCCTCTTTTCTTGATTTACCCTCCTTATTGACTAAATCATGCATGATTCCTCATAAACGGAGTCTAAGTGGCTACACTTTGCCTAAGGTGGAGAATTTTCAAATTTTTATCTTGATCCCATTACATCCTTTAGGCAAGCCTTACTTGGCTAAGTCCGAGATCTATGCACCAGTTAAACCGGTTGGCTTCGACTTTCATCGCTCAGCGCATCAGTTAAACCAGGTTTGCTTCGACTTTCACCGCTCAGTTACTAGTTAAACTGGTCAGGCTTCGACTTTCACCGCTCAGTTCACCAGTTAAACTAGTCAGCTTCGACTTTCACCGCTCAGTTCACTAGTTAAACTGGTCGGCTTCGACTTCCACCGCTCGGATCACCGGTTAAACTAATCGGCTTCATGTCAAATAGCTCAGACTTGTTTAAGATAGCAGTTGCTTAAAGGATACAAGGAGCTTGGGGACTAGCTGTGGGGGTATGGCCCCCGATACCCACAAGACAAGACATAGGGCCGTGTTCCAAAGGTGGCCCATCCCACAAGATCAAGGCATGCACTGCAAGACTACATGAAGATGTGATTTATTATATAATACCAAATAGGGTATTTTTCCTTGTAACCCTACCCCTCCAGAGTATATAAGGAGAGGTAGGGGTCCCCTAGACAATATATCGAATCTGATACACAATCAATACAAAATAACAAAGCACATGATGTAGGGTGTTAAATCAAGCTAACGGCCTAAACCTATATAAATCTTGTGTCTTGTGTCTCTATTACCATCGAGTTCGTATCACAGCGCACCTCCACTAATTCATCTACTACCGTGGGTATACCCCTCGATAGACTGTCGACCATATTTTGTCGACAGTAAGCCCTATTCAAGTTGTGCCTAAAAAGAGAGGCATGACTATTGTTAAAAATGAAAAGAATGAATTAATCCCCCAAAGAACCGTCACTGGATGGGAGATGTGCATAGATTATAGAAAACTTAACAAGGCAACAAAGAAAGATCACTTCCCGTTGCCCTACATTGATGAAATGTTGGAGTGATTGGCGAATCACACTTTCTTATATTTTCTTGATGGGTATTTAGGTTATCATCAGATTCCGATCCATCCAAATGACCAAAGCAAAATCACCTTTACATGTCCATATGGAATTTATGCTTATCGTAGAATGTCTTTTGGATTATGTAATGCCCCAACTTCTTTTCAAAGATGCATGATGTCTATATTTTCTGATATGATTGAAGAAATCATGGAAGTTTTCATGGATGACTTTTCTGTTTATGGAAAAACTTTTGAAGATTGTCTTGAAAATTTAGACAAGGTTTTACAAAGATGTGAAGAAAAGCACTTAGTCCTTAATTAGGGAAAATGTCATTTCATGGTTAGAGAAGGAATAGTGCTTGGACACTTGGTGTCCGAACAAGGGATTGTGGTAGATAGAGCTAAAATAGAAATAATTGAACAGTTACCTCCTCCCATAAATATCCGAGGGATTCGTAGTTTTCTTGGCCATGCTGGTTTTTACCACCGCTTCATAAAATATTTTTCACACATTGCTAGACCACTTACAAATCTTTTGGCTAAGGATGTTCCCTTTAAATTCAATGATGCATGTTTGAAATCTTTTAACATTCTTAAGAAAGCACTCATCTCTGCACCAATCATTCAACCCCCTGATTAGTCGCTACCTTTTGAAATTATGTGCGATGTTAGTGATTATGCTGTGGGGACTGTTTTGGGACAAACAAAAAAATAAGAAGAATCATGCAATTGCTTATGCTAGCAAAACTTTGACATGGCCTCAACTTAATTATGCAACAACTGAAAAGAGCTCCTAGCTATTGTTTTTGCTATTGATAAATTTAGATCTTACTTAGTAGGAGCTAAGGTGAATGTTTATAATGATCATGCTGCTTTAAAATACCTGCTCACTAAGAAAGATGCTAAACCTAGATTAATAAGATGGATTTTATTACTCCAAGAATTTGACTTATAAATAAAAGATAAAAAAGAAGTAGAAAATTCTGTTGCCGATCACTTATCTAGAATATAGTTTGAGAATTCGCAGGAACTACCCATCAATGATTCGCTATGGGAAGACATGCTCTTCAAGGTCACAAAATCCACCCCCTGATACGCAAATATTGTTAATTTTATGGTTGCATGTTATGTATCACCAGGGAAGAACAAAAGGAAGCTCATCTACGAAAGTCGTCTCCACATATGAGATGAACCGTACATCTTCAGAGTCTACTCTGATGACCTACTTAGAAGATGTGTACTAGTGGAAGGAGGCATCAAGATCATAGAACGATGCCACTCATCACCATATGGAGGGCATTATGGAGCATTCTGCACTCATTCAAAGATCTAGCAAAGTGGATTTTTTTGGCCAACCATGTATGAAGACACGAAAGAATTCATTAGGAGGTGTGGAGTGTGTTAGAGGCATGGGAATATCAATTCAAGAGATGCCATGCCACTCACCAACAACCTCCAGATCGAGTTCTTCGATGTCTGGGAATTGATTACATGGGACCTTTTCTAAAATTGAAGAACTATGAATACATCTTGGTAGCAGTTGACTATGTCTCCAAGTGGGTTAAAGCCATGCCATGCAAAGCTGCTGATGCAAAGAACTCCAAGAAAATGTTTGAAGAAACAATATTTCCAAGATTCAGAGTTCCAAGGATGGTGATTAGTGATGGAGGCACTCACTTTATTGACAAGAATTTTCATAATTACTTGTCAAAGCATGGAATCCGTCACAATGTCGCTACTCCATATCACCCTGAGACAAGTGGCCAAGAAGAAACATCAAATAAACAAATGAAGAATATTCTACAAAAGATGGTCAACGAGATGGGAACTACATGGAAAGATAGACTACCTGATGCACTATAGGCTTATAGAATGGCCTAGAAAACACCACTTGGGATGTCACCATATCAATTGGTCTATGGGAAGACCTGCCATCTACCTGTTGAGCTAGAATTCAAAGCTCAATGGGCCATCAAGCGATGGAACATGGACTTTGAAGCCGTAGGAACTAAGAGGAAGATGCAACTCTTTGAGCTTGATGAATGGCGTGAAAAAGCATATCATAACTCTAAGATTTACAAGGAGAGAACAAAAAGATGGCATGACAAGAGGATCAAGAAGGAGTTCACCCTAGGAGATAAGATATTACTTTTTAATTCCAGGATTAAATTATTTGGGCACGGAAAACTTCAGAGCAAATGGGAAGGACCACTTAAGGTGATAAGCACTTTGTCGCATGGAGCGGTAACACTTTAATACAACAAAGGTACGTTATTCAAGGTAAATGGTCACCGTTTCAAGATCTTTCTAGAACATAAAAAACCACCGTAGGATTTGGATGAGGTAGATTTCCTTATTTTACCATAGATTTACACCACTGCCATCCTCCTTACATTTTATAACGTGGAAATATACTTTTCGGGATTAGATAGAGTTTAGAAACTGACGTGAGAAAATCACCATGAGAGGATGACATGTGGGGCCGGCCTAGCCCCACCTATAGTCTATCTGGCCCACTATCAGCCCCTCTCTTGACCAGTCGATTCTCTCGTGTTTTCTAGATCCGTCCTTGTTAGAATCTCGTAGTTTTTTGCCGCATTCGCTTATTCTTTCGTTACGAGACCCTTAGAGATAGATCTTGACCCCTGCTGCAAGTTGTTCCCCCTATATAAGTGAGCCTCTGCCTGCCACCATAGCCATCCCATCAAAGCCTTCTCTCTCCAATAGTAGCAAAGCTCTTCTCCTCTCTAGTTCCCATGGCCAACAAAGAGATCATCCCCTACGGTTTTGATCTTAGCAAAATGTCCGACGCGCTTGCGCTGACCGTCGTTCCTCCAGAAGTTACCCCCATTCGCTCAAGCCAATCTTACTTCACCCAAGCCATCCGTTGTTTCGGTGATCGCTCTACCGCCGCCACGTCCACTTCTTGAAGGCAAGCCACACCAACAAGAGCCACGTCTAGACGTCTAGAAGCTGATTAAGGTGACGAAGGATATCAACCTCCTCCCTCCGAAGGGACATGAGGTGCTAACCAGAGTGAAGACCAATAAGTTTGGAGATGTCACATGTGCGAAATATAAATTAGTCACCCCTCGTACCACCATTGATGGAGTTCGGGCTATGCTGGATCAGATCAAGGTTGTTCCTCCTGAAGGAGAGGAAAAGGAAGGCGCCATCACCACCTATCTCAGAGGTTGAGAAGCGTCCAAGGATGACTATTGCCCTCTTAGAGAAGAAGATTGAAGACCTCTCTGATGTTATCTATACCTTAGAGTAAAGGATTGACGAAGAACATGTCTATCACAAAAGCCTACAACACAATCTTAACGCATTAATTCATTTTGTTGCTAAGATGAGGAAGTGAGAATTAGATAGTCGATAATAAGGCATGAGTGTTAGATCAAGTGTTTAATGTTTAGGTTACTTGTTTAGCTCAGTTGTTAGGTCGGTTGAAAGTTTGTGTTAGTTAGATCTTGTGTAATAAAGTGCCTTATATATATTAATGGAGTCTTATTACTACCTGCTCTCTATTTTTTTGGATATGTGTTTGTCTCCACATGTTGTGCATAAAAGGTATACATGAAAACAAGTGTGGAGGAGACACACCTCGACAAACAGATGGAATTTAATCACGAAAATCAAAAAATTCGGGAAGCAATGAGCCAAGGACCATGTTCAATGAAGCGGGCCTCGAGCTACCCCTGGAGCAGGCCGCCCAGCCTCCTACATGGGTCGGTCGGCCCATCATGATGCTGCCTCGCCTCGCGCTTCGTCCACGGTAAGTTTTGCGGCCCATATGTTCTATTTTCATCTATCTCGCTTTCCAGTTTCTAACTGAATTGAAAATCACTTGATAAACAACTTTAAAACCCGAGGAAATATTATTTTAGTCATGACTTAAGGATAGACTCACATAATACTTTTCTTGGAAGTCATGCTAGTGTTGGGAACTTATTATTAGGGACCCCATGTTACTTAAGTTGTTGTGGAATGAGACATAGTAGAATAATGAGAACTTGATTCTTGATGTCTCGTTATTGGAGAATTTGAATTCAAAAAGTAAAAAGAATAGCTACACCTCTCTTTTGTGGTAAGCAATATCCCACCAGAACCATATATAGACTCGAGAAACTTTCTACATATACTACTTGTCATTGTGTTGAGTTTGGTCAAACCTTGTGACCCTTATTGAGAAATTTATCATGCTCTCAAGATCAAGATCACTTGCACTCCACATATATCTGCTGCTCCTACGCTGGGGGTATGCAAAAACATATTTTTCACCCACCCAAAAATGTTCTACTCCTACATTGAGAATAGACACAAAAATAAGTTTGTTAGGATAAATGCTCCAAATTCTTGTGTATGTCTCTTTTGAAAGGTTTCAATTTCAGAAAAAGAGGCATGGGCTATGCAAAATTTATTCATAAAAGAAAAAGAATGTATTGAAAAAAATGGACAAGTGTCCGAGATATTGAAAACTATGGGTACTCAAATGTCCGCCTAAAAAAAGAAGAATAAAGATGAATAAGATAGCCTATGTTTTCTTGCAAAGTATTTTCAAGTTTCAAACAAGAGAGATATGTTTCAAGGAGCATAGTAGAATTAGGTTAGCCACTATATACATATCCATACACATGCACATCTTGATCTAAGAGTATGATATTTTTCTCCTTGGATCCTTATTTTGACTTTACAATATATGCAATGCAAGTATGTTTTCATATTCATCCTTACCTGAGCTCCACATAAGCTTTTAGAAGTAGGCAAAGTCATCAATGTCTTGGTGAGGATCCAAAAATACCACATATACAGAGTGATTTGAGAGTACCACAAAAAGGACAAGGTAAGTTATGTTTTTTTTATTTCTCCAATTGATTTGACTGAAGAAAGATGGTGATCTATTTCAAGTTGTTTCCATTCTTCAACCGCCAAAGTTTTATGGTACACTTTGAATCCTAAAGTGCATGCATGACTGGAAATAGTTTTATGTTGATGCCTTGTCCCAAGGTTATGTCTTGAGTAATCCATCATTTTATCGAGGACGAGTAAAAGCCTAAGTGTGGGGGAGTTTGTTGACGGTTGTTAACATTCATCATAAACTATCAATATAACTTGTATAAATGGCTAAAATGGATTACCAATATAGACTTAGGGGTTTAAACTAACTAAATTCCACTAGTTTTGGTGAATTTGCGTTTTCAGTAGGATTTAATCAAAAAACCGCTAAGGAAGACCTATTCGTCAAAGGAAATTACAAAATTCCGCCGTGTAAACAACGTTGGAAGACTCTAGAAGACTCCAGGAGGCCCTCCACCGAACCGAGACACATGTCTCTGACATGTGGGGCTGCCTGGCCCCACCTATAGGCTGCCCGGCCCCTGTGGGTGCCACCTATCTGCCTCGTTGCTATGTCGGTTCTCCACTGTCTCCTAGGATGCATCTATGCCGTTTTATTCAAGTTGGTTTGATCCGAGGGTCCAGGATGATTCAATGGGGCTATATATACCTGCCTGCACCCCCCTCTAGGGCATGCTTCATTTAATCCTGAGAACTGAGAAACCAGAAACCCTAATTCATATGTCCACCAGGATCATAGCTAGTAATTAAGAGAAGATTAGTCCTTGATAGGATCTAGTCTTGTACTAGAGATAGTGAGATAGAGTGAAAGGGAAGAGGCTGGAGGAGTTCCGGCCTGTCAATGCTCTCTCTACGGCTTGTGCGCTGGCGAAATCAAGTTCTTCTTGAGCTTATTTCTGAGATTTCTCTGGTAATCGACTTCTAATTCAAGTAAGCATCTTGTTCGTATTGTTATTTAGGTTTGCGACTCTCTTTTGAGTACTTTAATCCTTGTAGCTCCTGGGTTAAAGTAGTATTCGTAGTGTAAGTGTTGTGTTTAGACTCGGTTACTTGTGGATGTACCCTATTTTTCAGATCGGTGATAGCTCGCGAGGGTGACTCTTATAGCCTCGTTGAATCCTTTGTAGTCCACCTCCCGTTAGTAGGCCTAGCAGGACCCAGGACCTTGTTGCTATGGGAAACATATTCGGCCTGTGTTTTCTCAGGTAATATCCTAAAATTAAACAATAGAAGATAAAGCTTACCGAAGTTACAATTAGAAGACATTAACAGTCTCCTCTACGCTCCTATTAACTAGGCTTGATTGTGAAGTTGGGATAAGTTAGATTTAGTTATTCTTACACATATTTCCTCGAGTTCGATATAAAACTGGATACTTTTGAACCACGATGAATCCTGGCTTCCGCGAAACAAGTGCACGTACGAGTATATGAGGGTATCCGATCCACCCGATGCGGACGATCTGGTCGATGGCATCCCACAGCGTCTGCTGCTAGTGGACGGCACGCAGCGGCGACGATGGCGTCGACCTTCTTGCGCAGCTGCTCGACGAGGAGCATCCAGATGAGGATGACCTGGGCGGTGAACGGCAGCTGCGGGCCGCAGCCGGCGGGCACCTGCTGCAGCTTGGTGGCCTCGTCCTTGGCCTGGGAGAACATGTAGGACATGAGCGGGAGGAAGAGTGCGAGGGACGCGTAGAGGAACTTGCGGACGGTCGGGTTGAGTGCGGCGCGGCCGGAGAGGCGGCCGAAGAGGATGACGCCGAGCACGAACATTACGGCCGACGAGAGGAAGATGGCCTCAACCTTGCGGCCATTGGGCGCCTCCAGGGCGTACACGTACCATAGCCGCGAAGACTGGCCGTGGCAGAACTGGTACGTTGTCGAGTTGCTCGAGTAGATGTCATTGCACCGCATTTTGTTTCTTCTTTCTCAACAGAATGTTGTGTTGCTACAGCAATCCTTTGCTTCAAGTGCATATGTGTTGATTTGCTCCCTTGCCTTAATACACTTTGCTTCAAGTCCAAGCAAGAATGCAAGATGCCGATTGCTCCATCGTCAGACTCAAATTGTTTTGTTTTCTGCCTTCTCCTGCCCCAATGCAGGAAGCGAAAGGAACCGTCGTGGGACCCCACCATGAAAGCCACGTGGGGTGGAAGTGTACCGCCTACTAAATATTTTACAGGCATGGATAGGACGGAAACGGATGCGATTCACATTGAGTCAAATCTGGATATCACCTTTTATCACATTTTAATTTAAATATGAACAGGGTTACAGATATTTTCGAATACGAATACAAAATTGATGTCTTAGATTCGGATTTCTATTCGGATATTTACTCAATTCAACTCAAAGTATATATTATTAAATTAAACATATATGAATAAAATTTTACTATTAAGTTCATCGTTAACTGAAGTGTACTAAATGAAAGTGCATTCTAATAATCTTCAATATCAAAGTAAACTAAATTATAATGGATAATATTTAATAAAATAATAGGTCAAGGGAAGAAATTCAAATAAAAATGGTAGAAAACAAATAGTCATTTTGCTTTGTCAATATTTTTGGAATTACAAAATTAAGAAAAAAGACTAGAAAGGGAGATGACAATAATTTTAAATTAAGGAATTGATCGAGAATAGCTATATATACTCCCTCTGTTTCAAATTATATGACATTATGGCTTATCTAGATATATTTTTCTTTAAGAAATAGGAGGGGTGTGACCCCTTACTAGAAATATATTAAAAGTTAAAAGTAAAAGGAACTAAGTACAAATTTTAAGAAACAAAAAAAGGTTACAAAGAAAATGAAGAGGATTTCACATAGGCTTCTAGACATTAATATGAGGATAAAATTTTGCTTTTGCTCGTAGAATAACGAGAAAAACTGTTGCTTGAATTATAGTCTTGTAACGCTGCACTGAATGTTGAATGTTTTTTGAAAATGACATCATTTTGCACTGTCCAAATGGACCAACACATAGGAATGATAATTTCCATGAATAAAGGAAAGCAGAGTTGATCTATGAAGCATATTAGGACATCAAAGGGATCATTGGTGTTAGGCACAAACGAATTAACTCTAGAGTCTGGACATAGTGTATATCTAAATGCATAAAAAAACTATGTACCAAGAATAGCCAAAATATCTTATAATTTGGAATAGATGGAATAAAATTTATAACTGATAGATACAGTAAACTTTATAACTATAGATACATAGGGAGACGACAATCATAATCAACCAAATAATAAAACTATTTATAAAAAAATTCATGTACAACAAATTAAAAACCTTGCTACTCTTATATTTGCGTGGGCGAGGCATTTTTTGAGACAAAGAGGTACTGCTATATGTGTGAGTGTCAGAGTGTGACAGGTAATTTTTTGGATGGGTGCATAAATATAATATAATCCACTAGTGTAGTTTAGGTCGCCTGAGGTATGTCAACCAAACAATATTGCTATTGTGTGTGCTTAATTGATGAGCAAAATTGACCGTCGCTCACTGAACTTGATCGACGGTGTCATCTAGGTCTCTGAACTTCTAAAGTAATATCTGTGAGTCTCTCAACTTGGCAGACGGTGTCATCCAGGTCCCTTAACTTTTAAGGTGATCATCATAGGTCCCTAAACTTGGACGGTGATGTCATCTCGGTCCCTGAATTTTCAAGGTGATCACCGCAGGTCCCTAAACTTAGCAAGCGGTATCAATCCTATTCAAATGTGATCTAACCTGCTCTATAAGCTGGCGTAGCACGCTAACTGTACGTTAAACGTGGATCCAACATGTGTCAATTAATCAATCACTATTTATATAATATTTATCATGAAAATATAAATTATATAAAATAATTTACATTAGCAAAAAATAAATTAAATTATTAAAATAATTCACAACAACAAATATATTAGGTTGAAACTAAAATAGGAAAATACTAAAATTAATTTAATATTTATGTATCATTAATTGTATTAAAATAATATTAAAATTCCTATAGTACTAGAAGTTTTCTCTATTAAAAGTTACTTCTAATTTTAGTATTATTTTAGAAGTTTTAATAGTATTATTATAGAAGTAACTTTTCTCTTTTATTAATACTATAATACTATAATACTTTTAATAGTAGTATTATAGTATTAGAACTTTTAATAATAGCGTCGCAAAAAAAAGAACTCTTAATAATAGTATTATAGTATTAAAATTTTTAATAATAATTTTATAATGTTAATAATAGAGAAAAGTTACTTCTATAACTACTATTAAAACTTTTAAAATAATACTAAAATTAGAAGTAACTTTTAGTAGAGAAAACTTTTAATAATATAGGTAACTTTTAATATTATTACATTTGCAAGGTATGACACTGCTTGCTAAGTTTAGAGATCTGCGGTGATCACCTTGAAAGTTCAAGGACTGGGTTGACACCGCCAGCCAAGTTTAGGGACATACGGTGATCACCTTGAAAATTTAGGAACCTGAATGACACCGTCTGCCAAGTTTAGGAACCCACACATATTACTTTAGAAGTTAGAAGTTCAGGGACCTATATAACACTGTTGGCCAAGTTCAAGGACCAACGGTGAATTTTGCTCTTAATTGACTGTCCATACAACAATTGGCAAATACCAGCGGTCCAGCGCGTAGCCGTGCCCTATAACTAATCGCAACGAGGTTTCCTATATAATATACCACAACCCTTGTTATCTCATCCGTCTAGCAATCTTTCTTTGACAAAGGATAGATGACTTCATATTATGTCGCTTTCTCAACTCAAAAAACCAGAGAGTACTAGTAGAATGGTTCCGCAGTGCCTGACTCTCCTGCCTATAAATACCGGCAATGTTCTTTCATTCTGTTTGAACCACAGGAAAATCTATCTAGCTTCCTATCCTACCCCCAATCTTCTATAAACCAGAGCATATATATATAGCAGAAAAAGGGAATTAGGCATCATTTCATCATGGAGGGCACTTCAAAAGATGATCTGTTCATCGTCGACGACGAATCGAAGGATGAAAAGGCGACAGATGCCACGCCGATAAAACAAAGCGGAGGCAACAACAATGACGACTACGAGGCCCTCATGGCGGCCCTGGAAGCCAACAGGGGGTGGCTGCAAGCCAAGGTCTCCATGAACAACGCGCTCGCCACGGACGCCACCACGCAAACACCACCACGGCACGGCGACTTCTTCCGCGTCGGCGAGTGCGAGGGCCAGAAGACCCTCGACGGCGAGCGAATGCCGCTGGTCCTGAACCCGGCGACGACGCACAAAGACCACGAGGCTCTCGTGGCCGCGCTGAGGGCCAGCAGGGAGTGGCTGGAGGGCAAGGTCATCG
Source organism: Miscanthus floridulus (assembly GCF_019320115.1). NCBI lineage: Eukaryota > Viridiplantae > Streptophyta > Magnoliopsida > Poales > Poaceae > Miscanthus > Miscanthus floridulus. Next base: position 67,196,346 of record NC_089583.1, on the reverse strand, counting down.
CCAGCAGCGCCGTCCTGCTGCGCGGCTTTGACGTCCGCGACGCCATGGAGTTCGACGCCGTCGTGGAGGCCATGGGGTGGCCGGACATCCGGTACGTCGGCCCGGCGCCGCGCACCCACGTCCACGGCCGCGTCTGGACCGCCAACGAGGGACCTCTCGAGCAGTTCGTCTACTTCCATCACGAGATGGTGCTGGTGCGTAACTGCGTATGGCGTATGGCGTATGGCTACCTTCCGTGTGACTTCTGATCCATATATGTGCGTGCAGATCAAGGAGTTTCCAGAGAAGGTGATACTGTTCTGCGAGGTACCGCCGCCGGAGGGCGGGGAGACGCCGTTCGTGCCGAGCTTCCGGGTCACTGAGCGGGCGCTGCAGGAGTTCCCGGAGATGGTGGAGGAGCTGGACGCCAAGGGGCTGCGGTACACGCTCACGGCGCTGAGCAAGAACGACAACAGATCCATGCGGGGGCGGGGGTGGGAGGACGCTTTTCGCACCTCTGACAAGCCCGAGGCAGAGAACAGGTCATTAAACACGTCTGCTCTTTTTGTCTTTTTTTCAGTCACCGTGCCTCAAGATTAGATGCCCCGTCTCACTTGGGAAAAGCATCGAAAGGTTTATAAAGTCTATTGTTATGCGCAGCCTTAAGTATTAGGTACCCTCTCCCGTCATCGAACATCGAAATATCATTGAACATAATACAAAACCACTATAAAAAACCATATTTGAAAGTACTTGTAAAGTAAACTAATCTCTCAATTGATATCTCTACTTGTAAAGTACACTAGAGGATCTGAGCGTCCATGTACAACTCTTCTAACTCTCTAGGGCGTCGTTAATATATATTATATTAAACTTTTTCTCTATCCTAATATAAAGACGCACAAATCTTTTACGTGATCGAAAAAAATAAATGCCCAAAGACATCAGTATTGTTCACAACACGTATTCGTTTTTGGCCAAAGAGAGTAGTTAGTTGTCAGACACTGTAATTGAACTTTTGGTAAAGATAGCAACAGTTTTCTCCTATATACAGAACCTATAAACGATCCACTTGGAAACCTCCGCTCAAAGTTTGACGTGTTGCAAAATTGTGTGTTATTGAGCTGCCACGTGCACAAAGAGCAAAACGAACATGAGTACATTTCCGTAAGAAACAAAGAGATAAGCCAGGAGCTAGCATTGGTCCAGTATTGTGTACATTTTTTTTAGCAGTCTAAGCTAAGCGAACAAAAAATCAATAAGTAATCAGACAGCACAAAATAATCTATGACACTGACTGACATGTGTCGTATGCAGAGCGAAAGCACTGGGCATGGACCTTGAATGGCTCCCGGACGGCAGCGCCAAGACGATCTTGGGGCCGCGCACGCTGACGCGGGTCTTCCCGGGCCGCAGGGGCCGCAGGATGTGGTTCAACACGGTTGTGGGGATGCACGGCAAGGAGGTGAGCTCTGCCACGGCGGCGGACGGCAGCGAGATCCCGGCGAGCTTTGTGCAGCGGATCGGAGAGATCATCGAGGAGGAGAGCATCCAGTTCCGGTGGCGCAGGGGCGACATCCTCATCCTCGACAACCTCGCCACGCTCCACGCGCGCCGGCCGTCGTTGCCGCCCAGGAGGATCCTCGTCGCAACGTGCAAGTGAGACTCTGAGAGAGGCCCTAATGGACCATCATAATCATTTTGGCAGTGTTACTTGCCCTATATTGTTTATGCCTTTATTAGGCTATAATTGTTATTGATTCTGCCCATGAATAAGTTGAGGTTCCTCTTGGCAACACCCATGGCCTCACCAACCGTGATTGTTTCCCACAACTCATTTACCTTTTGCTGCAAACGCTTTCCCTCCTTGCCTTCCATGACCCTCTCAATGCAATCTTTCACATCACTCTGGTCACTGCTGGCCAGCTCAATCCCAATCCTCCACATGTTAACAATGTAGGCACAGTTGATGAAATGGTCTGCAGTGACAGGGTAGCATATCATGCGAAGCCCTTGCCGTACAGCTTCCAGCACCCAGTTCCAGCCACAGTGCATGATGTAGCAGCCCAGGGCCCTATGCTTGAGAATGTCTTCCTGCGGCGCCCACGAGACGATCTTGCCACGGCCGGCAACCTTCTCTATGTAGTTGTCAGGGAGGCCAGCTCACCACGACGGGTGGTTCTTGAGAGCCCACAGGAATGGCCGGCCAGACGCCTCCAAACCACTCGCGAATCCAGTTATCTTGTCAGGTTGGATCGGTGCAGCCCAGCTCCCGAACGAAACATATATCACTGACCCAGGGCTCTGCTTGTTAACCAATCCATGCAGGTGTTGTCAGGCTGCCACATGGTGGTCGTCTTCTTTGAGTCGTCGTCGTTGAACAATAAGGGCCCAACGTGGAGCATCTGATGCTGATCCTGCGGCAGATCATACTGCTGGTCATCAGAGGAGTCGCCACCTTTGTTGGGGATGGAGTTGACGAGGATGGAGCGCAGGCTGTTTGCACGATCAAGTGCCTGAAGCCAGAAGGCGATTCTTGATTTTTGAGGAAGTGCGCTGTCGAGGAGCCATGGAAGATCATTGAATCTCAGTTTTAACTTTGCCGGCAGTATGTTGAGATCTCCAATGTTCTTGTGTTTCATGGTTCCGTCTGCTGGCAGTAGGTTACCTTCATTTGGGCAAGGACGACAGTCTGTAAGCACAAGCCATGTATCATGCATGACTATTCTCACGAGAAGAATGCTGAAATTAGGATATTTTATTCTACTGAATAAAGCAAAACCATTTGGTTGTCCATACAGCGAGACACATATAAATTTAGGAAATGTCTAGTCAACAACCGGTTGTTTTAGCTTCTTCCATCAACCCAATTTTTCTCATACACTTACATGGTCTTATAGTTATATTTACACTGCCTTATTATTATATTTACAATGATTTCTTCAGTGTAATTTATTGAAAAAAGTGATGTAATTTGGGAATAACACAAATATATATCAAATTTTTCAAAAAGATTTACAAATTATTTCTATGAATTCCAGACATCAGAGAAATATATATCAAATTATTCACAAATTCGTCAGAAATTAAAAAAAAACAAAATCCACATAAGGAGGTGAGAGAGGAGAGATTATCGCAGGGTGTTCCGTGCTCGCGTTCGTGTGTCAGGTAGGGACACAAGCACCGGCATGATTGCTTGCTTGACGCTGAAGCCGAGCGGACGCACACACAGGGATGCATCGCACGCACGCACGTGCCAGCATGATCGCAGGCGGGGGAGGCCAACGCTTCCGCATCGCACGGCCCAAAAAACGGTTGATAACAACCGGCAAATCAATCGGTTGATCATTAGCCTTTCTGTAAATTTAGATAGTGGTTTTCATGATATGGCACAGGTGAAAATACAGGAGAACTGAAGGGGAACAGTGAATGAAAAAAGAAAGACATTGCCATGCGCGTGCAGTATGTAGGAATGCCGGATTCAGAGATGAAGCCCTTCCCGATAAACTCCGGGATTACCGCCACGATACGGTATGTCGCCAACATCCCAACCCAGAAGCCGACGACCGGCAGGCTGCACCACGCGGCCACGGGTATCGCCCACGACGCGAGATCGACAACCAGGCACGAGACGAGGCGGGCTCCTCCTACGGCGCCGCGCCGCGCCGTCAGCATGCCCTCCAGCTGGGATGGCATGTAGTGCTCTATGGCGACTGGCGTGCAGGAAGCTGGCGGGTCCGGGGGGCACGTCGCTGCCGTCGTGCGCTACGCCGCTGGGTATGGACACGAGGGCGACTCCGGCAGCGGAGAACTGGACCATGCGGCGGTGGATGAAGTCGGGCACGGCAACGGTGACCGAGATGTTGCCGTGTCCGCGGTCCACGATGGCGCTCGCCAGGCGCATCATCGGGGTGACATGGCCCTGCGCTGGGAACGGCACGAAGACGATGGAGCGCTGCGTGACCTCGGCAGCCATGCCGCGCGCCGTGCTGTGGTGGTGGGCCTACTGCCTAGTGTATGTGGTTTCTCTCAACAAAGGGCAGGATTTATAGACATATACGAGGCCGTGGATAATTGGAGTTTGTATATCTCGCATTTTTACTTAATTATTATATTGATTAAATTATTGTGAATGACCAAAGTGTCCAGACATATATTATTATAATGTAATGTAATTAAGGGTACGATTAGCGCCCGGACGTTCGGACAGACGGGACGTCCGGACGCCTACGCCTGCAAGTTGTTTTCACGGCGTTTCACGTGCCCACGCGGGCCCGCGTTGGCCCGAGCGTCACCACCATTGAGAAAGAGGGGGGAAGAGGCGGCGGAGGAGAAAGAGACACTGATGTGAGGCAGAAAAAGCGAGGAGGGAGATGCAAACATCTTATCTACTTTTGAAACATCCAGATGCAACACTTGCGACATAACTCTGAAGGTAGATGAAACACTTAAAATATGCATATTAAACACTTGCAGCAACATCAGTTCTACTTTTGAAATATCCAGATGAAACACTTGCAACATACGTACGAAAGCAACTGAAACACTTGGAACATACGTCTAAAACACTTGCAAAAACATATGCAACATCCAGATGAAACATACAAACATATGTCTGAAAAAAACAGATGAAACATTAAGAACATACACCTAAAACATACATGCATAGCCATTGCAACATGTGCAACATCCCGATCTACTTTTACAACATCAAGATTAAACACTTGCAACGTCCAGATGAAACATCTGAAATACATGAAACATACCTTTACAACATGGGCTTTCAACATAATGTCGTCTTGTTACTTGGACGAATGGAGGCTTGTCATTGTGGAGCTCGACGGCGACACATGGAGCTTAATGTGCACCAACGGTGCGGGCAACTCACATGTAAAAGTTTGATGGATAAACATGAAAGCATCTTTATTAATTGAGAAACATACTAGCTTTTAACCAAGATAAGAACAAGTACAAACATATGAATAGCCAGTATATTCTCAATAAGCAGGCTATCGACTAAAACAGCCGATTCCAGTGAAAATAAGCTCATAACATGCAAACACTCAACCATTAAACATGGACAGATCCATAAACTTATCAGATCTAACATATTATCTCTAACAGTGGGGTTCAACCGGATCGATGGCAGCCATAATAAGATAACAGATTAAACCTTCAAAGAATACGAGCCTGTACATACTCAACAGAATCGTGAAAGCATGCTACGATAGTGAAAGCGCGGGCAATCGGCTAAATAGCCTATGCAAACATAGAATGCAGCCAGAGACTATGTTTAACCATAAGCAAGACTTATTAATTGATAATTTCTGATCTATAGTGCTAACAATGGGGGTCGATCGGATCGATGGCAGCCATAATAACAGTTCTAGACCAGATCTCATCAACTAGCAAGCTTTACTTAGGATCAAACACGCCTTGACCACATGCTATCTTCGATCAAGATTGAAACAAAACAACTGATCTAGCCGAAACCATCGTCAAAGTGAGATCTAAGCAGGAAAAAGCAACAAGACGATGATTTAAAGAGATATAAAACAGATCTGTTTCAATCTTAATTGGTCAAAGGGTGATGTTGTTACAAATAGTAAGAATACTAATTATAATAAGATCAATAACTAGCAAATCTATTAAAAACAACAGGGAAACCCTACTGATCTTAATAGATTTAACCGATAACTAATCCGTATCAAAATTTATATGAGATCGAGCTAGACTGATGCAACCGTGCAGATTTTGATAAGAATCAAGAGGTAACTTGTATGAGAGATTGTAAGAGATTCAAGCCGGACCGATGCAACCTTACAATAACTAATGACAACTAACTTAGACAAAGCTTGCAAGAGGTCAGACCTAACCGATGTAGTCTTACAAATAATATAAGTCATGACGGATACTCATAAATAAATCAGAGGTCAGACCAAACCGATGCAACCCTACTTGTCTGAAGAAGTCGCCGAGATCTACTCTACTCTTATTCCTAAGGGGTAGCGTAAGCCAAAAAGTAAAGGTATGAGTTTTTGATTGATTGCAGAGATGTCCATTACAATAGCCAGGGTCCAATATTTATACCCAAGGCTTGACTACGAGTCCTGATCAAATAAGACTGGTTACAAAACTTAGAAAAGAAAACAAAATATCCTAAATTAAGATAACTTGGACTCCGATCTTTCCCTTCTATGAAGTCCACCGTGTCTTCTCGCTTCAGGCCATCGCTACTTCCTGACGTCAAGGCCCATTCTTGGAATGATGATGTCACGCCATCCAGCTGATTCCGACGACAGCTTGCTTAGCCGACTCTATGAATATTTTGGCTTCCTTCAATGGATTTCAAAATTCAGGGCTTTCACATATACTAGTCAAAATTTGGTGTCAACACATGCCCCCTAATTTTGGGGTAAATGATTTTATCCCAAAATTATCTTCTGTGGCCATTGCACGGACTCTGTCTTTTGTCCACTCTGATACTCCACTTCGGATAAGCCCCAAACAGGGATAGCCATCGATACTCTTTAATCTTCCTCCTTGCATCATCTTGAGTCCTTTATTCCTGTCGGTAGCATCTAGACCGGGCTCATTCCACTAGCCGACCCAAGTTAGTCTATTAACCCTTTTGACTGATCAAATGAGGTCAATCTCTCGGAGCCAAGCAAAAATACAAAGCTAGAGTGAATTGATTTTCAGGTCCGCGGTCCGAAATTCAGTGAGAACACCAAAATCCTAGTAAATAGGATTTCAAGTTCGTGATCCTGCAACTGCCGCACCCTCATTTGGCCACTCGTGGCCTCCCCACTCTCTAGAGTGGCCTTCCACCTTCTAATAAACTTGTTTTTACCTAGTTTGAGGAATTCCACCAGTGCTTCTTTATTGCGGTTATAAATATAGCTACAAGGTCTGGCCAGGATCATATTCGCTCTTGCCTTCATATCCACCGTTGTACAACTCTTTCCTCTCTAGATCTAAATTGTTCTTCCTCCTCAAGACCATTGCCGACGGCAAGCACCCTACTAGTGATATCCCGGAGGAAGATCTCCCCATGCGCCAATGCCTCTGTCGTCTGGGGTAAGGCAGATCCTGTCTGTATCTTTTGTTCTTCTCAATGATCGCCTTAACCGACTTCTCTTGGTCTGCAAAGCTACATCCCACGCAGTGTCTGTCGTCATGTGGCGGGGCTTTCTGGCGCTACCCAAGATGCTGAATCGGCGGCATTGGTAGGATCTTCTGATGACTCCTCTGACTCCTATAATGGAGATGACGCTCGCCGTTGTCTCCGCGAGCAGAATGCGGCGATTGATCATTATTTGGAGGTGACCCGTGAGAACTGTCGTCTAGAGATTGCCCTGAGCACCTCCTAGGCTGCCCTTGCCACTGTAGAAGGGGAGACCAATGCCGTCCCAGCGCAACTGACAGCATCCAATGCTAGGGTCGCTGGTAAGTGTTTCAAGATTATCCTCTACTTAATTACTCTGTTTTGCTGATCTCATCCTGACGACCTCTTTATTCTTGTCGTAGCTCTGATGGAGCAACTGAAGGCCCTCCAGTTGATGGCAAATGATGCAACCGATGCCCTGAATGCCTAAGGCGGCGTGTTGGTGGCCCGCCTCTAGGACGTCCCCATGCGTGCCAGGGAGGTGGCTCTCCACGGCGTCTGTCATGGAGCCGTTGTAGCCCTAGCAATGGCCCAGGTGTGCTCCAGGCATGATCTCCGCCCACTGCAGCCCAACTTCCTAGATGGCGAAGACCCCAATGACTACCAGGAGTTGATGGATGACTTCGAGGGAGCTGCCAATGCCGTGGCACACATAACCCCGGCTGAAGGAATCATCAATCGCATTTTATTTGGCCCTTAGATTGTAATAGGGTTATGTTCAATAAATAAAATCACTTTTCATACCAGTACTTGCACCTTGGACCTGTGTGAACATCTTTTTTATTAGCTCCCGAACCGATGATCTCCGGGAATCCATCAGAAAACTTGAGCTAGGTTTTTAGTCGATCCAAACCAGCCGATCAGGCCGAATTGACTGACTTTTTAGGGTTGATTCATCCAGGGCTAAGTGAAGACACAAAACCATAGGGAGCAAACTTTTCCAAATCCAAGGACCAGAATTGAGTGATGATTTGCAGAAACCGACACCATCCACTTTAGACGCTCCGAATGCAGTTCGAGCAATCCTGAACTCACAAATTTAACTTTCATGCATCTCTGAACTGTAATACTTGATGTGAACATTTAGCCGATACACAAATTCCATGTTGTTACCGGCTGTCAGCGATCAATTTTCAATGATTCTTTCTAGCAAGACTTTAAATCTAGTCTCTTGTAGCCATTTTTAGCCGATTGATCCTTAACGCCAGCCTCCGGTTCCTGATTGGAAACACAAAGCTTTAGCGAATATACTTCCAGATCCACGGCTCAAAATCTGGTGCTAATGCAAAAAAACCCCAGCAAATGAAAATCTTGCGCCCATGATCTCTGCAACCGCTTGCTTTCCCATTTGGCCACGCAGTGGCCTCCTCGATCTTTAGAATGGCCTTTTGCCGTCTATTAACTGCATTTCAATCCAACGTGGCTCGATACACCTACCCATGCTAACCTCGGCTATAAATATATATCTCTAGGGAGTAGCCGAGAGGTCACATCTATACTCGCCTTTGCTCTCACCACTGCACAACTTCTCCTTTCTCATTTCTAGATCTAAGAATCCATCCTATCAAGAGGAATGGCATATGGCAAGCGCCCCACCGATGAATTTCCTAGAAGAGGATCTTCCCCCACGCCAGCTGCTTCTGCATCCCAAGGTATGTCGGATTACATTCCAAATCTCCCAATAATAATCTGAACTTGGCGATTCTCTGCTTCATAGGAACGTTTCTCATGCTAGCATTCAAAATCTACTAGCGGGATTCGAGGCTCAGCCGGTGGCATCGGCGGTCTCTTCCACTGACTCCTCCGACTCATATAATGGAGATGACGCTCGGCATTATCTTCATGAACGGAATGAGGTGATGGGCCATCATTGGGAGGCGACCCTCGAAACTGAGCGCCTGGAGCCTACTTTGAATGCCTCCCAAGCTGCCCTCGCCGCCACAGAGGGGGAGAGCAGCAGCTGCCAGGGCGCAACTGGTGGAGTCCAACTGCCAGGGTTGTGGGTAAGATTCTTCAGAGAGCTCTACTTCTTCCTGTTATCTTCACTTCGTCGCATTCTTCCTGATGATTCTTGTTCCTTTTACTACAGCCTTGACGGAGCAGTTGGAGGCTCTCCAACTGGCGGCGAACAACGTCGCCGGGGCTTTGAACGCCCGGGGTGACCTACTTACGAATTACCTCTAGGACATCTAAGTGCATGCCGGGGAGATCACTCTTCATAGTGTCCGCCATGGGGCCACGATCGCCCTGACCATCGCCCAGGTGTGCTCTAGGATTGAGCTTCAATGGCACCAGCCTAGATTTGCAATGTGGCGGTGACCACCATGACTTGGTGGTGGACTTCGAAGGAGCTGCTAATGCCATGGCAGACAACACCTCTGCCGAAGGAATGGTGAACAACATTTTCTTCGACCTCTAGTTTGTACTTAGGGTTATGAATGAATTAAATTCCTAATCCATTTCTCTGTATTCATCTTTGTTTGATTCTGCGTGAGCGTGTAGGGTCGAGATGGTGGGCTAGAGGAGGGGTGAATAGTCCTTTCTAAAAAATAATTGCGCCAGGCTAACCGAAACAAATGCAGAATAAAAACTATCGGTCTAGCCAAGACTACACCCCTCTATCTAAGTTCTCAAGCACCTTCAAAAGATCCTAATTAGGCAACAAAGGTGCCGGGCTAGCTAGTGCTCACCTAACTAATCTAGCTTGTAGGGTCACACAAACCTATGCAACGTACTTCACACAATCAAGGGAGCTCCTACACATTGTAGTAAGCAAAAGCACAAAGCCACCTAAGCTCACTAGCAATGCTAAAAAACAAGGCTACACAAGCCAAACTATAGAGCACAAAATACTTAGCTACACAAACTAAGCAATGTGACTAACAAGATTACTCAAACCAAATTAGTCATGCAAGGGAACTACTTCTATGCTACACAAGTAAGAAGGTAACTAGCAAGCTACACAAGCCAACTAATTACAAGAGCAACTACACAAGCACAATGTATATGAAAGTAATTACAAGCTTGTATAAAAGGGGATGAAAACCAACGGGGAGACAAGGATGACACGATGATTTTATCCTGAGGTTCACGTGCTTACCAACACGCTAGTCCCCATTGTGTCGACCTCTCACTTGGTGGTTCGGCAGCTAATTGGCATCACCCGCCAAGCCCGCAAGTCGGGCACCGTAGAAACCTACCCCAAAAGTGAGGGTAGCTCAATGACACGCTCTACTATAGTTGCTCTTCGCGATCCCCATGGGATGAGCACAATCCCCCTCACAAATCTTCCTCTGAAGCACCGCATAATTTTCTCGCAGTGCTTCCATGGAGTCACAAGACACCAAGTCATCTAGGTGGCAACCTCCAAGAGTAACAAGCACCACCGCTTGTAACTCGATCACCTAGTGCCACTCAATGCAACCTCACGATGCAATCAGCACTAGAATCACACTCACACTCGATCGAATGATCACTATCAAGCATTTGTGAGTTATAGGGCTCCCAAGCACATCTACACAAGCCACCAAGGCTTAAGCATGCTCAGTAATCAGCCCAAGTCCGAGCTCCACCTCTATTTATAGCCCCCAAGACAAATAGAGTCATTTGAGCAAAGTTGCTGGTTCCTACGAGGGCATCGGACACGGCGGTGCCCCTCCCAACAGTCAAATTCCAACGGGCCACCGGACAGGGTGGCGGTGGCACCGCCCTAGGGGTGGCGGTGACCACCTAGGCCAACCCTCTGGAGACCAAGCCTCTAGGATTTTAGGGCGATGCACCGCCCTAGGCACGGCGGTGCCCAAGCGGGGACCAGCCCTGATTCCCCCACTCTCTGGATAAAAGGTATGATGCCCCCGATGGTGCACCGGACATCCACTGGCGGTACCACCGCACTCCACGCGATGGTGCACAATGGACATGACGGTGCCCGCCCTCTCTCTACTGCTCTAGACCGAGGCTTGGTGGGCACTGCTCTAGGGGTGGCGGTGCCACCAGACATGGCATGGCAGTGCCAGCCCCAACTCCACTACTCTCGGCCATGGCCAAACGGTCACCACCACCGGGGTGGTGGTGCACCGTAGAGGTAGGGGCAGTGCCCCTAGGGTAGCACCCCAAGCCTGGTTTTGCCTCCTTTTCTTCATCTTTTCCAACACCTTTGCAAATGTGCTAACACCACCAAGTGATCACCACCTTGTGCACTGTGTGTTAGCTTTTCACAAATATTTCCCAAAGAATTATCACTCTTTTCTCAACCCCACTTCGATCCTAACACATATGCAAAGTTAGATCGCTCAAGTGGCACTAGATGACTGATATGCAAACAAGTTTGCCCCTCTTAATTGTACGGCCATCTATCCTAAACCCGGTCATAAACTTCTCTACACACCTATGACCGGTGAAAATGAAATGCCCTATGGTTATACCTTTGCCTTGCGCATTCTATTCCATCTGCTCTGATGTTGATGCAACACATGCACCAACCAATCACAAATGATATGATCCACTTCATATCATCATGTGACCGTATTGGTTCATGGATCTTGACTTCACTTGCTCTTCACTGTTGCTTCTGTCCATCGACGCCAAGTCATCACTCAACTTGCCCTTCACACTTGCAACAGGTCCGTCGAGCCAAGCCTTGTCTTGATCTTCTCCACCTTGGTCACATGACTCCATGTCATGTCTCATATGCAATGAGCTCCTTCATCACATGTGTGAGCTTTTGCAACATCTCCAAGCCATTTTCACCTCCATGGCATATATTGCTCACACACATGTACCTATGGACTAATCACCTATGTATCTCACATTAAACACAATTAGTCCACCTAGGTTGTCACATAATAACCAAAACCAAACAAGGACCTTTCAGAGTTCCACCTAGAGATGATCTCGCAATGCCGCTGATGTTCCACCGAATCAATCCTATGTGATTTATTTTCTTTTCATTTTTTGCACTACAGGCGATGCATGACAGCACTAGCTTCTGCCTCCTTAGGACCAAATTAGGATTATTTATTCTTGTTCTGAAGGTGATACTTTGCTAGTACCAGCTATCAAATCTGATGATGACACAATCAAGCGCGGGACAATCTTCTTTCAAAATAGTTCCAAAGAATGTAGCCTGATGATACAAGAACTCTAGAATCATTGGCCGCCAAACTTTCCTGAAAACATTGTGCGCTTACATCCAATCTTGATTCCTTGAAACAGAACGGTTATATTCCCACTGAACTAATTTATAAAGGCACTATTTAGTCGTCCTATAATAATTAATCGGAGAACTTATCAAAATAAACTTTCTAAGCCGATTGCTTAGATCGGCTATTGACGTTCATCGCTGATCTTGATGACACCTCCTTCCCAAACTCTACCAGAGAAGCATTCATAATCCTCAAACTCCTAGGAAGCTATATCTGTTGTTGCCACACTCATAGATGTGTCAGCTTGAACAACTTCAACATTATCTCCCTACCACTAGATAAGGCATTGGTGCAATGTCGAGGGGATGCAACAATTAGCATGTATCCAATCTCAACCTCTAAGCATACTGTATGTCCCTTTGCCATCAATGACGAAGAAAGTGGTAGGTAGAGTGCTCCCAATCAGTCAATTCGACATTAACTGCCCCCCGGGTCTTGGACTGCATTATCACCAAAGTCCTTTAGCATCATGTCTAGTTTCAAGCAAATCTCTAGGACCTTTCCCAAGCTTACATAACATATTATAGGGCATCAAATTGACAACAGCACCTCCATTGACTAACATCTTAGTCATTGGCTTCCCATCGACAAATCCTTTCATTTATAAGCCTTTAAGTGCTGATGATGAGATGGCTTGTCAAATATTGCTTGTTGGGACCAGAGGGTTAGCTAGGGGCTACTGCTTCTTCCAATTCCTCTTCATCATATTCTTCTTCATCATACTTCAAAGGAGCCCTGAACTCTATGTGTAGGAGAAAGACCATATCAATATTAGCCGATGGCTTAGCCTTATCGGTTGTTTGTTTGACACGCCATGCTCGAGGCATGCTAGATTTTTGAGCTTCCAACTCTCTATTTTTCAAGCACTGAACTCTTCTTTTCTGACTCCTTATCAGATCTCCTGGACACCATTGGCCTTCTGCTAAACATACTCTTTTTCTCCTTCATCACGACCATCCTAGTTCTGATCATATCGACGCTTGCCTAGCCGATTGTGAATTCTTTCATTTTTTACACGCCGATCCATGTTGTTAGATTGATAACTTAAACTGTTCATGGATAGACCAGCGGTTGGCTTGATATTGCCTAAACTCTTAATACTGATTACTACACTCAGGGCAGTTATGTCTTGTAGGCAATTTCAAACCTTCATTCTAACAGTGTCTAAAGAAAGAATAGTTCCAATGTAACTTAGTTTGCTCTCTTTCATACCTTTCCTCTTCACACTGACACTTATATTCTCCTTCTTTAAGCCAGCGTTGGTAGTCCTTCTCCCTCTGATGCTACCACTTGTTCAATAAAATCTTGGAAGTCACACGAGGACATATAGCATCAGCTCTGGAAGTCTCACCTTTCTCATATCGACTCTTTTGCTGATTGAGCTGCTGTCTAGCCTTCTTGTGCTCATTAGCCGATATCTAACCTTGGGGTCGACTGACTCATCTTCTTTGGCCTTAGCTGATGTCAACACCTTCATCTTTCCTTTAAGCCAACTGGAACTCTACCATATGCACCCCTAGAAAAGGATGTCCATCTATGTCCATTGCTGCTTTCTTGGCTAGTTCAAACTTGATTTTCCCTTGTTAAATGGCCTTCTGAATATGCAAGCGGAAGATTCTGCATTCATTAGTGTTATGATTAGTAGCATTGTGGAACTTGCAGTATTTCTTCCATTTGAGTCCTTCAGTCGAAGGGATCACATGATTTGTAGATAACCTCAACTACTTCTTTTCTAGCAACAAAATCAAAGATCTTATCGGCCTTCTTGACATCAAAATCATGGGTGCTCTCTAGTCTCTTTCACCCAAGGATAAGACATAGGAGCTTTGCCCAATGTCCAATTAGCAGTTGCAACTTCTGGATCATCTTCATCAGAGTCTATATCGTATGAATCAGACATAGTTGCAGTACCCTTTGAATATTTCTCTTTGCGCATGGTCCGAAGCTGGCCTTCAAAAGCAGACACTCTTTGAAGCATGTGAGCCTAATTATCAAATTCTTGGCCATTGAACTTCTCCCTGATTGCTAGGGGACATCCCTTGAAGGGCCAATTCAGCCAATTGGCCATCAGACAGATTTAATGAGTAGCAATGACTCCTTACTTCTCTGAACCTTTGAATAAACTCAGAGGCCGACTCATTATTCCTCTACCTCATGCTTGTTAAATCTATAATCTTCTTCTCCTATCCCATTATAGAAATATGCATGAAACTTGTTCTCTAGATCGGCCCATCCAGTAATTGAGTTTGGTTCAAGTGATAAAAACCAACTGAAGGTCGGTCTGGATAGAGACAAGGGGGAAGAATCGAACTTTATGTGCTTCCTCAATAGAAGCATCTCCGAGTTGAACGAGATAGTGGCTAATACGCTCCATAGTTGATATCTCATCTATCATATTGAATTTAGAGAAATCAAGGGACTTTGTAGCGCTAGGGAAGGTGCACAATATCATACTAGGCCGGATATGGACGCTGGTAAGAGCCAATCTAATTCTTGGGCTTCAACCCAAACTGGCTCTGCATCATAGCTATTATCCTATTGACTAATTCATCAGCATTCGTGCCAGCAACTTGTTGTCTCGGTTGCCCTTGGACCTAAGCTTGGGAGCCTTGTACTTGTAGTTGTTGACCCTAAGTCTGAGACTACTACCCCTAAACTTGAAGTTGTTGTCCTTAGGGACTGAAGTTGCTATGTATTATAACTGTAGGGATTCTGATACCCAGGATGTGGCAAAAGCTCATATGTGTTGGCATTAGAAACCAAGTGATATCACTCTAGGTAGTCGATTTGAGCATTATGAGTAGCATATCCTTGCAATCGACTATTGAAATAATTTGGATCAACATTCTTGATGATCCTTTGCATTGATGGAGCAATTGTATGGGCCGACTGAGGCAGTCTAATATGAAGTATTGAATCTTCCTTGAGCCGACCATTGCACAACCTGCCAAGTAGCTAGTGAGGTTGGCTGCTGGACTGAATATGCTTGGTTCTGTCTAGTAGGAGGCTAATCTATCTGCCTGATAGGGGCATTTGGTGATTGCCCCCCTGTTATCTTCCTTTGTCGCCCTGCTGTTGGTAGGACCTGATCTTGCCCCCTGCTATTGGTAGGGTTTGACCTTGCCCCCTACTATTGGATGAGTTTGAAGATCTTGAGCTTGTCTTGCTGGTAACTATTGTGCTAGTGGTTATTTATACTGCCCATCATTCGGTTGTTGGCTGGAACTAGGCACACTGCTTCCCACAACCGAAGGATTATAGCCGTTGAAATATGATGGCCGCACTTGATCAACCGATGCTCCAAAGAAAACTTCTTTCATAACATTACTAATTGTATTGGCTAACACCTGATTGTGATTGGTAAAAGCTTCATGAACTATCTTGTGGACCATCTAAGTAGCAATTATGGCTCTAGCTTCCGCATTTGGATTGCTCTGTCCATGCAGGAGGACTCTTGGCAATGAAGTCTTCTAAACAACTGAATTGCGCGTCTCTTGGAACTCCTCCGCTGCCTTGTCAATGAGTGCCCTTTGCTCGTCGAGCAAGTCTTTAAGGTTGACCTTGAGGATGGCGTCATTGTTCATGTTGACGATTGTGGTCCCACTAGGTGTGCCAAGTCTGTGTCGATGGCAAAACATGACGGGCCAAGCCTCACCGCTAACAAGCGGAGCAAGCCGGGAGAAACCGCATAGAGCAGATCCCGAGCTCTCCACGGGCTTAGGGAAACACTAGACTAGATGGTCATGACTAAAGGCATGCCAGTCAATTTAACCCTACAATTGATAAGGAGAGAAAATTGATCAGTAATTTAAGGTGGAACATGCCTGGTGTTATTCCAGACAGTTTTAAATGTGTGGCTGAATAGCCGATGAGATAAGGCTATCGACTAGAGAGTCGATATCTAGCATGTTCATGATGCATAATAAGGAAAATAAGCATATCGGACAATTATCAAATATTAAATGTATAGATCTTAACAATCAATGATCATGAGGACATGTAAAAGTTTGATGGATAAATATGAAAGCATCTTTATTAATTGAGAAACATACTAGCTTTTTACCCAGATAAGAACAAGTACAAATATATGAATAGCCAGTATATTCTCAATGAGCGGGCTATCGGCTAAAATAGCAGATTCCAGTGAAAATAAGCTCATAACATGCAAACACTCAACCATTAAACAAGGACAGATCCATAAACTTATCAGATCTAACTTATTATCTCTAACCGTGGGGTTTGACCGGATCGATGGCATCCATAATAAAGATAACAGATTAAACCTTCAAAGAATGCGAGCCTATACATACTCAATAGAATCGTGAAAGCATGCTGTAATCATGAAAGCACGGGCAATCTGCTAATAGCCGATGCGAACATAGCATGCAGCCAGAGACTATGTTTGACCATAAGCGAGACTTATTAATGGATAATTTCTGATCTATAGTGCTAACAGTGGAGGTCGACTGGATCGATGGCAGCCATAATAGCAGTTCTAGACCAGATCTCATCAACTAGCAAGCTTTACTTAGGATCAAACATGCCTTGACCACATGCTATCTTTGATCAAGATTGGAACAAAATGACTGATCTAGCCGAAACCATCGTCTAAGTGGGATCTAAGCAGGAAAAAGCAACAAGACGATGATTTAAAGAGATATAAAACTGATCTGTTTCAATCTTAATCGAGCAAAGGGTGATGTTGTTACAAATAGTAAGAATACTAATTATAATAGGATCAATAACTAGCAAATCTATTAAAAATAGCAAGAAAACCCTACCAATCTTAATAGATTTAACCGATAACTAATCCAGTATCAAAATTTGTATGAGATCAAGCTAGACCTAATGCAACCGTGTAAATTTTGATAAGAATCAAGGGATAACTTGTATCAGAGATTGTAAGAGATTTGAGCCAGACTGATGCAACCTTACAATAACTGATGATAAATAACTTATACAAAGCTTGCAAGAGGTCAGACCTAACTGATGTAGCCTTACAAACAAAGTATAAGTCATGACAGATACTCACAAAGAAACTGGAGGTCGGACCTAACTAATGCAGCCCTACTTGCCCGAAGAACTCGCCGCGATCTACTCTACTCCTGCTCCTAAGGGGTGTCGTAAGTTGATAAGTAAAGGTATGGGTTTTTTATTGATCAGCAGAGATGTCCACTACAATAGCCAGGGTCCAATATTTATACTTGAGGCTTGACTACGAGTCCAGGTCAAATAAGACTAGTTACAAAACTTGCAAAAGAAAACAAAATATCCTAAATTAAGATAACTTGGACTCAAATATTTCCCTTCTATGAAGTCCACTCTGTCTTCTCGCTTCAGGCCATCGCTACTTCCTAACGTCAAGGCCCATTCATGCCATTCAGCTGATTCCGACGGTAGCTTGCTTAGCTGATTCTACGAATATTTCGGCTTCCTTCAATGGATTTCAAAATTCAGGGACTTTCACGTATACCGGTCAAAAATTGGTGTCAACACATAATAAAAATAATATACCTAGAAAAACCAAAATGTCTTATAATTTAGAATGGAGGGAATAATTCATGTATTGTGAAACTATATAAAGTTTTTAAAATTAATGTTCAAACACAAAAAATATTTGATTTAGGATAAACTTGATACAACATGTAAAAAATGGAGGCAGTATAGAGGAATAACAATACTTCTTGCAAAAAAGACCACACAGGACCACTAATTTTACATATATGTCATGACGACAAGAGACATGTGGAGGAGGCAGCGTAAGCAGGCGTGGAAGGCGCGTTGTAGCACATCCGACAACAGGAGCGCCATTTGTGGCTAACAGGTGGGCCGCGCATGTAGAGTCTGGTTGACGTGGGGACCTAGTAGGTGAGGGACGGCGCTTGTGTCGCCTATAAAACCAGCCACAACAGGCTTCTAACGGAATTGTTGAATTGAGTAAACTGAAATCCCCAAATTGCTCTCACGGGTGTCTTCCCCGCTGAACCCTATCCCAAAATTCATTCATCCTATCCTAGTTATCCTTGATCATGACAATTGGTACTCAGAGCATGCTGGTTCTCAGGCCAAAAAATTTTTTCTCATGGTTGGATTCATTCTGGCGCTGAAGAACAAGTTGACGAAGGTCGAGGCTCTCATGGCGGTGAAGCAGAAGCTTCCATGAAGCAGTACTAGGGGGATAGAGTTGCTCCTCCGGTAGCTGCTTGATAAGGTGACAGGCCTCGAGTCATGGTGGACATCGGCAAATTTGTACCTGGGGGATCTGCTTCAGACTGCTTCCAAGACTGGTGGGTTAGGTGCAGCAGTTAGAGGCACGGCCAACGCCACCAGCACCTGCTGCCGCTGCCGCCGCCGCTGCAGGGACCACATCAACCTCCACCGATGATTCCACAGATCGACCTCAACGCAATTCCATCAGGGGGATCTCATTCACCTGCATCATCTTCAGAACCTACGCCCAGTATTTAGTATTTTGCAAAAGCATGAGTTCTATCTGAAGCTTTCCAAGTGTGAATTTGCTAAAAAAGAGTTGGAGTATTTGGGCCACATTGTTTCTGAGTTGGGAGTAGCAACTAAGCAATCCAAAATAGCAGCTGTTCAGGTCTTGGCCTATTCCACATTCAGTCAAAGAACTCAGAGGATTCACTACTACAAATTGATACACCACTATCGCCACTTTTACTGCCGTAGAGATAGAAGCGACGGTGTGATACTTCCACCATCGGTTGAAACGATAGCAAGGCCTCCTAGGAATGAAACTGGTAGTTCAGACTTCTACCACCGACTGAGTTAACAATAGATGCGGCAATGGTATTAGGGGTTGCATTTGCTTCCGTCACATGAAAACCAAGCCGATTGGGATATGCATTTTGGCCAGCTGGCCCCAAACTAGAGTTTGGTCAACCGACGGTAAATTCAGCGTGAGTGTTGAATTGCCTCAACTTCCAAGGCCGTCAAATCACCATTACTTCCTGCCGTCTGAAGCCTAAGAACCATACCCACTGCTCTACATATACTTCAAGCCCGGTGCCCTCTGAAACAACCCCTCTTCTTTATCCATCATCCCCTTCTCTTCTAATCTACAAAGAAAATGTCAGACATACCCGTCAAGTTTCCAAGCAGCCTGTCGTCCAGCAAGGATGACTTGCCTACCCACCACTCCTCCGGGCAGGATATCTCCGATGACTGGAGGTTGTATGATTATAGTCCTCCATGGAGCTCTGAGAAGAAGGACCCGGAGGAGGAGGATGACGCCGATGCTGATGACGATGACTTCAATGACTCTAACTCTGACTCCGACTACAACTCGCCTCCTCCCAAGCGAGCGAGGCGTCATATTTAGATTAAGTAATTTATAGTTAGTATAAGTAGTTTTAATAGTTTAGGTTAGTTATTATGCTTTTGGATGAGTATAATTATGTACTCATCCGAATTGTATCTATATGTTAGATATATATAATGAATCAATGAAAAAAATTGTATTCATGCAGATTTGATCTCTTTAATGCCACCTTTTTTTATATGAAATGCAAAGCATGTTCTTTCCTAATACTACTTCCAAAATGTCAGTGCATAGATTTGATCTCTCGACGAATGTTTTTTTGTTTTTCTATATATATATGAATAAAAAGGAAAAAAACTATCATGTACTGATTGTGATTGTTTTTAGGAGAATCTAAAAGCAGTTTAACCACTGACTATAGCCATATTATAGCGTTGGATTAGCGTGGCAATGGTCGGCTTAATACGGACTCTGTTTAACTTATCATTGTGCCGTCCATTCTCACAGCCGATCAATCTAGGACCGTCCGTTTGGCAACAACCATAGAAGTGCCTAGCCCATTCCCAACTCCTGTCGGGCCCTATCGGTGTCTTGGCTGGCGGTCCGACCAACTAAAAAACCCCAATACAGATCCATTAGTTTTCCCCTAGCCATTGTTGCTTCATCTTCATTCTCCCCACTCGTTGCTTCATCTTCATTTTGACCCATCGCTTGTACTTGCCTTGCCTCGAGCACCTTGCATTATCAGTCGTGGACAATGCCCCGTGAAGGTAAGATGGATTCAGTCACCTACTTGTTTGCATTTGGTTCCAATTGGTTTTGGGTTCGATGTCAAGTTTTGTTCATATTAGGAATTTCTTCATTGCAATAGATGTCTTACTTCGAAAGAAGCCATTTGAATACGAGCAACCTTACATTTTGGCGGCTAGGGGTGGCACCAGGACCCTAGATGATGTTATTTGCTACATGGGGATGGAGCATTCACCCTAACCGACTGTTGATTATTGAAGCCACTATTTGTCACTTTCTCGGACCACAAAATATTGATAAGAATCGTTGAACGCCCTATTTATGGAGAGATTTTTGTGCTTTGTAGGACTGGACAGAAAGTAGACATACTTTATAGATGCAATGTGTTTGTGGATGGAGATGCTGTCATCTTCGCTATGGTTCACTACCTCTGGCTCTCAGGACCGCATCAACCAATTGAGTACCTTAGCAACTGCCAACCCATCCGACTATTAAATCTTAGAATTTGTGAAACTTTAATGTTAATGAAGTTTATATGTACTAATGAAGCCTCTGGATTAGTATGTATGAGTACTGCATAATCAGTTGAACTATTACTTTGGTTGAAATGTTAATTGAATCAGTTTGTCTTGATTGTGATCCACATGTACACCTCTATGTAAGCATAGAGGATCCAAAATGGACCTTCTTCTATAGGCGGAATAGTACCCTAAACCGCCGGTGACACAGCACTTCATCTTGGTGGGAGTGCGAGGGTTTTCAAGGACATTTTTGCTGCCTTGGTGGGAGGCAAAAGCGTAGACAAAAGACCCGGGACAACCTCTTCACTCAGAGTGTGCAACACTTTGAACCTTGACTGCTTCATGGCTGCATCTAGCTCCAAGTCCTCCTAGTCGTCGGCACCATCCGAGGGCGCCATCATGAGAAGAACACCGGCTTCCTGGCGGAGGAGGCTACACAGAAGGGGGCCACCCATCCTGTGCCATGTCGAGAACCACCCTTATGCATACCAGCCACCACTTTTGTGTCGCTGCGGCATGAAGACGCCTCGATAGTTTTCATGGAGTGATAGAAACCTAGGATGTTGGTACCATAGATGCTGCAGGGCAAATAATGTAACTTGATTTCTTTCTTGTTCATTCTGTTTTCGCAATGCAAATGTTGAAATCCCGCTTGTACTTATAGTAATTTGGTTTTTTCGTAGCCTGACTTAGATTATGGGTTCTATGAGTGGTATGATCCCTCATATGGAAAATATCTGAAGACTTTGATTTTGGATTTCCGTAACAAGATTTAGGAGCTGAAGGCGGAGGCTAATGTTATAACAAATGAAGAACAACTGCAAGGAGGTGGAAGAGATTATGCCATATATTAAAGAAATGGCCAGGGTTCGAACGAAGATGATGGATGATTTTGTACCTTTGACGATGAAATGTGCTTCATGTTCTTCTTTCACCTATTTTATACTTACCTTAGTTCTTGGCATGTTCATTGGCAAGTTGCTTAGTTCATCACCGCAGTTGATTCAAGTATCAATTTATGTATCAGACTGAAATCTGTCATTTTTGTACAACTATTGTTGAACTAAATGCAAGATGATTAACCAGATGTTCAATTTATTGAACTATAAATGCTAGTATATCCAAGTATCAATTGATGTGTTGGAGGCATCCTATTTCCCTGGACACTGGACCCTGGTATAGGGACAACCAATTTATTGAACTATATATACACTCTCCTATGGTCCTACCACACCTTCCTCCCTTCCATTCCCCACTCTACTCCCTTGCTTTGCTTCACCCTGCTAGCGTCGAACGAAAGGTCGCCTTTCTCTTGCTCACTGCTCCTTCACATCTAACCTCGCTGGTGCACAAATCTTCAGCGCGTCCATCTCTGCTTCTCTTCTCCATCCGGATCTAAGGTAACTGCACTAGATCTGCTCCTTCACCGGATTATATATTCCTTTGTATTACTCTCTCGTGCTCTCTACTCCTTCACCTCCAACCTAGCTGCAGTAATTTTCTTAGATGTGTAGATGACAATTCATCTTCTCATTTTGTAGTTTGTGGTCTTTTATCTCTATGGAGTGCAGCTTGTGAGCATTATTATCCTCAATATTGGATCACTGAATCAGTGCTTTGTGAACAAAGTCGATGAGCTAAATGAAAGTGTACCAATAGATGTGGACATGGTTGTAGTGGTCAAGGCTTAGGGATGACATGGAGATTGACAACGATCCCATGGAGGTCGACAATGATCTGTAGGATCTTATGGAGATTCACAACTGATCCAATGGAGGTCGACAAGGATCTACGTGGAGAATGATTAATTATGCAACCAATGATGTGCATATGAAGGCCTTTTAACTTTTGCATAGTGCCAGCCTAATTAGTATCTGCATTTTAGCTTTCGGCATGCTTGTTAGCTTGGTAGTGTTGACCTACTTATTTGGTATGAATGTATGGAACTCAAGTTGGATTCCTTTTAATTTGAGTATTGGCATTGTGCTTTCATCATGTTATCTAAGTGCGTAGTTTGGCTTTCTTTCAATGTAAATCTATGTGCCTTATTATTCACCATCGAACTCAAGTTAGCTTCCTTTCAATCTAAGTACTAAAATTGTGCTTTTCTTAGTTTTCTAAGCGCATAGTTTCGCTTTGTTTCAGTGCCAAATGTTAAAATTGTGTGCCTTACTGTTCATCACCATATCATACAGAGGTCTCTGGGTGGTAATAGGACCTAGCCACCAGTGATGGTACTGTGCATTCATCGCCGCTTAGTTGCAAAATTTCCAATCCCGTGTTTGAACCCTCCCACGCAGAATTGATGAAAGTTTGATTCCCGCGTGTCGTAAAAGTTACGCAGAGAGCAAGCAACCCCTACCCCAACATCCACCACCCCCATCGCCCCCTCCCTCCCCCCACACATATAGCTTGTCCTCATTGCCATTGTTCATCCTCGCCTCTCCTGCTCATTACCACTACTTAGCTCTTGCTCCGCACGGATGCATATTGTCGGCTTGCCCACACAGATCCACTAGCGAACGAGCTATTGCTATAACCGGTGTTGCCACTCGTGCTCATCGCCGCTAGATCCAAAGTCAAGTGTAATAAGGTCTTACTTGCATCGCCATCCCTTCTCCTTGAAACTCGTCTCCTTACTAATGTTTATTGATGCAATTCCACAGCAGGGTGGCCTCATCTCTTCAGCTAGTGGTGTCCTTCCAGATGAAGGAGGCCCTTAACATGAGAAACGCAGTGGACAGCCTCTTAGATGATGTGCTTACTGACATCTTCCGCTACCTCCCCACCCGATCCTTGTGCTGCTGCAAATGTGTCTATCGCTCCTGAATGTCACACCCCAAAATTTCTAATTTTGGGTTGTGCATAGAAAACACTAATTAAAATAAATGTTTTAATATTTGGATAAAATTTACCAATCTTAGTTTGAACTAGCGTAAATTTAGTTATAGGAAAAATGTGAATTTTCAAGCTTTTCCAAATTAATTTGACGAGCTATTGCTTGATGTGATGCTTGGTTGTTGATTTATTTCATGTTGTGAGAAAAGATTTTTTTAAATGCGTTTAGTAAGTCGATCTTCTTTCTCCAGCAATTCTTAGTCTTTCTCACGGATCAAATTCCTTGTTTTCCAACTTAATATTTGCTTGAGAAGTATCCTAAAATCTTTTCCATGAAATCCAAATCACTCCTTCCTGCTCACTAGTTCATCAACCTATCTCCATGGATACCTCGGGAATTTCTTCGGCTTTTTCCGAAACTTGTTCCCACTTGTCTATGAGCATAATCCAATTTTTAGATGTTCTAAAATATCTTTTCATGAGCTGTAAAACTTTATTTGGGTTCATTATGTTCAAAAGTGTCTTTGAGAATTTTCCTAGAATTTTTGGAGCCATCGGAGTATTTTTCGTGGGCTAAAAATCAATTCTGGACTTTTCTGGAATTATTTTAATCCCAGAATTAATTAAATCCGAAAATAATAAAATATCTTGTTTTTCCACCGACCTCAAAACCTTACACTATATATATGCCGGTGTTCCTCTCGACGCGAGCTTTCCAGAAGTACGGCCCGTTTCGCGAGACGCCACCCGTAGCTCGCTACATTTATCGCCGAAGTTCTGAAAAGTTAGGTTTTCGGCGAACTTCCGACGAGCTTTTTCGGCCATCTCGTCCGTTCCCGACGACAACCACCACCACTAGAAGGTAGCCCTCTTCGTCCTCTATGCCGTCGTGTCTTCCGTTTCTCGAATCCATGTCCGTTTGATGCTTTCCCTAACTTCATTTTCTCTTTTCCGGCGAGCTCCTCCATGGAAATCATGTTCATCGTCTTCTCCGGCCTTCGACCACACCCTTGCGCCCCTACCGCGCGGACCATGCACCCCACACCCCCAGCCGCGCCCCTTCGTGCGCCCCGCAGGCCCCGACGAGCAGCCACGGCTACTGTGCCGTTTGGCCAGTCCGGCTTGTTGGTCACCCCGCGCGAGGCCCCGGGCCGCCGCAGCCTGGCGCGCTGCGCCGCCCGGGCGGCCGTCCGTGCCCTGGCCAGGTTCTCCCTCCCCTGCCGTCCGTGCCCTAGCCAGGTTCTCCCTCCCCTGCGTGAAGGAGCACTGCAGCAGCGACAGCCTTCCATGGCCATTGCTCTGTACGTAAGAGAAGCAAGGTAGAAGATGGAGTATTTACAAGATTGCCATCCGGTAATTATCATTGATCTTTAATCCTTCACCGTTTCATCATTTTAGCTCCGTTCTCGTTCTCGTTGCGTTAGTTTCGTGTCGAAGCGCTCTACGCAGTAGCGCTAATGGTTTTCATGTCACATGATTTTTCATATATAGCTAAATATTAAATTGGTTGACATGCTTATAATTAGTTTTATAACTAGAAACAATATAGGTTTTATATCTCGGTGATTATACATAACCTGTTAATTTGATTAATCAGTAACTTCAGTATAGTCTTAGATTATAATTAGTTGAATGTTGCATATGTATTAAGTATGAATAGATGCCCTCACATGATTTATGTTTTTAATTTATAGATGTTTAAATGACTAAAAGTATATATATAATCTTTTATAATTATAAAAATATGACGTATGCCAACATTAATGCCTTTTTAATTATGACTTGCTTAGATCAATTATGAGACATAATATAATTGTTCTATTAGTTGCTCTCACATGTTCTATATTTCTAAAGTAAAGTTTAAATACTTTATATAATATGAGATATGTTGATTAATAAAATATGATTAATTAGTGACATAAACATGTATGTCTTTAAATTGTAATTTGCCAAGTTTAAATGTGACATATATACTTTGAATATATATACTCTCATTTGTTATTATATTTCAATTTAATTTGCATAAATGATATCAAAATATTTATAATTAAGATATGATTAATTTATCTTAGTTTTCTAAATCTAATAACTCAAGTATAAAATGACTTAACTCAATTTTAGATATTCCCATGAGATATCTTATACATGTTTTATGATCATTAAAATAGATAAAGCATATATTTTTCTTTCCAACGTAAATCCTTCGATAGATGTTTCTGTTTTACCGTAGCTCCGATTAGTGTGCCTTTCGCGTGTGTGTGATCGTAGCAATGCGTAGATTAGATTTCGAATCTTTTCATTGATTGGTGTATTGTTCTAATCTAGTATGTTTGCTATGCATGCTTGTTTGGATGCTTGTGTGGTGCTTTTTGGTCTTGTCCAGTCGGTGAGTTTTGCGTTGGTGATTTAAAGGAAGTTGGAGACCAAGAAGCAATTCTACGAAGTTTTGGGATTTGAAGAAGGATCTAAGTTTAAGGCAAGTATAGCATGGGATCATCCTTGATGTCCTATTTCACTTTAATCACCGAATTTCATACGCATGTGTCCTCCTTGTCACCTTTATTGGATCCCCTAGAAATTGTTTACTGATTACCTTGAAACCCCGGGATATATGCATTTGGGTATCATTTGTGCTAGTGCTGAACATTGACCATGATCTTGATACTTGATTAATAATTGAGCTATAAACTATAAAAGAGGACTTGTTAGCAACAACAGGAGGGTTAAATTCCCTCTCCATGAGGACTCATTTGTAAGTGATCATCCGGGACTTACAGTACATCTGTGAGGGCTACATGGCTCTGGCTCTAGTTGCTCAGAAGACCTTTTCTAGCCGGCTTAGAGGATACTACGAGTTGGGTATAGGACAGCCTCTGTCCTGTTGAGCCTAGCTATGGAAGCAGCCTTTTATTTTTGGAAGGGGGGTTCCTATATCCGATGACCCTGCGGCCCTTCCCGGTTAGACGAACTTTTGAGTGGCTTTATATGGTTCTCTGTGTTTTGGGCCTAGCTAACCCCGGTATTTGAGAATCATGACTCACAGTGAAAGTGTACACCTCTGCGCAGAGTTTAATAAACTGATATATCAGCCGTGCTCACAGTCACAAGCGGCCAAGGGATTCTTATGCCAAAGATGAGCACTTGTCTAATTATGCTTAACTAAGTTGTCTTTGAGCTGTTTATTGTTCTTGTATAATGATCATGTGTTATGGGAACTATGGTGCTACCTTGTTGCTAATAAATGCTAAAACTTGATCATACACTTAAAAGCTACTTGCAGTTCAACTAGTGTCAGCTATTTGAACCTCATAAACCCCATGTTATATTTGCTGAGTTCGACATGGACTCACCCTTGCAATTTCCCCCACACCTCAGGCTGGATATCAGTTTACTAGAGTCTGAAGGAGTTAGGCTTGTGATCAACCAGTCAGTTGGATCCAGTGGAGTGAAGTCTGCACCCGGAGATCAGAGTTGTCTATCCGTTGATTGCTTTCTAAGGTTATCTCTTTTGCTAAGTTCGCTATATACTAAGCATTATGAATTGATACTGCCCCTTCATTTGTAGCTATATGTGAGATTTGATTTCTAGGGCTCACATATGGTGTGCATTCGGCTTTGTCCTTGAAACCGGGTGTTACACTGAAAGCACGTCATCTCTGACTCCTATCACCGTAAGCAGCTTTCATAGACTATTGTTGGCTTGTTCTATGACAGGTGGTGGAAGGGCAATTACCACTTTACCAGCATCACCAGTGAACGACCCTCCTTGTTCTTCTTTCCCTTCCCCTTCAAAAAGTCCTAGTCTTAGATTATTGCAGTGGCCTCATCCTTTGCTGGTGTGCTGGGCCTGATGGATTATGTTGCTATGTTGTCTGTGATCCAATGACCTATAAATGGCATGTACTACCACGTAGCATCCATTCTGTTGGTCAGGCTCGCTTAGGTTTTGACCCAGCGTCCTCCCACTTTGATGTTATTGAATTTGTTGAGGTGGAGGGTGCGTGTGTAGGTGTGGAGATCTACTCATCTAAAACTATAGCATGGACCTTTAAGGAATCTAAATGGGACGAGGGTATTGTACTACGTTCAAAATTGAGAAGTGTTTTTCTTAATGGTTTTATGCACATGCTTGAGTACTCTGTGATAGTTGCTGTGGATATGGAGGAAAAGACATGGAGGACAATTCATAAACCACAAGGTGCTGAAATGTCCATCCATCAAGCTCAGGATCACCTATGTGTGTGTTGTGATGATTTTCACAATATGTCTTGGCTTTTAGTGTGGATACTTGAAGACTATGGTACTGATAACTGGAGATTGAAGCATGTTGTGAACACGGAGGAACTATGTGGACACATGAATATTAAAGTTGGTTCCGAGCTTTATGATGCGGGGTACAGAGTGATTACAGTTCACCCAGAATGGAATTTCATTTTCCTTGTTGGGAAGGATAGAACACTAATTGCATATGACATGGACCGCAGAAAGGTTCATGTCATCCATGCCCATGTCATCTACTTTTGTAGATCAAGAGGGAGTTTTCATATGAATAGGCATTACTATCTTCCTTATGCTCCCTTGTCCATGGAGTCATTAGCAGAGCAGTAAAGGTGCATTTGCTGTATTTCGTTGTCACGATAGTCTATTCAGGTAGGGAGTTGTTTTCATTCTATGTATGTATAGGCCAATTTTGGCTTGTTAACTAAAGAAATGGTATGTTCAATATTATTAATTCTATTACTTTGTTCAGGTTGTGGATCAGAGATGAAGAAGAGGTGTTCCGAAGGATGCACTAGTTATATTGATTTTGCCTTGCAAGCAGGAGTGCCACATAGCACAACTACGTCGTTTCATTATGTAAGTGTGTATATATCAGTAGCTTTAGTATGCTCTATGCACCGCTTGTGTTAGGACATTAGTTGAGAAAGATGTTATGGTAGCGTCCATTGTTATTATAAAAAGTACTCTTGTTTGTGAACATGATTTCAGGATACAATGATTATATATTTGTATGCTTTGTGTTCATGAAGCTATTAAGGGCCCCGCTGAATTAGTAACTATTGTGAAACTGGATGAAATTCAATCACCGTCGGATGTAAGCGTCATTCATTGTTTTCTTATCACCACCGCCTATGGTGGTTCAAACATCCAACACCATCACTATACGTATGATGTGGCAGGGATCAAAAGTATATCATCGCCGAATCATTTAGTAACCCAACACTAACTAAACGATCATCAAAGGCGGATCGTGGTGCAAGGCGACAGTGACCATGACCTTTGTACTGGTGATTCATACGCTGAAGCGATGGTGGTGTTAACCTCTACATAGATGCCTTGGCCGTCGAAGGGACAACGAACCCGCACCGTAGATAGTCGAGTCGAAGTACAAGGCAACGGTGCTGGTGACCACTACACAGGAGGTTAATATGCCCACACGACGGTTTTGATAGCCTCGACACAGGTGGATAATTTGCCAATGCGGTGGTGTTAGTGTATACCCACAGCCGGATCGTGCTCCAATGCGATGAAAGTAAGGACCTTATCATGGACGGATGATAAGCCAATACGGCGGTGTAGTGTACACCACAGTTGGTCTTAGATGCCGACGGTGATTGCTATGACTATCACTGTCGACAGTTTACTGCTAAGGCTAAAATTGGACTGCGATGGGGGTTATGACTTAGCTATGAAAGGTCTAAGTGTAGTAGTGATTTTTGGGTCTTACGGGGTACACCCAGTTACCCAAAAAGGGAATTCCATTCTTGTGGACTCCAACTACACAAGAGGCATTTGAGATATTGGGATTGGTGCAGTACTAATGCAAGATGGCCACCCTATCTCTTATCTAAGCAAGGCAATGTGTCAAAAGAATAAAGCATTGTCAACATATGAAAAGGGATGTATGGCTATTTTGTTGGCAGTTGAGAAATGGAGATCTTATTTGTTGGGGAGAGAATTCATTATCAGGACTGACCATAAGAGCCTATCTTTTCTCACTGAACATAAGGCAACTACTCTGTTACAGCAGAAGGCTCTACTGAAACTCATGGATTTGAACTTCATAATACAGTATAAGAAGGGAATCACCAATGCTGCTGCTGATGCCCTATCTAGGTGCCCCACATCCAATACTGTATTGGCAATATCAACAGCTACACCAACATGGTTGGAAAAGCTATAGGAAGGGTATTATGATGATGTGAGTACTAAGCAACTGCTATCTGAGTTAGCTTTGGGCCCTACAGCTGGTGGTCATTATACATTACTGGATGGAATCATCAGGTACAAGGGGAGAATTTGGGTTGGCCAGAACACTATTGCACGGAATCATATCTTATAGGCTCTTCATGCTAGTGGAATTGGGGGCCATTCTAGGATCCATGCCACTTACCATAGGATCAAGAGTCTATTTGCTTGGCCAAAACTGAAGTAAAGTGTAGCCAATTTATTCAGTCCTGTCAAATCTGCCAACAAGCAAAAGGGGAACATGTGAAGATGCCTGGGTTGCTTCAACCATTGGCAGTTCCAGTAAGGGCTTGGACATCAGTGAGTCTTGACTTTGTGGAAGGTCTTCCTAAGTCTGAAGGATATGATGTCATATTAGTGGTGATTGATAAATTTACAAAATATGCACACTTCTTGGCTTTGGCACACTCCTTCATAGCTTTATGGTAGCCAAGCTTTATTTCAATCAGGTTTACAGATTGCACGGTTTACCTCAAGCTATCATCTCTGACAGAGATAAGATCTTCACTAGTGCTTTGTGGCAAGATCTGTTTAAACTGTCAGACACCCAACTACTCGTGAGTTCCTCATATCACTCTCAAACAGCTGGCCAAACAGAGAGGTTGAACCAATGTCTTGAAGCCTTTCTCAGGTGCTCAGTTCATGCTTGTCCTAAGTAGTGGCACAAATGGCTGCCATTAGCAGAGTATTGGTATAAAACAACATTCCAATCTTCATTGGGACATACACCATTTGAGATCCTCTATGGGCATCCTCATAGGCAGCTAGGTATCATAGACCCTCAGGACATAGTGGTACCTGATCTGGCAGTATGGCTGAAGGAACGTTCTTTGCTGACAGCTCTGATTCAGCAACAACTTGTTAGAGCACAGACCCGAATGAAGTCTCAAGCTGATAAAGGCAGGTCTGAGCGTCAGTTTAAAGAAGGAGATATGGTGTACTTGAAATTACAACCTCATGTGCAAACATCAGTTGCAACTCGTTCTTGTCAGAAGCTTGCTTTCAAGTTTTATGGACCATTCAAAGTATTGAAGAAAGTTGGATTGGTGGCTTACAAGTTGGAGTTACCAGTATCAGTGCATATTCATCTAGTTGTACATGTCTCTCAACTGAAGCAACATGTCCCTACTCAAGCTATTGTGGGACCAGATCTTCCTTCCACTGAGTCCTGCTATGATCATTCAGACTACACAAGTCTTGGCCCGTGTTTTTAGACCACAAGCTGGAGCATCAGCGCTGAAAGTGAGAGATCGTTGGGGCAATGATTCGGTAGCCTTGGTGACGATGGAGGATGAACAAGATCTTCGCCATCACTTTCTAGAAGCACCAGCTTGGGGACAAGCTGCGTCCCAACAGGGAGTAAATGGGGCTTTAGACCTTACCCCGAGGCTACCACCTTTAGTCCTGGTTGGTGTTGCCAACCTATACTAAAGGTACCTTTTTTTTCTTTCCTTTTTATTTTATGGTTTCTTTTCAATTCAATTCTTTTTTGTTTCAATTAGCTTATCGTATAAGAATTCTACGCTGCTTATATACATCCATACGTACAAGTTTCTATTCGAGCATTATATATAAATAACACACTAAAATGTAAGAAACTATACAAATATTTCAAAAGCTTATACATGGAATATGTGTAGAAGCTAACAAAACCTTGTACTTGGGGTTACATTCAATCCTAATGTTCATCACGGCTAAGAGCTATTTTTTCCATCGTAGTAGGCTCACTATTTGCATTGGATCATAGCAAGCATGGGCGAATAAAGGTATTGCTGACACTTGCATGGTAAACTGGATGACCAAAGCAAAGTTACCGAACTTAATTGATTTATCTTCAATAAAAAAAATTGGTCACCACCTTGCTACTCCATATATAATGATTATTGAACATATATATATATATATATATATATATATGAGCATATGTAAAATTCGATTCTGTGAATACGTAAACATTTTTCACATAATATAATGTGGCAAAACCACCCAAATTATATGGCCCACATGCGCTTGTCATTGTCCTTAAGACCTCTAACTTCTGCACATGAGAGCCAGATAACTCCGGTAGTCTGTCGGGTGTCCTCGGGGTACCCCAAATCATCCACATTTTTACAACTCATACAGGATCAACATGGAGTTACCACAACATTACAACAGTTGATACAAAAATAACTTACATCAAAGTTGAAAGGTCCTAATGGCTAGAGGGTGGGTGAATAGACTATAAAAATTTCTACAACAATACTTAACAAACCGGTTAGACAATTATGAGGCGAAGCAAGTGTTGCGCTAGCCTATTAAAAATGCAAGCCACCTACCACAATTCTAGTTCTATAGTTTCTAACCACACAATGGCTATGTCACTATACTAAGTTAGTGTGCTCTCAAAGGCTAACTAAAAAGCCACACTAACCAAACTAACAAGCCCTCACAACTAGTTACACTAAAGATCTTGACAACTAGTTTACGGTAATATAAATAGAGTGAGCAAGATGGTTATACCGCTGAGTTGAGGAGTGAACCAATCAGTCACAAGAATGAATACCAATGAAGATCAATCACCTTGGAATCAAATGATGACACAATGATTGTTTACCGAGGTTCACTTGCTTACCAGCAAGCTAGTCCTCATTGTGGCGATTCACTCACTTGAAGGTTCACGCGCTAATTGGCATCACACGCCAAACCCTCAATAGGGTGCCACACAACCAACATAAGATAAGGATTACACAAGCCACGAGCAATTTACTATAGTACCTTTTGGCTCTCCACCGGGGAAAGGTCAAGAACCCCTCACAATCACCACGATTGGAGCCGGAGACGATCACCAACCTCCGCTCGACGATCCTCGCTGCTCCAAGCCATCTAGGTGGCGGCAACCACCAAAAGTAACAAGCGAAACACGAACACCAAGTGCCTCTAGATGCAAACACTCAAGCAATGCACTTGGATTCACTCCCAATCTTACAAAGATGTTGAATCTATGATAGAGATGAGTAGGAGGGCTTTGGCTAAGCTCACAAGGTTGCTATGTCAATGCAAATGGCCAAGGAAGTGAGCTAGAGCTGGCCATGGGGCTTAAATAGAAGCCCCCACGAAATAGAGCCATTGTACCCCTTCACTTGGCACTGCTCGGGGTGACCGGACGCTCTGATCAGATCGACCGGATGCACCCTGCCAGTGTCCGGTCAACAGATGGCTGCCACATCATCCCTCTCTTCAAATACTGAGCGTCCAATCCCAATGGTCAAGTGATGACCGGACGCAGCACAGTGCCACGACCGGATGCAGGACCCCAGCGTTCGGTCACTTCCAGTAAGGTTCCAGCTGCGACCGGACATGAGACACCTTAAACACATCTTAAGTAAAACTAAGCAAAGGATGGAAACTTGAATAAACCACACATCTACTAATCATCATATTAATAAGGGATCATGTATACATGTTATTCAAAAGATTACACTAGGATTACTATACCTCAGCCATCATCTCAGGACATTGCATACAAAGGGCAATCATATAAAGCATATACATGCATCTACTAAATAAACAAGTTGGTAAATCATTTTAATTACTAACCAACATGTGAATTATGAGCACAACAAAGAAGTAAAGGGGTTGCCAAGGAACAACAGGGGGGTTTTGTGTTCCAAGGTCCACAATCAATGTATAAAATACACCAAAGTCATTTAAGGATTTATAGAAATCATTTGTTTTTTATTAATCCATAAAAGGCATTTAAACATACTTAAATTAATTAACCAAGTTAAGTAACTCAAAACAGTACCAAACTTTTTGTGAAGGCAGGCACTAGCATGTAAAGCATACACAAAAAGTTTCTTGATTAAAGTATTAGTATTTTAGTCTATAAAAATCATGGAAGGTGCATTTATTAATTAAAAGAGGTAATTTTTAAACATACCAAAACTGATGGAAATGACCAACTAATATTTTTCCATGGTAGAGCATCTCATAACAAAGCTACACACAAAATTTAATATTTTTATCATGCTCCTACATTTAGTTATGAAATAAACAAGAAACTACACTTTTAATCCTTTTCTGAAAAAGAATAAAACATTTTCTGCGCTAAAATCTTTTCTCACCCTCATCTCCTTTACCCACCGCCACTGACGTGCGGGGCCAGGGTCAACCCTGACCCTGCCTGGTCTTGACCGAGCGGCGGCCGGCGGGTACGTGGCGCAGCTCGCCGGCGGCGACTTCGCCGGCGACGAGGCTTAGCCCGGCCGACTCTCCTCTCCCTCGTGCACACACATGCGGCACTAAACGAGCACCTAGGACACAGTAGCGTGCACGGCGGCGACCACAGCGGTCCGGCGAAGTCCGACACAGCGGACAAGATCGATGGCGAGACCACCAGCGTCGGGAACGACCCCTACACGATCCTCACGATCTCGCGAACGCGCCTACGTTACTGGTTGAACAGATTAGGGCACGGAGCGAGCTCAGTCGCAGCCATGGTGGCACGGCAGAACAGGACTCGCTGGCGCGGCGGCGTTCAGGTGGTTCCAGCACGGTAGCGATAAAACGGAGAGAACGGGCATGATAAGGAGCTCACCAGGATCACGTCTATGTGATCGGTTGAAGCGGGGACAGCACGGACACAGCTGCCGATGTCGAAGGCGGACGCGGCGGCATGAGCTGGATGGCGAGCTCACGTTCCGGCATGACCTGCACGGTAGCGGTAAAAAGGGTAAGCCTATGAGCTTCACGGCATGCCAAGGAAGCCGAAACAACACAAGATAGGGCGCGCGATGCTCCGGTGAGCCCTGGCCACGGCGGAGGCACACATGGCGGCGCGATAGAACACCGGCGGTGGAAAACGGCCGGTAGAGGTGACGCGACCCGGCTTAAGCGACGCGTATGGGCGGGGTGAATCTGCCAGTGCGAGCTATTGGACTATGGTCGTGCGGTGGTGTTGAATTTCACCAGCGAGGCAGGGCTCGACGGCGGCGGCGGGGAGAAGGAAAAGAAGATGACGGTGGCCGGCTTGGCAATTTAAAGCGAGGGCGAAACGTCGAGGCTTGCCAGCAGCTGCTGGGTATGCCACCGCGAAGCTGCTGGGCGTCCACGCGCGAGGAAGCGGCGCGAAGGGCGGCGGCGGCCACCGACGTGAAGCTGCTGCGTGGCAGCTGATTCTGGTGCTCCTGTTCATGACTGTCAGACCATCTTTCTCCCTTTCTATCACCTGATTTAATTACTAAACGTGATGAGATACCTTAAGCAAAGCTGTTTATCTACAAGAGATCTCTAACATTGCTTAAGGAACCAACACCAAAATCTAATTAGTTTTGAAGATTTTGAATTTCAAAAAGGGGTTCAGTGAAAATGGAAAACTAATTTCAGTTTCAGGTTTTGAAAGCAAATTTTTGATTAGCAACTTTGGACAATTAATAAGTGGCTAATTACTGATCAAATAACTTAACTAACTACACCTTATCAGAGCTCAAGCATCACTCCAATCAATGCAACAAACTTGAACAAAATTCATTTAGGAAAATTGTTTTAATAATTCACCAAATATTGAACTCAATAACTACTTTTCAAAGACTTTAGTCAAAATGGCTAAGTTTATAAACCAGTCATGAATTCAATCTTTGGGCTCAAATTTGAATATGTTTGATTTGGAAACATCATGACTTTTTTATTCTACATTATAAAGCACACTTTGTACTATAAATTTTATTTTATCAAAATTTTACTTTTTTAAGCAAATTCACATATATAAATTCACAAAGTTTCTTAATCATCAATATTGACATTATTTCATGCAACATGTGAAACATAACATATGCAACATATGAAACACCACAATGCAACATTGACATGCTATAATTGCAACATGAAATGCATTTATGACATGGCACTTGATGCTTATGCTTGAAGATGCCCATGATCCTAATTTTAGTTGCTTCTTAACATCTAGGATGTTACATGCAATCCTGATTGTACCTTGTTTAAGTAGCTCCACCAATTCCTTGATCACAACAACATTCGCCTAGCACATAGCTATCTCTGTCATGCAAATATGATAATCTCATACGAATGATAATTCTACTTGAGCAGTTCAATTCACGATGACTGGGTTGAGACCTTAAAAATGTTTGCTGCCACTAGGCTGTATTTTTAAAATGAACCACATCTTTTTTTTGAACTAAAACGAACCACATCTTGGCCGGTAAAAAGGCACATTTTTGGAGTTGCTTATATATAAACACCCTGACATCTATGCTTTTTCAGTAGATGCAATGCATGCTCTGTTATGCTCTGATATTAATTAGTGAACTCACTGAACAAACCTCAGGTTGCAATGGAAATCAGATCCTTGGTCATTTTTGTATGAGGAGCCATAAGCTGAGGGCCTGAGGTTTATGGATTATCAGCCTGTGCAGTTTGGAGCTGCTAACTTATTACTGGGGATTTGCGTCACTGCAAATATTATCATAGGCCCTGTTCGCTTCGCTGAAAAGCCATGGCTGAAAGTACTATTCGCTGATTTGCTGTGAGAGAAAAACACTGTTTCTTCACTGAAACAGTATGGCTCACAAGACAAGCGAACAGGGCCGTAGTGTCATGGACTCGGTGAAGCTGTTACTTTGGTACTCTTGGCTCAGAATCAGTCTGCTAGATATATAGCATGATCTGGTGAAGGCACCGGCCATACAACGTAGTTGCATTTTGTCTACATAATCTGATTCGTCATTATTTGTGTAAAATTGATCTAGTTAGAGGGTATCTAGATGCTAAGCTAGACCCGTTATCATTACTGAAACAATGGATGCAGTTCTTTGTTCTGTTACTTCTTCCATTTATTCTCTTATTATTGTTACTGAACAATGCACTAAAGAATTTGATTGCTGGAATGGATGAAACATGACTGATGTATGTAGGATCTTGGTAGAGGTTTTTCTTTTCTTTTTTTTGTAAATTGTAGAGACACTTCTAGCCAAAAACACGTCACTAATGAGACCTTCATTAGCGACGCTTTTTGGCCATACACGTCACTAATGACTCACATCAGCGACGTGATTTGGCTATACGCGTCACTGATGACTCACATCGCGACGCGTTTTGGCTATACACGTCACTGATGACTCACATCAATGATGTGTTTTAGCTATACATGTTTTTTACATCACTGATGACTGTCTAGACGTGTCCTTAATCTGTTTTTCTAAGATAGTGCATTTTGCATGCAAGTGTTCAATGAAGCGTTGACAATTCGATCTTGATTGAATAACTACTGGATCGGGTTGGTGGTTGGTCCACTACAGCTCCTTTTTTTTTTGGAAATGATCAGGAGGGGACAAAGGGTTTTGGCCCCTCTGTACAAACAAGAAGGGGGAGGGAGAAAAGCCTAAAGACAATAAGGGAACTAGAAAGGAAAGAAAGAAAATGAGCATTTGGACAGCCAACGGCCTAACACTTAGGAAACACTGATTATCCATTCTTGCAACCTTGGGGAGTAGCATTTTTGGCGCGTAATAATAATGCGTCCACCTCACTTAAGAAGAATATATAATTTGCCACCTTAGACAGAGGCATCATCCAGAGGAGAGCCAGCAAAGCTCTTAAACTCTCTAAGTTAGAGTAAGGTTCTAGATTGAGGTTGATGCTCAGCTGAATGGACTCCCAGCAAAGCTTTTGCAAAAGGGCAGCTTATGAATAGATGCTCCACAGTCTCTCCCACAACCGCCTAAAACCACTACTACACTGTTTTTTGTTTTGGTTAGATCCGATCTGTAGAGGTCATTGTCGCAGCTACCTCTAGCCAAGGGCCTCAAGAAATTGCCTAAAAATCAATTTCTTGTGCGGTCACCAGTTAGTACCGTGGCCTGCCTCTAAACATTATCACAAACTAAAAATCAAGCATAAAAGATAGCAGTTTTTTTTAAATTTTGAAAGAAACCCACTAGCAATGAATGGCAGCCCATCCGTCACAAGTCACACTAAAGGGTGTGTCAAATGGTCTACCACTGTAACTATTATAAGATACTATCTTTTTTTTCATTAACTGTCTAGGGATCTTGTATTAAATATCTCATTCACTAAATGATCTTAAATGAAAAAATGGACTATAAGGTTAGATCTTTTAGAGAGCTATAATTTTAATATATGGCATGTCTAATCCAAGGTCTTTGAAAATATTTAAAATTTTAAATTTCGAAATATGAGAACATGACATATTTGGAAAACTAAAGGATTTCTAATAAAAGGTCATCAACTATAAAATTTTAGATTTCGTTGAGCTCTACAACTTTTATATAAAGTTAGCCTTTATCTAGCTTCATCTGAAAAGTTATGAGTTTTTTGTATGAAACCTTTTTTAGAAGCGGGTCATATTACCAACCATATATATGTCTGAAAATCGATTTCTATTAAGCACCATCAGTGTTTCTAACCGTTCTTAAATGCCTGTATTTTTAAAGGCAGTTGGTTGCACCTAGAGATGCAAGTTCAAAATATTTTGGGTCATCAGTCGACCCAAAAACTTGATCAAATGAACTAGAATGTCATTCATGTAATTTAATGGAAGAGGAGAAATGAAATAGAATGGCATTTGACTGTAATTAGTTAGCTGACATAAAAAACACAATTGGGTGCCCACTTGCATCCCTAGTTGCACCAACCACCCATGTTTGAGCTCTGACCCGTATAGGATAAACTCATTGTATAAACGGTATCTTTTAACAAAATTAAAACCTATACATTTTAGTACAGATCCTTTCTTTTCTAAAACATTTTTAGAAAGTGAGCCTACCTCAAGTGGATGGGTTCGAGTCCTACCCTTGCTAGCTTTTTTTTATTTATGTTTACATTAAGAAACAATCCCGTCAGATGGACTTGAAAGAATCTTTTTTATTTTTTTGCTTTGTATAAACAAGCTTTTTTTGGCGTCCATGTTGGCCCTAAATGATGTCAGAATATGTACATTGGATGTTGACCCATTCGCAAATAGTTTAGGTCGTTCTTATTCAGAGACATTTTATTAAGCAACTAGTGCAAAATATGTAGCAAGCTGTAAAATATCAAGGGCAATAATTCAAACTGTGCTCCTAAGTCATAAACACCAGATTAAGAACTAAGATACCAACTAATGTTGTAGAAAAATTGTGTCTGCAGCTTCCTAGGCGCCTAACCGTGATGGGGACTCAACATATTTCTTGATAGATATATACGACAACAACTACCTCTAATCTGATCTACTTAGTATCCTTTTAGGCATTGACGAAATATCTATTTGGAAGCTGCACCAGTCTAGGTCTGCAAAAAATTGCATCACCCCACAAATTACAAGCGAAACGTCTCGGTTCCACGAAATCCACATTCGTAAAAAAAAAACATGGATTTAGGAACCATATTCATGGATTTTATAGAAGTCCACAAAGGATGCTCTGAAAACACTGATTTTGTAACTTCCCGTAGAGTTGGGTATTTATGCTGAAAACGTTGACTAGTTTTACTTGACCATTACTTTCACGTAGTATATTTTTATATATCTTAAATTTATATAACATAATGAAGTAGAAGTATTTGTGTTGAAATCTATTACTTGTTTTATGTGAAAATGATAAAATTCATGTGTGTTGTCAGCATTGTTAGAGGACATCTATTTGGGTAGTAGAGGAGGGAATGGCCCTGTTTGGAACGGATTAAAATCGGATTCTCAGCCACCACACCGCGAGAATAGAAAAAAATTGGATTCTCAAATGTCTCTCAGTATCGATGATTAGTTTTACCATGCAAGACTCACCCACCGCAAAAATGAATCGGGAGTCTGATTTCTCATACCGCGAACTCTTCGACCCCAGCTATGTTACCGTAGCGTGCAGTCACAAAACGCATACCCAATCAGGGCCAATAAATTGTGTATGACCAGTTTGTCATATTGGTAGCTTTTTCTCTCATTTGTTTGTTTCCGTGTTACTGATAGTTATTTTTGTGGGGAGTTGGAGACTGGAGAATTTTGGTTTAGTTTTATT
This sequence comes from Miscanthus floridulus, assembly GCF_019320115.1. Classification (NCBI taxonomy): domain Eukaryota; kingdom Viridiplantae; phylum Streptophyta; class Magnoliopsida; order Poales; family Poaceae; genus Miscanthus; species Miscanthus floridulus. The sequence continues at coordinate 67,156,351 of NC_089583.1, read as the reverse complement.
TGAGCCTCGTCCACTGAATCAGGGATCGAGTATGCACGGGCTAAATGTTGTTGATCTGTCAACTAGTTTTCTTTTCACATACCAAGCGGGAGAGAGACTACGAAGCTAAATTTTGGTGAGATTTGGCTGATTGACACTGAAGTAAATCAACATCTAGTAACGCAAAAAATCGTTAGGTAACAGCATCAATATTTTGAGGAATCGGTACGGCATCGATATTACAGGATGACAAATTGTTGAGCAAACAATGGAATATCACAGGCACACAGCAACATTTCAACAATGAACGTCTTCAAGGTTACAGAAGGAACCAACTCCCAGCTTCCAAGTCTATTTCTATCTTCAAAAGCAGATACGATGTCTCTGTCTCTGTGCTCCCAAATCCCAAGTCCCAACCTCCGAATATGTTCGTTCAATTATTTGCATTCTTAGCGCATTTTTATCGACTGGCTACCATTCAAATGGCATCCTAGTTTTTTTTTTTAAGTCAGAACATATTGCTGGATGCCTTCGAATTCTTTACTTCCAAGTTCTTTAGTGCCATCCAGGACCACGGCTGAATTAAATTAGTACATTTTCTAGGGCCAATTGAAATGTGAGTTTCCTACATTATCTACTTGCACCAGCTATAAGTAATGCACTTGACTCAGCTAACAAGAGCAAAAATATTCAGCAATGGCTGTAGTCTCTTCGGCTCCAGAGGCAGAGGCCCATACGCTCCCTCACATTGCCATCTTCCCGTTCCTTGCCAAAGGCCACACCATCCCGCTCATCCACCTCGCCCACTACCTCCACCGCCACGGCCTCGCGACCGTCACCTTCTTTACCACCGCCGGCAACGCTGGCTTCGTCCAGGAGGGGCTGTCCGGTGCGGACGCGGCCGTCGTCGAGCTCACCTTCCCGACCGACGTCGCAGGCATCCCTCCGGGCGTCGAGAGCGCCGAGGGACTCACGTCCCTGGCCTCCTTCGCCGTCTTCGCCCACGCCACGTCCCTGCTCCTGCCACAGCTCGACGCCTCCCTCGCCGAGATGCAGCCGCCCGCGAGCCTGCTCGTCACCGACCCGTTCATGCACTGGACGAAAGAGGCGGCGGCGAGGCTCGGCATCCCGAAGGTGTCATTCTTCGGCATCTCTGCCTTCGCGCAAGTCATGCGGGAGGTGCGTGTGCGCCACGACCCGTGCGCCACGCTGCGGAACGACGACGTCGACGCCGATGTCCACCCAGCCACCTTCACGGTGCCCGAGTTCCCGCACATCAAGCTCACCTTCGAAGACTTCATGGCGCCCTTCGGCGACCCTGCGTCCATAGCGCCCATGTTGGAGCTCGACAGTAAGCTGGGCAAGGCCATAGAGGAAAGTCAAGGCCTCATCATCAACACCTTCCATGGCCTAGAGGCTCCCTACCTTGATTTCTGGAACCAGCATGTCGGGCCCAAGGCCTGGCCCATCGGGCCCCTCTGCCTAGCCCAACCAACATCAGCTAGGCCCAAAGCCCGGCCCTCTTGGATGGAGTGGCTTGACGACAAGGCGGCGGCTGGTAGAACCGTCCTGTACATCGCTCTTGGGACACTAGCTGCAATCCCAGAGTCACAGTTGAAAGAGGTCGCAAATGGGCTGGAGCGGGCTGAGGTGGACTTTATATGGGCTATTAGGCCTGAGAACATTGACCTCGGTCCGGGTTTTGAAGAGCGTACAAAGGACAGAGGTTTGGTGGTGAGGAAGTGGGTGGATCAGTTGGAGATTCTAAACCATAGCAGCGTACAAGGGTTCTTGAGCCATTGTGGGTGGAACTCGGTACTCGAGAGTGTGGTAGCTGGTGTGCCGTTAGCGGTTTGGCCTATGCATGCTGATCAACCTTTTAATTCGAGGTTTTTAGTCGATGAGCTAAAGATCGCTGTAAGGGTCCATACAAGTGATAGGACAATTAGAGGTTTGGTCACAAGCGAGGAGATTTCGAAAGTGGTGAGGGCTCTCATACTAGGCGAGGAGGGGGTGGAGGCAGCGAAGAGGGTGGTGGAGCTGTCAGCTAGTGCTAAGGAGGCTATGGTAGAAGGAGGACAATCATGGAAATCTTTAAAAGAGATGATAAGTGAGTTCAGCCTGATGAAGCTGAACGGGAATGAAGATGTAAGCAAGGAGGAGAAAGTGGATGCTTAATTAGTGTTTGTTCTAAGTTGTCTATTGTTTATTTTCTTCATAAATAACTGGGTGGAGGAAGAAAAACCATGTTTGGCTATGAACTATGAAGAGAATAATTTCTCTGTGAATGATAGATCTTCCATCCATATTTGAGAAAATATAATTTGTTTTGCATGTGAATCAATTTTTTATGCATATGATTTTTTTTAACCAAGCATATCAATTTTTAGGAATTTCGTTTAAAGATAATTGTTCTTGCCTCAAGATAATAATTAAGTGTGACGCGCAATTCACCTTGAGTCTATGACCTTATTATGGCTTGGATGACATCAGTTGGCAGAAGTAGTTTTGCAGGTGGAAAATAAATTTGCCACTGGTGCAACTCTTTATTTTCGGTAAAGTATACGTTGATAAATCAGCTCACATATCAAATCATTCAAACAGCAATATAATTTCCTCTGTTAAGCTGAGCAAAATGTAGGTCAACATGTTTCGAGAGCAAACAAAAAACTATGCGCCCCAAAAATTTATGTACCCCGCTTGGTGAAATACATATACTCCTACTTAATTTGTGAATGCAAGAATCTCCAACACTTTTCTGTTCATCACCTTTTGTCGCCAACACTGCAGTGCAATATGCTCACCATCTAGTCCAGTGTGATGTCAACGGCGTCCCAATGTACTGCGCCTCTTTTTTATATATATAGAGATAGGAGAGTGAGCCGTTGGAGGAGCTCGCGTCGACAATTATAATCCATCACAACAAGACGCTAGACTAGTCCAAACAATCGCCCATATCTCAGAAAGAAGCGTCATGCAAATAAACAGCACATCCTTCTGGCCCCATATGTAACAGCTAGCATAGTAATTACACTAGTTAGATCTCCCTTCGACCTTGCTGACTCTGTAGATTTTGTAAACAAATTATACTATCCAGGATTGGGCCTGTTCGCTTGGAGGAATTCTGGAGAAATTTGGATGGTTTAGAGAAATATTGGAGGCACTGCTAGCGTCCGGACGTCTGAACAGATGTCCGCGGCTGTGGTTCACATCTGCACCCCCATTTCGCGCGTCCACACAGGGGCCGCGCTGCCCGGACATCGCTCGCCCGCGCCCGCGTTTCGCAAGCCCATGTGGTGGCCCGCGCCGCCCGGACATCGCCCGCGAAGGGACCGGTCGCGCCCCCTCCCGCTTCCCATGCGCATTTCAACATCCAGTAGGCCATTTACTTTTAAAATATCCAGATACAACACTTACAACATACAAAAGAAGACAGACAAAACACTTACAAAAACACTTGAAAATCATTGCAAACATACACAACATCCACATGAAACACTTGCAACATATGTGTAAAACATATGCAACATTCAGATAAATACACTTGTAACATACGTCTGAAAAAAAAAGATGAAACATTGGGAACCGGTGCTTATAGTATACCTGTACAACCATTGCAACATATGCAACATCTCGATCTACTTTTGCAATATCTGTATGAAACACTTGCAATGTACCTCTGAAACATCTAAAACACTTGAAACATATGCTTGCAACATGCGCTTTCAGCGTAGCATCTTCTTGCTGCTGGGGAGAATAGAGGCTCGTCGGCGTGTGGAGTTCACCGGTGTAGAGCTCATCCATGGCGTAAAGCTCGCCGCTCCATGGAGAAGGACACGACGGGTCGCTCCAATGGGGAGAGAGAGATAGAGAGAGGCCATAGGGATGGCCTACTGGTCGTCGCTTGTCGGGGTTATGATACCCCGGGTATCTCAAGGCATCGATTAGATAGCCTCTCGGATGGCCTATGGCGTGCCAGCTAGTATAAGGCCAAGCGATCGTGGCCCAGCTAAGCTAAACGAACTAGGCCGAACGCTAAGGCCGGGGGTTGCCACAATCCCTCCATCTGCCTCAGCCGCACGTCGTACAAGGACTTACAATCACTCCACCGTCCCGGCCCTTGGGAGGAACAGGGGAGATCGAGTCCAGCCAAGCGTGTGCCTACTCTGGAAGGAGCAGGCATGCCGCACTGACCCCGCAAGGACCATAGTCACCTCGGTCCGGTCAGACGCCATCCCTGCGCCACGCAGCAGAGAATAGACAACACCGCCAAGCGATGACGGTAGGTACAGAGAACCACCATCCAAATACGGTCCGACAAGACGTATGTATGATCCCACCCACTATGAGATAGGATCCACGACAATGGCCTTGACTTAGAGGCCATCCAAACCAACACGGGCCACGACCTCGGAGCTCGAGATCGTGGCCACCAACTCCATAAGCAGCAAGACGATCGAAAAGATCCAGGGGCTGCTAACTACTCTTGTACGGTGCCCCCGGACGATCAGAAGGTGATGACGAAGACCACGGCAAAACCACGTCACGCAGGACGGTTGTCGAAACACCGTCGTGCCCACAATATCACTATGACAGGCACTGTGGCACCACGTCACGCCATGCCGCGACGTGGGCACAAGACTAAGACGATAGCCACACCAAGGTGTACAACGTAAGACGACGTTACTTGCAAGCCAAGTTAGTTAGGCCTCCTCCCTCAGGCTCACGACCCTTCGGTCGGGAGAACCCCCCTTCTTTATAACCTGGCTTTGGACTCTATATAAGGGTAGCTAGGACCTCCTTTTGGGGCACTCTCTCTCTCTCTCATTCTGAACCAACCATTCCCATTCTCTCCAGGCTCTCGAAGCTTTCCTTCGGGTAGCCCTTCTCCTAGTTCTAGCTCTCCTATCTCTTCCACTATTCTTGCAACCCATTATAAGAACTTCAGAGTATTCAAGCGAGGAACACGCGCTCGATCATCTCTGAGACTAGACGTAGGGATCCGGTCCTGAACCAGTATAAATCCTCGTGTATTTTCGATACTACTATCGTCTTCCTAGAGAAGTGTGGCATTCATATAAATTTACTAGTTCAGTTTACAAAACATCGACACCGCTGCTGGTACGAGTTGCCGCCGGAAAGGGACAGAAGCGATCGGGAGGACGCGATGTAGAACGGAGACCACGACGGATGGTGAGCGTGGTGGAGAGGGAGAAAGTCGGGCGGCAGCACTCGGGTGCAGTGAAGAAGAAGGATGGTGGTTGGCGGGCGCGGTGGAGAGCGCCGCGGTGGAGCACGGCATCCATTCGAGAGTGGGGTTCGAGAATGGGTGCAGGAATGCGCGCGATTCGGGAGGAAAGTGAGAGCAGAGTTTTTTAAGCAACGTGAGATGGGTGTGGCAGGTGGGCGAGTGACGATGTTGAGCTGTTTGGGCAGGTAGAGGCTCACCAACGCAAGCGTTTGGATGAACGGATGCTCGACCCACAACATTTTTGTACATATATGGATTGTTTGTCGACTAAAGCCAACCTGTTATAAAACATTAAAAGTTGCGCAAAGATTAGGTACAAGGTCCTAATAAAGTAACAGGCACATATGTCCGTGTTAAGTACTTTTTATGTACTTCAGCTCCTATTTTCTATTGCCTCGGTTTCAAAAATAAGTGTTGCTATGGTATCCGCAGTGGTCAATTTTTTTTTTAAATTTGACTAGATTTATATTAAATATTAGCAACATTTGTATCTCCAAATAAATTTATTATGAAAATAAATCCAATGCCCTATCTTATAATACTAATCATGTACTATAAATATTATTAATATTTTCTTGTATATATTATCTTTGTTCCAAAATAAGTGACGTCATGGTATCCGTGTTGGTTAAACTTTTTTAAATTTAACTAGGTTTATAATAAATATTAGCAACATTTATATATCCAAATAAATTTGTTATGAAAATAGATTCAACGATATATCTAATAATACTAATTATATACTATAAATATTAATATTTTTTGTATATATTTTATTAAAGTTTAAAACATTTGACTCTTCGAAAAGCGAAAACGACACTTATTTTTGGAACGGACAGAGTATTGTCATTCTGCTAGAGCTAGCTACCAAAATTATTTGTGGGGCAGACCACAAACTCAGGTAACCAACATTTTAAACACTAAGGGCTCATTTGGATCATCCCCTCTAAATTTTAGATGTCTAAACTTTAGAGCTAAAGTTCTAAATAGGTAGTCTAAAATTAGCTGCCACCTCATATTAGAGTTTTAGACATCCAAATGAGTTAAAGTGCTCTAAAGTTTAGATGCAGGATCAAACAGACTTTTATCTCATTGAAGGGGGTGTTTGGTTTCTCCTCCTAAACTTTAGTCGTTGTCCCATCATATGTTTGACATATGCATGGAGTATTAAATATAGACTAATTATAAAACTAATTGCATAATTTACGACTAATTTATGAAATGAATCTTTTAAGCCTAATTAGTCCATGATTTGATAATGTAGTGCTACGATAAACCTACGCTAATAGCAGATTAATTAGGCTTAATAAATTCATCTTGTGAAGTACTGACGGATTCTATAATTTATTTTTTATTAGTATCAAACATCACGTGCGACACGCTTAAATGACATCGCCTAAAATTTTAATCACCGGATCAAACACCATCTGATACTGCCTCCACGCTAGAATCGGTGCATGCGATGCGAATTTCAAACAAAAATATTAACTAATTTAATTTATTTTAGTCCAGAAAAATCTTTACGAACAGAAAAACCGCGGTTCCCTTCTCGGAAACGGATCGGCCGCCAGCCCTCCACAGTCCACACGCGTGCGGCCCCGAAAAACTCCGCCCAGTCACAGGCGCAGCGCAGCCGTCTCCTCTCCTTTCTTGACCCGCCACTCGCCGCTCGCGGGAATGCCGTCCCAGCCCCCGCCGGGCTCCACCGGCGGAAGCCCCCGGATCCAGGCGTCAGGCTCCACCGGCAGAAGCCCCCGGATCCCGGCGGAGCTCTCCGCTCAGGCCGTCCGCCGCGTAGTGGATTTTTTCAAAATAAATGAAAAACTCCGCCCAGTCACAGCCGCAGCCGTCTCCTCTCCCTTCTTGCCCCGCGGCGCCGCCACTCCGCCGCTCGCGGGAATGCCGTCCCAGCCCGCGCCGGACTCCACCGGCGGAAGCCCCAGGACCCCGGCGCCGGGCTCCACCGGCGGAATCCCCCGGATCCCGGAGCTCTCCGCCCAGGCCGTCCACCGCATCGCGCGGAAATGCGTACGCGCCTCTCACCCTCCCTGTCTCTCATTTTTCGTCTTTGCGCGCTGCGGGTTCCGGTGGACTAATGTGTTCCTTCGCTGCGTCTCTTAGACTACACTCGTCGATTGGTGTCTGGAGAGAGTGGAGGGCGAGGAGGGCAAGATCCGCGTCGCTGGAACCACCTTCACCCCGCAAATGAGCGAACAAATGAGGCATCTCCTCCTCCGCGGTTCCATTTATCGATTTCGTTTTCCCAATTACCCTCCCAAATGCTTGGAAAATTTGATCCCTTTCTTGTCCTCAATTACAGAAATTCAGTAGATCGGGAAGTATGATTTTTTTTGTTTGGCAACTTGAGAAATTAATTGTTAGCAAGAAAAAAAGAAATGCCAAACGATTTCCATTGGTACTCCATATTTGATCTCACGGTGCTGTAGTGTACTATGCAAACAGGAAAGGAGCATCGTCCTCAAAGGGAAACATGAAAGTGGCAGGCCGAGTGTTCAGATCTTCTGCCATTGTGAAGCGCCATGCTTACCTCACAATTGAGTCTGAGGATGGTTACCAGATACAGATAGGCGGCCCCTTGAATATTCCCAAAACACGTGAGAATGGATTTTCTGAAGAGGTAATTGCTATGATTGGTCTCCAGGGACTGGAGTTTCGGAAGGTGCATTGCTACTATGGACAGCTCTGTGCACCAGTTCGTTATATTCTTTTTTGCTTTAATCCTTTAGATACCCATCTAGCTGATCCTAGGTAATTTAATTTCTTTGATTGGCTTAAGAAATGACCAGCAAATTCTCATCTGTATATATATCCATGACTTTATGTAGGTGTGCGAATCCTTTGGGATTGGCTTTCCAATTCTATGGCAAAGGCTTGTTAATCCAAAGATGGTGCCGGATAATGAACATGCACGATCATCATCAGAAACTACTACTGGTCCACCAAGTCCTTCAGTTGAAGATTACATGGCATACTTCTTAAGTGACAGCTTTAGCAGTAAAATCACATATGATTTTGATTTAACAGAGAATGATTTCTACTCATCCGTAGGGTATAGTGGCAACACAGATGGACTTACTACCCAAAGCCCTTCGAACTTACCGGATGATAATGCAGGAAACATAACTGCATCTTTGGGATTATATGGCCTCAGAATGGGTGTGCCTGAGAAACCTTTGGCACCACCTGGAGAAGCATGTAATAGTGGCCAAGAAAGTTATCAGCATGAAAGTACGCAGATAGATGCAAGTAAACCGGAGATAGTTAATCGCTCCATCAGCTCTGTTTCAGTTAGGCAAAGTACAGGTTCCATCAGCTCCAACTCAAAAGTAGATGGCAACATATTGGCACCATCCAAAATTTCGTCAGTTGTGAATGAAGGTTACAGGAGCACAGTAGGTTGTGGTCAGGCTGACGAAGATGCTGATATTCAGCAAGAGAATATGCACAGCTGTTCAAGTGAGCATGGAATGGTTGCTCCTCCCCTTGACTGTACGTTCTCTCAACTAGGAGAACCAGGAATTCCAAAATCTGGGAAAGATTCAGTGAACATTGGGACTACAGATGCATTAGAACTACCAACTGAAGGGATGACTCCAAAGTTCGGAGCTATTCGAGGCTTGGAAGACAGTACTGGCAGGAGATTACGAAGTGGCAAAGTTCTTGAAATGCCATGTGTTGGACCAATGAAGAGGGGCCGCAAGCAGAATAAGATCCAGCAAGAATCTTCGAGTAAACAAATGGTTAATCAAGGAGCTACATCCAATGCGGATCTGACTTCTCATGAAAATGTAGGTTGAATTTTACACCTCGAATATTTCAGTTAACAAAAGTTAATCTAATTTAGTATAATATTCTTTTGACACCCTGTCACCCTGATACTCGTTTTGGCTTGTGATTCGCCCTTTACTCAGATCACAACATTTTTAGCACTCTACTTTTTATTATCTATTATTATGTGCATATCACCATCCATCGTTGTAGGTTTACACAATGTATAATATCCTGTTGCCACACCTTAGTTCCCTGAATAATAATCGGTAAAGATGAGTTGGGTGCTTCACTGATGTCTAAGGGTATGGGTAATATATTATTCCTATAAGTATTAACTTTCAGTAAGCCTTTTAAGAAGGATAATTGGGTAATCAACCGTAATTCTTCATGTTAATAAACCGTTGATGAAATATCTTGTCATGTGGTTATTTTTATATAAAACAATATCTGGGCTTCCTTTGTTGTCCTTTGTAATCTTGCTTCCTATAAAACTTTAGCACAGATGGTGGGACATGCTGAGCGCAGCATGGGGAGATTGTGAAAAAGTAACTCTGTTAAATATGCACCTTATATATGCTTAGCCCAAACTTGTTGGAAGTTCCTGCTTACCCAGCTACCATGTGCAGTAAAATGTAGTCTGTTTGTTACATGTTATGCTTGTTGTACTTTGTTTACATTATGACTAATACTTTACACACCATAGTTACGGGACATAGTGGTATGCCTGTGCATGTTCTGTTAACATTGTACTGATCATCTCCAGTCATATGAAGCTTTGCTGGAATGTTGTCAAGCAATCATGTGACTTGTTGACTCGGCCTATTTGGTAAATCTCATTAGATGACGATAATTGCAGGATTTTTCAGCTGCTGAGGTTGTCGTTGAAGAAAAGCTGGAATCACATGATTCGTGCCGTAAAGGTCAGTTTGATAATCTACAGAATTTCCACTTATTCTTGAGCACTAGTCCTGTCCATCATATCACAAAGGTTGGTTTAGGAGCTAAATGCCACTAACTCTGTTTTCAGTATGTTGTTTTGAACCATGAAAAAGAAGGCTATGTATGTATCGACTCGCAAAAAGTACTAATAACAAACTATTGACAGGACGAGGAAGAACAGCAGAGGGGAAGAGGAAGAGGAAGCGGGAGTAGGCACGTCTCTTACTCGAACTGGGTGTGAAACTTGTGTACTGTTTGTTTGTCAGCTTGAGTAGCTAACTTATGTAGATGGGTCGTGCGTGCCATGGGCAGATGGTGCAGCTAGTTTGTACTCCTTGCCCCTTAGTTACTACCCACGATACTTTTGCGTGGGTTGTTTTTCGCCAGTCATTATCGAGGTAATTTGTAGGGTCGGTAGTGGGGCCGTTCAGGACAGATTTTTGTTTTAAATTCTGGTTTCGGGTGCTGGTGTGTGGAGGCTCCACCCGAACAAATCTACCCTGTTTTCATCCCTAGTAATTTTGCAGGCTAAAACCACCAATAGTGACATCGTTATTTTTCTAAAAAAAATTATCAAGCAGTACATCAAATTAATAATTTCTTACTCATACATACCTACTTTAACAAGGTCGTATTAGTCACTAGCTACAATGCAAACAAATCTTCTTGCACAACTGTAGGGCTTTATGCCATATTCCTTTGTGGTTTTGACGATCAAAATGACAACCCAATAAGTAAGGCTAACATATGTACTAAGATGTGTCAGATGTATTCATGCAAGGGGTCAATAAGTGTGCGAAGTCAAGAGAAGAAACCATGAAGAATCAAGAAGAAGCAGTGGAGGAAGATCACGAAGGAGATAGTGTAGAGAAAGTCTTTGCATAGTATCACCCGGCGGATCATATAGTGATAAATAGAAGGTTGCACGAATTGGTGTAAGACCATGATATGGCCGACTAGAGGAGAGTGAATAGTCGTTTATAAATTAATTAAAGTCCCTTAGCTGAAGTTGGGCTCATATATTTTTTCCAGTGTTATGTTGATAAAGTAAGACCAAGAGTCCAAGTTACATGTGTAGGAGAGAGATCACTTGCTGTTCAAACAAGATCACACTTCTGTTAGACTGTTACTGATTTATTAATCAGAGTTTGGAAGCTACTACCCAGTTGGTCGTTCCAATGTATGCCAACAAGACAACAATTCACTTGCAATGTAGTTTAGCATGCACAAGGTGCTTCCAAACCACCACTTTACCCACCTGTGATCTCACGTACTATTCTTTTTTTTTTTTGATGTGCTATATACTGATGAAGTCAATTTGGTCACAACATAGGAGTACATATTTGTAGTAGCAACAAGCCCAAAAAAACCTTTTCTATATTAAATAGAGAAGAAGTCAGAAAAGGTTGGTATTTCTTTAATTGAGATTGAGAGGATTAACCGGAGGTAAACCACCAGGTCAAATGTAACGGTTGTGGTGTCATCAACATCAATCAGCAAGGGTCCAAGCCATGTCTCCCTCGAAGATCCAGTGGCAGACCTCAATCTGACCAGGTTTTCCACCGAGCGCGACGAACGCCCCGTGATTGGGGCTCCAATCTGACGTGTCGAGATGGCAGATGGCCACGCCATGGTTGATCTTCCGGTTGGAGTCCACGTCCAGGATGTCCAGTCTCCTATAGCCATAACACCCTACTCCCTCCGTCCCAATTTATCTGTCGTTTTCGGTGTTCATGCCACAACTTTGACTCAATTTGTATAAAATATGTGCAATATTTGTGTCTCCAAATAAATTTGTTAAAAAACTAGATTCAAAGATCTTTCCAATGATGCTAATTATGTATCATAAATAATAATACTTTTTAATATATATTTTGTTAAAGTTATTTCTCAGAAAGCGAGAACGACAGATATTCTGAGACGGAGGGAGTAGGTGTTAAGCATGCATTTAGTATTGACATTGCATGAGCACAAGCATCATTGATCATTCATGAGCATGAGCATCTCAAATTGTATCTCTATGAGTGCTTATATCACATGTGTTAGTTATTAAATGCTTTACATATGCTAGGATTTACGTGTGACCAATATATAAAATATTTGTGGGACCCTAGGAGTACCTTAAACATGTTTAGAATGTCACATGGAATAACTTTGGTATTCATGACTTGACCCATTTAGCCTCTAAGTCATGGTTGTAGTGGAGGCTTTTATTTTCAAGTTGCATGTTTGATCAAAGTTGAACTATACCCTAGAGATCTTTCATGGCTGTGCACCATTAAGCAAAGTTGTAGTACTTGACTAGAGTAACAACTTTTATTTTTGGGTCAAGAGCTAATTCAGTGCCTAACATGGTCAAATAGGGCTCACAAGAATCAACAAAATATTGTTTTCATCTTAGAAAAATTCCTACTTTGTTTCAGTTTTGATGTACCCTACTTTGAAACTTTGCAATTTCAAAACTATGGCGAATTAGATGTTACTCCCTAAAGAAAAGTTGTAGTTTACATGTAGCTCTACAACTTTTAGTAATGGACTTTTTGTTAACTCGCCACGGATTAGGAGATAGTGTGGATGAACTTGCGCTGTCAGTCACTGATTTTGGGCATGATGGCTGCGGACGCCGCGCCGTCAGTGGCCGACCGGGGGCAGACCAGGCGTGCCGCGTGGCGGCCGTACACCGGCGTCAGCCTGGCCGGTCAGGCCAGCGCGGAGGGATAAGGCGTGCGCCTCTGCTGCTCGCCCCATTTCACTCTCGCACCCCGCTCTCTCTCGCCCACGCCAGAGCAAAGCGGAGCACCATGTCGCCGTGCCATCGCCGTCGCTCCGCCATGCCCGCTCGCCGCCGTCACAGCTCCACCGCTCGATTTCTCGTGCCAACAGCTCCACCACCTCCACCTCTACCTCCCCAAACCACTACTACCTCACGTCACGCCTTGGTAAGGCCCCATTTTGCCTCACCGCCACCGCGCCATCACCGGAGCGCCGCCGCGCTTTTGGCTCGCCGCGGCTAGCTTACACAGAAGCACCTCCTCTCTCTCTCTCCCTCGTCTGGTCTTCACCGTAGGTCCTAGCATCTAAACCCATCGTCCATTTAGACGCTACCGCTTGGTTGAGCCGGAACGAGTCGTCCCTCTGTGCGTGGTCGCCATGGCCGCCGTGGCACTCGGGCTCGCCGTTGCTGAGCTGGCCTATTGCCTCCATCCTCTCTCGCGCGCCTTAGGTTGAGTAACCATAGACCTAGCAGGTGGCATGACGGAGACCCGCCTCTCGCCGCCGTCTTGCCGGAACGGTGGGAGCACCGTCGTGCTCTGTGCGCCGCTGCACGGACATGCACGCGGTCGAAGTTCACCGCCGCCTCGTTGGAACCCTAACCCACCCTAGCTAGCTTTGTTAGGTTACCGTGAAGCCATGGCATGCCTTGACTGAGCATACCGCGGCCGAAGAACGCTGGCGTACCACCGCGCTGCCTCCGCTGTCCGCCACCGGCGAGGGTGCTCTAGTGCACCGCTTGTCCAACGAAGGGTACCACTGGGTGCGGGGGATCACGGGGAATACAACGGTGAAGAGCTACCATCGGAGACCTCGCTGTCGGTGAGCTATCACCGGTCAAATGTTGTCCTCTGTTCTATTTCGCTGACGGGTGGGTACCATTGACCACGGGGCCCCAGCTGTCAGCCTATGTATGTTTTGATTTTTTGATTTATTTTCAGATTTGAATGTATGTTTCAAAAATTCATATCTCAAGCTAGGAGTGTCCAATTTAGGTGAACTAAATTTTATTGGATTCTTCATGAAGTGTAGTATTTGATAAAAATATGAACTGCACCGTTTCTAGTTTTTTTCTAGGAGAATTAAATAGAGCTAAATAAGTGCTTTTAAATTGTTTGCAATCTTGTAAAATACATAACTTGAGCTAGGGAAGTGATAAAATTGTTATTCCAGTTTTGCTGGTCTTGTGTTGACATGTTCTAGATAGGAAAAAATACTAAACTTCTAGGTCTTTCTATTTATCTTTTAATAAATTGTGTTTTCTGAGGAAATTCATAAGGATAAAAATAAGTAACATATTGCCATGCCAATTTTTGTACAGTGTTAATGGGTTTTATGGAAGCTAAGAAAATATGAAATCTGTTGCTTGATACTTTTCAATAGGCTAAACTATTTTTGCTAAAATAAACCTAAGCAACTTGTCATTTTTGTATAGAGGGCTATACTTATCCAATTGGCATAAAATTTGCACAGTAGACTTTTGGGGTCATATGTATCCTGCTGCAATTGTCTCTGAATTTATGGAGCACTAGAAATATTTATCTCATAAATCACCTTATTATATAAATAAATTAATAAAGGTATCTAAATACATTAGTTTGGCATAAACATAATGTTTTCTGTAGTCCTTGTGATGCATATGATCTGCTAATAATGGTAGTTATGCTTGAAGTTGATTGGTTATAAGCAGCTACTTAATTATTGCTTTATAATTTCACTAGATGGTTGTAGGAGTAGTTTCTGTTGTATTGGTAAATTCATTATGATAATTACATTTCCTGTGAAACTTGTTATTAACAAAGCTGTAGATAACTTACTGAACTTACTTGTGTCAAATTTTCACGGTAATAGACTAAATGGTTTGAGAGTTATATCTGTTAGAAGTCTGTTGTTAGAATTTGCTTGTCTAATGGACAAATCTGGATGATCGAATTGTTTAACCTAGATAGCTATTAAATCATCTTGTGATGACTAAATGAAAGTTATAGGCAATTTTATGAGATTTCTAGAAAGTCCTAGATCACAACAATTGGTTGAGTAAAACTCCAGTTATAATCTAAACTTATAGCTGTTGTGTTGTGGTCCAGAAATGGACTTAGTGTGGATTCTTGAAAATTCTAGACAAGAGATATGCACCTACTCAGTAAATAAGAATTCAACTTGGTTATCATCTAAGTAACTTGATGTAATCATCAGCATAGAATCATTCACGTTCTCATGTCATATCATTCACAATCCTTCTTATGCATCCATGATACTTACTTTATGCATATGCATGCAATAGGTGTAGCGGAAGAAATCACGTTGGTTGAACTCGAAGCCAATCCACAAGAGGAGAACCAGGAAGCTCAGCACCAAGTAGCTCTAGGCAAAGGCGAGCCTGAAGTTGATCATCTCCTAGAGTGCCCTAACCACTAGCCGGCCACGTTTATGAAAGGCAAGCCTCGAAGCATTCTAAGCCGACCACGTTTATAGTGATTTCATCTATATCATTTAAGGACCGGCCGTTGGATGCCCTCTTGTCATATTGAACGCATGCCTCTCACATAGTTGGCTAGATAAGTCATTCCGACCATGAAGCCGAGTAGCTCAACTCAGGCTAGGGGTACGAGCAGTTAAAGTGCGTACCATGGAGGTAGTAAGGATGTGCGGAGAGCCAATGGTGTGAGTCTAAGGGCGGGTTCGAGTCTCAAGCTTCTTGGCAGATTGGTAGTATCTTTGAGGGTGCGGAGCTGGTCTTACCCGTGATTTGGACCTGAGTTGTACCAAAGGTGACCCGATACGACCCTGATGGGGGAGTATGGGTGTGTGTTAGGAATAATTCCCCAGTTGGGTAGGAATCGATTCGAATCGCCGTCTCTCCCGGATAGTGAGAACTTGACATGAGCCCCCTTCGTCGTAGTAATTGATGAAAGTGTTGGTTATGTGGGTTATGAAAATGCTCAACTTGATATGGTTACTATTGTGATACTTTAATGGTACACAACATGTTCGGCATATGATATATGCTAATCTAGAATGGGACATGAATAATAAACTTGTTATTTTAATGTTAAAAGATACTAGATAAATATTGGCTTCTAGGCAAAGGATGTCAACCAGCTTCACTTATAAGCCTTGCATGATCCTTGATGTCTCTTATTTTTGGTTTATGATGGGTAAGTCTAGCTAAGTACCTTCTCATACTTAGGGTTTATTTTCCTATTGTTGCAGATAACGTGATGTACCACGGCTACTATAAGCACTACTTTGCTCCTACAGTGATGAGGAATAGGACCATGGGCATGGCCATTCTATATATCATCTCACCCTTGTGCTTTTGTTGGAGATGACTGTGAAAACTGGCTATGTATATAAACTACTGTTGATGTCGTTCTGAACTATGTTGCTTCCGCTATTGTTAAACTGGTGTTGTAATAACTATGTTGGAACTCCGATGTATGACAAACTATTTGTGAACTTGTTGTAACATGTGGCTTGTATGTTAAATCATGTACGATCTTGACTTGTATGTTGGTTGATTCGAGATCCTTCGTGATACTCGATGGACTACCGGATTTATATGGGCTCAAGTGTGATGGTTTGACTGCCTCGGTGGTTGCTATTGTACTTGTGCTCTTATAAATTGGACGATTCTATTACAGTTGGCATCAGAGCAGGATTCAACACTAAACTTGTCACATGTGTAATTGAACCAAAGGTTTTTATTTTATAAACTTAATTTCTACAACAGTAGTAATAAGTTTAGAGTGTTGAAGATTGAACTTAAAACTATAGTGTGCCAGTGGTCATCTCCCTTATGCCCAGTTAAGGACTTTTAGGTGGCTATTTAAGTACTAACACGGGGGGGGGGGGGGGTTTACTTTCGTCGTCCATATGGCATGCTATTGTGTGGATGTCACTCACTTGAGTGGTAATGTATGGATCAAATGCCTCTACGCTAGGTAACATGGTAAGTTGATGAGTGGCACGACCGCAAGAAGTGAGCGTGTGGTCGGGGAAAGCTAGCTGTGATACGGTTGTATATGCATGCTTGCATGTGTGTATGGTGCGTATTTAATTATGGATAGTCTAATTGATCATCGGGTAGCTTTGATACAGAAGTATATATATGGGATATATACATATATATATATATATATATATGGAAGTATTTAGTTTACTGCTTTCATATATATCTTGCTATCCTTGATATTCAACTTAGAGCCTAGATTTACCTTTCTGTACATATAACTGTTGGGTTGGGCTGAAATGAATCTTCTGTAGGTACACTAACAACGAAACGTGTAACTCGTTTAATTATGATTATATTGAGAGAACGTATGTATGCCACTGCGTATGTCGTTAGGATTTATTTCTCTAAGTTTGTGAGGACGTACGGAACGAGCATACATCATGATACATCATTCATCCATGTCATTGCATTATTCCTCCCCCTTATAAGATCTTATTGTTAAGTAACTCTTTTCTATAATCATGTGTCTGACTAAATTGTAACATTTGCTATAGATGGCAGCCCCAGGAGCCCCTGTTGCAAGCGACAACTTTTTGGCACCGTTTGGGACTCCCACTTTACTGTGGAGGGTACTGCACTCTATCGGGTATGCTAAACCGCCTCGCTATTTTTGGAGCGAAGTGGTAACTGTGGGACAACGATGGTACGACGTGCGGATTACTGTCACCGCCTGTGTGAACAACCCTCAGTGGCAAGGATGGAGTATCGAGTCAGATGGACAGACCCCTTGGGAGGGTGCCCAAGTGGCCGCTTTTGAAGTTCTCAGCAAAATCTGTTAGGAATTTGGTGATGAGCTTGTCATTGGGCTCGTTGGATCTTTCCCTCGAGTGGATGCATCATAGACCGCTTGGACCCAGCCAGGTGATAATGCTTTGGTAAGAGACCGGGATGAAAGAGCAGGAAGTAGTAATGCTGCCATGAGTGCCATGTATGCAATTATAAAGATGTTTTACTCTCACTAGGATAGTTACATCAGTTGTATGCAAGAGCTCCATAGAGCACAGACTGCATAGTGCAGGATGCAAGGACATGTGCGTAGGCACCAAAGGGTAGTTAGAGCAGCTCCGCATGAGATAGGTAATTATATGACAGCCTTGGAAGCTCATCGGGGACAATTTGTCCATGCTGTTGCCGAAAGAGATGCAGCTAGGGCTGAGTTACATGACGTCCATGCTAAAAAGGACGAGGTCATTCACCTTGCTAAGACTAGGGAGGTAGCTAGGATCAGGATTGTGTTCCAAGTTGCTAGGCAGGCAACAGAGTTTGATCGTAGAGAGCAAGAACTCATACGCCAGATTGAGGAGCTTTAGCTAGATGTTCATCGTCTCAATAACATGGTGAACCTAATTCTTCCTCTAGCTCTAGTAGTGGAAGAAGTTCCCAATGTGTTGCTTGCTGAGGACGATGGCATGGAGGTGGACGCTAAGGATGAGCCTAAAGAGGAGGAGATTGAGCCTTTTGAGAATGACCACGGTGATGGTGTGTCCGACATCGACAGCAACCACCCTGAGGAGTAGCTTAGCTATAATATCTAGCTAGATGCGATAGCTCTCTATCTTCGATCCTTATGTAACAAACTCATAATGTAGGTTTTAATTTCATGATGTACCCCTTTGATGTTATTGGAACCATGCATGTAATATGTGTGGTGATTGCACTTTTTAATGAATTCCTAGTTGTTTTTGGCAAGAAAATTTTGGCATGTACAAAACACGTTGCGAGTACGATAAGTGGTCCTATTGATGATGTTATGTTGTGGAAATGAATTATTGTGCCTCTGTGTTTTTGTATGAATTTGAGATTCTCTCTAGTAATTAAAGTATGGCATGATTATACAATTCTTCTGCAATCTCATGACATCATCTAATAATCACTTATTGTTGCAATTTTGCAGATGACTCACACTCGCAGAGGGGCCGGTACCAGTCATGAGGGTGATGATGATCTCTCACCACCACCGTACCCCACGCTAGTAGAAATGATGGCCCAGCTCCTAGAGACCCAACGGTCTATGGGGGAAGTACTACATGGGCTTACGCAGAACACCAGTCGTGGATGGGGACGAGACCAACACCAGGGACCTGAACCAAATCAGTACAGTGAATTCAAGCACTTTTTGGACACTAAACCTACTATCTTTAAGGAGACAGAGGAGCCATTGCAAGCCGATGAATGGCTCAATACCATTGAGAAGAAGTTTTGTCTCTTGAGAGTTACAGACCATATGAAGGCTGAATATGCCTCACATCAGTTGCATGGTCCAACATGCATTTGGTGGACTCATTACATGTCTACCCTCCCTACTAATGTTCAGTTTACATGGAATGAGTTCAAGGCTGCTTTCAAGGGCATCATATTCCCCTAGGTCTTATGAGCATGAAACATACAGAGTTTATGAGGCTTACTCAGGGCACCAAAAGTCTCACTGAGTATTTGCATGCCTTCAACAACCTCTCTAGGTATGCGCCTGAGTTTGTGAATACCGATGCTAAGAAGATTGCAAGTTTCAAGAGAGGACTAGGTCCAAAGTTGATGAGGACTCTAGCAAATAACAAGAGTGAGACTTACAATGAATTTGTGAGTGATGCGCTCACACAAGAGAATCATAATAATATTTATGCTGCATCCAAGAGCCGCAAGAGGGCCTTTGAAGCCGATGCATCTCAGCAGAGAGCTCTAGTGGTGGCAAGAACCCAATACCGCCCACCTGCTCCAAAATACCGGCCACCTCAGAAGAAGGCCTAGCCAAGCCAAGCAAATAAAGGGTATCGTCGGGCATACTCTATTGCTCTATCACCTAAGGGTGGTGCAGGACAAGGCAACTCGAAGGCTCCACCTAACAATCAACCATGTTTCAGTTGCAACAAGACTGGTCATTAGGAGAGGGAGTGCCCTTACCCTAAGAAGAACAATCAGAAGCCAGCAACTGCAAATGCACGCCCGGGGTATGTGCATTACACCACCATGGAAGAGATTTCCTCTAGTGAGGTTGTCACAGCTGGTATGTTTCTTATGAACCATTACCCTACAGTTGTTCTATTTGATTCTAGGGCTTCACATTCATTCATGAGTCCAACATTTGCATCCAAGTATGATCAGAAAAAATTTGTAGTAGACAAAGGTGGTTATTGTATAAGTGCAGCCGGGAATAACATTTCTACCTATCATATAGTTAAAGATGTACTTATCCAAATAAGTGAATGAGAGTATACTGCAAATTTAGTGATATTACCGGGATTGGGTATAGATGTGATCTTGGGTATGAAATGGATGAAGTACCATGGTGTCCTCATCGATACATCGACTAGAACCATTATGTTGAGAGACCCTAGGAATAACGATGCTTTTCTAGTACCCCTTTCTAGGGAGTTTGATCTCCAAAATGTGGCCAATGCTATCCAGCCTGTGGCCCTTGCTGATATTCCTGTAGTATGTGAATTTTTGGATGTCTTTCCTAATGAATTGCCCGGGTTACCACCCGACAGGGATATAGAGTTAAAGATTGAGTTAATCCCAGGTACAACACCCATCTCCTAAAGACCTTATACAATGCCGCCAAATGAGTTAGGAGAATTGAAGATCAAATTGCAAGAGCTCTTAGAAAAGGGTCTCATTCACCCTAGTTCATCACCATGGGGTTGTCCAGCCATATTTGTGAAAAAAAGTTCAAGTCTTTGCGTATGTGTGTGGATTATCGACCACTCAATGCTATTACTATCAAGAACAAATATCCTTTGCCTCACATTGATATCTTATTTGATCAATTGGCAAAAGCAAAAGTGTTCTCTAAGATTGATTTAAGATCAGGTTATCACCCAATCAAGATCAGGCCTGAGGACATACCTAAGATGGCTTTTCCCACTAGGTATGGCCTTATGAGTATTTAGTCATGTCCTTTGGGTTGACCAATGCTCCTGCCTATTTTATGTATTTAATGAACTCGGTATTCATGCCTGAGCTTGATAAGTTTGTGGTCGTATTTATCGATGATATCTTGATCTATTCTGAGAATGTGTAGGAGATCACGCAGAGCACTTGAGAGTGGTGTTGTCTAGGCTGAGAGAGCATAAGTTATATGCTAAATTTAGTAAATGTGAATTCTGGTTGAGGAAAGTACCTTTCCTAGGCTATGTTTTATCTGAAGATGGAATCTCGGTGGACCCATCCAAGGTGCAAGAGGTTCTTGATTGGAAAGCCCCAACCTTCGTTCATGAGGTTTGGAGTTTTCTTGGCTTAGCAGGATATTACCGTCCGATTATTCCGGATTTCTCCAAAATTGCTAAGCCCATGACTAGATTGCTTCAGAAGGATGAGAAATTTGTATGGACACCGGAGTGTGAGGCAGCTTTTCACACTTTACGAACATTGCTAACTACTTCTCTTGTTTTAGCATAGCCTGACATTGAGAAATCGTTTGATGTGTTTTGCGATGCATCGGGTACTGGTTTGGGGTGTGTTCTAATGCAGGAAGGCCGAGTCATTGCTTATGCCTCGCGGCAACTGAGAAAGCTTGAAGTCCATTATCCAACCCATGATTTAGAATTAGCAGTAGTTGTCCATGCTCTTAAATTTTGGAGACATTACCTGCTTGGTAATGTTTGCCATATCTACACCAATCACAAGAGCCTCAAGTACATTTTTGCCAACCTGAATTGAACATGAGGCAGAGAAGATAGTTGAAATTGATCAAGGATTACAACCTAGAAGTACATTATCATCTAGGAAAAGCCAATGTGGTTGCAGACGCCTTAAGCCAAAAGTATCAGTGTAATCCCTTGTTGGAAGATGGTTTCAACTTATTGCATCCGGCAGTCTTACACAATATCACTGTTAGTTGCTCTCTTGAGTCTAAAATCATTGAGCTCCAAAAGATCGATGAGGGCATATTCCATATCAAAAGAAAGATGAAAAAGGAAGAAATCAAACATTTTTTTGCTATATGTGAGGGGTGTGCTGTGGTTTAAGGATCGGCTTGTAGTGCCGAAAGATAGAGAATTGAGAAACCAAATTCTAGAGGAAGCACACTCTTCCAATTTGTCCATTCATCTAGGTAGCAGTAAAATGTACCAAGATCTAAAAACATGCTTCTAGTGGACAAAAATGAAGAAAGAAATTGCAACATTTGTTGCTAGATGTGATAATTGCTGTCGGGTCAAGGCCATCCATTTGAAGCCGGCTGGACTACTTCAGCCACTGTCTATCCCAAGTTGGAAATGGGATGACATCAGTATGGATTTTATAGTTGGGCTTCCAACCATTGAAAAGGGTCATGATTCTATATGGGTAATTGTTGATTGCTTGACTAAATCTGCACATTTCATCCCTGTTAAGGAAAGATATCGACCCCATCAGTATGTAGAGTTGTACATTGACCAAATCGTATGATTGCATGGTGTGCCTAAAAGCATTGTGTCAGATCGAGGACCATAGTTTGTTAATCATTTTTTGGAACATCTACATAAGTAGCTAGGTACCCAATTAATCCATAGCTCTGCTTACCACCCTCAGATAGCTGGTCAGACTAAGCGAGTGAATCCGATTCTAGAGGATATGTTGAGAGCTTGTGTGATTTCTTCTATGGGTTCATGAGAGAAATGGCTATCTTTGGCCGAATTCTCCTACAACAATAGCTATCAAGAAAGCATTAAGATGGCTCCTTTTGAAGCTTTGTATGGTCGAAAGTGTAGGACTCCTCTAAATTGGATTGAGCCTGGTGAAAGAAGATATTATGGAATTGACTTTGTCAAAGAAGCTGAAGAACAAGTTTGAAATATTCAACAACATATTGAAGCTGCTCAATCGAGACAAAAGAGTTATGCAGATAAAAGGAGAAGTCCCATTGCATTTGAAGTTGGGGATTTTGTATATCTGAAGGTGTCTCCCATGAAAAAAGTGTAAAGGTTTGGTGTGAAGCGAAAGCTTGCACCTAGATATGTAGGCCCATACAAGATCATTGGACGAAGGGGACCAGTAGCCTACAAACTCTAGTTACCTCCAGAAATGAGAGCTATATTCAATGTTTTCCATGTCTCCCAACTCAAGAAATGTCTTCGTGTGCCCAAAGAAGCTATTGAACCCGCTAGTGTAAGATCCAGTCGGATTTAACCTATGAAGAAAGACCTATTCGAGTACTTGAGACAATGGACAGAGTGACCCATAACAAAGTCATTAAATTCTACAAGGTGGTATGGAATAACCATAGTGAGCAAGACGCTACGTGGGAGCGAGAGGATTATCTTCGTGAGGTCTATCCGGTTTTCTACAAGAGGTGGTTAGTAGTGCAAATCTCGGGATGAGATTTCTTTATGGGGGGAAGGTATATAACACCCTAGGTGTTAAGCATGCATTTAACATTGGCATTGCATGAGCACAAGCATCATTGATCATTCATGAGCATGAGCATCTCAAATTGTATCTCTATGAGTGCTTATATCATATGTGTTTGTTATTAAATGCTTTACATATGCTAGGATTTACATGTGACCAATGTATAAAATGTTTGTGGGACCCTAGGAGTACCTTAAACATGTTTAGAATGTCACATGGAACAACTTTGGTATTCATGACTTGGACCCATTTGGCCTCAAGTCATGGTTGTAGTGTAGGCTTTCATTTTCAAGTTGCATGTTTGACCTAAGTCGAACTATACCCTAGAGACCTTGCATGGTTGTGCACCCTTAAGCAAAGTTGTAGTACTTGACTAGAGTAACAACTTTTATTTTTGGGTCAAGAGCTAGTTCAGTGCCTAACATGACCAAATAGGGCTCACAAGAATCAACAAAATATTGTTTTCAACTTAGAAAAATTTGCTAAGTCATGAACTGAGTTTCAGTTTCTATGTACCCTACTTTGAAGCTTTGCAATTTGAAAACTATGGCGAATTAGATGTTACTCCCTAAAGCAAAGTTGTAGTTTACATGTAGCTCTATAACTTTTAGTAATGGAGTTTTTGTTAACTTGCCATAGATTAGGAGATAGAGGTGGATGAATTTGCGCTGTTAGTCACTAATTTTGGGCCTGATGGCCGCGGATGCCGTGCCGTCAGTGACCGACCGGGGGCAGACCAGGCATGCCGCATGGTGATCGTATGCCAGCATCATCTCGGCCAGTCAGGACAGCGTGGAGGGATAAGGCTCGTGCCTCAGCTACTCGCACCATTTCACTCTCGCACCCCGCTCTCTCTCACCCACACCAGAGCAAAGCGGAGCACCGCGCTGCCGCGCCATTGCCGTCACTCCACCGTGCCCACTCGTCGCCGTCACAACTCCACCACTCGATTTCTTGCGCCAACAGCTCCGCCACCTCCTCCTCTACCTCCTAGAACCACTACTACCTCACGTCATGCCTTGGTAAGACCCTATTTCACCTCGTCGCCACCGCGCCATCACCAAAGAGCCACCACGCTTTCGGCTCACCATGGCCAGGTTACACAAAAGCACCTTTGCTCTCTCTCTCCCTTATCTAGTCTTCACCTTAGGTCCTAGCATCTAAACCCATCGTCCATTTAGACGCTACCAACTGGTTGCGCCGAAATGCGTCACTGCTCTGCGCGCGGTCGCCATGGCTACCGTGGCACTCGGGCTCGCCGTTGCCAAGCTGGCCTATCGCCTCCATCCTCTCTCGCGCACCTTAGGTTGACTAACCCTAGACCTAGCAGGTGGCATGACGGAGACCCACCTCTCGCCGCCGTCTAGCTGAAATGGTGGGAGCACCGCCGTGCTCCATGCGTCGCCGCATGGACATGCACGCGGTCGGAGTTCACCACTGCCTCGTCGGAACCCTAACCCACTCTAGCAAGCTTCGTTAGGTTACCATGAAGCCGTGGTATGCCTTGATTGAGCACACCATGGCCAAAGAACACTGGTGTACCGCCGTGCTACCTCCACCGTCCACCATCACTGCCGCCAAGGGTGCTCCAGTGCACCGCCGGTCCAATGAGGGGTACCACTAGGTGCGGGGGATCACGGGGAATGCAACGGTGAAGATGCTACCACTGGAGACCTCGCCGTCGGTGAGCTATCGCCGGTCAAACACTGTCCTTTGTTCTGTTTCGCTGACGGTTGGGTCCCATTGACCGCGGGCCCCCAGCTGTCAGCTTGTGTATGTTTTAATTTTCTGATTTATTTTCTAGATTTGAATGTATGTTTCAAAAATTATATCTCAAGCTAGGAGTGTCCAATTTTGGTGAACCAAATTTTGTTGGATTCTTCATGAAGTGTAGTATTTGATAAAAATATGAAATGCACTGTTTCTAGTAGAAAGCGAGAACGACAGATATTCTGAGACGGAGGGAGTAGGTGTTAAGCATGCATTTAGTATTGACATTGCATGAGCACAAGCATCATTGATCATTCATGAGCATGAGCATCTCAAATTGTATCTCTATGAGTGCTTATATCACATGTGTTAGTTATTAAATGCTTTACATATGCTAGGATTTACGTGTGACCAATATATAAAATATTTGTGGGACCCTAGGAGTACCTTAAACATGTTTAGAATGTCACATGGAATAACTTTGGTATTCATGACTTGACCCATTTAGCCTCTAAGTCATGGTTGTAGTGGAGGCTTTTATTTTCAAGTTGCATGTTTGATCAAAGTTGAACTATACCCTAGAGATCTTTCATGGCTGTGCACCATTAAGCAAAGTTGTAGTACTTGACTAGAGTAACAACTTTTATTTTTGGGTCAAGAGCTAATTCAGTGCCTAACATGGTCAAATAGGGCTCACAAGAATCAACAAAATATTGTTTTCATCTTAGAAAAATTCCTACTTTGTTTCAGTTTTGATGTACCCTACTTTGAAACTTTGCAATTTCAAAACTATGGCGAATTAGATGTTACTCCCTAAAGAAAAGTTGTAGTTTACATGTAGCTCTACAACTTTTAGTAATGGACTTTTTGTTAACTCGCCACGGATTAGGAGATAGTGTGGATGAACTTGCGCTGTCAGTCACTGATTTTGGGCATGATGGCTGCGGACGCCGCGCCGTCAGTGGCCGACCGGGGGCAGACCAGGCGTGCCGCGTGGCGGCCGTACACCGGCGTCAGCCTGGCCGGTCAGGCCAGCGCGGAGGGATAAGGCGTGCGCCTCTGCTGCTCGCCCCATTTCACTCTCGCACCCCGCTCTCTCTCGCCCACGCCAGAGCAAAGCGGAGCACCATGTCGCCGTGCCATCGCCGTCGCTCCGCCATGCCCGCTCGCCGCCGTCACAGCTCCACCGCTCGATTTCTCGTGCCAACAGCTCCACCACCTCCACCTCTACCTCCCCAAACCACTACTACCTCACGTCACGCCTTGGTAAGGCCCCATTTTGCCTCACCGCCACCGCGCCATCACCGGAGCGCCGCCGCGCTTTTGGCTCGCCGCGGCTAGCTTACACAGAAGCACCTCCTCTCTCTCTCTCCCTCGTCTGGTCTTCACCGTAGGTCCTAGCATCTAAACCCATCGTCCATTTAGACGCTACCGCTTGGTTGAGCCGGAACGAGTCGTCCCTCTGTGCGTGGTCGCCATGGCCGCCGTGGCACTCGGGCTCGCCGTTGCTGAGCTGGCCTATTGCCTCCATCCTCTCTCGCGCGCCTTAGGTTGAGTAACCATAGACCTAGCAGGTGGCATGACGGAGACCCGCCTCTCGCCGCCGTCTTGCCGGAACGGTGGGAGCACCGTCGTGCTCTGTGCGCCGCTGCACGGACATGCACGCGGTCGAAGTTCACCGCCGCCTCGTTGGAACCCTAACCCACCCTAGCTAGCTTTGTTAGGTTACCGTGAAGCCATGGCATGCCTTGACTGAGCATACCGCGGCCGAAGAACGCTGGCGTACCACCGCGCTGCCTCCGCTGTCCGCCACCGGCGAGGGTGCTCTAGTGCACCGCTTGTCCAACGAAGGGTACCACTGGGTGCGGGGGATCACGGGGAATACAACGGTGAAGAGCTACCATCGGAGACCTCGCTGTCGGTGAGCTATCACCGGTCAAATGTTGTCCTCTGTTCTATTTCGCTGACGGGTGGGTACCATTGACCACGGGGCCCCAGCTGTCAGCCTATGTATGTTTTGATTTTTTGATTTATTTTCAGATTTGAATGTATGTTTCAAAAATTCATATCTCAAGCTAGGAGTGTCCAATTTAGGTGAACTAAATTTTATTGGATTCTTCATGAAGTGTAGTATTTGATAAAAATATGAACTGCACCGTTTCTAGTTTTTTTCTAGGAGAATTAAATAGAGCTAAATAAGTGCTTTTAAATTGTTTGCAATCTTGTAAAATACATAACTTGAGCTAGGGAAGTGATAAAATTGTTATTCCAGTTTTGCTGGTCTTGTGTTGACATGTTCTAGATAGGAAAAAATACTAAACTTCTAGGTCTTTCTATTTATCTTTTAATAAATTGTGTTTTCTGAGGAAATTCATAAGGATAAAAATAAGTAACATATTGCCATGCCAATTTTTGTACAGTGTTAATGGGTTTTATGGAAGCTAAGAAAATATGAAATCTGTTGCTTGATACTTTTCAATAGGCTAAACTATTTTTGCTAAAATAAACCTAAGCAACTTGTCATTTTTGTATAGAGGGCTATACTTATCCAATTGGCATAAAATTTGCACAGTAGACTTTTGGGGTCATATGTATCCTGCTGCAATTGTCTCTGAATTTATGGAGCACTAGAAATATTTATCTCATAAATCACCTTATTATATAAATAAATTAATAAAGGTATCTAAATACATTAGTTTGGCATAAACATAATGTTTTCTGTAGTCCTTGTGATGCATATGATCTGCTAATAATGGTAGTTATGCTTGAAGTTGATTGGTTATAAGCAGCTACTTAATTATTGCTTTATAATTTCACTAGATGGTTGTAGGAGTAGTTTCTGTTGTATTGGTAAATTCATTATGATAATTACATTTCCTGTGAAACTTGTTATTAACAAAGCTGTAGATAACTTACTGAACTTACTTGTGTCAAATTTTCACGGTAATAGACTAAATGGTTTGAGAGTTATATCTGTTAGAAGTCTGTTGTTAGAATTTGCTTGTCTAATGGACAAATCTGGATGATCGAATTGTTTAACCTAGATAGCTATTAAATCATCTTGTGATGACTAAATGAAAGTTATAGGCAATTTTATGAGATTTCTAGAAAGTCCTAGATCACAACAATTGGTTGAGTAAAACTCCAGTTATAATCTAAACTTATAGCTGTTGTGTTGTGGTCCAGAAATGGACTTAGTGTGGATTCTTGAAAATTCTAGACAAGAGATATGCACCTACTCAGTAAATAAGAATTCAACTTGGTTATCATCTAAGTAACTTGATGTAATCATCAGCATAGAATCATTCACGTTCTCATGTCATATCATTCACAATCCTTCTTATGCATCCATGATACTTACTTTATGCATATGCATGCAATAGGTGTAGCGGAAGAAATCACGTTGGTTGAACTCGAAGCCAATCCACAAGAGGAGAACCAGGAAGCTCAGCACCAAGTAGCTCTAGGCAAAGGCGAGCCTGAAGTTGATCATCTCCTAGAGTGCCCTAACCACTAGCCGGCCACGTTTATGAAAGGCAAGCCTCGAAGCATTCTAAGCCGACCACGTTTATAGTGATTTCATCTATATCATTTAAGGACCGGCCGTTGGATGCCCTCTTGTCATATTGAACGCATGCCTCTCACATAGTTGGCTAGATAAGTCATTCCGACCATGAAGCCGAGTAGCTCAACTCAGGCTAGGGGTACGAGCAGTTAAAGTGCGTACCATGGAGGTAGTAAGGATGTGCGGAGAGCCAATGGTGTGAGTCTAAGGGCGGGTTCGAGTCTCAAGCTTCTTGGCAGATTGGTAGTATCTTTGAGGGTGCGGAGCTGGTCTTACCCGTGATTTGGACCTGAGTTGTACCAAAGGTGACCCGATACGACCCTGATGGGGGAGTATGGGTGTGTGTTAGGAATAATTCCCCAGTTGGGTAGGAATCGATTCGAATCGCCGTCTCTCCCGGATAGTGAGAACTTGACATGAGCCCCCTTCGTCGTAGTAATTGATGAAAGTGTTGGTTATGTGGGTTATGAAAATGCTCAACTTGATATGGTTACTATTGTGATACTTTAATGGTACACAACATGTTCGGCATATGATATATGCTAATCTAGAATGGGACATGAATAATAAACTTGTTATTTTAATGTTAAAAGATACTAGATAAATATTGGCTTCTAGGCAAAGGATGTCAACCAGCTTCACTTATAAGCCTTGCATGATCCTTGATGTCTCTTATTTTTGGTTTATGATGGGTAAGTCTAGCTAAGTACCTTCTCATACTTAGGGTTTATTTTCCTATTGTTGCAGATAACGTGATGTACCACGGCTACTATAAGCACTACTTTGCTCCTACAGTGATGAGGAATAGGACCATGGGCATGGCCATTCTATATATCATCTCACCCTTGTGCTTTTGTTGGAGATGACTGTGAAAACTGGCTATGTATATAAACTACTGTTGATGTCGTTCTGAACTATGTTGCTTCCGCTATTGTTAAACTGGTGTTGTAATAACTATGTTGGAACTCCGATGTATGACAAACTATTTGTGAACTTGTTGTAACATGTGGCTTGTATGTTAAATCATGTACGATCTTGACTTGTATGTTGGTTGATTCGAGATCCTTCGTGATACTCGATGGACTACCGGATTTATATGGGCTCAAGTGTGATGGTTTGACTGCCTCGGTGGTTGCTATTGTACTTGTGCTCTTATAAATTGGACGATTCTATTACAGTTGGCATCAGAGCAGGATTCAACACTAAACTTGTCACATGTGTAATTGAACCAAAGGTTTTTATTTTATAAACTTAATTTCTACAACAGTAGTAATAAGTTTAGAGTGTTGAAGATTGAACTTAAAACTATAGTGTGCCAGTGGTCATCTCCCTTATGCCCAGTTAAGGACTTTTAGGTGGCTATTTAAGTACTAACACGGGGGGGGGGGGGGGTTTACTTTCGTCGTCCATATGGCATGCTATTGTGTGGATGTCACTCACTTGAGTGGTAATGTATGGATCAAATGCCTCTACGCTAGGTAACATGGTAAGTTGATGAGTGGCACGACCGCAAGAAGTGAGCGTGTGGTCGGGGAAAGCTAGCTGTGATACGGTTGTATATGCATGCTTGCATGTGTGTATGGTGCGTATTTAATTATGGATAGTCTAATTGATCATCGGGTAGCTTTGATACAGAAGTATATATATGGGATATATACATATATATATATATATATATATGGAAGTATTTAGTTTACTGCTTTCATATATATCTTGCTATCCTTGATATTCAACTTAGAGCCTAGATTTACCTTTCTGTACATATAACTGTTGGGTTGGGCTGAAATGAATCTTCTGTAGGTACACTAACAACGAAACGTGTAACTCGTTTAATTATGATTATATTGAGAGAACGTATGTATGCCACTGCGTATGTCGTTAGGATTTATTTCTCTAAGTTTGTGAGGACGTACGGAACGAGCATACATCATGATACATCATTCATCCATGTCATTGCATTATTCCTCCCCCTTATAAGATCTTATTGTTAAGTAACTCTTTTCTATAATCATGTGTCTGACTAAATTGTAACATTTGCTATAGATGGCAGCCCCAGGAGCCCCTGTTGCAAGCGACAACTTTTTGGCACCGTTTGGGACTCCCACTTTACTGTGGAGGGTACTGCACTCTATCGGGTATGCTAAACCGCCTCGCTATTTTTGGAGCGAAGTGGTAACTGTGGGACAACGATGGTACGACGTGCGGATTACTGTCACCGCCTGTGTGAACAACCCTCAGTGGCAAGGATGGAGTATCGAGTCAGATGGACAGACCCCTTGGGAGGGTGCCCAAGTGGCCGCTTTTGAAGTTCTCAGCAAAATCTGTTAGGAATTTGGTGATGAGCTTGTCATTGGGCTCGTTGGATCTTTCCCTCGAGTGGATGCATCATAGACCGCTTGGACCCAGCCAGGTGATAATGCTTTGGTAAGAGACCGGGATGAAAGAGCAGGAAGTAGTAATGCTGCCATGAGTGCCATGTATGCAATTATAAAGATGTTTTACTCTCACTAGGATAGTTACATCAGTTGTATGCAAGAGCTCCATAGAGCACAGACTGCATAGTGCAGGATGCAAGGACATGTGCGTAGGCACCAAAGGGTAGTTAGAGCAGCTCCGCATGAGATAGGTAATTATATGACAGCCTTGGAAGCTCATCGGGGACAATTTGTCCATGCTGTTGCCGAAAGAGATGCAGCTAGGGCTGAGTTACATGACGTCCATGCTAAAAAGGACGAGGTCATTCACCTTGCTAAGACTAGGGAGGTAGCTAGGATCAGGATTGTGTTCCAAGTTGCTAGGCAGGCAACAGAGTTTGATCGTAGAGAGCAAGAACTCATACGCCAGATTGAGGAGCTTTAGCTAGATGTTCATCGTCTCAATAACATGGTGAACCTAATTCTTCCTCTAGCTCTAGTAGTGGAAGAAGTTCCCAATGTGTTGCTTGCTGAGGACGATGGCATGGAGGTGGACGCTAAGGATGAGCCTAAAGAGGAGGAGATTGAGCCTTTTGAGAATGACCACGGTGATGGTGTGTCCGACATCGACAGCAACCACCCTGAGGAGTAGCTTAGCTATAATATCTAGCTAGATGCGATAGCTCTCTATCTTCGATCCTTATGTAACAAACTCATAATGTAGGTTTTAATTTCATGATGTACCCCTTTGATGTTATTGGAACCATGCATGTAATATGTGTGGTGATTGCACTTTTTAATGAATTCCTAGTTGTTTTTGGCAAGAAAATTTTGGCATGTACAAAACACGTTGCGAGTACGATAAGTGGTCCTATTGATGATGTTATGTTGTGGAAATGAATTATTGTGCCTCTGTGTTTTTGTATGAATTTGAGATTCTCTCTAGTAATTAAAGTATGGCATGATTATACAATTCTTCTGCAATCTCATGACATCATCTAATAATCACTTATTGTTGCAATTTTGCAGATGACTCACACTCGCAGAGGGGCCGGTACCAGTCATGAGGGTGATGATGATCTCTCACCACCACCGTACCCCACGCTAGTAGAAATGATGGCCCAGCTCCTAGAGACCCAACGGTCTATGGGGGAAGTACTACATGGGCTTACGCAGAACACCAGTCGTGGATGGGGACGAGACCAACACCAGGGACCTGAACCAAATCAGTACAGTGAATTCAAGCACTTTTTGGACACTAAACCTACTATCTTTAAGGAGACAGAGGAGCCATTGCAAGCCGATGAATGGCTCAATACCATTGAGAAGAAGTT
Source organism: Miscanthus floridulus (assembly GCF_019320115.1). Taxonomy (NCBI): domain Eukaryota; kingdom Viridiplantae; phylum Streptophyta; class Magnoliopsida; order Poales; family Poaceae; genus Miscanthus; species Miscanthus floridulus. Next base: position 67,124,253 of record NC_089583.1, on the reverse strand, counting down.
TTGTCTCTTGAGAGTTACAGACCATATGAAGGCTGAATATGCCTCACATCAGTTGCATGGTCCAACATGCATTTGGTGGACTCATTACATGTCTACCCTCCCTACTAATGTTCAGTTTACATGGAATGAGTTCAAGGCTGCTTTCAAGGGCATCATATTCCCCTAGGTCTTATGAGCATGAAACATACAGAGTTTATGAGGCTTACTCAGGGCACCAAAAGTCTCACTGAGTATTTGCATGCCTTCAACAACCTCTCTAGGTATGCGCCTGAGTTTGTGAATACCGATGCTAAGAAGATTGCAAGTTTCAAGAGAGGACTAGGTCCAAAGTTGATGAGGACTCTAGCAAATAACAAGAGTGAGACTTACAATGAATTTGTGAGTGATGCGCTCACACAAGAGAATCATAATAATATTTATGCTGCATCCAAGAGCCGCAAGAGGGCCTTTGAAGCCGATGCATCTCAGCAGAGAGCTCTAGTGGTGGCAAGAACCCAATACCGCCCACCTGCTCCAAAATACCGGCCACCTCAGAAGAAGGCCTAGCCAAGCCAAGCAAATAAAGGGTATCGTCGGGCATACTCTATTGCTCTATCACCTAAGGGTGGTGCAGGACAAGGCAACTCGAAGGCTCCACCTAACAATCAACCATGTTTCAGTTGCAACAAGACTGGTCATTAGGAGAGGGAGTGCCCTTACCCTAAGAAGAACAATCAGAAGCCAGCAACTGCAAATGCACGCCCGGGGTATGTGCATTACACCACCATGGAAGAGATTTCCTCTAGTGAGGTTGTCACAGCTGGTATGTTTCTTATGAACCATTACCCTACAGTTGTTCTATTTGATTCTAGGGCTTCACATTCATTCATGAGTCCAACATTTGCATCCAAGTATGATCAGAAAAAATTTGTAGTAGACAAAGGTGGTTATTGTATAAGTGCAGCCGGGAATAACATTTCTACCTATCATATAGTTAAAGATGTACTTATCCAAATAAGTGAATGAGAGTATACTGCAAATTTAGTGATATTACCGGGATTGGGTATAGATGTGATCTTGGGTATGAAATGGATGAAGTACCATGGTGTCCTCATCGATACATCGACTAGAACCATTATGTTGAGAGACCCTAGGAATAACGATGCTTTTCTAGTACCCCTTTCTAGGGAGTTTGATCTCCAAAATGTGGCCAATGCTATCCAGCCTGTGGCCCTTGCTGATATTCCTGTAGTATGTGAATTTTTGGATGTCTTTCCTAATGAATTGCCCGGGTTACCACCCGACAGGGATATAGAGTTAAAGATTGAGTTAATCCCAGGTACAACACCCATCTCCTAAAGACCTTATACAATGCCGCCAAATGAGTTAGGAGAATTGAAGATCAAATTGCAAGAGCTCTTAGAAAAGGGTCTCATTCACCCTAGTTCATCACCATGGGGTTGTCCAGCCATATTTGTGAAAAAAAGTTCAAGTCTTTGCGTATGTGTGTGGATTATCGACCACTCAATGCTATTACTATCAAGAACAAATATCCTTTGCCTCACATTGATATCTTATTTGATCAATTGGCAAAAGCAAAAGTGTTCTCTAAGATTGATTTAAGATCAGGTTATCACCCAATCAAGATCAGGCCTGAGGACATACCTAAGATGGCTTTTCCCACTAGGTATGGCCTTATGAGTATTTAGTCATGTCCTTTGGGTTGACCAATGCTCCTGCCTATTTTATGTATTTAATGAACTCGGTATTCATGCCTGAGCTTGATAAGTTTGTGGTCGTATTTATCGATGATATCTTGATCTATTCTGAGAATGTGTAGGAGATCACGCAGAGCACTTGAGAGTGGTGTTGTCTAGGCTGAGAGAGCATAAGTTATATGCTAAATTTAGTAAATGTGAATTCTGGTTGAGGAAAGTACCTTTCCTAGGCTATGTTTTATCTGAAGATGGAATCTCGGTGGACCCATCCAAGGTGCAAGAGGTTCTTGATTGGAAAGCCCCAACCTTCGTTCATGAGGTTTGGAGTTTTCTTGGCTTAGCAGGATATTACCGTCCGATTATTCCGGATTTCTCCAAAATTGCTAAGCCCATGACTAGATTGCTTCAGAAGGATGAGAAATTTGTATGGACACCGGAGTGTGAGGCAGCTTTTCACACTTTACGAACATTGCTAACTACTTCTCTTGTTTTAGCATAGCCTGACATTGAGAAATCGTTTGATGTGTTTTGCGATGCATCGGGTACTGGTTTGGGGTGTGTTCTAATGCAGGAAGGCCGAGTCATTGCTTATGCCTCGCGGCAACTGAGAAAGCTTGAAGTCCATTATCCAACCCATGATTTAGAATTAGCAGTAGTTGTCCATGCTCTTAAATTTTGGAGACATTACCTGCTTGGTAATGTTTGCCATATCTACACCAATCACAAGAGCCTCAAGTACATTTTTGCCAACCTGAATTGAACATGAGGCAGAGAAGATAGTTGAAATTGATCAAGGATTACAACCTAGAAGTACATTATCATCTAGGAAAAGCCAATGTGGTTGCAGACGCCTTAAGCCAAAAGTATCAGTGTAATCCCTTGTTGGAAGATGGTTTCAACTTATTGCATCCGGCAGTCTTACACAATATCACTGTTAGTTGCTCTCTTGAGTCTAAAATCATTGAGCTCCAAAAGATCGATGAGGGCATATTCCATATCAAAAGAAAGATGAAAAAGGAAGAAATCAAACATTTTTTTGCTATATGTGAGGGGTGTGCTGTGGTTTAAGGATCGGCTTGTAGTGCCGAAAGATAGAGAATTGAGAAACCAAATTCTAGAGGAAGCACACTCTTCCAATTTGTCCATTCATCTAGGTAGCAGTAAAATGTACCAAGATCTAAAAACATGCTTCTAGTGGACAAAAATGAAGAAAGAAATTGCAACATTTGTTGCTAGATGTGATAATTGCTGTCGGGTCAAGGCCATCCATTTGAAGCCGGCTGGACTACTTCAGCCACTGTCTATCCCAAGTTGGAAATGGGATGACATCAGTATGGATTTTATAGTTGGGCTTCCAACCATTGAAAAGGGTCATGATTCTATATGGGTAATTGTTGATTGCTTGACTAAATCTGCACATTTCATCCCTGTTAAGGAAAGATATCGACCCCATCAGTATGTAGAGTTGTACATTGACCAAATCGTATGATTGCATGGTGTGCCTAAAAGCATTGTGTCAGATCGAGGACCATAGTTTGTTAATCATTTTTTGGAACATCTACATAAGTAGCTAGGTACCCAATTAATCCATAGCTCTGCTTACCACCCTCAGATAGCTGGTCAGACTAAGCGAGTGAATCCGATTCTAGAGGATATGTTGAGAGCTTGTGTGATTTCTTCTATGGGTTCATGAGAGAAATGGCTATCTTTGGCCGAATTCTCCTACAACAATAGCTATCAAGAAAGCATTAAGATGGCTCCTTTTGAAGCTTTGTATGGTCGAAAGTGTAGGACTCCTCTAAATTGGATTGAGCCTGGTGAAAGAAGATATTATGGAATTGACTTTGTCAAAGAAGCTGAAGAACAAGTTTGAAATATTCAACAACATATTGAAGCTGCTCAATCGAGACAAAAGAGTTATGCAGATAAAAGGAGAAGTCCCATTGCATTTGAAGTTGGGGATTTTGTATATCTGAAGGTGTCTCCCATGAAAAAAGTGTAAAGGTTTGGTGTGAAGCGAAAGCTTGCACCTAGATATGTAGGCCCATACAAGATCATTGGACGAAGGGGACCAGTAGCCTACAAACTCTAGTTACCTCCAGAAATGAGAGCTATATTCAATGTTTTCCATGTCTCCCAACTCAAGAAATGTCTTCGTGTGCCCAAAGAAGCTATTGAACCCGCTAGTGTAAGATCCAGTCGGATTTAACCTATGAAGAAAGACCTATTCGAGTACTTGAGACAATGGACAGAGTGACCCATAACAAAGTCATTAAATTCTACAAGGTGGTATGGAATAACCATAGTGAGCAAGACGCTACGTGGGAGCGAGAGGATTATCTTCGTGAGGTCTATCCGGTTTTCTACAAGAGGTGGTTAGTAGTGCAAATCTCGGGATGAGATTTCTTTATGGGGGGAAGGTATATAACACCCTAGGTGTTAAGCATGCATTTAACATTGGCATTGCATGAGCACAAGCATCATTGATCATTCATGAGCATGAGCATCTCAAATTGTATCTCTATGAGTGCTTATATCATATGTGTTTGTTATTAAATGCTTTACATATGCTAGGATTTACATGTGACCAATGTATAAAATGTTTGTGGGACCCTAGGAGTACCTTAAACATGTTTAGAATGTCACATGGAACAACTTTGGTATTCATGACTTGGACCCATTTGGCCTCAAGTCATGGTTGTAGTGTAGGCTTTCATTTTCAAGTTGCATGTTTGACCTAAGTCGAACTATACCCTAGAGACCTTGCATGGTTGTGCACCCTTAAGCAAAGTTGTAGTACTTGACTAGAGTAACAACTTTTATTTTTGGGTCAAGAGCTAGTTCAGTGCCTAACATGACCAAATAGGGCTCACAAGAATCAACAAAATATTGTTTTCAACTTAGAAAAATTTGCTAAGTCATGAACTGAGTTTCAGTTTCTATGTACCCTACTTTGAAGCTTTGCAATTTGAAAACTATGGCGAATTAGATGTTACTCCCTAAAGCAAAGTTGTAGTTTACATGTAGCTCTATAACTTTTAGTAATGGAGTTTTTGTTAACTTGCCATAGATTAGGAGATAGAGGTGGATGAATTTGCGCTGTTAGTCACTAATTTTGGGCCTGATGGCCGCGGATGCCGTGCCGTCAGTGACCGACCGGGGGCAGACCAGGCATGCCGCATGGTGATCGTATGCCAGCATCATCTCGGCCAGTCAGGACAGCGTGGAGGGATAAGGCTCGTGCCTCAGCTACTCGCACCATTTCACTCTCGCACCCCGCTCTCTCTCACCCACACCAGAGCAAAGCGGAGCACCGCGCTGCCGCGCCATTGCCGTCACTCCACCGTGCCCACTCGTCGCCGTCACAACTCCACCACTCGATTTCTTGCGCCAACAGCTCCGCCACCTCCTCCTCTACCTCCTAGAACCACTACTACCTCACGTCATGCCTTGGTAAGACCCTATTTCACCTCGTCGCCACCGCGCCATCACCAAAGAGCCACCACGCTTTCGGCTCACCATGGCCAGGTTACACAAAAGCACCTTTGCTCTCTCTCTCCCTTATCTAGTCTTCACCTTAGGTCCTAGCATCTAAACCCATCGTCCATTTAGACGCTACCAACTGGTTGCGCCGAAATGCGTCACTGCTCTGCGCGCGGTCGCCATGGCTACCGTGGCACTCGGGCTCGCCGTTGCCAAGCTGGCCTATCGCCTCCATCCTCTCTCGCGCACCTTAGGTTGACTAACCCTAGACCTAGCAGGTGGCATGACGGAGACCCACCTCTCGCCGCCGTCTAGCTGAAATGGTGGGAGCACCGCCGTGCTCCATGCGTCGCCGCATGGACATGCACGCGGTCGGAGTTCACCACTGCCTCGTCGGAACCCTAACCCACTCTAGCAAGCTTCGTTAGGTTACCATGAAGCCGTGGTATGCCTTGATTGAGCACACCATGGCCAAAGAACACTGGTGTACCGCCGTGCTACCTCCACCGTCCACCATCACTGCCGCCAAGGGTGCTCCAGTGCACCGCCGGTCCAATGAGGGGTACCACTAGGTGCGGGGGATCACGGGGAATGCAACGGTGAAGATGCTACCACTGGAGACCTCGCCGTCGGTGAGCTATCGCCGGTCAAACACTGTCCTTTGTTCTGTTTCGCTGACGGTTGGGTCCCATTGACCGCGGGCCCCCAGCTGTCAGCTTGTGTATGTTTTAATTTTCTGATTTATTTTCTAGATTTGAATGTATGTTTCAAAAATTATATCTCAAGCTAGGAGTGTCCAATTTTGGTGAACCAAATTTTGTTGGATTCTTCATGAAGTGTAGTATTTGATAAAAATATGAAATGCACTGTTTCTAGTATTTTTTGGGAGAATTAAATAGAGCTAAATAAGTGCTTTTAAATTGTTTACAATCTTGTAAAATACATAACTTGAGCTAGGGAAGTGATAACATTGTGATTCTAGTTTTGCTGGTCTTGTGTTGACATGCTCTTGATAGGAAAAATACTAAACTTGTAGTAAACTTGATTGGAGTAAGGTCTTTCTATTTATCTTTTAATAAATGGTGTTTTTGAGGAAATTCATAAGAATAAAAATAAGTAACATATTGCCATGCCCATTTTTGTACAGTGTTAATGGGTTTTATGGAATCTAAGAAAATATGAAATATGTTACTTGACACTTTTCAATAGGCTAAACTATTTTTGCTAAAATAAACCTAAGCAATTTGTCATTTATGTATAGAGGGCTATACTTATCCAATTGGCATGAAATTTGCACAGTAGACTTTTGGGTCATATGTATCCTACTACAATTGTCTCTGAATTTATGGAGCACAAGAAATTTTTATCTCATAAATCACCTTATTATATATAGAAATTAACAAAGGTATCTAAATACATTAGTTTGGCATAAACATAATATTTTATGTAGTCCTTGTGATGCATATGATCTGCTGATTATGGTAGTTGTGCTTGAAGTTCATTGGTTATAAGCATCTACTTAATTATTGCTTTGTAATTTCGCTAGATGGCTGTAGGAGTAGTTTCTGTTGTATTGGTAAATTCATGATGATAATTACATTTCCTGTGAAACTTGTTATTAACAAAGGTGTAGATAACTTACTGATCTTGCTTGTGTCAATTTTTTATGGTAATATACTAAGTGGTTTGAGAGTTATATCTATTAGAAGTCTGCTATTAGAATTTGCTTGTCTACTGGATCAATCTGGATGATCGAATTGTTTAACCTAGATAGCTATTAAATCATCTTGTGATGACTAAATAAAAGTTATAGACAATTTTATGAGCTTTCCATAAAGTCCTAGATCACAACAATTGATTGAGTAAAACTCCAGTTATAATCTAAATTTATAGTTGTTGTGTTGTGCTCCAGAAATGGACTTAGTGTGGATTCTTGAAAATTCTAGACAAGAGATATGCACCTACTTAGTTAATAAGAATTCAACTTGATTATCATCTAAGTAACTTGATGTAATCATCGGCATAGAATCTTTCATGTTCTTATGTCATATCATTCACAATCCTTCTTATGCATCCATGATACTTACTTTATGCATATGCATGCAATAGGTGCAGTGGAAGAAATCATGTTGGTTGAACTCGAAGTTAATCCACAAGAGAACTAGAAAGCTCAGCACCAAGAAAGTCTAGGCGAAGGTGAGCATGAAGTTGATCACCTCCAAGAGTGCCCTAACCACCAGTCGACCATGTTTATGAAAGGCAAGCCCCGGAGCATTCTAAGTCTCCCATGTTTTACAAAATATTGAGTCCTTTATGTTTGATACATTAGGTTATAAGAGTTGATTAGAACCACTTGTTGCATATACTTTCCTTGTCCAGAAATATCTATCTTGAATCCTATGTAGGTATATGATCGAACTTCATGCTTAGCCATGCTTAGATCGGTAGAAGTCGGGTGATTTCCTGTCACCTGCAAGCTATAGGTGGTGACTTGATCACGGTTGGCTATATTGTGCTGTCGTGGAACATAACCTGGTGATGTTGAATAATTGGAGACCAGGTGGAATCTTATATGTTAGGTGTGGTGACATATAGTGATTCTGTCTATGTCGTTTAAGGACTAGCCGTTGGAGGCCCTCTTGTCATGTTGAACGCATGCCTCTCACATAGTTGGCTGGATAAGTCATTCCGACCGCGAAGCCGAGTAGCTCAACTCAGGTTGGGGACACGAGCAGTTAAAGTGCGTACCATGGAGGCAGTAAGGATGTGCAGAGAGCTAATGACGTGAGTCCAAGGGCAGGTTCGAGTCCTGAGCTTCCTAGCAGATTGGTAGTATCTTTGAGGGTGCGGCGCTAGTCTTACCCATGATTTGGACCTAAGTTGTACCAAAGGTGACCCGATGCGACCCTGATGGGGGGGAGTATGGGTGTGTGTTAGAAATAATTTCCTAGCTGGGTAGGAATCGATTCGAATTGTCGTCTCTCCCGGATAGTGAGAACTTGACATGAGCCCCCTTCATCGTAGTAATTGATGAAACTGTTGGTTATGTGGGTTATGAAAATGCTCAACTTGATATGGTTACTATTGTGATGCTTTAATGGCACACATGTTCGACATAGGATATATGCTAATCTAGAATGGGATAGGAAAAATAAACTTGTTATTTCAATGTTAAAAGATACTAGATAAATATTAGCTTGTAGGCAAAGGATGTTTCAACCAGCTCCACTTATAAGCCTTGCATGATCCTTGGTGTCTCTTATTTTTTGTTTATGACGGGTAAGTCTAGCTGAGTACCTTCTCGTACTCAGGGTTTATTTCCCTATTATTGCAGATAACATGATACACCATGGCTACTATAAGCACTGCTTTGCTCCTGCAGTGGATGAGGAATAGGACCATGGGCATGGTCATTCTATATATCATCTCACCCTTGTCTTTTTGTTGGAGATGACTGTGAAAACTAGCTATGTATCTAAAATTACTGTTGATGTCATCTCACCTTTGCTAGATGTGATGTGCAAGGATTAGAGATAGTTTTAGTTGAAGTTCTGTCATTTTTTTTGAAAAAATTTAAATTTGTTTAAATTTGGTTCGAAATTTTTGAAATTTCTGAAATATCGCATTTATCGGCAAGTGACGATTTTTTTTCTACCGGTATCGAGCCCAATTTTCCTTATGGTCTTCCATTTGAGCTAGCAAGTCTTCATAGTTCAAATCCAGCAAAGGGCCATCTATCTCTCTAAGTAGACAAAGCTCATATTACCATACAAAATATGTGTGGGCTGAGTATTAACAGAAATCTGAGCAAACTGAAATCGTAGACAAAGCTCATATTACCATACAAAATATTTAGAACCTCACTAAACAAGTGTGGGCTGTGCACAAAGTAAATCAGGATATGGTGTAAAACACATGCAGCAAGGATGGCAATATATATACAATGATGCACAAGACACATAGACAAAGCTCATTACAATACAAAATTATGTGCTGGATAATGTAAAACCACTAGAAAATGATCAAATGTCATGCAAAACCATTGCAGTGCACCTCCATTGCAAAATCATATGCAAGCTCACCTGTTTTACTCCTCACAATATCGCCGGCTCCACCGGAGTAGCTATCGCGCCCGCCACCAAGTACCTTGCTGCAATGTTGCCGCTCCGTCGCAGCCGTTCTGTCTTGCCCACCAATGGCATTGGCATCTGGTTCTTCTATCCTCGGCATGGCGTTGTGATGATGTTTTGGACCTAAAGATTGACATCAAAAGAAAGTTTTCTAATTAATCATACCATGTGAGAACTTATCATTTTTGTATTAGTTTATTATTCAAGTAACAGGAATCCATTGATACTTCTACTAGACAACACCTGAACCATAGAACACAGTAAACATATAGACACTGGTAGAGAACAGAGCTTTACTCCTGGTGGGGAACCTCCTCTAGTCCTGGTTCCCCACCCGGGAGCAAGCATCCGGGACTAAAGGGGGGTCCTTTAGTCCCGGGTCAAGAACCAGGACTAAAGGAGGACCTTTAGTCCCGGTTCGTATCACCAACCGGGACTAAAGGTGTCTCCTGACATGCCACAATGGCCGACACCTTTAGTCCCGGTTGGTAATACGAACCGGGACTAAAGGTTTTATTCCTTTTTTCTTTTCTTTTCTTTTCAAAATAGGTTTTCGAAGTCGTATTGTACGCTGCTAATTATACATTTATACGCGCGTATATTATGTTTCGGTTTAAGCACAATGAACATATTAAATCACACAATTCAAGCATAGAAAATATATATAACAAGTTTTCTCTCATCCTCTAGCTTGGCTTCCATGGCAGTGTTGGGTCAAAGTAGAACTCGCCCTTGGAATCGATGACCTGCTCATTAAAAAATCCAGCTATAGACTCTTGAATTGCTTTGATTTGGTCTTGCCGTATGACCTTTTCCTCCAACCATCGAGTCTACAGGTTTGAATTAAAGGAAAATAAATTAATATATGTACATATATATATATAAAGACATAGTAACACAATCAATAATAATAATTAAATGAATATATAGTGTATTTTTAACGTACTTTGAGTCTCTCTGTAGGAGTTCTTTGGGAGACCACCTTGATAAACTTGCAAACATAGTAACCACAGTAGTTGTTCCCCTGTTCCTGCCTCAGACACCACTTTACGAGAAAAAGATTTGTCATCTAATCTGGTGATCCGGTGAAAGCTATATGTTTAATTAATAAAGATGATGTGATTCAGGGGACTTACTTTCAAAGGGATTACATTCAGTGGTGCTTTGCATTTTTCCATGTGTTGCTTCTCAATAAAGGTTTTTCAAACACTGCCCAATAAAAAATTTGCCACGTCATCAGATATAGTTAATCATCATGTTTGTGTGTATATAGTTGCTAGAGATCCCGAAATTACCTCTGGATAATATCTATCATATCTTGGTAGTCTTGTTGTGGTTTTCTCATCGAGTCATAGATTATCAAGTGACTTTTCACCAGATCGATGTCCATCAATATCCAGTGATTGCTGCATGTGTTTATAGGATATAACGCATAACACTCATTAATTAACTAGAATCAACATATGAGCCATTAAGGATGATCGACATTATTAACACTCACTTAAAGTTATAGGGAAAGAGTATATCCTTCTTGTGGCGTTGGTTCACTAAGAAGTTCATGAGGTTACTCTCTGACTCAGACTTCCAATTAGTCTTTGGAGTAATTGGGTCTTTGAATACTATATGGGGATCAACAAAACCAATTTCATTGCAGCCTTCCTTTCTGAGCTCTGTCATTGTAAATCTACATATATATAGTACTTGTTAGGATAATTTATATGCATATACACACATATGATGAGTTTAATAATAGATCGAAAGAATTATTACTTACAGGCAATAGCAGCTAATGATAACTTTGTCCAGAGAGGTCAGGTGGCATAGTTGATGAAATTCTGCAAAGTCAACATACATAACATCATCGCCACGGAACCAATGTTCGTCTCTAATTCTGACACCAACGCAGAAGTCTCCACCGGTAGACGCCTGCATGTATCACTTGTTTAGCAGGTACATTTGCATCCCCAGATCAGATAAGGCTTGAGGGTTGTATAGACTCTGGCCTAGTACAAATTTTTTCTTCCAAATATCAACCTCCGCTGCACTCTCAATGTTTCCATCACCAAACATCTGGTAAAGGTCGAGACCAGTCTCATCAATAAATTCACCAAGGTGATCCAAATCGACATCCGGAGGTATGTTTGCCTGATGCATTAATCCTAAATTCGAACCATATTCATTACCAACAACTAGCGAGGGGACTGATTGGTGCGCTTGTTGTCCGAGTTGGGCAACTCCTTTCCCTACCCGCTTCTTTTTCTATGCCGCCTCAATTGACTTGGTGAGAGTGCGGTCATAGTCCGATAACGTTGATTTGGATGGCTTATGAGATTCCCGCTGTTGTTGCTGGTAAGAAGCCACCCTTTTTCTTAGAATATCTGGAGCTACGAAGAAGTATGGTTTCTCTGGGTTTCTCCTTGCTTCTTGATTCTTTTTAAGTTTGTCATAGAATCTAGACATATCTTTTTTATATGCATCAGTTCCTTCTTCCTTCTCTTCAGATATTATTTTGGGAATAGCCCTTGGTTTCATGGTGGCTTTCTTTGCAGGCGGGGACTGGTTCTTTGTTTGAGGGGCTAGCCTCTTGCTAGGCTTCTTGGTAGGCGGGGGCGGGGGAGGCATTGGAGACCTCCTTGGAGGTGGCGGCTGCGGCGTTGGAGACCTCCTTGGAGATGGTGTGGATGCAGCCTCGCCTTCCAACACAATGTCATCGTATAGAGCACTATAATAATCTGGCGATTGAACAATTGGATTTAGGTTGGGGGAGGATCTGCTACAAAAAAAGGAATGACATATTATTATGAGCAGATTGTTAATTATTTAAGCCAATACAAATTAATGATGTAGTGTTTTCATCTACACGTACCTATGGTGAGGTAGTTCAGGAGGAGGTGGAGCCGACATCCCTGGAATGATGATGTAGCGCTTGCGCCATAGAATGAATGTCTTCTCCGCTTCTCCTAGAGTCTTCTCACCATCACCTCTAGGAATGTCAAGAGGTAAATCACTAAAACCTTTTTCAGCTTTATCTACCGAGATGGTAGCATATCCTTTTTGGATTATATTCCCATGAATCCTTGGTGTCTTGGTTCGGTCGATAGGATTAACAAGACCGATAGCCACCTTGATTGTGGAATTCCCCTTCGGAATGTGTAGCTCACACGTTGTACAAGGTTCAGTGACGTCATCCATAGGGAAGCGCAGTCCTGTGTCCCCTTGATTTGGTATCTTCGTGGAAGCGCAGCTGCTTTTCAACTGAACAGATTGGCTAATGTTGATTCCTGGCTCTGATGCCTGCTTGCTTGCACTCACTGCTATTTGCACTTGCCTTCTGATTTCCTCCTGCATTCTCGCTTCAAGGTTTTTTTCCCGCTCCTGTGCTTCATGCACCGCTTTCTCCAACCTCTGGAGCCGCTGTGCCTCTTCTTCCTTCTTTCTCTGGCGGCTTCTGTAGGAAGGTCTGTCCTGAGGGAATCCATGCTCCCACGAGACACTTCCTTTGCCTCTAGTTCAGCCACCATGTTCAATAGTCCCGATGGCGTATGTCAGCTCATCCTTCTCTCTATTGGGCCTGAACGCACCACTAGCAGTAGCTCTCTGAGCATAAAACAATCTTTCTGCTGCTTCTTGCAGTCTTGCGCCATAAACGCACTTCCCTGTCTCCTGGTCTAGTGTTCCCCCATGAGTGAAAAACCAATTCTTTGCACGTTCTCCCCAGTTGAGTGATTCTGGTCTGATACCCTTGGCAAGAAGGTCTGCTTCCATTTTGTTCCACTTCTTAATGGCAGTCGGGTAGCCACCTGATCCCAAGTTATGGTGGTATGTCTTCTGTTGGGCATTATGTTGGTTCTTTATCACCCGACTCACACCCTCTTCCAAAGTCTTGTACTGTACAAACTCATCCCAATAGGGCCTCTGCTTTGAGATCGGGCCTAGGACAGTAAAATCTGGTGCTATGTTCTTCTTGTCATACGTCGTGTATAGGTGTTTCTTCCAAGTCTAAAACTGGGTGGCCATCTTCTTCATTGCCCAATCCCTAACTCGCTCCTTCAATTCATCACCATCAATTATATCATCATAACCATCTGTTTGGAGCGTGAAATGTACCAAGACATCTTTCCAAATTAACGTCTTGTCACGATCGGAGACAAAACTGATATGAGGAGCATTGGTCTTCTTCTTCCATTCACGGGTACTAATTAGGAGCTGGTCCCGTACAAGGTAACCATAGTGGTGCACAAATTTCATTTTATTCGGCCCCCCGGTTCTCCTGTATCCACATTGAACTCCAAGATGATTAAGCGGCCCTCCAATAGCTTTTTGGGACCTCGAACATTTTTACTCTTCGTTGTAGTTGTTGATGTCGATCCAGAGGGCTACAAAACATAAACATTATTTTTAATGTCATGAGCACACATAAGACATATGATAATATATATAGCTAATAATAAAAAATATATACTTGGCCAATATGTTGTTGCTCATTTTGTTCAAGAGCTAAGTACTGACTCTCGTCATCTGCATCCTCTTGCACGTTATTTTTAGCACCATCATCGCCGGCAACTTGAGTGCCAGTGTTGATCAAATTCATCATCAACTCCTCCTCATCCATGTTTCTTGGGTCGGCCATCTAGCTTCAAAAAACAAAACCAATATATAGTACGTCAAATCTTTGCTTACATGCGTAAAATCTACGAACAATATGCATTATTAAATCTTGCCCCTCGGTCACGGACGCAATTCACCACACTAGGGCGAACTGCATCGGTACTAGGGCAAATTAGGGCTATACATAAACGCCCGAGGGCGAATTGCGTTGGTGACTAGGGCAAACCACGTCGGTGACATCAACAGCGTGGTTCGCCCTGGTGTGATTGTTTAGCGTTAACGATAACAATAATACGAATGTTGATCGACTAGGCCACGAGAGAGGGCGGTGTGACAAGAGTGGCGGTGCTCCACTCCGCCGTATATATGTCTGTACACATGGGTGAACGAGGGCGGTGGTGCTCCGCCGTATACATAGAAATGCATGGGCGAACGAGGGCGGTGGTGCTCCGCGACGTATATATACATGCATATGAATACAAATGATGTATATATACGTGTCGGCGCGGTGGCCGATGTGCTAACGACGACGACGTGAGGTGGGCCAGCGTGCTGACGATGACGACGTGAGGCAGGCCGGGGCGGTGTCGGTGCGTGATGTTGTGATCCTATGTACCATGTGAACCATGTAAGTATAAGTCATTATGAAATGTAAGTATATGTGTCTTATTGCTAATATAACCATTACTATTTCCGAAATGATAAGAATTTATCTTCTTTTTGGACTTTTCTTTCTTGTGGCCCAAATTGTCTGTAGCCATGCATGCAAGTCCAACCAAAACTGCTTACATCATCACATGTGATATTTTTTATAAACTAAAAAACGCTTAGTTTACAAACTGGGTATCCAAATTGAGTTCCTATTTGACCATTATATATCCTACAACAAATCCTTCAAAAAAAAGACCCTACATGAATATATTTGGATAAAATTTCGTTAACAAACATTGATCTATGAAGATAGAAAAAATTCTTGTATTGAGCAAAGGCAATGTTCTAGATTCATGAAACAATGTTCTACTTTCAAAAGAGAAATGTTTTCAGTTTAGGAGAACAAATTTCTACGTTTCAGATCTATTCGGTATCACAGCAAAATATAACATTTTTTGAAGTTTTCCGGCCACCGTCTGAGAATGTATAGAGAGACGAACTAATCACCTCGAGCTTGGCAGTGGAGGGCCTCGGACGCGCGCAGAGGACGAGTGCGAGGAAGAAGAGAGAAAGGGCGGTGTGACGAGAGTGGCGGTGCTCCACTCCGCCGTATATATATTTGTACACATGGGTGAACGGGGGCGGCGGTGCTCCGCCGTATAAACCCTAAACCCTAGGGCGAACGAGGGCGGCGGTGCTCCGCCGTATACATAGAAACGCATGGCGCTTACATACAAAGTTTTAATCCCATCACACACTATATATTATATGATTAAAGAATCATTTGAAAAATTTTAAAATTGAATTTGAAAAACTAAAAAAATTAAAGCATAATTTTGGGGCCATATACTATTTTAATTGAAAATATCATCAAGTAAAGGTTGTACATGTCTTCTAGCTCAACAACTTCAATAGAAAGTTCTTAATCTAACTTGAAAGGGTTATGAACTTCATTGCGTTGTATTTCTTTTTGAGACCGGTCACATTATTACCAACTATGTCTACAAATCGATTTCAGGGTGATATACCAACCGTCTTTATAAATCGATTTATGGTGGTAACTTGAAACATCAATCGTAATATCTGTAACTATTTTTAAAGATAAATGGTGACTAGCCACTATATCGTCGTACGCTTAATTTGCTGTTTTCGTTGGTGTCGCTGGATGACACGTGTCAGTTACGCGTGCTAATGACGAAGACTACGCTTGTCGTCGTCGTTAAGGAATGGCCTGGTGGCCGACAACAGCCGCTTGTGCACACTCGCGGACGATGAACTTAACATTTGAACAACACAGTACACATCCGCAACAACACAATACACATCCGCATTGTTCAGATCAAGATTGCATCACGAACAAACTTACCAAAACTTACCAAACCAAGCAGCGGCTGGCGCGCGCGTTGGGCTGGGGCGGGCAACAGCAGGCGCCGCGAGGTCGTCGACGCGCGGGGTGGCATGGGGACTGTGGACGCGCGCGAGGTGGTGGCGACGACCAGCGTCGGGCGGGGTGGCGGCGGCGTCCTCGGGGTGGCGGGCCGGGTGGCGTGGGCGCAGGGGGAGAGGAATCGGTGAAGAACGCAAGGAAGAAGATGGCACTGGTATATATAGGCAACACCCCTTTACTCCCGGTGCTATCCCCCCACCGGGAGTAAAGGTCCTTTACTCCCGGTGCGTATTATCAACCGGGAGTAAAGGTACCTTTACTCCTGGTGCGTGTTACCAACCGGGAGTAAAGGTATACCTTTACTCCCGGTTGGTAACATGCACCGGGAGTAAAGGGTTTTTTTGGCGGGCCACGAAATTGCAGCTCACCTTTACTCCCGAGTGGGCTTCCCACCCGGGAGTAAAGGTGGCCTGCAGTTTCGTTTCCCGTCTGTTTTAAGCAATAGTCTTGTTAAATACAATAGAAATTCAATAGTTTTTGTTAAATACATAGTAAATTAAATAAAAGGCATAAAATTATTTTGTTAAAAATATGGATTTTCTTTTTCTTTATTGCACATAGGAAAAATCTATAACCTAACTTTTTTTATTTTTTGTTACAATTATAAAACATAATGTAACTAATATTTATTATTTCGTTAATGCAAAAATGTAGTGTTTAATTAAAATTATTAAAACTATTGGTTTTGGGCAGGAAATTTGTTTTCACATCATTTTAACGTTAATATTTTAATTTTTCATCACTCAATATCCTAATTTACCTTTTTGAGAGAAATCCCACCAAATCAAATATTGATTTAATTTGAAACATGACATAATAAACATCTGAATTCACAATTATTACATAATATCTCAAACACACACTACATTAAATCACTATATCATCAAGTGGGCACAGCAGTGAACTTCTTCTTTATGTATGTCCCTTGGTTATGATCGCGTCATAACCATGGAGTGTCCTCATCATTTACCAAGATGCTAGGGTCTTTGTTCACTTTGAATGGCGGAATTCGGTCATCCTTTTCATAATCTTTTGACATGTCCGACTTGTCCTCAATTCCCACGATGACTCTTTTCCCTGAAAGAACTATGTGGCGCTTTGGCTCTTTGGTTGAGTCATTATCATTTTTCCCTCTTTTTGGTTTGGTAGACATATCATTGACATAGAACACCTGATTCACATCCTTGGCAAGGACGAATGGTTCGTCTTTGTACCAAATATTACTAAGGTCTACTGTTGTCATTCCATACTTGTTGTCTACTGTTACCCCGCCTCCGGTCACCTTGACCCATTGGCACTTGAACAATGGGATCTTCAAAGTAAGTGCATATTCTAGTTCCCATATTTCATCTATGCATCCATAATATGTCTGCTTATTCCCATTTGGGTCTGTGGCATCTATGCGGACACCACTGTTTTGGTTGGTACTCCTTTTATCTTGGGCTACTGTGTAGAATATGTTCCCATTTATCTCGTACCCTTTGTATGTGACGATATGCCATGATGGTTGCATAGCCAATAAATATAGTTGCTCATGGATGCTCTCATCACCTTGACATTTTTTTCGCAACCAACCGCCGAAAGTTTCCATGTGCTTACGCATAATCCAAGCTTCAGTCTTCCCTGGAAACTCGGATCGTAAGAGATCCTTGTGTGTCTCAATATACGAATCTACCAAAGAGGAGTTCTATAGAACTGTATAGTGCGCTTTATTGAAATAATCATCATCCGTACCAATATATGTTTTCCTCCCTAGTGTCCCCTTTTCGCTTAGTCTCCCCTCATGTCTCGATTCAGGAACACCAATTGAGTCAAGGTCGGGAATAAAGTCAACACAGAACTCAATGACCTCTTCTGTTCCATAGCCCTTGGCGATGCTTCCTTCTGAGCGAGCACAGTTGTGAACATATTTCTTCAGGACTCCCATGAATCTCTCTAAGGGGAACATGTTGTGTAGGAACACAGGACCGAGAGTGAAAATCTCCTTGACTAGGTGAACTAGGAGGTGTGTCATAATATCAAAGAAGGAAGGAGGGAACACCAACTCAAAGCTGACGAGACATTGAACCACATCATTCTGTAGTTTAGCTAGATCAGTTGGATCAATTGCCTTCTGAGAAATTGCATTGAGGAATGCACATAGCTTTAGGTGGCTAGACGTACATTTGGAGGTAGAATTCCTCTTAATGCAACTGGAAGTAATTACGTCATGAGAATGTGACAGTCATGGGACTTTAAGTTACAGAATTTCTTCTCTAGCACATTTATAATACCCTTTATATTCGAGGAGAATCCAGATGGTACCTTGATGTTGTTTAAGCATTCAAACATGATTTCCTTCTCCTCTTTGCTTAGAGTGTAGCTAGCAGAACGTAAGTAATGGCGTCCATCATCTGTCTTCTCTGGATGCAGGTTGTCTCTTTCTCTCAAACAATGCAGGTCCTGTCGTGCTTCAAATGTGTCCTTAGGCTTTCCATACACACCCATAAAGCCTAGCAGGTTCACACAAAGATTCTTCATCAGGTGCATCACGTCGATCGAGCTGCGGACCTCTAGGACTTGCCAATAGGGTAGGTCCCAAAATATGGACTTCTTCTTCCACATGGGTGCGTGACCATTAGCGTTGTTCGGAACAGGTTGGCTTCCATGTCCTTTTCCAAAGACGACTTTCACATCATTGACCATATCGAGTACATCCTCACTGGTTCGGTTGCGAGGCTTGGTCAGGTGGTCTGCCTTCCCTTTAAAATGCTTGCCTTTCTTTCTTACGGGGTGATTTGCAGGAAGAAATCGATGATGGCCAAGGTACACGACCTTTCAACATTTTTTCAAGAATACACCTCTAATATCACCGAAGCAGTGTGTGCATGCATTATATCCCTTGTTTGACTGTCCTGAAAGATTACTTAGAGCAGGCCAATCATTGATTGTTACGAACAATAATGCTCGCAGATCAAAGTGTTCCTGTTTGTACTCATCCCACACATGTACACCTTCTTTATTCCACAAAATGAGAAGTTCATCAATAAGTGGTCTCAGGTACACATCGATGTCATTGCCAGGTTGCTTCGGGCCTTGGATGAGCACAGGCATCATAATGAACTTCCGCTTCATGCATAACCAAGGAAGAATGTTGTAGATACTTAGAGTAACAGGCCAAGTGCTATGACTACTGTTCTGCTCTCCAAAAGGATTGATACTATCTGTACTTAAAGCAAACCTTAAGTTTCTTGCATCATTTGCAAACTCCGGGAATTCTCTGTCGATTGCTCTCCACTGGGACCCATCAGTAGGGTGTCTCAACATATTGTCTACCTTACGGTCTTCTTTGTGCCATCGCAACAATTTTGCATGTTCTTTGTTTCTGAACAGACGTTTCAAGCATGGTATTATAGGAGCATACCACATAACCTTGGCAGGGATTTTCTTCCGCGGACGTTCGCCCTCAACATCACTAGGGTCATCTCGCCTGATCTTATACCGCGACGCATGGCATACCGGGCATGCATCCAATTTCTCGTACTCTTTGCCACGGTACAGGATGCAGTCATTAGGACATGCATGTATCTTCTCTATTTCTAGCCCCATAGGACAGACAACTTGTTTTGCTTCGTAGGTAGTGGCGGGCAATTCATTGTCCTTCGGAAGCATCTTCTTTTGGATTTTTAGTAACTCTTCAAATCCCTTGTCAGATACACCATTCTTTGCCTTCCATTGCAGCAATTCTAGTGTGGCTCCCAACTTTTTCTGCCCTGCATCACAAGTTGGGTACAACAATTTCTTGTGATCTTCTAGCATCCGCTCGAACTTGATCTTCTCCTTTTCACTTTCACATTCTCTTTGTGCGTCACGAATGACCTGAGAAAGATCATCAGCCGGCTCATCTTCTGCGGCTACCTCTTCTTCAGCTTCTCCCATTGCAGTATCATTGAAGCACGCACCATCGGGAATAATATCATTATTGTCCCATTGTTCTTCTTCACCTTCTTCCATTACAACACCGGTTTCTCTGTACTTTGTCCAACAAATATAGTTTGGCATAAAACCCGACTTGAACAAGTGTGAATGAAGAGTCCTTGAGCAAGGATATTCCACCGTATTCTTACATATGGCACATGGGCAGCACATGAAACCGTCGCGTTTGTTTGCCTCGGCCGCACGTAACAAAGAATGCACGCCGTCAATGAACTCTTGGGAGCGGCGATCAACATTATACATCCAATGACGGCTCATCTGCATTACATGACATAAATACCATATTAAAACCTAGATCATAATTAATTATTTATACAACATGCGTGCCACCACAAAAGATACAAATTTATGAAAGCATCGCTACGATGTAGACAATCCCAACTACCACTAAAAGAACTAAAGCTAAAATACATTTTAGGAGCACAAGGATTTCGCGACCAATCTCAACTAAAACAGACAGATCCCCCGATTGTGCAACATCTTTGGGCTTCTTTGGCTAGATCACTGCCTCATTAGCCGCCGTATCTGCCTGTTGTGCAAGATATTTTTGCACGAGTTCAATATACTCTTCCTCCCAGTAGAAGCCTAAACATCGTCCACTGCCATCCCACTGAAATTAAAACAAAAAATTAGAACTTTAATCACAACCATCATGAAAATAGGTATAAACTAACCATAATCATTAAATACGATAAAATAACTCACATTGCGATCCGGACACTTGTAGAAGATACGATCCTTGTTGGGACCCTCCTTCTTCACTCGGTACTCCATCATAATCTTCGTCTCATCACGACACTTGACGCATGGAATGAGAGGGAGACCCGACCTAAGTCACTTTGAAAACCCATGAGAGGCCGAGGACCCGGAAGCAGTTGCCATCTACTCTCTATACTCATTTTTAATACACTATAAATTTCTCCTTTTATAAACAAATAAAATTAAGAAACTATAAAATTATCTAGATCTCTAAACAATGATATTTTTAATGGTCATTGTGTTCTCGTCTTTTACTACGGCAGGTAAGTAATTCACATGATATTTCCGCAAATTAACAGAAGAATGGGAGTGTACACACATAACAATCGATTATCGTTTATATTTATATATATACTACGTTTGGGTACGGTGATTGACAGACTACTGCGATGATATCGGGACGTGTGAATGAATAACCATCCGTACTACTTGACCTTGCTTATGTGATCATCTCGGCAAGCATTTCTCCACCGGACGGCACCGTACTTGGCCACGGAAGAGCTCCAATTCTACGAGGAAGGAAACACGGTCTTCCACGATATCGGGACATGTGAATAAATAACCATCCGTACTAGTTGAACTTGCTTACGTGATCATCTCGGCGAACATTTCTCCACCGGACGGCACCGTACTTGGTCAAGGAAGAGCTCTGATTCTACGAGGAAGGGAACACGGTCTTCCACGACCGTTGTCGCTCTCCCTCATAGAATCAAAGCACCTCCTTGACGTTCGTTACCGTTCGGCAGAGAACATGCTCGCCAAAATGAACACGGTCCGCTAGTTCAACTAGTACGGATTTTCTATAATTTTCTAACTATTTTCTAAGTTTTTCATTTCATAAAAAGTTAAAATAAAAGTACGGTGATTGATAGACTACTGCGATGATATCGGGACATGTGAATAAATAACCATCCGTACTAGTTGAACTTGCTTACGTGATCATCTCGGCGAGCATTTCTCCACCGGACGGCACCGTACTTGGTCAAGGAAGAGCTCCGATTCTACGAGGAAGGGAACACGGTCTCCCACGACCGTTGTCGCTCTCCCTCGTAGAATC